>NC_069502.1:676291307-676958807 GCF_027579735.1 Bombina bombina | reverse complement strand
TTTCTTTTATTATTCAGATAGAGCATTGCATTTTATGCAACGTTCTAATTTAATCCTATTACCAATTTTTCTTCATTATCTTGGTATCTTTATTTTAAAAACAGGAATGTAAGCTTACAAGCTGGCCTATCTTTGATTCAGCACCCTGGGTAGTGCTTGGTGATTGCTGATTAGTGGCCAATGCATTTAGCCACCAATCAGCAAGCGCTACCAAGGTGCTGCACAAAAGATGGGCCGGCTTGTAAGCTTACATTCCTGCTTTTTCAAATAAAGATACAAAAAGAACAAAGAAAAATTGATAAGTCAATTAGAAAGTTGCTTAAAATTGCTTGTTCTATCTGAATAATGAAAGAAAAAATTTGGGTTCAGTGGCCCTTTGAACCAGGAAACAACTAAGGCAACAAAGGAGTGGCTCAATATGAAGCACATTAAGGTCCTGGAGTGGCCTAGCCAGTCTCCAGACCTTAATCCCATAGAAAATCTGTGGAGGGTGCTGAAGGTTCGAGTTGCCAAACGTCAGCCTCAAAACCTTAATGACTTGGAGAGGATCTGCAAAGAGGAGTGGGACTAGGGTTGCCACCTCGGCCATGTTTTCCTGGACACTTATGAGAAATACATGATGCAGGGTGTGCAGAGAGGAACATGAATAGTGCTGTTCAGTGTCACTATTTGAGTGCTATCCAGGGTTGAAATTCATGTTCCTCCCTGCACACCCTGGAGCATGTATAACTCATAAGTGTCCAGGAAAACATGGCTGAGGTGGCAACCCTATACAGGTGAAATAAAGTGTTTTATTCCACATAAACCAGTGACGTTTCGGGAAGTTCACCCCTTCATCAGACCAACAATTGTACAGAGTAAATCAAACATTTTATACCCATTGAAACCTCACCCACTGTGCAAAAAAGTGCCCAACGGTTGCCATAGCAACCATAGAAAAGACAAATACATTGTGAATGCTCATAGTTACTAATCCTGTGGTAATATTATACAGTGCAATAATAAACATATAGGGGCATATGTATCAACCTCCGAATGGAGCTTGATGCCCCGTGTTTCTGGCGAGCCTGCAGACTCGCCAGAAACAGCAGTTATGAAGCAGCGGTCACAAAGACCGCTACTCCATAACCTGTCCGCCTGCTCTGAGCAGGCGGACAGACATCGCCGGAAATCAACCCGATCGAGTATGATCGGGTTGATTGACACCCCCCTGCTGGCGGCCGATTGGCCGCGAGTCTGCAGGGGGCAGCGTTGCACCAGCAGCTCTTGTGAACTGCTGGTGCAATGCTGAATTGAGCGAGGTCTGGCGGACCTGATCCACACTGTCAGAACAGGTCTGCCAGACCTTGATAAAAGTGGCCATAGTGTAGTAATAGTGGGACTATTTGCAGAACATCAATTCTGGCTAGTGATAAAAACAAATTCTCTATTTAATATTATCACAAACCTCAATTGTTATTCCTGCACTGAGAAAATGGCTGCACTGAGAAAATGGCTTCTTAAGACCCGTCCTCAAACTATGTGTAACAACAACAAGGGAATGTATCAATGTGTATCATAAATGTATCAAAAACTATTTGACATAACAGTATCCAAATCAATGTATAGATGTGTATAAAGATACAAATGTTTAGTGTAATCACTTTCAACTCCTATAGGTGTACCTATAGTACTATATTGGACCTAGTAATAGAGATAACAAGTTTATATACCAGCTATTGTCTAATATATTGCTACAAATGTATCCTCAGAGTTACCTACATGTAGACAAACTGATCGAAGTATTTCATCAGGGAGCAGACGTAAATTTTCACTATGTGTATGTTACATTCAAATACATATCTTTAATGTATCATATTGGTTACATCATGGGGAAAGTAAACTAAGCAATTACAAACGGATCAGATTATCAAAATCATATAGAATTAAACACATAGATAAAGCTAGCATTAGGGAGCATACATACATGTTCACTATATGTATGATACATCCAAATAAATATATCTTAAATGTCTCATTACAGTTACATCATGGGGAAATTAAACTAAGCAATTATATACGGATCAAATTAATAAGATCAATAAATCAAAGTCTATCTACAAGAAGCAGTGCCAGTCCACATTTGTGTTAAGGCCCCTGGGTTGTACCGTATCAAGCCTGTAGATCCATCGTGCTTCTAGTTGTAAAAGGCGCTGGTCCCTATTCCCACCCCTCTTCAGAGGGGGAACATGATCTATCAGTTGGAAGCGTAGGTCCTTGACAGTGTGGCCCTTCTCCGCAAAGTGCCTGGCTACAGGCTGATCGCTGTTACCCTTGTCTATGGCAGCCCGAATAGCACTCCTATGATTGGCCATACGTTTCTTTATATCACCTGTCTATTTCCCTATGTAAAACAGACCACAAATGCAGCTGAGCATATATATTACACATTTTGTAATGCAGGTCAAGTAATGTTTAATCCTAAACCTCTGATTGCTATGTGGGTGTCTAAAGTCACTCCCTTGTATCATAGAATGACACGCCGTGCAGCTAGGGCACCTAAATGATCCACGTTTTTTTTCGTTTTAACCAAGTTTCTCTTTTGTAACAATGTTGGGGGTCAGTATGCATCAAAAGATCCCTGAGGTTTTTACCTCGCTTAAACCCCATCCTTGGTGGTGCATATATCAAAAGGTAAAATGGCATCACTGTTAATAACATGCCAACCCTTCTTAAAAGGACATGATTTAGAAAGAGCATGCATTTTTAAACCATTTTCTAATTTGCTTCTATTATCTAATTTGTTTTATTCTCTTGATAATCTTTGCTGAAAAGCATATCTAGCGTAGCTGCTGATTGGTTGCTGCACACAAAGGATATCTAAAAAAATTAAGCAAAATAAATAATAGAAGTAAATTGGAATGTTGTTTAAATTTGTATTCTCTATCTGAATCATGAAAGAAAAAAAGGGGTTTAGTGTCCCTTTAAGTGTCTTAGACATTGTCCTCAATTGCGGTGAGTAAACCGTGGTGAAAGTCATACATGGAAGGTTTGTGTTGTATCGATTCTTGCTGTGTTATATTTGATACTGTTGTCTTTGCCAACACAATATCTTCAATACTGTAGCCACGAGAGGCAAACTTTTGTTCCATTTGCTGTACTTGGAGTGCATGTCTGTCACTGGATGTATTATTGCATGACACTCGAAGCATTTGTGCTCACGGAATAGTTCTAAGAAGTGGACGAGGATGGCAGCTATCAGCATGAAGAATGGAATTGTGATCAGTTTCTTTATGATAGAGCATTATATTTAACCCCTCACCCTCTTTGTGGGCTGGCACTGCTTCTTGTAGATAGACTTTGATTTATTGATCTTATTAATCTGATCTGTATATAATTGCTTAGTTTAATTTCCCCCCATGATGTAACTGTAATGAGACATTTAAGATATGTATATGGATGTAACATACACATAGTGAAAATTTACTTCTGCTCCCTGATGCTAGCTTTATCTATGTGTTTAATTATATATGTTTAACTAGACTTTGGTATTGCATTTTTATGCTTTATTTTGTTGAAATACTTCGATCAGTTTGTCTACATGTAGGTAACTCTGAGGATACATTTGTAGTGAGACTATAGTTACACCTATAGGAGTTGAAAGTGATTACACTAAACATTTGTATCTTTATACACATCTATACATTGATTTGGATACTGTTATGTCAAATAGTTTTTGATACATTTATGATACACATTGATACATTCCCTTGTTGCTGTTACACATAGTTTGAGGACGGGTCTTAAGAAGCCATTTTCTCAGTGCAGCCATTTTCTCAGTGCAGGGATAACAATTGAGGTTTGTGATAACATTAAATAGAGAATTTGTTTTTATCACTAGCAAGGATTGATGTTCTGCAAATGGTCCCACTATTACTACACTACATGTTTATTATTGCACTGTATAATATTAACACAGGATTAGTAACTATGAGCATTCACAATATATTTGTCTTTTCTTTGGTTGCTATGGCAACAGTTGGGCATTTTTTTTGCACAGTGGGTGGGGTTCCAATGGGTATAAAATGTTTGATTCACTCTGTACAATTTTTGGTCTAATGAAGGGGTGAACACCTCGAAACATCACTGGTTTATATTGAATAAAACACTTTTTATTTCACCTGTATCAAGTCCAGTGAGTGCTTGTATTATAACTTGGAAATATATATATATAACAAAGTTCAGAACCAAGCACTCACGTTTTTTTCCTTATTGTTGCCGGGGTGCAGGTGCACAAATCACATACAAAGCTTCACCAGAGACCGCACTCACCAGACTTGTTTAAACTTGAAAAATCACTGTTTTATTTTTGACGTTTCAGATTCTCCCGCTTTATCAAATATATACAGTGTGTCATCGCTTACATACCTCTATAAATACCCCCTAACTCTCGTAGTGAACAGCTCTGCTAAACCAGGAACTCCCCCAGTGTTCCATCCGTGCAACTGCACATGCGCTATGGATACCTACGGAAGCCCGAGTAGGCCAACTGAAAAAAGCAAAAGACAAAATGTTCGTAAATCATTACGGTACCTGAACAATATACATAAACACAACTGCAGTATCCGCATCAACTATAATCAAAACATTGTATAGCAAATTTATCACAAACATTTCAATAAGGCATATTAGCTGACTATATCCACTCACTTATAGAACATAACTAAGGACATATATAGTGTTGCTCATAGCATTTGCTTATATACATTACTTTGTGCAGCATACTCATATCTACGTCCCCAGGGGAATTATGCATCTATTATAAGCATTTAGGGTGTTCCAGCTCACAGAATCATCATATAAAAGTGACATTATCAGTATTGGCCAAGATATTTATACCTGCAAAGAATGTGAATAGTTTATCACTATGGTTACATAAAGCAATGCATAACCAATTAGAACATAAGAGTGTCCATTACTAACCTATGCTTATATGCAAAAATTTGTAGAGCATAATCATATCTATGTTCTTGGGGTAATTATGCATCTCTTATTAGTATTATGATATCTCATCCAGATAGACCATCATATGTAAGGGATGTTCTCTGTATAAACTGAAGTATATATATACCTGCAAAGCCTGTAAACCTATTATCACTGTGGTCATACAAAACAATGCATATCAAATTGGATGTTTAATCCCTTAGGGATCAGAGTGTCCAGCACATAGATCCATTTGGACTCTCTTTGTAGCAACATCTTTGCCCTATCCCCACCTCTGATGGGTTTGGGGATGTGGTCAATGATCACGTATTTGAGATCCGCGACACTATGTTTGGCTTTAGCAAAGTGTCTGGCCATAGGTTGCTCGGGATCACCCTTCTCAATAGCTGCTCTTATGGCCGCTCTTTGGTTGGCCATTCTTGCGCCTAAATCGTTGATCATTTTCCCAGTTGTGTTTATGTATATTGTTCAGGTACCGTAATGATTTACAGACACTTTGTCTTTAGCTTTTTTCAGTTGGCCTACTCGGGCTTCCGTATGCATCCATCGCGCCTGCACAGTTGCGCCGATGGAACGCTGGGGGAGTTCCTGGTTTGACAGAGCTGTTCACTACGAGAGTTATGGGGTATTTATAGAGGTATGTAAGTGATGACACACTGTATATGTTTGATAAAGGGGGAGACACCGAAACGTCATAATAAAACAGTGATTTTTCACATTTAAACAAGTCCGGGGAGTGCGGTCTCTGGTGAAGTTTTATACATATATATATATATATATACATAAGCCTGTTCACCCTCCATTTTTTTCACAGTTGCTTTTTTTCACAGTTGTTTGATTGTGAGCCTGCATTGTGTGGCTGTTTAGGGACCCAGGTTTATTTGGAAGAAACCTTGACGAGGTACCTGGGCTTTTCCCATTTGGCCAGATGCGGTAACTAATTCTTCCATTGCTGCTTTTTATCTTAGTTGAGAGCTTGTGAGTGAGTGCTGGACTTTTTCTGTGTGTTTATATTAAAAAATATTATTTTTTGTAATTTTCCTTGTTTGGGCCTTGCACCCAGGCCTGACTGGGGTTAACTGCCTGTGACTCTGGTGACAGTACAGCTTCCTGAGAGTGCTGGTTTGCACCCAGGGCTGTGCATGTTGCAGGGTCATAGGATGTGTACCCGGTCCGGCCTGAGAGTGCTGACCCCATCCCATGTTTTGTATATGTTTGGGAAATTACATAAGCTTGTGCACCCTCCATTTTTTTCACAGTTGCTTTTTTTCACAGTTGTTTGATTGTGAGCCTGCATTGTGTGGCTGTTTAGGGACCCAGGTTTATTTTGAAGAAACCTTGACGAGGTACCTGGGCTTTTCCCATTTGGCCAGATGCGGTAACTAATTCTTCCATTGCTGCTTTTTATCTTAGTTGAGAGCTTGTGAGTGAGTGCTGGACTTTTTCTGTGTGTTTATATTAAAAAATATTATTTTTTGTAATTTTCCTTGTTTGGGCCTTGCACCCAGGCCTGACTGGGGTTAACTGCCTGTGACTCTGGTGACAGTACAGCTTCCTGAGAGTGCTGGTTTGCACCCAGGGCTGTGCATGTTGCAGGGTCATAGGATGTGTACCCGGTCCGGCCTGAGAGTGCTGACCCCACCCCATGTTTTTTATATATATATATATATATATATAATAGAAGGCACTCACCGTATTTAACAAGGGGTAAAACACTTTATTCCCTTATGTGTAACGTTTCGGGGAAACACTTCCCAAAACGTTACACATAAGGGAATAAAGCATTCTTAATTTCAAAAGAAGGTGGCAGCCAGTGTGAAAATGCAGAACCATTCACCTACCAATGGCTATGTTGAATTAAGTTTGAATTATTTTTTTGTTCCAAAATAAAAAACAGAAGAAAATTGCTCAACTAGGAACAGATGATGATTAAAGGGACAGTCTAGTCAAAATTAAACTTTTATGATTCAGATAGGGCATGCCATTTTAAACAACTTTCCAATTCACTTTTAACATCAGATTTGCTTTGTTCTATTGGTATTCTTAGTTGAAAGCTTAACCTAGGTAGGCTCATATGCTAATTAGTAACCCCTTGAAGGCCTCCCCTTTTCTCAATACTTTTGACAGTTTTTCATAGCTAGAGGGTGTTAGTTTACGTGTGCCATATAGATAACATTGTGCTCACGCCTGGGGAGTTACTTATGAAAGGGCACTGATTAGCTAAAATGCAAGTCTGTCAAAAGAACTGAAATAAGGGGGCATTCTGCAGAGTATTCAATACAAGGTAATCACAGAGGTAAAAAGTATATTAATATAACTGTGTTGGTTATGCAAAACTGGGGAATGGGTAATAAAGGGATTAGCTATCTTTTTAAACAGTAACAATTCTGGAGTAGACTGTCCCTTTAATAGCCTACCCTTTGAGATGCTATTATTGTTTTAATAGTTTACATTTACATCTGTAGGTAACAAATGTCACAGATTGTATATTGTATGTTTTGCAACAGTACGTTTACCGTCACTTTAATAAAATTGCTAATTTTGTAAAGTTTGCTTCATCTTTCTTAACTTACAGATTCCCGATTCAAAATGCTCGATGCCGTGCCGTCCAGGCCAGTATAAGGTGCATTCAGACATAAGATGCTGCTACAATTGTAGTTTATGTGCAGAAGGCTACTACTCAGATGGTTATGGTGAGAAGCTTTGTATTTGTTCAGAATTGTAGGGACTAAGTACATTAAACATCTTACATTTTTTGGAAAACAAAAATAAAAAAGATGCATGAAAAGAGAAATCAACTTTGAAAGGAGGAAATTAAAAAGTACAATTACTAAATATGTTAAAGTGACATGAAACCCCCCAAAAAATTATTTCATGATTCAGATAGAACATACAATTTTACACTTGACTTAGATCTCTCTTTCATTCCCCAAGGGCAGTCTTTGGCCAATTCATGCCGCATCCACCTTAACAACATCTCCAAACTTCACCACTTCCTCACACATGACACTACTAAGACTTTAATCCACTGTCTCTTCATTTCCCGCCTTGACTATTGCAACTCCATCCTCTCTGGCCTCCCATTTTCTTATCTTAGTTCCTCTCCTCCTTTTGTCGTCCCCTTAAACCCCCTTAGCATGTAAGGCTACAAGCCTAGCTGCCCTTTAGATCACCTTTATGAGAGATGATTTACAACAGTAAAATTCTTGGCAGCGCCTATTATACCTTGCATATTAGACCCATGATGTTAGCCTCTGTTGGTGCTCTACAAATAACTGATAATAATAATAATAATAATAATAATAATAATAATAATAATAATAATAATACCTTGTATCTTTGAGCCCTTAAAAAAATATTTAAAAAAAATATTAAAACGTTTTATCAGATAGTGTTTATATGAGTGTAACTGGACTTAAATGTATTTATGTTGAATTTAAGGCAGCACAGAGTAGGTAAACTATTCTCATGTTAGTTGTAGGTAAATAGTATTTATAATTGGGAAAGTTTATTTTTTATTTAATTATTGCATATTGCAGACATATATTAAAATATCTCTAAGAAAATCCTTATATTTGTGATAAAATAAGACTAAGGGGCCGATTTATTATAGTGCAAGGGGACATGATCTGCTGTAGCGTATCATGTCCGCCGCACATCAATAAATGCTGACAGCATACGCTGTCAGCATTTCTCAGTGCACAAGCATTTCTCATTAAATGCTTGTGCAATGCCACCCCTGCACATTCATGGCCAATCTGACGCTAGCAGGGGGTGTCAAGCAACCGGATCGTATCAGATTGGGCTGATTGCTGTCGGCCGCCTCAGAGGTGGGGGACGAGTTAAAGAGCAGCGGTCTTACCACCGCTGCTTCTTAGCTTCTGCTTCCGGTAGACCTGAAGCGGAGTGGGTCGGAAGCAGCATCCGCTGCTTCATAAATCGACCCCCTATATATTTTGTATAGATATTTATCTGGAATTAATAACATTTGGAAAACATTCATATTTAGTCAATGTGCATGTTTTATAGAGCTGATTCCCTAAGACTTGGGATCGCTTTCATTTCAATTAAGTGACCACATAGATCCATAGGTTATAAATAATAAATACAATGTTTACATTTTTATCATTTAAGCAAACACAACTTTTTTTGTGTGTGAGTTAGACAATTCACTTTTATTATCAAACCTACTTTGTTCTCTGCTAGTGCAATGCCCCATGCTCAGATTGGAACGGGATGTACTAAATGCACTATACTTTAGGTGGCAGTGAGGTTAAGTAGCTGCAGTCTTAACACCACAGTTACTTAAAGGGACATGGAACCCAAATTTTTTCTTTCATAATTTAGGTAGAACATACAATTTTCAACAACTTTCCAGTTAACTTCTATTATCAAATTTGCTTCATTCTCTTGGTATCATTTGTTGAAAGAGCAGCAATGCACTACTGGTTTCTAACTGAACACATGGGTGAGCCAATGACAATCGGTATATATAACCAGCCACCAATCAGCAGCTAGAACCTAGGTTCTTTGCTGCTCCTACGCTTTCCTAGATAAACCTTTCAGCAAAGGATAACAAGAGAAGGAAGCAAAATTAAATAATATAAGTAAATTGGAAAGTTGTTTAAAAGTGTGTGATCTGTTTAAATCATGAACATCCCAGAAAATCTGCCAGCAACTTCCAAGCTCACACACTAACAGCAATATCCCAGAAAATCTGCCAGCAACTTTCAAGCTCACACACTAACAGCAATATCCCAGAAAATCTGCAAGCACTAGCCCTCCAATTCCTTCTCCACTACCCACCCTGGTGTTTATCTTAATCTATAAACACCTCCTAACTGCAATTAGGTGCAGCTGTCACTAATGAACCAGGATAGATACACTACTTCACACTCACAGCCTCTGTACTGACACTTTACCATATTCTGTTACACTTTCCCAACCATCATTTGCTCGCCACACACTTCACCCACTCTCAGTTTACCCTGCCTTATATCAGACATATTTCCCTTCTCCCTTAACTTTTGTGTCCATTCCCTCTCCTTTAGATTGTAAGCTTGAGAGCCTTTCTACCCGCAGGCCACTTTGTATTTAAAGTGAACTACTACTGATTGTGCTCAAGGGCAGGGCACTCCTCCCCTTTTGTATAACTCATTATTGCACCTACAACTGTAATGTACCCCAATACTGTACTTGTTTTTTGTGTATGTAATGCATCCCTGTAATGTTTTATTATTACTTGTTTAGTGCTGCGTAATCTGTTGGCGTTTTATAAATACCTGATAATAATACTAATAATTAATTTATGTATATGAATATATATTTATGTGTTAATATGTGTACATACACATAAATATATATGTATATAAGCATATAAATATATATTTAAAGGGTCCCATAGACAGCGATGTAAAGTTACTTTTCAGTGACGTTTCTTTTTCAAACACCCCACACACCCTCAATTTAACCCGCCCTAAATACTGCTCAGTGCAGTAAAATAAGAATGCAAGATAAATTTGCGTTATTTTTTTAAACAGTCTAGACATTAAAATAAGAAAACTATACACTATGACAATATTTATTGTATTATCTCTATTAATACAGTGGCTTTACAATATTTAAACTACCAGGCCTCTGATACCTTTCCATTTTAGGGTACTGGATATCCAAAGAATCCTTGTGCCATAAACAAACAATAGATAATACAGTTATTTGTGTAAATAAATATATTCTGAATAAGTAATATATTTTTTTTATAACTGAATATCATGATTTATTATTACAACAGTAATTTATCAAAGCTTATACAGAAATGCCCTAAATCCATGTACGGGAAAGTAAACATAGGAATTAGGTATCCAAGGTCTGAGTCAATGGGGCCCATTTATTATATGGCGGGCGGAAATGATTCACTGTAGCTTTCAGAATTTATCATTGCACAAGCATTTCTGAAATGCTTGTGCAATGCCGCCCCCTGCACGTTAGCGGCCAATTGACCGCTAGCAGGGGTTGTCAATCATCCTGATCATATTTGATCGGGATGATTGCAGTCCGCCACCTCAGAGGTGACGGGCGAGTTAAGGACCAGCGGTCTAACGATCGCTGCTTCTTAACTCTTGATTCCGGCGAGGTTTGCGCGGAAAGAGTAGCATACGCTGCTTAGTAAATTGACCCTAATGTCTATTTCCAAGTGACCAGAGGGGTTCAACCCACAGATTAAAACTATTTTAAATAAAGGTAGGCATTGGCACTATAGCATTGCAAAGCTTTTAAAGGGACAGTAAAAAAAAAAAAATGTTATTGGTTAAAAAGATAAATAATGCCTTTACTACCCATTCCCTAACTTTGCACAACCAACATTGTTATATTAATAATAATAATAATAATAATAATAATAATAATACTTTATAACCTTTAAACCTCTAAATGTCTGCCTGTTTCTAAGCCACTAAAGACAGCCTCTTATCACATGCTTTTTTATTTGATTTTCACAACAGGGGAGTGCTAGTTCATGTGAACCATATAGATAACATTGTGTTCATGCCCGTGGGTTGTGACTGACACTGCACAAATTGGCTTAAATGCAAGTCAATAGATAATAAATAAAAAGTCATGTGATCAAGGGGCTGTCAGAATAGGATTCGATTCAAGGTAATCACAGAGGTTAACAGTGTATTAAAATAACCGTGTTTTCTGTGCAAAACTGGGGAATGGGTAATAAAGGGATTATCTATCTTTTTAAACAATAAAATTTTTATGAGTTGACTGTCCCTTTAATGTAAAAATGTGAAAATAAAAGGTGGGTAAATTCCTAGGTTTAGGAGTTTGCTTGTTGGAGTTTTTTTTAACATAAAATATGCATATCCCCTACAATAAAGTTTAGAACCTAAGGATTTCTCTTTCACAACCTCTATAGCAATATTCAGTTATATATTTTCTTTCTTTTCTCCCTCTCTCTCTTTTTTTCTAGATATGAATGAGTGCATCAAGTGTCCTTTTGACCAGTGGTCTGAAAAGGGAAGCTCATACTGCAAAAATAGGACAATTGAGTATTTCCATTGGAAGGATCCATTTGCCATTATTTTGTCAAGCTTTGCTATGGTTGGCTTTCTGTTAGTAGTAATTGTGGGAATAGTTTTTTTAAAATATTTTGACACTCCAGCTGTTAAGGCAGCAGGGGGCATATATACCTGTATAATGAATATCTCCCTTCTATGCAGTTTTGCCAGCACAGGGTTTTTTATAGGTGAACCAAGTGACATTTCTTGCAAGATCAGACAGCCTCTGTATGGTATTAGTTTCACTCTTTGTGTATCTTGCATTCTGATCAAGTCCTTTCGAATTGTATTGGCCTTTGAGTTGGGTAAACAAATCCAATATAATATTAAACTCACCTACCAGCCAGTTCTAGTTATAACAGCATTGACAGGGTGTCAGGTTTGTGTTTGTACTCTATGGCTTTTGTTGAAAGGACCAACAGTTACTAAGATCAGCCATATCCCCCAAATTCTTATTGTTCAGTGCCATGAAGGTTCGATCTTGGGCTATGGAATTATGTTAGGTTTTACCGGCTTTCTTGCTTTTGTTTGCTTTGCTTTAGCCTATAAAGGGAGAAAGTTACCTGACAAGTACAATGAGGGAAGGTATATCACATTTAGCATGCTCATATATATCTTTGTATGGTTTTCTTTTATTCCGATATATCTGACCACAAATGGAATGTATCTTCCTGCAGTAGAGGTGGTAGCTATACTTGCATCTAATTATGGTGTTATATGTTGTCACCTTTTACCCTCATGTTATATCATATTTTTCAAGAAAGTGAGTAACAGCAGAGAAAGTTATTTACAAAGCATTCGAAGTTTCTCAAAAGCCAGACTTTCTGTTTCCTATCTTATTCCTGAAATACCACATTTTCAATTTACAGAATGTCCAACAAGCAATTTTAATTCTTTGTACGAAACAAGAAAACGTAGTAGAAGTTACTAAAAATGTCCATACTAATAAAGGAAAACCACAATGGTTCATATTTTGTAGATATTAATCTATCCTATTTTGAAAAGCACAGGAAATGTATAAACAAACAAAAATATGTAGGGAATATGTCAGATGATTGAAATGTCAGGACTGATAATGATATATTCACATATTGGGCTAGATTATGAGTGGAGGGCAACATTGCGCTTCTCAATCACGATATTTGCGCTCCACTCAGCAATACAAGCTTTGAAGCGTTGCGCTCATGAGAGCACCCTTCCAAAGGCTCTAATGGGAGCCTCGTTCTGATGCCGTCATACACGGTTTAGAAACTAGCAATAGTAATCCAGCACTCTGTATATCCAAAGGGTGTCTGAGCTGAATGAGTCACTGTGTAAGCCCACAAACTGTATACAACACCAGATACAGCTGCCCACTGATTTTCAGTAAGATTTTTATGCCATATAAAGGAGCATGTACAAAAATAGAATACGTTTCGGGCCTTGCACCCTTATTCATGTCCTATCTCTATAGACCACTGTTGTACATGCCCCTTTATAAGGAATAAAAACATTAATGAAGATCAGTGGTGCAACTCTATCTGGTTTTGTATACACGGCATAGAACCTAGTGCAGCGAAGGGGGTAAGTTGCGCAGCGATGGGCAGCAGATTTAAAATATATATGTATATGACTATTAACACATAAATATATATGTATATATACATATATATTTGCAGTTTTAAAAGAGTCCCCATAGACCGCAATATAAAGGCACTTTTCAGTGCCGTTTTTTTTTCTAACACCCCAGACCCGATCACTTTAACCCCTAAAAACGGCTTTGTGCAGTTAATATTTAATTTTAAAAAAGATGCTAATATTTTTCTTGTTATCATTATTAAAGGCACTACACACTTAAGTTTGGGGGCAATTGTGGTGGGACATTTTTAAAATTAACCAGAGATCTGACCACTGGCTAATTTTTGGAGCGCCGCCGGTAATTGCTACAGCGAGCTCACGGTAGAAATAACCAGCTACTTGTAATGGCTGGTTATTTATTGTGGACCCACGATAAATTATCTCTCTGCTTGTAATCTAGCCCATACTCTAGAAAAGTGGCATATTTAGGTTATGTGCTGCCCTAGGCACTCAAAATTCTGCTGCCCCTCCCCCTCCAAGGTTTTAGGCCTTTTTTGGCCATAACATTTTTTGGCCAGGGAGTAATGTGAATTTTTTTTTACGGCATTTCTAAAATAAATGTTCACACAAACAGTCAGTGACACATACAGACGCATGCACACACTGATATACATACATACACACACACACACACACACACACACATCTATTGTTGTATTATATATATAGAAAGACAACAGCTAGCTAAATAAATAAAAGGTTCAGAGCTACCTCTAAACTGTAAGCTCCATGGGCAGTCTCTTATTATACCCCCTTAGAATGTAACCTCTTTGGGCGAAATCTCCCATTATATATCTGTATAATACTTAAAAATATAGTCACAAAAGAGTGCTGCCTCCTCCCAATCTGCCACCCTAGGCAAGTGCCTTGTTCGCCCCTGGCTTTGAACATATATTAATTATTTAAAAAAAAATACAAAGATGTCCCTCTAGACTACTACATTTCATTATGTTTTTATTTGTGCATAAAAATAACATTTATTTATTTGACAGTGGATCATTGCACTGATAAGATCTTACCTTACTGCTAGGTACATATCATGTCTTTTTGAAATGTAAAAGCATATTGATACATATATTAAATACACAAAAAAAATGTTAAAGGGACACTGAACCCAATTTTTTTCTTTTGTGATTCAGATAGAGCATGCAATTTTAAGCAACTTTCTATTTTACTCCTATTATCAAATTTTCTTCATTCTCTTGGTATTTTTATTTGAAAAGCAAGAATGTAAGTTTAGGTGCCGGCCAATTTTTGGTGAACAACCTGGGTTGTCCTTGCTGATTGGACAGCACCAATAAACAAGTGCTGTCCATGGTCTTGAACCACAAATTGGCAGGCTCCCTAGCTTAGATGTTTCCTTTTCAAATAAAGATAGCAAGAGAACAAAGAAAAATGCTAATAGGAGTAAATTAAAAAGTTACTTAAAATTGCATGCTCTATATAAATGACAAAAGAAAAAAAATTGGGTTCAGTATCCCTTTAAGAAGAGCGTCTCATAGTGCAGTTTAACCAAAATAAATTTTCAGTGAATACAAAGTTGCTAACAAGTGACTATTCACAAGGGTGTGTGCACTAATAAAGTGCAATATCCGCAGGTTGGGCTTTGCAGTCTCCAGCTGACTGATTGGGGCAAGGGCTCCCTCAGATTTTAGTAGACTGGATACTGGATGTTATAGTCTTTAAGAATGTAAAGGACACATAACTTCTCCTAATGCAGGTTAAACTTTTAACAGAATGATTCCAAGAAAATATAAAAAATAAGTACTCACATTCCAGTTTGCACAATGAAATCGTGCAAACAAGGCAGGCTGAAAGTTACAGACACCAGCTGTCTGAATCAGGTCTCCCTGGATTGTTCTGTGGTGTAAAGTGCTCCAAAGTAAAAAAAAGTAGTTAAAAGGCAGACTACTTAAAATCACAGTTTTATTATAAGACATGCAACGCGTTTCTCAGCTGACTAGCTTTTTTCATCAGGGAGACCTGATTCAGACAGCTGGTGTCTGTAACATTCAGCCTGCCTTGTTTGCACAATTTCATTGTGCAAACTGGAATGTGAGTACTTATTTTGTATTTTTTCTTGGAATCATTCTGTTAAAAGTTTAGCCTGCACTAGGAGAAGTTCTGTGTCCTTTATATTTGTAAAGGCTACAAGATCCAATATCCAGGCTACTAAATTCTGAGGGAGCCCTTGCCCCAATCAGTCAGCTGGAGACTGCAAAGCCCAACCTGCGGATATTGCACTTTATTAGTGCACACCCCCTTGTGAGTAGTCACTGGTTAGCAACTTTGTATTCACTGAAAATGTATTTTGGATAAACTGCACTATGAGATGCTCTTCTTTACATCTTTTTTTAGATTCTTCTTGCAAGTCCAATCCTGCCAGAAGAAGAGCAAACTCAGGAACTTTTAAAACACGACTTCATTGTTTCTTTATTATAATTTTCATTTTTGATTCTTATTAAATTTTTTATTTTAATTTTTTATTTTTCACAATTACTGATGTTATAACAACTGTATTGTATATACATGATTGCACATAACTGCACATTTTCCCATTGTTATTATCTTTTCGATTCACACATAGAAATACCCAAATTATTTAAAGTAGAACACACAAATTGAAACCTAAGTTTCATAGACATCAATCTAATTTTCAGCACCTTTTTTATAACACAACCATTTATATTCGCGCCCTCTGTAAACCTCCTACTATAGGAATTTGCATTAGATATATTAAATACACTACATTACATATTGACTGACTTGTGGTTGTGCTCCATAATTAGCTATTTTTAAACTAAATGTATGTGATGACTATATTTTGTAGCAACTATCAATATGCATTGTACATTTAAACTGAGTTTTATATATTTGTGTTCTTTTTTTTAAAATAAATTTGCTCTACTTTTTCTGATGTTTTCTGTCTTGTGTTTTTGATTGACTTCCACCACATACACCTTATACACAAACATTTTGAAGAACTGAGTTCCCAAATAACTTCATTGATCATTGTTGTAGACATTGCTGGAATCAGGAAAACATATTTGCATGTTAGGCACTGCAGCAAAGTACATAGGCGGTTACAGAATGTCCAGATCTTGACAACAGATCTTGCTCCTTTTAGAGTTTTAGAAAAAAGAATAAATAAAAAAAATTAAAAAACAGAGCAAGAACTACAATTTAAAAAACAAAAGGGGGGCGGAGTCTGGCCACGCTAGGTGATGGCCGCACTGTAGATAGACTCCTAATACCCATGTAGGCAAATTATATAAAACCTGGTCTTTTCCCTTTCCCACCCTTCCCATGTTCCAAGGGGGATTGAAGATAGAGGCAAGGAGAGGCATCCGGTCAAGGAGATAAGTAAAAAAAAAAGTCTGGACCACTTTACACTGCAGCGCTGCACTCCCATAGCGCTCCCGACACCCACGAGGCCCTGCTCGGCATTCTTACCCATTCTGACTAGGAAGAAGCCACATTGGGGAATGGATCTGCATTTCCCTGCAGTATCTCGCTGCTGCAACTAGATATAAGCGGAACCAGCTAACCGCATCATAATAAACCCCTTATTGCCAGCAGATCTTCCAGCCTGCGCAGAGGACCCGCTCCAGTGACACAGCACAGGCCGCGACCCAGCTGCTCTGATCCGAGTAGTGAGGAGGTAACGGAGGCAAGGGAGGGCTCTCTCTGGTTTGCTGAGGGAGAACTGTGTCGTACTTGACAGCTAGCAGGAGCGGAATTCAGAGGCCAAAGACACTGGGGACACTGGGGGAATCTGATTTATAGCCAGATCAGCAGGCTTACGTTAATATCATTCTCCCCAGGCTTCTATCCTTTCCCCACACGTCTGGAAATAAGGGGGTGCAGTGGACAAGCAAAGTCTTACGCATCACTCTGTGAGATAGAGGGATAAATAGAGTCAGATGGGGGATAAAGAAAGGCTTTTACATAAACTGAATTAGCAACAGAGCCTCACTCCATATAGGGTTTTTTGCTGACTAAAAAAGGTGATATAGGCTACGCAACAGAAGAACAGTTAATTGTCACTGAAAGAACTTGTATAAACAAATAGGAAAGTCACTCTCTTATTTTCTCCTTTGCTAAGTTCTGTTTTTCTCCACTCCCAAGGCGTAAGTTCCTAATGGCTTGCAAGAAACAGAATAAGGCTGGGAAACCTAGTAACCCTAGTCCTCTCAGCCACTTTCTAAGGCCTGCAGATCCAAAGGGTGACATCATTAACGAGAACTTGACCAGTAAACCAACAAACATGTCAACCCAGGCTACACAAGCTGACTCTCCACAATCTTCTTTTATTACCAGGGAGGATATTCAACATTTATCGTCTAAGGAAGATATTAAAGGTGTCCTACAAGAAATGAGGAACTTATTCGGGGACTTACGTAAAGACTTAAGTGCTTTAGACAACAGAGTCCTAAAAATAGAGGAACAACATACAGCTCTTGCTTCTAATACACAAAACAACTCCATGGAGCTGCAGAACCACTCAGATCACTTACAGTTCCTAACAGACAAAATGGAAGACTTAGACAATCGCTGCAGGCGAAATAATCTCAGATTCAGGGGAATTTCTGAGTCGGTACACCCTCCAGCAATAGAGGGATATCTGCAAGCACACTTCAGGGTCATAAAAGAGACTCCATCTGCCCAAGAGATCCCTATTGAAAGAGCTCATAGGGCCCTTAGGCCCAAACCCCCACCTAAAGCACCGCCAAGAGACATTATAGTGAAGTTCCTCAGCTTCAAGGATAAAGAGGAAATCTTAAAGAGTGCCAGAGCGAAACAATCTATCTTTCACGCGGGGAGGAAGTACAAATCTTCACGGATCTCTCACCAGCAACGCTACAGAAACGCCGGGAATTGTCCCATATAACCTCTCACCTCCGCAAAAATAAAATTCAATATCGGTGGGGCTTTCCTGTCTCCCTGATTGTTAACCATAACAATAGAACAACTATATATAGGCCCGGCTCAGACCCTCGACTCTTCTTCAAAGACCTAAACTTGCCAGATACAGTGGAACAGAACAAGGTCCAAGCCCCAAGGAGAGACGCTATCGGACCCCCGACACCTACCAGGGATGATATCCCTGAACTTAGATAAGTACTTCTATTTGCTACGAGATGGACCTTTTCCAGGGGTATGGTGGCTACATTGACCTTGTAGGGAGAAGGGGACAAGGAGAGATAGAGGACTTGCCATACTTTTAGTTGGTTCAGGACTTCTAGTGTATTGGTAAAGTGTTTCAGATATGGCAAGCATTGACGACTGCACATTGTTAACATACTTAAGTTTGTCCTAAATGATAGCAGAGTGCTGCAGAAAGGTCGGTAGCAGTTAGCAGAACATGTTCCATCTCTCGGTTAAAGGGATAAGGTTTAACAACAGGGACCTATCTTATAGTTATGTCAATGTAAATATTTTGTTGATGATGTTGTTTTCTCCATAGGAATAAAAGGTTTCTATACAGGGAGTGCAGAATTATTAGGCAAGTTGTATTTTTGAGGATTCATTTTATTATTGAACAACAACCATGTTCTCAATGAACCCAAAAAACTCATTAATATCAAAGCTGAATAGTTTTGGAAGTAGTTTTTAGTTTGTTTTTAGTTATAGCTATTTTAGGGGGATATCTGTGTGTGCAGGTGACTATTACTGTGCATAATTATTAGGCAACTTAACAAAAAACAAATATATACCCATTTCAATTATTTATTTTTACCAGTGAAACCAATATAACATCTCAACATTCACAAATATACATTTCTGACATTCAAAAACAAAACAAAAACAAATCAGTGACCAATATAGCCACCTTTCTTTGCAAGGACACTCAAAAGCCTGCCATCCATGGATTCTGTCAGTGTTTTGATCTGTTCACCATCAACATTGCGTGCAGCAGCAACCACAGCCTCCCAGACACTGTTCAAAGAGGTGTACTGTTTTCCCTCCTTGTAAATCTCACATTTGATGATGGACCACAGGTTCTCAATGGGGTTCAGATCAGGTGAACAAGGAGGCCATGTCATTAGATTTTCTTCTTTTATACTCTTTCTTGCCAGCCACGCTGTGGAGTACTTGGACGTGTGTGATGGAGCATTGTCCTGCATGAAAATCATGTTTTTCTTGAAGGATGCAGACTTCTTCCTGTACCACTGCTTGAAGAAGGTGTCTTCCAGAAACTGGCAGTAGGACTGGGAGTTGAGCTTGACTCCATCCTCAACCCGAAAAGGCCCCACAAGCTCATCTTTGATGATACCAGCCCAAACCAGTACTCCACCTCCACCTTGCTGGCATCTGAGTCGGACTGGAGTTCTCTGCCCTTTACCAATCCAGCCACGGGCCCATCCATCTGGCCCATCAAGACTCACTCTCATTTCATCAGTCCATAAAACCTTAGAAAAATCAGTCTTGAGATATTTCTTGGCCCAGTCTTGACGTTTCAGCTTGTGTGTCTTGTTCAGTGGTGGTCGTCTTTCAGCCTTTCTTACCTTGGCCATGTCTCTGAGTATTGCACACCTTGTGCTTTTGGGCACTCCAGTGATGTTGCAGCTCTGAAATATGGCCAAACTGGTGGCAAGTGGCATCTTGGCAGCTGCACGCTTGACTTTTCTCAGTTCATAGGCAGTTATTTTGCGCCTTGGTTTTTCCACACGCTTCTTGCGACCCTGTTGACTATTTTGAATGAAATGCTTGATTGTTCGATGATTACGCTTCACAAGCTTTGCAATTTTAAGAGTACTGCATCCCTCTGCAAGATATCTCACTATTTTTGACTTTTCTGAGCCTGTCAAGTCCTTCTTTTGACCCATTTTGCCAAAGGAAAGGAAGTTGCCTAATAATTATGCACACCTGATATAGGGTGTTGATGTCATTAGACCACACCCCTTCTCATTACAGAGATGCACATCACCTAATATGCTTAATTGGTAGTAGGCTTTCGAGCCTATACAGCTTGGAGTAAGACAACATGCATAAAGAGGATGATGTGGTCAAAATACTAATTTGCCTAATAATTCTGCACTCCCTGTATAACTCAGACACCCCCTGCCCACTTCTCTTCTCCCCCCCTCCATTTCCCTTTCTTCACATCCCCCCCTCCACCTCCCCGCATTAGGCCTCTATATGCAGTCGCCTCCCAGTGAGTCAGAAGGTGAGGAGGCACTTTAACAGGTTCATCTAACACTTTGACACCCCGCTCAAGAGTGCCGATGCCTCCCTCTAATCCCCTCCCCTTTTTTCTTTTTCTCTCCTACCCTCCCCCGCCCAAATACAAAATCTACACCCCTCCCATTGGACCCCCCCTCTCCTCCCACACTAGCCAGGTTTTTAATTTAGGCATTCTCATTGCTATGTTTCAGCCTAACATGGGTATACTACCTCCAATTGGTTTAATTCTCACTTTGTTATACGGTTACTGTTTATAAACCAAAAATATTGTATTGTCATATTATTGCTGCAGTCCAGAAAGATATTGTAAACTTCCATATTCTATCTCTCTTTCTCTCATTCCTGATTCTTCTTTAATTTCTTTCTTTATTCTCCCACTGCTTTCCCTTACCCACTTTTCCCCCCAATTTTTTTTTCTCTCTCCCCTTCTCCAAGTTATAGAGCCAAGATGAGTCCAAAGATAAGTAAATTCCTAGACCATTCACTACAGATAACCACAATAAATGCAAAAGGATTAAACAATCCTGGTAAACGTTCTATCGCTTTCCGAGATTTTAATAAATTAAATAGTCACATTCTGATGATACAGGAGACTCACTTTCAGAAAGGAAAGGAACCCAAGTGGTATAACAGACAATATCCCATAGCCCATTTCGCCTCTGGGCCCAACAAACAAGCTGGAGTAGGCATCCTAATTCATAAAACACTCCCATTACAAATCACGCACACCGAGAGGGACACTGAGGGGCGATATATTCTTTTAAAGGGGTTACTGTATGGACATCATATCACACTTCTTAATTTATATGCCCCCAATCAAGCACAATCAGGGTTTTTAAAAAAAATTGCCAATGTAATTCTTGATCACTCCCAGGGTATTACCTTTGTAGCAGGAGACTTCAATGTCTCATTCGACCCCTCTCTTGACTCCTCAAAAGGGACGTCCAGCATACCTACCACCACCCTGAAATCAATCAAGCAAACTTTTCAGAATCTCACACTCCACGATACGTGGAGAACTCTGCACCCTGCAGAGAAAGATTACACTTTCTACTCCAACCCTCACAATAGCTACACAAGAATTGACCATGTACTCACAGACTCACAGGGCCTCTCTATCACATGTGGTTGTGATATAGGGCATATAACATGGTCGGATCATGCCCCGGTCACCTGCCGTGTCCTCTGGCCTGACGTCCCATTGGCGGCCAAGTTATGGAGACTGGACGACACCTTACTGAGGGACCCATTAGTACTAGATGCAATACACAAGGACATAAGAGAATACTTTACCATTAACTCTCAATCCTCCTCTTCGCACCAAATAGAATGGGAAGCACACAAAACAGTCATCAGGGGGATATTAATAAAGAACAAAGCTAAACTGAATAGACAGGCGAGGGAGAAACATACAACGCTACTGCATAGAATCGATGCTCTAGAATCTAAACATAAAACTGACCCCTTGGATGACTTAACTAAAACTGACCTCCTCAATACAAGACTGGAGCTTAAACATTACCTGACGGAAATCCACCAACGCAATGCTTTATTCCTCAAACAATATTATTTTGAAGGGAGAAATAGACCCGGCAAGGTATTAGCTAGAAACCTGAAAAGGAAACAGTTAAACACTTACATCCACTCTCTCACCACACCAGAGGGACAAATAGTCAAGGACAGCTATAAAATCGCAGCTAACTTTCAAAAATATTACAATACCTTATATAACTTAGATGAGGATAAAACTCACGAAACCCCTGTCTTTAAAGAGAAAATTACAACGTACTTCAAAGATTTAGGGCTCCCAACTATAGATAAGAAAGCATCTGATGCTTTAGCAGCCCCAATAACGACAGAGGAACTCCATCAAGCCATCAAAGACCTACCTCCCAGTAAAAGCCCGGGCCCAGATGGTTTTACACAAAATTATTACAAAAAGTGTGAGGAAGTTTTAGCCAAATACATGATAAACTTGTTTAACAAACTCAGGGATGATCCCAAATTAACAAAGACGCTTCTAGAAGCGCACATCACAGTCCTAACCAAGCCCGGAAAGCCAGCCACATGCCCAGGTAATTTTAGACCGATTTCTTTAATAAACACGGACATGAAGGTACTAGCAAAGATCTTAGCTAACAGGCTAAATACATTTTTACCTGACCTTATTGCTAATGACCAAGTAGGATTTGTTCCCGGGAGGGAGGCTAGGGATAATATAACCAAAGTCATACAACTAACAAGTCACGCAAGAATAACAGGGATACCAATGGTCTTATTCTTGACAGACGCGGAAAAGGCCTTCGATAGGGTCAGCTGGCCTTTTCTGCAGCAGGCGATGCGCGAGATGGGTATACCAGAAACTTTTTTAAATATGTCCATGGCCCTATACTCTGCTCCTAATGCAAGAGTACGAGTTAATGGCACTCTATCAGAAGCTTTTCATATTAAAAATGGGACGAGGCAAGGGTGCCCATTATCGCCACTGCTATTTGCCATATCTATTGAGGTGTTAGCCCAAAAAATCTGGAAAAATACCGGAATTAAAAGGATCGTAGTTGGGGATACAGAATTCAAACAAGCTCTATACGCAGATTATATCCTTTTCACTTTAACAGCAGCTGAGACTTCTGTACCCGAACTACTAAAAGAATTGGACTTATACGGTGAGGTGTCTAATTTCCTCCTTAATTTGAATAAATCTGAACTTCTGAACATTAATACCCAGAATCACCATATACAGAAATTAAAAGAGGTCCATAATATCCTAGTTGCTCAACACAAGATTAAATATCTAGGGGTTTACTTGACACCCTCCATACAGGATCTCTTTAAATATAATTATATCCCACTAAAAAATGAAATTACGAGAGATCTTTCTAGTTGGAGGAACAAACCTCTATCCTGGCTGGGGAGGATAGGGGTGGTTAAGATGAATGTCCTTCCCAGAATTCTATATATACTTCAAGCGCTTCCAATTCCCATGCAACACGGATACATTAAACAACTACAATCAGTAATAGAACAATTTATCTGGTCAAACATTAAACCTAGGATCCCACGCAAGACTATGTACTTGCCAAGGGATAGAGGAGGCCTGGGAGTGCCCCTCCTTTCGGCATATAGACGGGCGATCTTTCTTCAACATGTAGTCGAGTGGTCCCACAATAACATCAACAAGGCCTGGATTAATCTAGACCGCCAGATCTTTGGCCGCAACAATGTAGGAACATTAGCATGGACCTCTGCATCACACAGACCAAAAAATCTTCATCAATATGTAATGACATCAGAAACACTAGCTGAATGGGATAAGACCACAGCCACTAGCACAAATATCTCGTCTAGGCACTCTCCTCTTACACCTATTATCGAGAATATAGATCTCCCATACTGCAAGATGGGATTCCGTATTAGACAGCCATACAGCTTAAAAACAGGCTCTATGCAGTTTATTACGGAAAATGGTGTCACTAAAACTCAAGGACAGTTAGCAGAAGCCCATGGAGAGATCTTCTCTTCGTGGCTCAGTTACAATCAGTTGCTCCATTACATCTCAAGTCACAAACACAGGAAGGATATGGGTAGAAGACTCACGCCTTTTGAAAAATTATGTACTCTCACAGACACTCCAAGCCACCTCATTTCCATATTATACAAACTGACAGTCACAGACGACCCAAAAACACTCCCATCGTACACTATTGCGTGGAACAGAGAATTACAGAAAGAGATAGACTATGATTCTTGGATTAAATCCTTTGCACTCACGAAACGCACCTCACTGTCTGCTTCTATCCAGGAAACTCACATAAAACTATTGAGCCAATGGTATTTGACCCCCTCAAGGCTCCAAAAAATATATCCATCCCTGAACAATAAGTGCTGGAGAGGGTGTGGGGAGGAGGGCTCCCTCATCCACATTTGGTGGTCCTGTCCCAGATTGCAGGAATATTGGAGGGGGGTCTTCTCCTTCATATCCGACCTGATCGGCATAACCATACTAAATACCCCGGAGAGTATTCTGTTTAGCACACTACCTAAGATAGAGGACCCTGCTAAGCTCACGCTCCTCCTCATTATGATAACAGGAGCAAAAAAACTTATTCCTAAGAGATGGAAGAGGCAATGCGTTCCATCTATTTTAGAATGGAAACAGCAAGTGTCCGAACTCATTACCCTAGAGAGATATCATTATCTCAAAATTGAGAAACTGGACACCCACAAGATGATCGTGGCAATCTGGTATAACACTATATAGCTCTCTTCCCCTTTTTTTTTTTTTTTTTTTTTTCTTTTTCTTCTCTATTCTTCCTCTCTACCCCTCCCCCTCCCCTTTTCCTCCCTTCAACACATCACTCTTTGATGTACTTTCATGGATTGCAAGTAATCTAATAAGAGCACTCATACGGCTATAACTAGAATTCCATATGTTTAATGTTAAAAATGGAAAAGAAAAGAAAAGAGAAAGGAAAATTGATGTCAGAACATTGGAAGAATTATGTAAACTTTCTGTTTATGTTTGTTGTCAATTTTGAAATGCTTCAATAAAGCTACTTTGAAAAAAAACAAAAAACAAAACAACAACAAAAAAAAGCAAAATGGGCAATTGTGGTGAATACAGAAAGCACCATTGTCAGTACTTCCCACTTGTTATAACAAATGAAAGCTGTGTAAATAGTAAGACACTCATGTGTAGTGTTATAAAAAGAAACAATAGTGTAAATCATCTTCAGTGCAAGAAATGCTATGACATTCATTCACATAGGTTAATCTGTGGACCCCCGGTGATGTAGATATAGTATCAGGAAGCCTGGTGAGTAAAACCTAGAAAAACAATATTTTGTTTTCTGTTTAATTTTTCTTTCATTGCTATAAGTTAAAAACAGCCAAAAGTAATTTTTTGGCGCTTGGAGGTTCGCACTTGTATTATGAGCTAAAAGTAAAATGTTTGCGCTCTCACAAAGTCGTGGTAACAAAGAGCTTTGGGGCCGATTTATCAAGGGCCTGATGCTCCTGGAAACAGCAGTTATGAAGCAGCGGTCTTAAGACCGCTGCTCCATAACTGGTCCGCTGCCTCTGAGGCTGCGGTCTGCAATCCAGCAGATCCTATACGATCGGGTTGATAAACACCCCATGGTAGTGGCCGCGAATCTGCCGGGGGCGGCATTGCACAAGCAGTTCACCAGAACTGCTTGTGCAATGTTAAATGCCGACAGCATATGCTGTCGGCATTCAGCGATGTCTGTCGGACATGATATGCTATGCTACAGTGTTATTATGAGTGTAACTGTACTTTGTAATGTATTTTTGTTTTTGTATTTTTATTTTTTGTTTAAAATTGCATGCCCTATCTGAATAATGGAAGTGTAATTTTGTCTTTACTGTCCCTTTGATTTATTTGATATAAAATACCACATATTAACATTTTACATGGAGCTATCATTCAAAATTACATATCTTGACACACATGAAATAAAAAGAAAAAACTTTCTTGCGATTCAAGAGAGTTAAAGAATTGAAGTAGAATTAACGAATATCAGATAATTAGTCAGTTGAGACAACCAGGAAATGTTTAATATGCAGAATGAACAATTAGTTAGGAATGCATGACATCATGGGTCAATTATTTTCATTACATATATTATAGGTGGCATAGAATTAAGCACACTGGAATATGTTCCACCTGAATGTTGTTTCTTCCTCCTAATTCAATTAATGTTCTGCAGAATCTTTTTAATATAATATGTTAACAAATGTGGGATTGTGTGTACTTTTTTCTTCTTTTTTGGGGAGATTAGTAAAATCTTGTGACATCACAGAAAATGCAGTTGCTCGACAACCTGGAGATATTATGATTGGAGGAATATTCCCCATTCATAAAGGAGTTTCATTGCAGCGCACACATCAAAAGGATTTCATTTGTACTGAGTAAGTTTTTTTTTTTATTTACTTGCTAAATATACATTGGCCTAAGAATAGGACTTGCATAGTATGGCACAGATAAAAAATACATGAAAATCCCATTCTAGACAATAGATTTGAATTTCTAGCTAATGATTATTTTTTAATCATTTTTACATAATTAGCTAGCATACTGCCTATCAAATCAATGGCAAATACTGGTATAAGGCATTTTCCTGCTGAAAAGGAAGTAAAGATTAATACATTATTTTGTAATCGTCTCTGTGTATGCATGTCTAAATCTATCTATACATGGGCACTTTCCTGCTCCTATGCAAATGTGAACACATGCAAGCTGTCTTTGTGTGTTATAGTATGTTATAGTATGTTAGTCCGTGTGTATCTATCTCAGTTCGTATTACTTTATAAAATATAAAAACATAGGATTAAAGTTGTATGATGCATACCCTATTGCAAATCCTATCTATCCACATCAAAGAAAATGTTCTCAAGTAGGGAATGTGCCTTCCTGCAATTGCCACTTGCAATGCAACACCATGCTGCAAAATATAACATTGCACAAGAGCATTCTTTTTCAATGTCAGCGCTGCTCTCGCTCAACCACTTGGGTAAGATCAGGGAATGTCAATCACCATGAACAAGCGCATGTTGGGGTGATTTATCTTACTACTTATGAGGTGGCGGAGAGGCAAAAGAAGCAGTCTGCTTGTTAAACTGCCTATGCAAGTTTGAACCACATAGCCTCAAAAGTAGTGAATGCAGGGTACTAAATCTTCCCCATGTTGTTTTTTAGAAGTTTTAACTTAATATGAAGAGTCTCTCATCTTCTAGGTAGATTGATATAAATGTATGTGTATATATATATATATATTGTAGAAAACAACATAGAAACAGAAAAAAATGAGGATGGTACAATAACCCCTCCTCTAAAGAAAGGGAAATCAGCACTCTTTTTATGCAAAAATGTACAAAAATATTAATTCTATTAAAAAATTATCCAATGCAATGAGTAAATGCACAGATAGAGTAAAAACACAAAATGATTGGTTGTACCACCAACTCCTGTAATTAGACTATAACAGAACAATATCAAGAATATACACTCATCTTATGAGCCTTCAAAAGGCAATTTAGTTCATCTTAGCGCAGTCTTTTAACAAAGTAAATCATAAACATATGTATATTGCGATCTATAGGCATTTCAGTTTGAGTTCTGTGTTAGAGTTTCACATTCATGGGCCAAGCCGTTAATATTATAGGAGATTCTTCCCCAAAATTAACACGGGTACTATGACTGCAGTAAACATTGCAAACAAGGTCCCACCTGTATATTCAGCTGATATCCGTGTCCTTATGTCCCAGCATTTATTCACTGCTGCTCAAAGAACTCCAACTGTTAAGACATGACTCCTGACCCCGTTTCCAGGTGACTGCAGCTTCCAAACGCTATGGGGGTTCGCTCCCCGTTTTTTTTTTTTTATTATGCTACTGTATCTTAAGAAGCATCTGCTTAAGATTAATAGAAATAGAGAAGCAGTTTAGAAAATGGATATGGACACTGTTGTAGTAGCCCTGAAGAAGCTCCAACGTTTATATTGTGAGGGCGTGAAACATACAGGATGTAGCCCCATTACGGGGCTAAATGTATGTGACATTAGCCTTATCTGTTTGGATCACAATTGATGGGTGATCACCTATACCAATATAGCTGTCACAACCTGTGATTGAACCTGGGACCTCAGCTTCCTGGGCTGTGGCTTTTGCTATGTGCTATCTTTGCAACTGTATCTTTTGCCTAGTTACCTTTTTGTTTTCCTGCACTCTGGCTCCACCCGCCTGCAGCTGCAGGTAATTGGCAATTACTCTCTGCCTATATAAACCAGCTCTTCCAGAAGTTATTGCCTGTTTATTGAGTTTCTTCTCAGGGTGTGCTGTTTATTGCTATTTTGGATTGCTCACTGTTACAGACTTGGATTTGGATTCTGGACTCTGCCTTTTTCTCTGCCCCTTGGTACTTCATTGGATCTGCTGTTTTCTTTAATCTTGGAACTGGACTTTGACTATTCTTTGCTCTAACCCCTTGTACCTTGCTGCATTGTTTGCCTTACTGTTGCTGACCTGGATTGTCATTGACTACGCTCAATTCTGACCCCTAGTGACTGTTTCCTGTACTACTGAATTGTATCCTTTTGCAGTACTAGTTTTCCTTGCTCATTATCACCAGATTGATCTGGTACTGTACAGTCCAGATTGCATCCAGAGCTTCAGGGTGGTTGTTATTCCTATCTCCACCTTTATCTCTAGGTTACTCCGTACCGTACCTATACTAGGCAGGCGTGACAATAGCATGCTTTGATACTTGGGCTTTTCCTGTTTGCTGTGGACAGGAGAAATTCTACTTCATTAATTACTGGCTGAAAGATGTTCCCTGTGGTGTGTAGGAGGATGGATCCACATAGGGCTAGATTATGAGTGGATTACCGCTCGCACGCTAACTCTGTCCGACTTTAGCTCTTTGCACGCGTTGAAAAAAATGTATCTCGCAAACTAACCCAACACACAAAAAGAGCCGAACTTAGAATATTGCAACCATGTAGACTCCTCCTAGACTTCAATGTAGCGAGAAAAATTGAAAAAAACACCCATATTTGAAAAAGTGAAAAAGTCTAGCATTCCTGTTGTAGCTAGTCTTTTAGGCATCCTGCACAAATTCCTTTACTATGAGCATGACAGCTGCCATTCTTTCCTGCATCTGACCTATGTGCTCAATCGCACTGCAGTATTGGTTAGAATCATGTTCCCAAGTTTCTTTAGCTATATGTAGTAGTCCTCAAATGTCGTGCATATAAAAGTTTGAAAGGTGAAAAAACAATGGATGCTTGTGGCACCTACTTATGGAAAACATCAACTATAGCAACGCACTATCCCAATTGTTACCATCCTTAATCACTTTCCATAGTATACATTTTAGGGTTTCATTGAACCATTCTACTAGACCGTCTGACAATGATAAACAGATGTTTTAAAATGTTTAATCTGGAGATTTACACAATTCTTTCATAACTTTTGACGTAAAAATAATTTTCTGGTCAGTCAAAATTTCTTTAGGAATGCCCACCCTGCTAAACATTAGCATTCGTTCTTTAGCTATTAACTTAGCAAATGGATTTCATAATGGTACTTCTTCTGGGTATTTTGTGGCATAGTCTAAAATCTCCAATATAAATTGATGCCCCTTTGCTGATTTTACCAAAATACCTACTAAATGCATAGCAATTCTTTCAAATAGCACCTCTATTATGGATAATGGGACTAGACGACTACAGTTTGCCTTAAAGGGGGCTGTGCGCTGACACTCAGGGCATGATGAGCAATACTCAGATATTTAAACAAAATATGGTTAAATCACTACTTTGTTCTGTACCTTCTCCTACTAAAGCATGCACATGGTGCAACATTACTGTTGTCTCTGAATTTTGTTACTTCAATTCTAGTTCAGAAATGGGAAATATATTTTCTGAAAAATAGGGAAAATCTCTTCCCAATACTATTTCATAGGCTATATTATCTACCACACTAATGTAATTTATAGAACCATAGGGAATTTTCACAAATGGCCCCATGCACACAACTATAATAAATTTTCCTTTTTTTTTTACCAGTGTAGCCATACTGCCTGAATTGAATAATGATTTTATCTTATTGCCATTCACAATCATATAACATACCTGGGGATTTTAACAAAAAATTGTGATAGCGCATCTAAACTATAATCGCGCTTGTAACGCCGCCGTCACCAGCTGCGCACGCATCCTCAAAGTAATGTTGGCTGCGCGAGGCAGCCAAAAGAATGTTGGCTGTGCACGCAACCAAAATAATCCACCTGGATGCAGCGTAGGTCAACCCAAAGCCTTAAAAAAAAAAACGCAACCGCCCGCATGAAATAACGAAAAAACACATAACCGCACCACACGACGTATAACAAAAAAAACTAACTCCCCGCACAAAATATTAACAAATACCGAAACTGCCAAACCCCACATCGCAAAATAATAAAGTAATTAACCTCTAATCCGCAAAGAACATAATTAAAATATGAACCCCTTAACCGCCAAACCCCCACATCACATTAAACCTTATTAACCTATTAACCCCTAAACCAACAAACCCCCACATCACAATAAACCTTATTAACCCCTAAACCGACAAACCCCCACATCGCAATAAACCTAATTAACCTATCAACTCTTAAACGTGCAACCCCCCACAACACAAATAACTAATTTAATTACTAAGCCCCCTAACACCCCCTAAATTAACCCCAATACTAACTTACTGTTAAATAAAACCTAACATTAAATTACAAAAAAATCATCTAAAATAAAAAATAAAAAACTCTAAAATTACAGAAAAAAATAAACAATTATCAGAAATAAATAAAATTAAACCTAGTCCCTATGAAAATAAAAAAGCCCCCTAAAATAAAAACAACCCCCTAAACTACCAAAAGCCCTTAAAAGGGCCTTTTGTAGGACATTGCCCTAAATTAAACAGCTCTTTTACATTTAAAAATTACTAAATCCCCCCTAACAGTAAAACCCCCGCCACCCACCAATCCACCCCAAAATAAAAAAACTAACACTAAAAAAACCTAAAAGGGCAATAGGCTCTTTTCCAACCCATTAAATCCATAATCTTAAAAATATAAAACTCCCCAAAAATAAAAAAAAAATCCTAACACTAAGCCCCAAATAGGTACTCAACGTTCCTGAAGTCCGGCAGAGAAGGTCTTCTTCCAGACGGCTCCATCATCTTCTATCTTCATTCGGATTGAAGGCAGCGCGGAGTGGAGGTGCGGAGCTGGCTTCACTGATGCGTGGATCGTCAGCAGCGGTCCTCAACAGCGGCGTTCAGCGGTGGCGGTCCGTAGCTGCGTGGAGTTTCCTCTTCATGCGATCGTCTGTCGCACACTGAAGATTGAATGCAAGGTACCCCATATTTATTGGGGTACCTTGCATTCTTATTGGCTGAAACATTGAAATCAGCCAATAGGATCAGAGCTACTGAAATCTTATTGGCTGATTTGAACAGCCAATAGGATTTCAGTAGCTCTAATCCTATTGACTGATTTAAAAATTTCAGCCAATAGGAATGCAAGGTTCCCACAAATTGATTGTGGTACCTTGCATTCAATTTTCAGTGTACGATAGACATCGGAGGAAGAGGAGCCTCCATGCCACCGAGGAATGCAGCCACTGCCGAGGACTGCCGCTGAGGATCCACACATCGGGGGAAGACAGCTCCGCACCTCCACTCTACACCACCTTCGTTCCGGATGAAGATAGAAGATGAAGAAGCCACCTGGAAGAAGACCTTTTCCGCCTGGGCTTAGTCTTTTTTTTATTTTTTGGGGTGGCTTTTTTTTAGATTAGGGTTTTTTGTGCTGGAAAACAGATAATTGTCTTTTTAAGGGCAGTAAAAGAGCTGAATGCCCTATTAAGGGAAATGCCCATACTAATGCCCCTTTAGGGGCAATGGGTAGTTTATTTTTTTTTAATGTTAGTTTTTTTTATTTTGGGGGGTTTGGTGGGTGGGGGTTTTAATGTTAGGGGTAATTGGTAATTAAGTAAAAGAGCTGTTTAACTTAGGGCAATGACCTACAAAAGGCCCTTTTAATGGCTATTGGTAGTTTAGTATTAGATTAGGGGGTGTTTTTATTTTAGGGGGATTTTTTTATTTTTTATAGGGGTATTAGTTTAGGTTTACTTTTTTATTTTGGATAGCTTTGTCTATTTTTTTCTGTAATTTTACTTTTTTTAATTTTTGTAACTTTAGCTTGGGGGTTTGTATTTTTTAAACATAGACTGCCGGGGCGGAGTTAGCCAGAAAGGTTGCATGCTGCCACAGCCCCGGCTTTATATTACTAAAAAATATATATTTGGCCTTTCAGCTCAGCTTATTTAATATTTACAAGTTGCCTATTAGCTCACAGATCTTAACTAAGAAACCTGGAGTTCGAGGGACATTGAGGAGTCAAGTTATTCCGGTTGTCTTGGCGGCGGTGCTGGGTGAGGCCCTCAGAGAGCGGCCATCTTTTAACTGCGTGAGGAGGATAATTAGCGAAAGCAGAGAACGGCTTTATAATCCCCAAGATCACTATGGCATCCTCTTGCTATCTACTGGATGATATCGGGGCTCTTCTGTAGCAGTATCAGCTTTTCTTTACAGAGTCTTTGCAATCTGCTATGGGTTCACCTAATTCAGCAGATCCAGAACAGACCCGGGGAAAACCGGATGATATGCTTCCCTGCGGATCAGCGCAATATGATGGTGCATCATAGAGTGAGACTCCACTATTCACAAAGGATACAAAATATAAGCAAACTAGTACTCTAGTAACAACTAATATCACTAAGGTACTTAAAAGAGGTGCCTAGGAGTAACAAACGGTAACAAGTAAAAAAATAAATGCAAGTGTCTAAAAAATGATTATAAGAAAGATAGGACAATAATATCTATAATATACAAACTGTCATCCGAAATGGGATGGCATGTGACGGCCAAGTCCTTAATATCCGTAATGTAAAGTTCCAGAAAAGGTGTTGTTCCAAACGGGAGGGCCGCTCCTCTAGAGTGTCACGCCACGACACAAGGATAGGGAATCTAGAGAAATCAAAATAGAGGGCGCCACATGGTGCAGATCAGATGGTAAACTCTCAACACCTCAACTGACTAGAGAAGAGGCTGATTACACATTGCTAAACTTCAGTATAACAGATGAGCATTCAGCATAAAGAAAGAAGACTAGAGAGAAAAAAAAAAAAAAAACTTGCATACAGACTGTATGCAAGTTTTTTTTTTTTCTCTAGTCTTCTTTCTTTATGCTGAATGCTCATCTGTTATACTGAAGTTTAGCAATGTGTAATCAGCCTCTTCTCTAGTCAGTTGAGGTGTGGGACTGGACACTGTTGGATTCCTATCTGCTGATTGACTCCTGCCCCAAGGCATCCCTGGACTCTCCCTGGTGAGACGAGGATTCGCCCCTGTGATCATATCCATTTGGTCCACCGGACGACAAGTGGTTCCGGACTGCTGTTTTTGCACATCTGTGCTCTACATCTCGTGAGTAGGATTCTTTTGTGTTCCTAGTCTGTCATATCATTTACCATCTGATCTGCACCATGTGGCGCCCTCTATTTTGATTTCTCTAGATTCACAAAGGATGTAGGAGACTTGTGTTTGGAGTCTGACCCTTGCGAGGGGGGAATTGGTGTCCAGAAGCCTAGTGATCAGTAGCAAGCCTCACTGAACCCCAAGCTAATGCCAGAGAGGAAAGCATATACTGATGGTGCTAATTTCCATTTTGATTAACTCAATATCTATCCACAGACCTAAGAATGAAGACAGCACCGGTGCAAATTCCCTTCCAACGAAAACCGTTTTACTTGATCCATGCAACCTGGTACAAAACTTCTACGGCATTCGCTGAAAAACTTTGCCCCAAGCCTATGGTGAAGTCTGGGAGGACAGGCATAGGATAGAGAAAGACGTGCTCCCAGCTATGCTATGCGGCTGGTGGTAGCAGGGTTCACCGGGAGAGAACTTTTTCATTTCCCTCACACTGGACTTTGTGCTGAGTATAGCGTACATTTGTTTTATTTGGCTACCCAGGCTGATTGTTTTAAAAGTTATATAACAGAACAAGCTAAATCACATATAACGGTACCTCGTGGTTCTGTTTGATCCCCCATTGTATGTTAGAGGCTGACAGTTCTTTTCTTAAACAGTTTATTAGTTTTATTGGTAATGGGGTAAAGCGGTAGATTCTTATTCCTGGTGCTCCAATGTGTATCATATAATATAGACAGAGATAAAGACCTCTCTTCCAAGAAAGTGCACCTAATCTTGTGTTCTTGGGTCAGTAACTTAAGATTCTAATGATATTATTCTATACCAGTAGTCTGATTGCTTTTTACATTCATATCTTACTACTTATCATATGACTCATGCATAATTTGCTACATTTACACTACAGGTTTCACTTTATATCAGTAGCTCTTTATTATTATAGCTACTGGCTGACTGCACGTTGGTAATAGATGCTTCCCTTTTTTCAACTTACTGACAGTATCTCTCCTGGCCCCCTAGATGGCAGCATAGACACATGTTAACACTCATTCATGTTTAAGACACTTGTTAGAGGTTTTATTTTCTTCATAAAAGCTGAAGTGTCTATACACGGAACTCAGAAATATCTGGCAGTGTGTACTACCTCCATCTAAGATAGTGCATAATAGACAAGTAGATCTCTTGGAAACTGGACATGAGAACATATCACAATTGTGGTGAGAAGAGTTAACAGATTAGCTAAACACTTGCCTATTTTATCTCCCTCAGGCTTCAACAAAAGGTCGAGATACTTTTGTAAATATATCTCATCAGGATTACATCTCACCCATAAACCTTAGATGTCTTTATTTAACTTCTACCACTGCTGTCTGGAGAACTTATAACCACCATGTTAGATTGTTTCATATGTTTTTTCCTAACATTGTTTGAGGAATGCCAATAGTCTCACATGTATATTTGCCTATCATCAGGAGCGTGTTATAGCCTAGGCCAACAAGGCCGGTGCCTAGGGCAACATAATTGGGGGGGGGGGGGGGGCGCAGATTTTGGGGAGAAGAAAAGTGTGTCAGTAGAGTATTCCCTCCCAAACAGCGCTGCCGCTTGGCTGGTGCTACAGGGTTTTGTGGCGGTATTTTGTTATTTATTTAAAAATACTGTGACAGTCCAGGGGCGTGTTATAGCCTGTCCAATGAGTAGTTGTTTGCTTTTGTGACATCAGTTGCGCTTACTGGTCTGGCTGAAGCCGGGAGGATGGGAGGTGTAACGGTACTACCCGTGGGCTCCTGTGCACACTCTATGGTAGTTGTCTCCTGTGGGAGCTGCTTTCAATGGCAAGCAGCAGCGGAGACTAGATGTGTAACTTCAGATTGAACTTCAGCAAGAAAACGGTCACGGTGAGATTTGCCTGGGTTGTGTGGAGGATAGATGAATGGGGAACACTGTAATGTATTTGATGAATGAACGATAATGGATATGTATTTGTTTTAACTTTTGCCCTTAAACAAGGTGTAAGCTGTATTGTTTCAGCCTGGACCCTGACTCTAAAGTGTTAAAAAATGCACAGCTATGCTAGATTAATCCTTAGTACCATGGTCACAGTTAAATCTGCAGGAAACGAACCACTGTGTTATTTTTAGCATCATTAGAAATAGACTGCTGTTTGTTACTCAGCACATATGCCACATAATACAGGGCTATTATATCATTTTGGTAGGGAATTCCTTTTGTTTCTACTTAACAACTTCCTCCTCACCTAAACAGAATTCTTGTGCAAAATGAGGACAGCTATCTGATAGCAATTGCATTATTAAACAGGTTGCTGGATTGGGTTCCACTATGCTTTTCTGCAGTCAAGGATGTGATATTGCAGTTGGTCACAGTGCTGCTTTTACTGACAACAAATCATTGAATTTAATATTATTACTCATAACACAGTACACTGGAATTTCTGCTTCATTTAAATGTATGCTCTGCAGTGTTGGCTCATGTTTGATTTGCAGCATTTGAACTTCAGTATATTCATGATAATTATCTATATAAAAAGCCTTCTTGGATTATATCTTTAGCTTTATTATCAATACATGAGTATATTTACTTATATTCCAATGTGTGGGGAATGCAGATAGAGACTGTGAACTCTTAAATCCTTTCACCAAAATTTAATGGTTGTTAGTTGAGTAGAATTATTTATTTAATACTACAGTATGTGTATGTGTGTATATATATATCACTCTGCATATGCATTTAGGTTTAAATCAACCCACCTGAGTGAATGCAAACCCTACTACTACTTAAAAAGACATACAAAAAAAAAAAAATGTTACACACTGACCAAAAAAATATTATGGCTAAAAAAGGCCTAAAACCTGGGGGATGGGGGCAGCAAACTTTTGAGTGCCTAGGGCAGCACAAAACCTAAATACGCCACTACCTATCATAGATTATGTTTAAGACAGCTCAGGTACTGGGTTATTGCACACAATTCATGTAATAGCTGTAAAACATCTTACAGCATTGTGGTACGAATATGTTAATCATAGCCTAATTTAAAGTTTAGCTTCATAGGTTGGGCACTTATCTTTCTCCTATGTTTCTCTCCATGTCTGCCCAACTTCATTTGTACCCAACTCCCCATACTTTTAGCCATTCATAGCTATATTATTATAAAGGGTACTTGCCCGCTGACAAAAAAACACTACTTTAATATCCCCATTCACTCTATATATCCAAATACAGATGGAGGAGGTATGATTGTGTATTCCAAGCAGTTAAACAGTAGGTGTACCTTAGAAATCCACACTCTTAGTTGGGTATTAAAACTCACAGAGCTCATTAATTATATTATTATCCCTTTGGTCATAGACATATGTGTTTACATCTGGTTCTTCTGTTGCTGGGTGTAGGGCCCACACTCAGCTAATAAGATTTATTTGCTGTATACCAGTATATTTATGATTATGCCGTACTAAGGCAGACCATGTTATACCTTGTTGTTATGGAAACAGGTGCCCCAATACAATAGAGTTACAATGATTTGGAATATGTACTTCTTCTATCATTCATTTCCTATTATGTTTTTTTTTTTTTTTGTATTGAAGATTTTGACGCCTAGATTAAAAATAGCACTAGGGTGAGTTGCCAGCTACTAGTAATGTCAGCAGCAGCTGATTAGTTGAAGGCAGAAATTAAATAAAACTGATGTTCCCTTGATATTTCTAATTATGTTATATTGGGCTGCATAGGTCCTTAATGTCACCTGAGAATTTAGGTGAAGCCTTGTCATGCTATAAGATTAATTCCCGCCCCATCCCCTTCCTTCCTTCCCTTCCTTCCTCTTCCCCTTTTTTTCACATATAGAGCTCTGACACTAGGAAATGGTGTTCAGGGTCCTATAGTGTGGTTTCTCACGTAACATAAAAAATAATGGATATAGGAGGCGCTATAGAGCTGTAGGGTATATGGATATAAAATTAACTGTATCGTTACCAGCCTTAAAAATCTAAAAAACTAAAAAGCCAAAGGCCCTTAATACAATTTATTATCAATGTAAAATATAATTTAATCAAGTAGCAATAATTGGTCAAAACACACACTGTGATATTAAATAAAATACAAACTGAATCAGAATGGCAGAAAACCAAAGGCACTGTGATAATAAATAAAATACAAACTGAATCAGAATGGCAGAAAACAAAAGGCCCTTAATACATATATATAAATACAATTTATTATCAAAGTAAAATCAAATGATCAAGATGCAGTATTCAGTTAAAACACAGACTGTGATAATTAATAAATCGACAGATAAAATCAACAAATACAATCCATATAATATTCCAACATACACAAAACGGAACCGGTTAAACCATTCACACTACTCACAGCCTCTCAAATTCTCGATATTCAAGACACAAATAATAGCTAGTGGTGAACACCTAAAAAAGCTTGTGTTCTAGTCTTAATGTTAATGTTTCATGGGGATCCCCCAAAAGATATTATCCAGAATGACAATGTGGGTTTAGATTAACTATTTCAACTCTAAGATATTTGGGTAAGTGCCCCCGAATAAAGCCGTTATGTTTCCAGTCTCTCCTTATTCAAAATAAAGCCCACGGTGGTTTAGAGCTCCTTCCTTGCTGCTCTCTCAGTTACAGACAGTCAAGTACATATAACAGAGCCGGGAGGCTCTCCTACCTCCTTTCAAAGTGTCTGCCAACGGTCTCCTTACCTGGCCCGACGCTCCGGCTACTCCTTCAGATGTTAGTCAGTGAAAATCCTGTGAGTGACGTCACCCGGTTCCGGATCCTAGGTGACCACTTGTGCAAGTGTTTGTTTCCACGGTTGTATCCACAGGATGCCCTCTGCACTTTAGTACGCCAGGGTACACTGAGTTCGGTTCAGCTCTAATTTTCCAAATAATCACAAACAGTAGCAAGTAAGTCCTCTACGTGTTTCAACCCCTTTTCTGGGTCTTTTTCAAGATGCTACTTCCTGCAACCTCTGTCCTTAAATCCACTCTCTGCACAGGTGATTTGCTACGCTTCTACACCTTTCCTGCAGGTAAGTACTTCCTGGGGGGAATCTAAAAACCTCACATGTCATTCTTTCTTCATAGGTTTCCACAACAATCTTCTTACAGGCTAGATCTCTGATATTAAATGGATAATTGTTTCCATATTGAGTATTAATGTTTAAAAGACAATTCTTGTTATTTAGAACAAGAATATATGATTCTATTGAATGAATAAATAAATAAATAAATAAATACACAGGTATCCATCTAAGAAAAAATGCAATAAAAATACAGAAAAAACATTGCGTGGTATTTGACTTAAAATAGTACCTTAAAATAGCTAATACATATACTTATAAAATATAAAACTTAAAACTTAAAACAAGAAATCCACATATGGGACCCAATTAGAACCTAGCTCAAACAAACCTAGCCCTACAGTCCTATCTAATTAAATTCTCTGCTTCAAAATCCTAATACTAGTTATTAGATACTCTATGAAAATGTAAAAGTTAAAAATAAAGATTGAACCCACAGAAAAAAACTCTAAACTAAGCTAAAAAAAGACTCAAATACACATTACCAAGAGACTAAAAGAATAATAAAAACCCTCAAGTTAAAAAGGGGGCTAATTCCAACTCTGAATTCAGACCAAGTGGATATAAAGTATTAAAATCATATATCAATTCGGCTTCCCTTTTCACTAATTTATTTTCAAAATTCCCCCCCCCCTTCAATTATTTCGCACTATACACAATCCCCAGTATTTTAGTTCTTTGATATTGTTCCTATGGACCTCCCTAAAATGTGTATACAGGTGGGTTTCACATTTCCCCTTTTCTATGTTCCAGATATGCTCTCTGATCCGATCCCTGAGCATTCTAGTTGTCTCTCCAATATAAAACAAATTACATGAACACTGTAACATATAAACCACCCCTTTATTACTACATCTTATGGTGTCCTTTATAATAAATTCCCTACTCGTGCCCGGGATTGGAACTTTTTTCTTTTTTAACCCACATCTACATGCTTTGCATGTTGCACAGGGGAAAAAACCCTTAACTTCTTCCCCCCTCAAATCCAAATCTTTTTTATCTTTTTTAGTATTTCCTTGCCTTCTAAACTCACTGGGTGCTAGCAGCGATTTAAAATTCTTAGTTTTTTTGTAAACTATCCTAGGGTAAACTGGCAATTTGTCCCCAATCACTGGGTCATTTTTTAACAAGTGCCAGTGTTTTCTCAAGATCTTCTTCATTAATACATGATCCTCGCTATATGTATTTACAAATGGTATATCTAATGTATCTTTTCTGGCGTACTAAAGTGCAGAGGGCATTCTGTGGATACAACCGTGGAAACAAACACTTGCACAAGTGGTCACCTAGGATCCGGAACCGGGTGACGTCACTCACAGGATTTTCGCTGACTAACATCTGAAGGAGTAGCCGGAGCGTCGGGCCAGGTAAGGAGACCGTTGGCAGACACTTTGAAAGGAGGTAGGAGAGCCTCCCGGCTCTGTTATATGTACTTGACTGTCTGTAACTGAGAGAGTAGCAAGGAAGGAGCTCTAAACCACCGTGGGCTTTATTTTGAATAAGGAGAGACTGGAAACATAATGGCTTTATTCGGGGGCACTTACCCAAATATCTTAGAGTTGAAATAGTTAATCTAAACCCACATTGTCATTCTGGATAATATCTTTTGGGGGATCCCCATGAAACATTAACATTAAGACTAGAACACAAGCTTTTTTAGGTCACCACTAGCTATTATTTGTGTCTTGAATATCGAGAATTTGAGAGGCTGTGAGTAGTGTGAATGGTTTAACCGGTTCCGTTTTGTGTATGTTGGAATATTATATGGATTGTATTTGTTGATTTTATCTGTCGATTTATTAATTATCACAGTCTGTGTTTTAACTGAATACTGCATCTTGATCATTTGATTTTACTTTGATAATAAATTGTATTTATATATATGTATTAAGGGCCTTTTGTTTTCTGCCATTCTGATTCAGTTTGTATTTTATTTATTATCACAGTGCCTTTGGTTTTCTGCCATTCTGATTCAGTTTGTATTTTATTTATTATCACAGTGCCTTTGGTTTTCTGCCATTCTGATTCAGTTTGTATTTTATTTAATATCACAGTGTGTGTTTTGACCAATTATTGCTACTTGATTAAATTATATTTTACATTGATAATAAATTGTATTAAGGGCCTTTGGCTTTTTAGTTTTTTTAGATTTTTAAGGGTGGTAACGATACAGTTAATTTTATATCCATATACCCTACAGCTCTATAGCGCCTCCTATATCCATTATTTTTTATTCTAAATTTCTAAATTGTCTAGGGAGGAGACAATTACTGTTAGTGAGGCTAAGTAGGTTTTTGGTCTAGCGCTATACCCATCCGTGTCTGTCTTATTCTCACGTAACATACCACACTTTATAACCCCCCCAACTAGTTCCCCAGATCTAGGTGGCGATTTATTTGTTTTCATATAATTTGTATAATTGGGTAGATTTACCCTTAACTGTATATGACATTACTGTATTCTTTAAACTTTGTAACAAATAGTATGATACTGTATGCTACACAATTACCCCTTCTCTTACAGTTTCTGTTTTATTTTTAAGTATTTGCATAATGCCTATTCTACCTTTATTATATGTTTAAGGTGCATCACTACAGATCTATAATCATAAAATTTATATATGTTCCATGGTTAAAAAGTAAAAAATATGATAATATGTGGCGGTTAAAGCGGTTGATGTGTTCTTTTCCATGCATATCTGTTTTATTTTTGTAATATCACTTGTCTGCTTTACCGTTCTTACAACCTCAATAAAAATGATTTAAAAACAAAACATAGACTGCCTTCTGGGCAGGCATATCACCTAGTTCTATATAATTAACATACATGAATTTTGTCCACCAGTATTACTCATGTTGCAATGCATAGGTTTATCTATTAAGGTACAGTATTTTGCTTTATGACCAAGTTCATTACAATGAAAACATTTTATAGCATAGTCTGTCCCCTATCTTGATCCTTTTAAAGGATTGACACTTCTGGTAGTAGAGATATAATGTCCTTGAGGGTATGTCCTCTGTTCCTCAGGATTCCTCAAGCCCAGAACAGTCCAGTCTTACCAGGTCTTGAAGCATCTTGATTTCTCATTCTCTGCAGGCCCCTACTTGTTCTTCGAAGCAACATTATCTCTCCACCAGACCAATCAACTGATCTGCAGACTAAGGATAACTCTAAATAACCCAATGTCACATGGCAACAGGTGAACCTTTCAGGAACTGGTCCATCACAAGGAGTTCCACAATATGGTGTGAAGAATTAACCTCTGGTAGTAGCCATTTGTCAGCAAGATGTATAATATCAAACATCTGAGTCTGCATAGGTTTCTCTTTTATTATTATTATTATTATTATTATTATTATTATTATCGGTTATTTGTAGAGCACCAACAGATTCCGCAGTGCTGTAAACAAATGCGGAGTACAACAAAACAATTATATAGATCAAATGGGTAGAGGGCCCTGCCAAGAGTTACACTGTTGTAGTCAGCTCTTAAGAAGGTGATCTACAAACAGCTGGACTCTTAGGCTTACATGCTTATGGGGTCCAGGGGATAGCGATGGAGGATGAGGAACTGGTATAAAGAAAGGTTAGCGTAGGTTGTATGCATCCCTTAACAGTAGAGTCTTTAGGGAGCGCTTGAAGCTTTCAAAACTAGGGGAGAGTCTTGTGGAGCGAGGCAGAGAGTTCCACAAGATGGGAGCCAGTCTGGTGAAGTCCTGTAAACGGGAGTGTGACGAGGTAACAAGAGAGGAGGAGAGTAGGAGGCTATAAGCAGGCGGGAAGGAAAGTATCTGGAGACAAGGATTTTGTGTTTGATTCTAGAGGCAAGAAGAAGCCAGTGAAGGAATTGGTAGAGAGGTGCAGCAGATGAAGAGCGACATGTAAGGAAGATGAGCCTGGCAGAGACATTCATTATGGATTGTAAAGGAGTTAGGCGGCAGGTGGGGAGACCAGAGAGGACAGAGTTGCAGTCATTGAGGCAGGAAAGGATGAGACAGTGGATTCAAATCTTAGTTGTGTCTTGTGTAAGGAAGTGTCTAATTTTAGAGATGTTTTTAAGGTGGAAGCGGCAGGATTTAGCTAAGGACTGAATGTGAGGAGTGAAAGAAAGATCTGAGTCAAGTGTGACCCAGAGACATCGGCATGCGGGGTAGGGGTAATGATGGAGTTGTCGATAGATGATGGAGTTGTCGATGTTGAAGGTCCATGCATGACATCTTTGTTAATGCACTACTATAGTCACTCCCAGCCTTGCTATATTTATGTGTAAAATATATATACACATAAATATAAAGGTATATAAGCATATACATATATATTTACAGGTAACACACAGTTCCTATAGACCGCTATGTAAAGGCACTTTTTAGTGCCGCTTTTTTCAAACACCCAACACCCGCCAACTTTAGCCTCTTATTGTTCAGTTACTTTATTAAAACATAAAAATGCTGATATTTTTATTTTTAATAAAGATTAATACACTGTATTTTGGTTGGAATTGGGGAAATTTAGCTTGCAGTAGCAATAACCAGTTACTTGGTTATTGCTTCAGAGTCACTCATCTTGAATTCTGAGGCTTCCTGTTACCCATTTACTTCTTTCAGTTCTCATGATGACACTGATTTTCAATTCTAGTTGTTTGATACCTGTTTACTGACCTCTTGCTTCTTTTTTACTTTATATGGTTTGTTGTAGAAGTTGTAGCAATCTCATCCATTATATAATGTCATGATAGGACAACAGTGTTTATGTTTTAGGCCATTGGGTATACACAGTGGTATAATTATAAATAGGGAAAGAACAAAACAGTTATTTCATGTCATAAAGAAATTATTGACCCAGGTACAAGTAACCGACCAGAAGCACTGAGTTGGTTCTGTACATTATTCACTAGTAAACACATGCTAAGTAATATAAGGAACAAATGAGAACAGTCATTCACTTCTGAGTCTAAGCTGGCACCAAATTTGGAGAAGGATTCATAGGTAAACCCAGGTCAAAGCAAATCAATTCACATCAAATTAGGCGTATAATCTGGCAAAGGCTAAACACATTGCAAGGGAGAGATCATACACTGAAATGGAGGCAGGAATGGACAAGTGCACCAAGAACAAACCAATAATATGCAGGCAACCCAGAAAGCTCATTGTTGGCTTAAACAAGGGAAAGGCATAAAGTAGACTACAGTTTGAGAGATGATACACAAAGCAGATGTGCAAGTTCATATGAAGATACACAACAATGAATTTACATAAGGAATACAAAATATCCCAAGGGTAAAAACATAAATATTATGGCAATGGAATTCCCTGCTATGGTTATAATGGTATCTCTGTTAGGATTTAGTGGGGTGGCTTTGTGGCTAAGGTTAATGCAGAAGTAGAAGTTCCAGTTAAGATTAGTTTACTGGCTGGGAATTCTAGTTTTGCTTTAGCGTGACAATAATTACTATTAAAGGGACAGTCTACCACGGATTTGTTATTGTTTAACCCCTTAGTGACCAGAATTTTTTTTTTCAATTTTCTTACCCTTAAGGACTAGGGCTATTTTTACATATTTGCGGTGTTTGTGTTTAGCTTTAATTTTCCTCTTACTCATTTACTGTAACCAAACATATTATATACTATTTTTCTCGCCATTAAATGGACTTTCTAAAGATAACATTATTTTCATCATATCATATAATTTACTATAAAAAGAATTATAAAATATGATGAAAAAAGGGAAAAAAACACTTTTTCTAACTTTTACCCCCAAAATCTGTTACACGTCTACAACCACCAAAAAACACCTATGCTAAATAGTTTCTAAATTTGGTCCTGAGTTTAGAAATACCCAATGGTTACATGTTCTTTGCTATTTCCAAACCATTTTTTTTTTCACATTAGCTATAGTTACATTGTAACACTATCTGTCAGGAATCCCTGAATATTCCATCACATTTATTTATATTTTTTTTTAGTAGATAACCCAAAGTATTGATCTAGGCCCATTTTGGTATATTTCATGCCACCATTTCACTGCCAAATGCAATCAAATCTTGTGCACTTAGGGCACAAATGGTTGTAAATGCTTCTCTGGGATCCCCTTTGTTTAGAAATAGCAGACATATATGGCTTTGGCATTACTTTTTGGTAATTAGAAGGCCGCTAAATGCCACTGAGCACCACATTGGTATTATGCCCAGCAGTGAAGGGGTTAATAAGGTAGCTTGTAGGGTTAATTTTAGCTTTAGTGTAGAGATCAGCCTCCCACCTGACACATCCCACTCCCTGATCCCTCCCTGATCCCACCTCACAATTGTCACCGCCATCTTAAGTACTGGCAGAAAGTCTGCCAGTACTAAAATAAAAAGCATTTTTTTTTTATTGATTCTCTTTTCTTTTCTAATTATTTCTACTGCTCTGTTTATTTAAATAGGTTTGCCTTAAACAAATATATGCTCTTTTTATTCAAGTTTTTGTATTACACTTTTATATGCTATGTGTTGTACGTTTTAAGTAAACTTTGAGAGTCTTTGACATATATATTTTTTGGGTCTATTATGTGGAATGCTGTATTACATTTATTTCAATATTTTGCATACATTTAATATTAATTTTTTAAATTTTGTTTCATAATCCTAGCTATGTTTTTCATGTTTATTAATTAATTCCTTATCATTTTTGTATTCCTTAAAATGAATAATGCTTTTGCATTTCTATTTTAGGCTGGCGATAGAAAGGTTAATTGAAGCTATTGCTATGATATACACAATAGAAAACATTAATAATTCCACCCTTTTACCAGGGATTACACTGGGTTATGAAATTTATGATTCATGTTCTGATGCCTTGAAAGCCACTCAAGCAACAATGAGGCTTATTCCGGATTTGGTTGCTGTTAATAACTTCACTGATTGTAATCATACAAAAGTTATACCCACTGTCAAAGCTGTTGTTGGAGAAATGTATTCAGAAAATTCCATTGCAATATCCAGGATTCTTAGTGCTCATTTTATTCCACAGGTAAAACATCACATAATTTGTTATTGGCTATGAATGTCTATATTTATGTATGGGCAGTCATGACTATGTTATATGTGTGTGGTAATGTATGACTTCTTGTTAGTATGTAGAGGGGACTTTTAGTATGTATGTGTGTTTATTATAGCCATGTATAAGGCGGGTTATGTTTTAGTAGGTTTTTGCATTCATGAGTGTTTAAGTATGTAAGTTTCTTTAAAGGGATACTAAACTTAATTCTTTTTCTGTAGCCATCAATCAGCAAGCTCTACCCAGGGTACCAACCAAAAATGGGCCAGCTCCTAAGCTTAGATTCCTGCTTTTCAAATAAGGATAGCAAGAGAATGAAGAAAAAATGAATAATAGTATTAAATTAGAAAGTTGCTTAAAATTAGTATCCCTTTAAGTATACAAGAAAGTATATTGGTTGCTGTTTGCATGTTTTTAATACTTGCACAGGACGATTTGGTTATACAGGTAAATTAGTAGATGTGAGTTTGTGTATATGAGTGGCTGTTGGAATTTAGTACGTACTGGTCACTGAATATACCAGATCCAACAGTTCTAAAAACTTAAAAAAAAATGAGAACATTTACATATAATGCACTTTGACATAGACAAGGCATATGTGTTGATTTAAAATTCTTATAAAATCTGGTTAAAATGTAGGTTCAGATTACGAGTGGAGCGCAAAAGGTTGTGTGCAAGAGATATCGTTTTTTCGCAATTGTTTCCACACAGGTTAATTTGTGCTCATTTTACGAGGTTGAAAGTAAACGCGATCGCTTGAGCACAATTGGGATTTACGCTAGAATGATTAACGTGACTTCAGAGCTCTGGTTAACTTTTTTGGAAAAATTAAAATTGCTCAAAACACATCAAAAATATATTACAAAGTACAGTTACACTTATAACACCATCTAATAAAGATTATTAAATAAAAATATTACACACAAAAGTTATAAGTTCTCTCAGGCAAGTCAGGTAAAGGACTTTAACATAGAGATACATACATATACATGTCTAAAGATATATACTGTATGCATGTATATATGTGTGTGTGTATGTATATATATATATATATATATATATGTATACATATGAATTTATATATGTATATATGTTTTTACAGACATATATAAACAATTAAACCTTTTTTTTCATATGTACACACATATAGACACATATATATATATATATATAAGTGCATTAGAGCCCTTTGCTGTTAAGTAGATAAAAACATGAAAATGCATACTGTATTTATGCAATATTCATATTTAATAACGTGTTATACTGTGCATTTGCTGTAAATATATGACATTCCAATGTCCTACAGCAGAATATGTTCTATGTATTTATAAACAGATATTCCTATATAAATCTGTTTATATCTATACCTATATATAATCATATGTGTGTGTGTGTGTATATATATATATATATATATATATATACACAGTATATATATATATACATATAGATATATATTGTACCAAAATACCATCAGATATATGTAGCAACATGTATTTATGAATATATAGAACATATTATTCATATTTTCATGTGGAGTTAGCGCACTTGAGAAAATGCATGTAGGTTAGCACACTTGAAAATATGCGATAGGGTTAGCGCACCTGAGCATATGTGACCGGATTTGCGCACATAAGAATATGGCCTCTATTTATCAAGGTCTGTCGGACCTGATCCGACAGTGCGGATCAGGTCCGACAGACCTCGCTGAATATGACAAGCAATACGCTTGCCGTATTCAGCATTGCACCAGCAGCTCACAAGAGCTGCTGGTGCAACGCAGCCCCCTGCAGACTCGTGGCCAATAGGCCGCCAGCAGGGGGTGTCAATCAACCTGATCGTACTCGATCGGGTAGATTTCCGGCGATGTCTGTCCGCCTGCTCAGAGCATGCGGACAGGTTATGGAGCAGCGGTCTTTGTGACCGCTGCTTCATAACTACTGTTTCTGGTGAGCCTGCAGGCTCGCCAGAAACATGGGGCATCAAGCTCCATTCGGAGCTTGATAGATAGGCCTATATGAGTTCAGGTTAACGCATGAGTAGGGTGTTAGGTTTTTTCCCCACTGTTTTTTCTCCACTGACTTCTATGGGGGAATAGGTTATCATGCGCGCAATAGTCTAATTGCGCTAGAAGTAAGCTGTTTGCGTGCGTCGGGTTATTGCGAGAGCGCACAATTTTTTACTTTTAACTCATAATACGAGTACAACCCGTCACACTCAAAAATGTTTACTTCTAGCACAATTCTATTGTTAGGGCTAAATAGCACTCCTCTCGTAATCTGGCCATTAGTAGGAATAACATTGAATGTAGAATATGTACACTCAGCAATATATGCTTATTTTGTCTGCTTTACATTTCTTCTCTTATAGGTGAGTTCTGGATCATCCACTCCTATTCTCAGTGACAAGTTGAAGTTTCCTTCTTTTCTGCGTACAGTTCCAAATGATATATATCAAACAAAAGCTATTGCTAAGATGCTCAAAGAATTTGAATGGAATTGGGTTGATTTAATATCAAGTGATGATGATTATGGGCGTTCTGCTGTTGACTACTTGAATATTCATATTAAAGAAGAAATAATATGCAATAACTTTTCCATGGTGATTCCATCATATGTAGAACATCCTGCTTTGAAAGCAGAAATAACTAATTTGATTAATGCACTCAGGACATCATCTGCAAATGTTGTTGTTGTGTTTCTGAAAGGCCCAGTTGTGCGTAAATTGTTTATTGAATGCATGAAGCATAACATATCGAAAATATGGATTGCAAGTGACATCTGGTCAGACTCACAAGAAGTTTATAGTATGGATAACCTTAAAAAAGTAGGTACAATAATTGGGCTGCATTTTAAAGCAGGCCAAGTACAAGGATTTGCAGATTATTTGAGAAACCTCCAGCCACCATCATATAGGACATTCAATTTGTTCCTTGAGGAATACAAAGAGCTAAGATTTGGTTGCACAAAAGAATACACAGAAAATCTGGAATGCATGAAGTCTTCTTCAAAGGATTGTGTCATCACTAACTCTATTACACATAAATCTCCTTTGGCATGTAGAGTAGAGAATGTCTACTTAGCGAATGATGACTATTTGGTGGGGCATAGCGAATGGAGCATAATATACAGCACTTCCCTAGCAGTTACTGCCATAGCACAAGCTCTCAAAAACATTATGTGCAAAGATGGAAAATGTGAAAAAGTGTTAAACTTGTCACCACTCAAGGTAAGGAAAAAGTGTTTAACAGTTTAAGATAAAAGCAAGCTATAACCCCCCCCCCCTGCAATCTGCAATAGGTTTTTATAGATACCTTTTTATATTGTATAATTGTATGAGTTTACTGTGATTGCAAAATATATATTAAACTTTATGGTAGGGTTGCCATCTTTAATTTAGGCCAAACCCGAACACTCATGCACCATGCACAGCACAGCAAATTTATTTTTGCAGAGTATAGTGTATAAAAGCACATAAACACAAACTCGCAAATAGATATTCACACTCTCTATCTTACACAGACTCTCATACACTAACACGCACACAGTCACACTCGCACTCTCACACACTCTCATACACTAACACACACTCACACACGTACTCTCTATCACACACAAAGACACTCTCACAGGAACACAAAAACACTAACTTTCTCATGCACACAATCTCTCTCACACATTAACACACATTCTCTTTCACACACACTCAAATACACTCGCTCTTTCACACCGTCACTGACACACACACACAGAAAGACACTGATAAACACAGACAACACACTCTCTTACACACAAAGACACACACACACAGGCACACCCCCATACTCGGACACACTCCCACACAAAGACACACACAAGCAAGAGAGAAATAACTGTAGACATGCACATTCACTGGTAAAACGACAAATGTGCCTCTTTACCAGTGAACGTTAAGATATCACCTCACTTGTAATCTAGCCCTTAATGTACTTGTGTACAAAAAAATGTTATTGAAAAATATTTAATTTGCCAGTAATGTTGTTGCTATAATCCCCTTGATTAAATCAGTGCTTAAACTTTACAGTATCTTCTGCTTGAAATCAAGGAGATCTATGACATACTCTGGGCAGTATGTTTCTCCCTGTCAATATTTGCCTTGCTTCTCTGTTTAACATTATAGAAAAAACTTTTGCAGTGCTCCTGTTCTATTTATATGGCCCCTGGGAGGTGTTATTATAACTTATTTTCTGTTGCAGTGCTCTCTTCTGGCTGCTTAACGTGAGAACTGTGCACAGATACTTGTATAAAGATGTTATGACTCATTCACTGCTTCTCTCATCAAATTTGATTGTCAATAAGGTGTAATTGTTATTTAAAATGATGGTAAATCCTAGCATGTTTGAAATGCTAGGATTTATCAGTGCTTCATGCTGAAAGTTTCTTTATTTGCCTGCAGTTTATGCCAAACTGAGCACTTTCTACCACCCACGGCAAAATGCTATTTTTTTCAATGAGGTGACTTTTTTCCTCCTCTTAGCCAATAGCTGTGCTAGCCATCTGGCATAATACCAAAGGACAAGCAACTCTTATCATAGGTTTATGGATAGATTGACAGATAGACAGACTGACACATGAAATTAGTGATGACCAATTGTACACAATCAGTCTAGTTTGCTTATCCTTTACAATAAAATTAGCTATCACCTAGATTACAAGTTTTGCATTATGGTTTAACGCTGAAAAAATGGCCATTTCAGCATAAAACCGTAACGCAGCCATTACGAGTCTTGTTAGTATAGCTATTCCGCAAGCATTTTAGCCTGTAACGCAATGTCAATCCCGCACTCAAAAAAATGATGTTTTTGCATGAGATTACCATAGCGTCGATATTACAGGTTGTACGGTGAGGCTAAAATGTTTGCGTTACAGCCTATAACGACACGATCCAGTAGTTATGAGTTTTGCGCAACAAAACTGTTACACAAAACTCATAACTAAAATGTTACAAAGTACACTAACACCCATAAACTACCTATTAACCCCTATTCCGCCACCCTCCCGCATCGCAAACACTATAATAAAGTTATTAACCCCTAATCTGCCACTCCTGACATCGCCTACAATAAACTACCAATAGCCCTTAAAAGGGCCTTTTGTAGGGCATTGCCCTAAAGAAATTGGCTCTTTTACATGTAAAAAAAATACAAAGACCCCCCAACAGTAAAACCCATCACCCAACCACCCGCCCAAAATAAAAAACCTAACTCTAACAAAAACCTAAGCTACCCATTGCCTTTAACAGGGCATTTGAATGGGCATTTAGCTCTTTTGCACTGCCCTTAAAAGGGCATTTAGCTCTTTTAAAAAAGCCTAAACCCTAATCTAAAAAACCCATAAAAAGTTAAAAAAAAAACCTAACACTAACCCCTGACGATCCACTTACAGTTTCTGAAGTCCAGACATCCAGCCGGCGCAAAGTCTTCATCTAGGCGGCAAGGTCTTCATCCATCCAGACGGCGTCTTCTATCTTCATCCAGGTGGCATCTTCTATCCTCATCCTAGCGGCGCGGAGCAGGTCCATCCTTCAAGACATCTGGCAGGGAACGTCCTCTTCATACGGTCGCGCCGTACACTGAATCTTCAATGCAAGGAAGCCTTTTCAAAATGGCATCCCTTGCATTCCTATTGGCTGATTTGATTTTTGAAATTCAAATCAGCCAATAGGATGAGAGCTTCTGAAATCCTATTGGCTGTTCAAATCAGTCAATAGGATGAGAAGTACTGAAATTCTATTGGCTGATTTGAATAGCTGTAAAAAAAATGTGTAATTTAGTATTTTTTATTTTTTTTAATTTTAGACTTAATTTTTTTTAGTAGTGTTTTTTAATGTGTAATTTAGTTTATTTAATTGGTAGTTATTTTAATTTTAGTATAATGGTTATGTTAGGTTAATTGTTAGTTTAAACTTAGTTTTTTTTATTTCACAGGTAAGTTTTTATTTATTTTAAGATAGGGATATTTAGATTTAAATTTAAATTTAGGGGGTTGTTAGGTTTAGGGGTTAATAGCTTAATTTAGTTTTTTGCGATGTGGGGGGCTGGCGGTTTAGGGGTTTAGGGGTTAATAGGTTTATTTAGTGGCAGTGATGTGGGAGGCAAGAGGTTTAGGTTTTAATAACTTTATTTAGTGGCGGTGATGTTGGGGAGCGGTGGAATAGGGGTTAATAATTTTATTATAGTGACGGCGATATCGGGAAGCGTTGGAATAGGGGTTAATAAATTTTATTAATGGCGGCGATGTTGGGAGCTGCAGATTAGGGGTTAATAACTTTATTTAGGTGTCAGCGATGTTGGGGGCGGCAGATTAGGGGTGTTTAGACTGGGGGTTTATGTTAGGGTGTTAGTTTTAAACGTAACTTTTTCCCCCCCCATAGATATCAATAGGGTTGCGTTACAGTGATCGCCATTCCACGCTTCAGGTGTTAGTTTTTTTTATAACACCTTCTCCCCATTGATGTTTATGGGGAAAGCGTGCACAAGCACGTCAAAGCAGACCTTGGATTTTGTGCAGTATGGAGCGCATCGCCACCATATCGCACGCACAAGGCTGCTTTTTAGAAACTTGTAATGGCAGCGCTATGGAGGGTGACGTAATGCAACTTTTGTTGCGTTCGTTTCGCACCCTCTATAGCGCAAAACTTGTAATCTGGGTGTATGTGTTTTACACTACAATTTTGACTTGGTTAGGGATGTGGTAATTTCACAGTCACATGTACATTAACATGAAAGAAATTTACTTTATCTGTGTTTTAAAGGACCATTAAATACAGTAGAATTGAATAATTTACAAATACACTATAAAATGGGAATGTAATATAATTTTGAATTTAAAATAAACCGTAGAATATTTTCTAGCAAATTTCTGAGTTAATGCATGTATCATGTGACAGCCATAAACCAATCACAAAATGTACACACACACAAACATATATATATATATATATATATATATATATGTATACATACATACTGTGAATTCTTGCACATGTTCAGTAGGAGCTCTATCCTTAGAAAGTGTGTATATTAAAAAGTATGTGCACATTTTGTTTTTATTAGAAGTACAGGAAAATCATTTGAATTAAAAGCTTGGATGGAGTAAACCAGCAACCTTCACAGGGATATAGAAAAAATGCATCTTAGGATGCTAACTTACATAACCAGCATCATGGGTTTAAAGTGAAGGTAAACTTAAAAAAATAATTATTAGACCTAATCAATTAATTAAAGGTAACAAATAATCAAATATATTTAAAGTAAAGGTAAACTTTCATGAATGAAAGTCTGTTTTTTTAAAAATACTATTAAAAACAGAAATATTAAAAAAGACAGAAAACTAAAAAGGGGTAAACCTCTTAGTTAACCCTACAGCGCTCCTATGGGTTAGAGACTCTAGTATTAACCTTTGAGTTAAATCTTTAACATTGACAAAATGTTCTTGTCCTTAAATGTATATGCTTTTTAAAAAGACTTACATGCAACTTTTTTAAAAAAGCAGCCAGCTAGAAATTAAACAAAAACTTTAACAACATTCAGATACAATATTTGTTTAAATGACGTTAGAAGTATAGAGGATTTAATAATTAGACCTAATCAATTAATTAAAGGTAACAAATAATCAAATATATTTAAAGTGAAGGTAAACTTTCATGAATGAAAGTCCGTTTTTTAAAAAAATACTATTAAAAACAGGGGCACTTTCATTCATCAAAGTTTACAAATCTGCAGTTATGATTAAAAACTTACCTTTGTTTTTTTTCACAGCTACAGCAGCTTTCCCCTCCTGGAAATCCTCTCTTCACACATCAGCAATGACTTATTTGGCTTCCTCTAATCATGGCTTTCCCCCCAGAGTGATTATTGCCTGAGGCTATGCTGTGATTGGAGGAAGCCGGATTAGTCATTGCTGATGTGTGAAGAGAGGATTTCCATGAGGGCGAAGCTGCTCTGGCTGTGAAAAAAACAAAGGCAAGTTTTTTTAATCAAAACGGCTGCTTTGTAAACTTTGATGAATGAAAGCGCCCCTGTTTTTAATAGTATTTTTTAAAAAACGGACTTTCATTCATGAAAGTTTACCTTCACTTTAAATATATTTGATTATTTGTTACCTTTAATTAATTGATTAGGTCTAATTATTAAATCCTCTATACTTCTAACGTCATTTAAACAAATATTTTATCTAAATGTTGTTAAAATTTTTGTTTAATTTCTAGCTGGCTGCTTTTTTAAAAAGTTGCATGTAAGTCTTTTTAAAAAGCATATACATTTAAGGACAAGAACATTTTGTCAATGTTAAAGATTTAACTCAAAGGTTCAAAGGCTGGAAATATGCAAGAGTTAAGAAGACAGTCTACTTAAAGAGACACTGAACCCAATTTTGTTTCTATCGTGATTCAGATGCAATTTAAAGCAACTTTCTAATTTACTCCTATTATCAAATTATTTTCATTCTCTTGGTATCTTTATTTGAAAAGTCAAGAATGTAAGTTTAGATGCCGGCCCATTTTTAGTGAACACACTGTGTTGTTCTTGCTGATTGGTGGGTAAATTCACCTACCAATAAACAAGTGCTTTCCATGGTTTTGAACCAAAAAAATAGCTTAGATGCCTTCTCAAATGAAGAAAGCAAGAGAACAAAGAAAAATTGATAATAGGAGTAAATTAGAAAGTTGTTTAAAATTGCATGCTCTAACTGAATCACGAAAGGAAAAATTTGGGTTCAGTGTCCCTTTAAATTTTCCAGTTTTTAAAAAATAGATAATCCCTTTATTACATATTTACCAGATTTGCATAGCCAACACTGTTATATTAATACTTTTAATCTCTGTTATAATCTTGTAAATGTAGCCACCAATCAGCAAGTGCTACCCAGGGTGCTGAACCAAAAAACAGGCCAGCTCCTAAGCTTACATTTATGCTTTTTCAAAACAATTATACCAAGAGAGCGAAGTAAAATTGATAATGGGGGGGGGGGTGTGGCTAGGAAGCGGCGATGAACAGTCGCAAATTATGAAGCTCTTAGAACATTCTTGATATCTATTGGAAATTTCAGAGAACATAACTCATTATATTCTAAATACAAGTGATCCAGCTACCTCATCTACTAAGGAACCGAGTAATGCTAGTATTGTTCTATTGGTGCCCTTTGAGATAGGATGCTGCTCGTTATGTGCCTAGGTGGAGACCCTTGCTTGTGCTCATAACCCCCCCCAGGCCTGCCGGGTTAGATCAGATATTGTCCTGTTAACACTGTACCTTATCTATTATAACATATACTCTTAATGTATCCAGAGCCTGCTTAACATACCATAATGGAGCTTATAGCTTTCCTTCTAAATGATCTAGCCTCTCGATTAGATCGCCACCATGAGGCGTGCATAGATTTGCTAAAACCGACAGCTACCTTACCCTTGGAGAAAATGACCATCAAAGCTTTACACAATACCATAAGCGAAGCCCTAACTGCCTGGGGTTATGCTTTGGGGCCCCAGCATCAATCTCCAGTGGTGAAGCATTTACCAAATCCACAGAGCCGTCAGACGGGAGTTCCTGAGTTAAGTGCCCCTCAGCAAGAGAAGATGGTGCTGGTTGAAGAACGTGACACAGAATCTATAGCACATGTGGAGACAGCACTGGAGTATGCAACACCGTTGTTACCTAGTAAAGTACATGGTCCTCTAAGACAGACTTCCCTGATTGATTTTAAACAAGCACCAGAGGTTATGATGAAAGGTATCAGCCAGAAAGTCACAGTTTTATGTAGACTTCTCACAAATTCTACGCATTGTGGACAAATTACTTCCCCAGATCCCTAAGCTGACTCTCACATCCCATATGAAATCTGGAGTGGGGTAAATACCCTTCAACTCTAGGGACTTTATCCTATACAATAACTATTAGAATCGAATTGCAAAGTTAGAGGACTCACTCCAGCTATGATAGTTTCCCCTACTTGCCAGAATATACAGTGACTTTCTCATCGTCAGAACTCAAAACTAGCTAACACTCCACAACCGTTGAACTATGCTTCTTATGACTCTGATACTAGCTACGCTAATAATAGGGTGACCATATTGCCGCTTTAAAAAGGGACACATATGAAAAATACATATGTCAGGGTTTTTTCAAGGCTGCTTAAAGAAATGCTCTGTATAAGAACCCTGACGTATGTATTTTTCATATGTGTCCCTTTTTAAAGCGGCAATATGGTCACCCTAGCTAATAAGCAGCTCATAGCGATGTAGGATCATTGGACTTATCTCCCCATGAGAATGGCTGAACAAACTCGAATCTTTAACTCATGTTTAATGTTTTCTTGAATTATATTATTTAGTGAATAGTATGTTATAATGGTTATGGCTGCTGGTAAGCAATTTTTATTTTTTGGTTGTGTATGTTATTCTTATTAAAGTTAATATTTTTTACCATAGAGAGGTGCCCATGACGGATGCTCCAGCTCTCACTGTTAATGTCTGTTATATTATAAACGAGCTCTAGTATGGGCACTCTAATACCAGCAATTTTATATGAGATTAAATCACACTCTTTTTTTGGTATACAGCAGCTGCTTGGGCCAGTTATCTCTATCCTTCTTAGATTGGCAAGCCCCGCAAACAGAGGCACGTAGGTGAAGGGGTCCTTTGACCCAGGGGGATGAGTTAGGCTCCGTCAGGGCTAGTGGGAGGAATAGGCAGGAAGAGGTCCCAAGAAGATGGAGTTGGCGCCATTTCAGTTCCTGTTACTCACCGAACAGGAGAAGTGTCGTGATCATCTTCTTCTTTTCCAGGTCTTCTGCTGCCGGCGCCATGGAGTTGGACGAGTTGATGAGCAGGTCACGAGACGTAGCTGGAGTCAGAGGTTCAGAATGGATGCATTCTCAGCTGGCGGTTCTTCTGCAGGAGGAGGATGTTCCATGCAAAGAGGAGGTTCCAGTTCCAAGATCCAGACCCACGTGGCGCTCCCGATCTCCAGAACGGCTCAGCCCTAATCATGGTACAGTGAGTGGTCATAGGAAGAGGAGTCCCAGCAGCGGTAAGAGAGATCCAGGTGGCTGCGGAGGATACATCAGAGATGGTGGCCACAGCAGGGACGGAGGCAGTAACGGAGGGCAAACTGATGGTGGTGGGGCAGCCCCTGGATATAACGGCTGTAATACACGCTACCCAAGGGTCCAAACAAGGGGAACCATTTACACAGGAGGGCCACCACAGTTTTAGGGGACCGGAGGAGGTGCAAAAGGAGGTATTGAATGTTAGGGCAGATATGTACCAGGGCTCAAAACAAATGGTGCATTTTGAACATGAGGGTCAGCACAGCCTGAGGGGGGGTGCAAAAAGAGGGGACAGCTAAAAGGCCAGACATATATGTTGTTTTGTGGGAATCCGGCTAGCCAGTTGGGCCCCTCCAGGGCTGGGCCCAGTCAGTTAGGGAAAGAATTTATGATTCTAGACTCGTGGCCTGGGGAGGGTGGGATTATGGCCCCAATTAGTCACGGTATGGGGGTTCCAGTACAAATTGCTGAGGCCAGGCCTGCTCAAGTATGTCAGTTAGGGGTTAAGCAGTTACAAGTCCGCCCTAGTGCTAGAGGTAGCTCTGGATTTTTCAAGGCTGGGGCCCAAGTTCATGGTAGTAGGCCTCCTAGGGCTAAAAGTAGATGTGTTGCAGGGAGAGGTGCACGTGGGAGGGGGACCCTAGCATGTACACTGATCCTGTGGTTATAGAAGATTTCCCTAGCTCATCTGAGGGTGAGGATGTGGTACCCCTTCCCCCCTTTTAGCTGAGTGTCAGAATAGATTGAGTTTGAAGTTGCCTAAGGGTGTTCAGGCTCAGCATATTAATGTTACTGGGGGGAACAATTTCTGTAGGGACTCAGTATAGAAGTAATGTGTCAGATGTTTGTGCTAATGTTACCTCTCCACTAGCAGGTATGGTGTTAGCCTCAAGGGGGCACATCTTTGGAGCAGAAGACTGAGAGATGTCCTGTTGAGGGTGGAGAGCAGGACTCCTGTCTGGCAGATTCCTGGACGGAGTTGATTCATCTGGACCCTGGTGATGGACTGGCGTCGGGTGAGGCCTACCAGTCTTTGGCGGTAGATAACGGTGTTCACACATCTAGGGGCAGATTGGAGGAAGGTAGGAGGGTACAGAAATCTGGTAGGACTTAAGGATTGGGACAGTGGTTCATAATTGTGTGGCAGGGGATGTCATTACAGCCGACAGGGCCTCTAGTTACAGGGGTGATTTTAGAAGTAGGGAGGTGATGCAGAGGACATTATCAGATTATGTTTTGCCTAGGTCAAAAAGAGCTAAACGGTTGGGTGGTAATGTATTGCTACAGAGGTACGCGGATCCAGATCCTGGGGATCATGGCACATTTCCTGTGGGTCATCTTCACAATTTTTTGCAGGCACCTAAGGGTGTTTCTCATTCTGTCGGGGGACCTCCAGCATCCGTGGGGGTCCCGCGTGTTTCAGCCGGCCTTCTGGACACCCGGAACGTGGCGGCGGTGGCAGGTGAGCTTACAAACTTGTCAAGGTCGGGAGGGGGTATCGAGTGACATGGCGGATGTTTCAGGGTCAACTAGTGTATCTGTGAGTCTACTGGAGGGGTTGCAGGAGTTGTTGCGGAAGGTGGAGGCCTCTACGGCCCCCGTTGCTACTCAACCATCGGTGGCCAGGGCTTGGGCCCCACTGTCAGGGGCTAGCAGTTCCAGTTTCCCAATTGGGCATTCTGGTTACAAATCCCATTGTCTGTGATGGTGCTTCTAATTTGCCTATGGCTAGCCAGGGTGCTGCTCAGGGTGGGCCTTTACTTGCCACGGGCGAGGTTCCGGACATTAGGGTGGCAGATACTGCAAAGTAGCGGTCTTGCCTCTTCTCTATCGGTCCTTTAGGGTTGCATTTACCCAAGGAAACAAAGGAAAAAAATTTGCAGGAGGGAGTATATAGACCTTTTTTCCTTGTTGCCTTTGGAACAGTCCTTTGAGGTATCGGATGATACTAAGAAGGAGGCTAGTAAAAAGGAGGAGGATGAACGAAAGAAAAGGTATCACAAGTTGCCTAGAAAGTTCACTAGTTGGTTCCAGGCATTTGTGATCTATGCCAGTGTGATTGCAGGCAGGTTCCCATACCAAGGGGCTCCGATGTTTTGCTACTTGGATGAGATTGTGGCTGCTCAGCGGACATACAGGGGGGGTGGCTTGGTGGACCTAAGACGAGCATTTTCATCAACGGCTCGCGGTCAAGCCTGATATGAAATGTGATGACCACGACATGGGTCTGTGGTTAAAAGTGATGACTCCTTTATGGGCTTCACAGGCCTTTTGATCTACGGCCGGTGGCTTGGCTACAGCCAGTTTGTTGGCAGTGGGAAAAAGGGCTTCTGTTTCACATTTAACAAAGGTCAATGCAAATGGGGCAGTACCTGTAAATTCAGGCACAAATGCTCTGGCTGCGGTGGTCCACACACATTCGCTAAATGATTTAAAAAAGGAAAGGGTCCAGGGAAGTCTGATTTACCTGAAAAAGGGGGTGTCGCCAATCAGGGTGCAAAAGATGGATCGCTGGTTAGGTCGCTACGGCAATGAGAGGGGTTACCGGTAAAAAGCGGCTGTTTTGATCCATGGTTTTATTTTTGGTTTTATTATACTGTCAGTTGGTGGTCTGGAGCGTTTCAATGGTAATTTGAAGTCCGCAAGGGAGTGGCCTCAGGTGGTTCGTGAAAAATTGTTAAAAGAGGTGAGTTTGGGTAGAATGGCTGGTCCGTTTGGGGCTTTGCCACTCCCTGGGTTACGGATATCTCCTCTGAGAGTGGTACCAAAATGGGAGCCAGGTAAATTCCGGCTTATCCACCACTTATCGTATCCAAAAGGGAATTCCGTCAACGAAGGTATTCCTCCCAAGCTAGTTTCGGTGAAGTATGCTTCTTTTGATACTGCGGTAGAGCTGGTTCGGGTGGCTGGGAAGCATGGTTTGCTAGCAAACGTGGACACCGAGGCGGCTTTCAGGCTATTGCCAGTCCACCCGGTTTCTCATAGATTACTGGGTTGCTGTTTTGATGGGTGCTTTTTTGTGGACCTCTGTCTCCCAATGGGATGTTCGATCTCATGTTCCTTATTTGAGAATTTTAGCACCTTCTTGGAGTGGGTGGTCAAAGAACCTTCTGGCCTATTGTCCGAAGTCCATTATTTGGATGACTTTTTATTTGTTGGTCCTGCTGGAGAGGCGGTTTGTGCCATTTTGAGGGACACATTTTACCAGATTGCTGAGGAATTTGGTGTTCCAATTGCACTCGATAAATCTGAAGGCCCAGTGACAGTTTTAAGCTATTTGGGAATTACATTGGATTCTGATCTCATGGAATGTAGGCTTCCGCCTAACAAAGTGGAAGATTTAATTATGGTAATTAATAACTTCCTGTCCGTTAAAAAGGTGAACTGGTGGAGATGCAATCATTGTTGGGTAAACTTAATTTTGCTTGCCGTATCATTCCGGTGGGTAGGGTTTTTTTGCAGGAGGCTTTCCCTAGCTACAGCAGGGATTGGACTGCCTCATCACTTCATCAGGTTGACTGCCCCTCTTAAAAAGGATTTGGGTGTGTGTTAGGCTTTCCTTGCATATTTTAATGATACAGCATTAATCCAGGCCCCAAGGGCCTCGGCTGAGGAATTGGGACTGGTTACGGATGCTGCTGGGAGCAAGGGTTTCGGGGCCATCTTTGGAAACAAATGGTGTGCCTCAGAATGGCCTGATTGGTGGAAGGGGTTGGATTTGATCAAGAATTTAGTGTTTTTGGAACTTTTCCCTATTCTGGTGGCTCTGTTTGTGTGGAGCGCAGAATTGAGGGATCGGTCTATTTTGTTCTCCACTGATAATTTGGGAGTGGTGTATGCTGTTAAAGGGACACTGTACCCAAAAATTTTCTTTTGTGATTCAGATTGAGCATGACATTTTTAGCAACTTTCTAATTTACTCCTATTATAAAATTTTCTTCATTCTCTTGGTATCTTTATTTGAAATGCAAGAATGTAAGTTTTGATGCCGGCCCATTTTTGGTGAACAACCTGGGTTGTCCTTGCTGATTGGTGGATAAATTCATCCACCAATAAAAAAGTGCTGTCCAGAGTACTGAAACCAAAAAAAAGCTTAGATGCCTTCTTTTTCAAATAATGATAGCAAGAGAATGAAGAAAAATTGATAATAGGAGTAAATTAGAAAGTTGCTTAAAATTGCATGATCTTTCTGAATTACAAAAGAAAAAATTTGGGTTCAGTGTCCCTTTAACTGTTTGTGTTCCTCTTCTCCTCCAGTGGTCCGGTTGTTGAGAGTTTTCGTCCTGCAATGTATGAAATTGAATGTGTTGGTCAGGGCACAACATTTACCAGGTGCACAGAACTCTGTTGCTGATGCACTTTCTCGTTCACAGTGGAGGCGATTTCGGAACCTGGCACCATGGACGGACGACTTGGGGAAAGATGTTCCGGAGTCATTGTGGACCCTTGGTACGGAGGACTTGCCTATTTAGTAAGAGCCTCCTTGGGTGTTGTGGGAGGCGTTGCTTCAGCAGCATAATGTGGTTGAGGGAGACACAGTCTGTCAGAGATTGCTGCTGGAGTGGATATGGAGTTGGAAGCTTTATAATCTGTCTCCTTCATCAGTGGACAGACAGTGTCTCCTTCATCAGTGGACAGACGGTAGCTGCCTTGTCATTCCGTTTCAAATTGTTGAACATTGTGGATATTACTAAATCCTTTTGTATTCGTCAGATCATAAAAGGCCTGAAATAAAATAGGCAACGATCTGATGGCCGTCGCCTGATTACTTTTTCTCTACTATCATTGTTGTGGAAGGCTTTGGAGGTGGTGAGTGATTCACCTTACAAAATCTTCCTGTTTCAGACGGCTTTCGCTATGGCTTTTTTTGGTGCTTTTTGCATCTCAGAGCTGATAAGTAGATAGCAAACAATTCAGGGTGGATTGAGTGTCTCACATGTAGTGGTTACGGACAAACAGGTGTCCATATTTTTGAGCAAGATCAAAAATAAACATTGGCACATATAAACATTGGCACTACATTAAGCAGGACCCAATCTTTGGAAAAAAAGTTAAAAAAAACATCCGGATTGTATTTTTAGGAAAGCAAAAAATCTGAAAAGCTACCTTTCTCCTAGTGAATTTAAAAGTCCAAATAACACCCTGACTGATATAAGTCTAGACACGGAAAAAGTTATTGGCTTTTTTCCATGTCATACGTGTAAATCCTGTAAATCATGTAGTACAATTAAGAAAGTAATATTTGCAGATGAATCTATTACATTTACAATCAAAGAGATTATCAGGTGTAGTGACTCTAATGTCATATACTGTATCAAATGTTCTTGCAATTTCTTTTATATAGGACAAACAAGTCGTACCCTACGAGATAGGATCAGAGAACACCTTTGGAATATAGAACACAAGACAAACAAGACTATATTATACCAACATTTTTCTGATGTACAGTTAGGGGATCTCAAAAAATTTAACTTCTGGGGTATTATGAAAATGCATCCAAATATCAGAGGAGGAGATATAGAAAAAAAATCTGATAAAAAAGGAAGCTGAATTAATCCATCGTTTTAAAACCATACATCTATATGATTTAAACAGCTCCTTTGATTTAAATATTTTATTACAATTATATGTTGATAGTAGATTATACTTTATTATATTTGTGTACATATAAACCATACACATAATTATCTTTCAAGTGATGTAAGATATACACAAAACAAACAGATTTGTAGCACCCTCCATGTGGACTCAGTCATTCAGAACTCTCATCTAACTTGGAAGCTAAGCAGAGATATCCATGGCCATAATGCGGATGAGAGACTGTTGAGGATACTATATTTAAGAATACTATTCTCAATAAAATGTTCTTCTTTTTTCAATATTTTGAATAGTAATACTTTAAACATCAGTAAAAACTATATTTGATTAAAATGTATACATATGTTACTTAGAGAAAATAACCCTTTGCATACACACAAATTTACATATGTTTTCTAATTAATGAAAGAGACAACGAATAATAGTATTTATTTATAGAAAGGAAAATATTGGTATACTGCTAGTGATATTTCACATTTTTTCTTACACATTTTTATATACATTTTTTCTTAAACTTTAAACATTAGATTAAATGTTGAATTGAGGAACACCCAACACTTTAAAGGTTAAAAATTTAAGGATGGGTGTGGTATATTTCAATTTGAAGAAACTTCTGACACTCCCTTTCAAACACAGGTGGTTTTATCACATGATCTTATTAGAGCAAATATTCCCTTTATAAGGGACTGTATTAGTATCAGTAAAACATCTTGATAAAGGTAGCTGTGACTACCGAAACGCGTATAATTTGTTTTTACTGTCTGTACAACTATTTTATATTCTTGTAACAATCAGGTTCATCCCCAAATTTTGTCATATCAATCTTTTGGGCATATGAATAATTCCTGTGTTACTCAGCTTGTTCACTTTATCTGTATCTAACACCTTGCAGGTACATTGTTTGTGTTAAACCTTGTAGACATAAACTATATGTATAATCCCTGCTCTAAGTGTTAAGCAACTATCTTTGTGTACCTAGTTTAGGCTTTATGTTAACCAAACAATTCGGATCAAAGATATTACACAAAGATACTGCCACTGATCCTCACTAAGCTTGTTGCCTTAAAGGTTTCAAACAGAATAAACAACTTTCGAATTCAAGCTGAAAATCGAAGCTGAAAATTGAGGATTCGCTCTGTGTTTTGACACAGGATTTCTTGAAGTGGACGAGACTTACAGCGCTTGCTGATTGGATTGGAAGAGGTCCGACGTCATCATCCCATCGGAGCTCCCAACGGACTTCTAATACACATTTGTATAGCGGAGAACTGTGAGTTACAAAGCTGTGCACAGCCGAAGAATTTGTTTCTGCTATTTGGTGTAAGACACTATACACCAACGAACCAATAAGTCATTTGGGAACATTTTAAGCTTAACATACCAGTATTGTCTGTGTTTTATGGCTTTTTTGCTAACTGTTACTTAAGATATAAAATAGCGCTATTTGATATGTAAAACTGCTACCTATAATTGTTGACATATTAATGCAGAGGTTCGCTTAGTATCAACTATAAAGATCATTACAGATGCCGGCATCTATTAGCATCTAATCTATTTTAGCATTTTAATAAATTTTTGTTATATTTTGTTCTAATCACATCTTGTCAATCTGTTTAATCTAGTTTTTTTTATTGGAAACACTTAGAATATTAGAATATTATAAATTTATCAGCAATATTGATTATTTTTTAACATAGTACCATCGCGGCACAATAAATCATTCAAACTAATTTGCAAGGTAGGCTCCATTTTTGGAGCGCTTCTGTCCCACACCTTCTTTTCTTGCCCAGCTATTATGATAGCCCCATTCTCAGTTTACATGTAGATGTATTTTATGTACGTCTGGTTCCAGCCTTTACTATCTACAACTCTTATTAGTTCTAATACAACCGCATCTTTTACCAACATCATAAAATTAGCTCTGTGAACAGTGATAAAGTTCCTAAATGACCTATGATTACTCTTACAGGCCTCATTTGGAACACATATACATTTCACATGTGAACTTATTTTACCCACGTGTACTAAGTTTGTATTTACATAATGTTATAAATGTTTGATTGGAAATATATAGTAGGGGTTCTGTGACTACCTTACCCATATTTGTCTCCAAGGGAATTAGCTTACTATAGTTCCCAATAAACTCTGGATACCAAAATATGTAGAGAGCTTCCTTGTTTTATGTTGCCATACCTTTATTTACTTGAAATTATACTCACCATTGTGGCCCACATATTTTTTTTTTTTAAAGTTAAACAAAGGGCCTAAGAATGATCTCCTTAATTTTCACTAATTATATATTATGTTTATGTTCAATATCCTGTCTGATATTATCTTCTCCAGATATTTAGCTAACTATTTCCTGCTAATCCACACAGTGGAATTGCTAAAGTCCAATTTATTTTGTTGCATTGGGAGCTCAATGCTAGCCCCCTAATTACCCATTACTTATATCAACAATTAGATCGCCCGCCTCCCCCCCTCCCAGAGAGCAGCTCTTGCCTGCTGATTCTCCCCAATTCTACATGTACTACTATATACTATATAATATCATATAGTTACCTCAATAAAAATTATTGTTTTAAATTTTTTTTATAATAGAAGTAAATTAGAAAGTTGGTTAAAATTGCCTGCTCTATCTGAATCATAAAAGAAAAAAAATTGTGTTTGATATCCCTAAAATTACACTTGTAAGCCTCAGATTCTTAAGTAACAAGCCCTGACTGGCTCCTCCAAATATGACAAGTGTTTGGGGGAGTTTGACCTTTAAAAACAACGGTCTAAATTACAAGTGGAGTGCTATTGATAGCACAGGCTGGGCTAGCCATATCACAACATCAGTGCACGCTGCTGTTTTTATCCTGTTTTTCACCCTGTGTTTCTAACATTAAAATGCTTTGTTTGCGCTTTAACCCCTTAACGACCGAGGACGTGCAGGGTATGTCCTCAAAAAAAAGGCAGTTAACGCCTGAGGACGTACCCTGCACGTCCTCGGTGTGGAAAGCAGCTGGAAGCGATCCTGCTCGCTTCCAGCTGCTTTCCGGTTATTGCAGTGATGCCTCGATATGGAGGCATCCTGCAATAACCTGACATGGCCATCCGATGCAGAGAGAGCCACTCTGTGGCCCTCTCTGCACCGGACATCGATGGCCGGTATCGTTGGTGGGTGGGAGCCGACTTGGGAGGCGGGTGGGCGGCCATCGGTGTGCCGTGTGACGTCGAGGGGGGCGGGATCGGGCGCGGGACCGTCGGGGGCGCGCACGGACGCGCGCGCGTGCACGGAGGGTGGCGGGCGGGCGCGTGCACGGGGCGGGAGCAGGTGGGAACCGCTACACTACGGAAAGTGAATAAAAAGTAAAATGTTAAGTGGCCTAGGCACACCAAAAAAATAAACACTAAAAGAGATCGTGGAGGGGTGGGGGGTTGGTTTTTTTGTGGGGGGGAAGCTACACTACAGAAAAGTCTAAAAAATGTAAAACAAATACATTTTTTCTTCTAAACTGGGTACTGGCAGACAGCTGCCAGTACCCAAGATGGCGCCCATTAAGTTAGAGTGGGAGGGTTATAGAGCTGTTTGGGGGGGATCAGTGAGGTTGGGGGCTAAGGGGGGATAGTACACAACAGCATATGTAAATATGCTTTAAAAAAAAACACCAAAAAATACAAATATAGCTTTTATTTTAGTACTGGCAGACTTTCTGCCAGTACTTAAGATGGCGGGGACAATTGTGGGGTGGGGGAGGGAAGAGAGCTGTTTGGGAGGGATCAGGGGGTCTGATGTTTCAGGTGGGAGGCTGAGCTCTACACTAAATCTAATATTAACCCTGCAAGCTCCCTACAAGCTACCTAATTAACCCCTTCACTGCTTGCCATAATACACGTGTGATGCGCAGCGGCATTTAGCAGCCTTCAAAATACCAAAAAGCAACGCCAAAGCCATATATGTCTGCTATTTCTGAACAAAGGGGATCCCAGAGAAGCATTTAGAACCATTTGTGCCATAACTGCACAAGCTGTTTGTAAATGATTTCAGTGAGAAACCTAAAATTTTGAAAAATTTTACGTTTTTTTTAATTTGATCGCATTTGGCGGTGAAATGGTGGCATGAAATATACCAAAATGGGCCTAGATCAATACTTGGGGTTGTCTACTACACTACACTAAAGCTAAAATTACCCCAAAAAGCTCCCTACATGCTCCCTAATTAACCCCTTTACTGCTGGGCATAATACACGTGTGGTGCGCAGTGGCATTTAGTGACATTCTAATTACCAAAAAGCAACACCAAAGCCATATAAGTATGCTATTTCTGAACAAAGGGGATCCCAGAGAAGAATTTACAACCATTTGTGCCATAATTGCACAAGCTGTTTGTAAATAATTTCAGTGAGAAACCTAAAGTTTGTGAAAAAATTTGTGAAAAAGTGAACGATTTTTTTTATTTGATCGCATTTGGCGGTGAAATGGTGGCATGAAATATACCAAAATGGGCCTAGATCAATACTTTGGGATGTCTACTAAAAATATATATATACATGTCAATGGATATTCAGAGATTCCTGAAAGATATCAGTGTCCCAATGTAACTAGCGCTAATTTTGAAAAAAAAATGGTTTGGAAATAGCAAAGTGCTACTTGTATTTATTTCCCTATAACTTGCAAAAAAAGCAAAGAACATGTAAACATTGGGTATTTCTAAACTCAGCATAATATTTAGAAACTATTTAGCATGGGTGTTTTTTGGTGGTTGTAGATATGTAACAGATTTTGGGGGTCAAAGTTAGAAAAAGTGGGGGTTTTTTCAATTTTTCCTCATATTTTTTTTATAGTAAATTATAAAATATGATGAAAATATTGGTATATTTAGAAAGTCCATTTAATGGCGAGAAAAATGGTATATAATATGTGTGGGTACAGTAAATGAGTAAGAGGAAAATTACAGCTAAACACAAACACCGCAAAAATGTAAAAATAGCCTTGGTCCCAAACGGACAGAAAATGGAAAAGTGCTGTGGTCATTAAGGGGTTAAATGACTAGCTGGCTCTTTTGAATTTTTTTGTATCCATATCACAGCCCTGGGCTAATAATAGCATACAATCCAGTATTAGACGTAAATGGTAAAAGAGTTTTACCATAGAATAGTTTTGCCATAGTGCAGGGTGAGCTAACCTCACATATTACAAGCGGAGAGTTGTGCTTTTGCTAAGCATATAATAATGCAGAAAAGTTTAGAGTGCCTGGAAACCAGAAGTAAAGTGTTATGGCTAGAATAAAAGTATATTTTGTAAAAGTATATTTGTAATATGTATTTCATGCACAAATATAAATATTAAATGTAATATATTTGTTTTTTATTAATAAACATGCTTTAACAGTGATTTTTCGATATGGTATAAGACAAAGTGCTGGACTGGGAAGGGATCAAAGGTGCACATGTATGTGTATGTGTGTGTAAATACCTTGTCATACTATATCCCTTTATATCACTGTTAAAACACTTATATTAACACACACACACACATATATATATATATATATATATATATACACACACACACACACATATATGTATATATATATATATATATATATATATATATATATATACACACACACACACACATATATATATATATATATATATATATACACACACACACAGTTTGTTAGGAACACCACTACTTCTTCTTTGTTTTAGCACACCTTTGGCTCAGTGCCCCTTCAGGAAAGCCCTAGGGGCTGATTTATTAAAATGCGGGCGGACATGATCCGCTGTAGCTGTCGGCATTTATTCTTTGCACAAGCATTTCTAGTGAAATGCTTGTGCAATGCCGCCCCATGCACATTCGCGGCCAATCGACCGCAAGCAGTGGGTGTCAATCAACCTGATCGTATCCGATTGGGCTGATTGCTGTCCCACGCCTCAGAGGTGGCGGACGAGTTAAAGAGCTGCTTCTTAACTTCCACTTTAGGTAGACCTGAAGCTGAGTGGGTAGGAAGCAGCATTCGCTGCTTCATAAATCGACCCCCTAGAGTGAAAGTTAGTACCTGAGTTTTTAAGCCCGCCCCATAGAAGTAATGTATATTAGAGGAGGGATTTAGTATGGCTGTGCTATCTGACCTCCAGATGTAAGCTCAATCAAGGATTTCTCTTGAGCACTAACATTTTACTTTCCACCTGTAGTCAGGCCTATCTGGGGGCAGCATCCACGTATATAGTGTCCAGAATTATTGATTTGCTGGGTTACACCCGTAGTATTACCGCAGTCACTCAGAACCTTGCTTACCTGGCTCTATATTGCACAACTTAGTTACATAGTTGGTGGGGTCAATCCCCCTTTTTAGATAATTTTCTTGCTATATATGAGCCCTCTTTGGTTTGCACTGAGCTGTGTGACTTGCGGTGTTATACAATTCATAGGTAATTGTTTAACACTTAGTGGATGCGGTCTCCCTTTGTACATATTATTAATCTAAGTTTTAACATACTTACACTACACTCATTATATTTTATATATCCTCATTAAATGTTAAGTTTTATTAATCACGTATCTAGGTGATATTCCTTGCCATACTAACCATCTATTTGATATAGTATTTTTTGAGTGCTTATATACTGTCACTTTCTTTCTCTTTTTTTGTTTTCATAAACATTGACCGTTAGCACCCTCCTTCATATCGTTATTGAGATTGATTACTTACTTTGGAATTATATATGTATTTTTCCATACATACTATATGTACTATATAGGATATAGGACAATATTTTTCTCAACCATTTGATAACTTTAGAAGGGGTCCCTCTAATTTTTTTATAATTTCCCATTACTACTATTTACTTACTTTCCACTTGTATCAGGGAAATACAAATGGGTCTGGGAGCATTATGTATTGCGCTCTAGTGATGATATCACACCTTAATGCTACTATTTTTACGCTCCATATGTAATCTAGGCCAAGATCAGCAAACAAAATGTTAATATATTCATAAAGTTTTCATATCCAGATGCTATGTTCATTTTCTAAAAGGGTCTACAATTTCAACGTGTTATGTTTCTTTAAAAATACACAATTTTTGTTTTATTGTTTTGATCTTTGAGTGAGAATCAAAAGTAACAGAAAATCTTTCTCACAGAGTATGTTCTGATATATGAAGACAAAGCTTTAAAATTGTTTTTAAACCAGTTCAACTAAAGTTGGTTGATAAAAAGGTGTTGTATTACAAAGTTGTTTATATTTAATCAAACCAAATTATGGGGCCTATTTATCAAAGGTCTTGCGGACCTGATCCGACAGTGCGGATCAGGTCCGCAAAACCTCGCTGAATGCGGAGAGCAATACGCTCTCCGTATTTAGCATTGCACCAGAAGACTCGCCAGAAACATGGGCCCTCAAGCTCCATTCGGAACTAGATAAATGGGCCTCTATATGTAAAGGATAAACACTGATTGTTCCATAGATAGTATATTTTATTCTAAGTGAATTGAAAGCATGTCCTCACTTATGTTTAGTAAACAATTTTATTTTTTCAGTTATAACAGGTTTACAATAAATAAAGTTTTTTTTTTCCCCAGCTCCTCAAGGAACTAAAAGAGAACAGCTTTACATTTAATAATGAGGTGTTCCATTTTAATGATTTTGGTGACATCTTAACTGGATATGATTTCATGAAATGGGAAACAGCAAACAACACTACAGAATTTAAGATTATTGGGCAATTCAATATATCTGATGGCAGAATCTGGTTAGACAGAAGTGCTCCTAACTGGAATACAGAAGACAAAAAGGTATGTTCTCAAACTGTGAGATTGAAGATGTTCATAAAGGGAAATAGTGGCAAATAAAAGAATAGAAATGACTCATTTCTATTCTTTTGTAGGGATGGGCGAATGTGTAAATTTTCGAATTTCGAATGTAGAACGAATGTTATTACCGAAATTCGAATTCTAAATCCGAATGTCGATAAGAACGAATATTCTTAAAAATTCGAAAATCGAATGTTATTTACAGTTTTCGAATGTCACTCTCGAATTCGAATGTTTATAATTATATCGAATGTCCACATTCGAAATTTCGAATTTAACATTCTATTTAACATATAATATTTAGAAGTTCAATAGTTCATGTGGTAGGGCGGGAATCTAGTAAATTGATACATAAATAGATACAAATATATAATTTTGAATGTTTCCATATAGAATATTGCATAATTTGAATATTACATTTAAAGAAAGCATTAGAAATACTATTACAAACATATAAATTCAAATTTTTCGAATTCGAATATAAATTCGAATTTTTCGAATTAGAATATTGCATAATTCGAATATTACATTTAAAGAAAAAGCATTAGAAATACTATTACAATCTAAATTATAATTTTTCGAATTCGAATATTGCATAATTCGAATATTACATTTAAAGAAAAAGCATTAGAAATACTATTACAATCTAAATTCGAATTTTTCGAATTCGAATATTGCATAATTCAAATATTACATTTAAAGAAAAAGCATTAGAAATACTATTACAATCTAAATTCGAATTTTTCGAAAAGAATATTTTCGAATGTAATCGTAAAATTTGAAACCGAACATTCGAAAATCGAATGTTAGAATGCTATGTAAACATTCGAAATTCAATTCAAACGAACGAATGTGTTAAAATTCGTGCCGTTTTTCGAATGTTACGAAACATTCGCCCATCCCTAGAAATGAGAGAAAACCAGAGAGAATGTTTAATATGTTTCTGCTTATAGTAATGGACAGGGACAAGGCATAAACAGCTGAAGATTCTTCTCTTTTTAGGTGTTTAAAGGTTAACGACTAGCTCTCTGATCCAAGGCTCTCTTTGTTAATACTTGCAGGTTTTATATCATTTGAACTTACTTTTTCTTTAAAATATACCAATATTTTACTTCATATAGAAGATGAAAACAAGAGAAGGTAGCCTCTATCTCCATTATTTAAAGGGACATGAAACCCCAAAAATGTCTTTCATGATTTAGGTAAAACATACATTTTTAAACAACATTCCAGTTTATTTTTATTATCACATTTGCTTCATTCTCTTGGTATCATTTGTTGAAGGAGCAGCAATGCACTACTGGTTTCGAACTGAACACATTTGTGAGCCAATGACAATCGGTATATATATGTAGCCACCAATCAGCAGCTAGAGCCTAGGTTGCTGCTCACAAGGTTACATAGATAAACCATTCAGCAAAGGATAACAATAGAAGGAGGCAAATGAAATAATAGAAGTAAATTGGAAAGTTGTTTAAAATAGTATGCTCTTTCTAAATCAGGAATGTCTAATTATGACTTTACTGTCCCTTTAAGTTCATACAATATTCATTTTGAATGAGTGGAGGGTCATTTAAAAAGATAAACAATCTTTTTGTTATGCTTATTCTACTGAATCCATTTCCTCCAGAAAAAATAAAATCCAATGACAAATGGGCATTTGATAATACACTGCTAAGGTATTGCTTTATGACATAAAAAAATTGCTGCAGCATAAAATAAGGCAGGTGTAATGACAATGAATATTAATGGTGCTAAATAAAATAATTGAAAGTGACACAGAACTCCATATATTTAAATTTAAATGTTGTATTTGCCTATGTTCTTTAGGTGTGACATGATCGTACAATAGTATACTATTAAGTAAATTAAGAGATAAGTTCTTCCGTGATTCAGATAAAGCAGGCAATTTTAAGCAACTTTCTAATTTACTCCTATTATCAATTTTTCTTCATTTTCTTGCTATTTTTATTTGAAAAAGAAGGAATCTAAGCTCAGGAGCAAAACATTTTTTGGTTTAGAACCCTGGACAGCACTTGTTTATTGGTGGGTGAATTTATCCACCAATCAGCAAGAACAACCCAGGTTGTTCACCAAAAATAGGCCGGCTTCTAAACTTACATGCTTGCTTTTCAAATAAAGATACCAAGAGAATGAAGAAAATTTGATAATAGGAGTAAATTAGAAAGTTGCTTAAAATTGCATGCTCTATCTGAATCATGAAAAAAAAAAAATTGGGTTTAGTGTCCCTTTAAACCACCCTAAAAGAACTGAAGCATTATTGACTGAATTAAATCAATGTTGATGACAACAGACTAATATGATTTAAAGTTTTTTTTGCTTAGCCAGTAATACGGTAAACAATTGCAACATTCAGATTAACACATTTTATTATTACCATTATTACATCAATTTAAAGAAGTGTGTGAGAGGGCATATGTGAATGTGTGAGAGGATGTGTGATAGAGTGTGTGTGAAAGGGTATATGTGAGTGTGTGAGAGAGTGTGTGTGATAGTATGTGTGTGTGTGAGAGGGTATATGTGAATGTGTGAGAGGATGTGTGATAGAGTGTGTGTGAAAGGGTATATGTGTGTGTGTGAGAGAGTGTGTGTGATAGTATGTGTGTGTGTGAGAGGGTATATGTGAATGTGTGAGACGAGTGTGTGTGTGAGAGGGTGTTTGTGATAGAATGTGTGTATGTGAGAGAGAGGGCATATGTGAGTGTGTGAGAGGATGTGTGTGATAGAGTGTGTGTGTATGAGAGAGGGCATATGTGAGTGTGTGAGAGGATGTGTGTGATAGAGTGTGTGTGTATGAGAGAGGGTATATGTGAGTGTGTGAGAGGATGTGTGTGATAGAGTGTGTGTGTATGAGAGAGGGTATATGTGAGTGTGTGAGAGGATGTGTGTGATAGAGTGTGTGTGTATGAGAGAGGGTATATGTGAGTGTGTGAGAGGATGTGTGTGATAGAGTGTGTGTGTATGAGAGAGGGTATATGTGAGTGTGTGAGAGGATGTGTGTGATAGTATGTGTGTGTGTGAGAGGGTATATGTGAATATGTGAGACGAGTGTGTGTGTGAGAGGGTGTTTGTGATAGAATGTGTGTATGTGAGAGAGAGGGCATATGTGAGTGTGTGAGAGGATGTGTGTGATAGAGTGTGTGTGTATGAGAGAGGGCATATGTGAGTGTGTGAGAGGATGTGTGTGATAGAGTGTGTGTGTGTATGAGAGAGGGTATATGTGAGTGTGTGAGAGGATGTGTGTGATAGTATGTGTGTGTGTGAGAGGGTATATGTGAATATGTGAGACGAGTGTGTGTGTGAGAGGGTGTTTGTGATAGAATGTGTGTATGTGAGAGAGAGGGCATATGCGAGTGTGTGAGAGGATAGGGCATACAATATTAAACAGCTTTCTAATTTCGTTATATTATCAGTTTTCTTCATTTTCTTTCTATCCTTTTTTGAAAAGCAGGAAGTTAAGTTCAGGAGTGTGCACGTGTCTGCAGCACTATATAGCTACAGTTTTGCAACAATGTTATACATTAGCAAGTGCACTAGATGGCAGCACTATTTCCTGTCATGTAGTGCTCCAGACATGTGAACGCTACCTACGTAGGTATCTCTTCAACGAATAATAACATAAGAAAGAAGCGAATTTGATAATGGAAGTTAATTAGATTTTTTTTTTAAATTGTATTCTCTATCGGAATCATGAAAGAAAAGTTTTGTTTTTCATGTCCCTTTAATAAAATGATCATACCACTCTTTATGCTTACAATATTACAGGTTCCTTTTTCGAATTGCTCAAAACTGTGCACTCCTGGATTTTACAAAAAACACTCTTTTATCACCTGTTGTTATGATTGTATAGAATGCGCAGAAGGATATTACTCTCCTGAAGCTGGTAAGCATATGAACCATAGTTAGTAACTAACATGAATTTGTAATATCCACTATACTTCTCTATTATAGACATTAAAAATACACAAATACAGAAAAACTTGGCTTAGCTCTAAATGTGGACACTGTTTTGGTTTTTTTAAGGTTTTGACCAGAAACCATTCTAGAATTCAAGAAGACCAGTAATATACTTCACATTAATGGCTTCCTCCATAGGGATGAAATTGGAACAGCCATAAGAACGAAATACATTTAAATATTGACATATATAAAAACAAATAAACCAACACAAGTCAGCAGAAACATGTTATAACTCTCCAGGAAAAAAATAACAGTCAGGTATGTTTCATCACACTGCATTTATGGGATATGAAACCCAGATGTTTTCTTTCATAATTCAGATAGAGCTACATTTAGCCACTAATCAGCAAGCGCTACCCAGGTGCTGAACCAAAAATGGGCCAACTCCTAAGCTTACATTCCTGCTTTTCCAATCGACAGCTAGCAGGGGGGTGTCAATTAACCCAATCGTTGATTGACACTGTATCTGATCATCGGGCAGATTGCTGTCCCCCGCCTCAGAGGTGGCGGACAAGTTAAGAAATGCAGCATCCACTGCTTGGTAAATCTACCCCATAGTATTGTTCCTTAACCACAAGTAAGGCTCATAGAAATGTAGGGTGATGACCACTTACACATCACATACAGATGTGGCATTTACGCCTCTTATCTGCAAGCAACACACATGTAACAGTGATTTTATTCTTTTGTGTAAGAAAAAAAGGAGATCCTTTCTATAGGTCGTGGTGGTACTTCCCTGTTCACTGCTGTCTTTATTCTGTGCTCTGTCCCATATGTATGAGCTGCGGAGGCATTGATAAATATTCAGGGCTTACAAGTGGGTCACAATCAACAGCACAGGTTTCATTATCTTTTGCACAACCTTGCAAAAAGGATAACGCACAATCTTGTATTTAAGTCAATGATTAAATATTTTAAGCAAAGCATCTTAACATGGCTAAAACCTTTTTTTTGCTTGCCCTACACTTTTAATGGATAGTGTTCATATTACAAGTGGTGAGTAAGGGACTGTATACACCAATTTTCATATAACTGCATGTAATATACCCTATTATAAAGAAGAATATGCACAGATACTGATATAAAAATACAGTATAAAACCTTTTAAAAACTTACTTGGAAGCTCCAAAATGTTGATGAGGTTAGGATGGGACACACACTGAAATGGGCTTGGGAAGCAAGAAGAGCAAACCCTCCCCTCTCCTCTTCATATGAAAAGAACCATTACACACACAGAAGCAATCTGAAGTCTGTATACAACAGTCTGAAAATCAGCACAATGTTATTTAAAAATAAGCAAAACTATACATTGTTACAAAAACACTCCCAGATGGGTTATATAAATGGACCATCTACAAAACATTTATGCAAAGAAAAATCTAGTGTACAATGCTTGAGTGCAATCCACAATGCTCTGTAAAATTTTGCGATTTTTAACAACTAAAGTAAACAGTTATTAATAGTAAAGCACATAAGTACACAAAGAACTAATTTACTTGTGCACCATCTTAGCGCACCATTGGATTAGCATTCAAATGATATCTGACATGAGTTTCTTTTTTTTTGTTAATTTTTATTGAGGTGCTAACATACAAGAGAATAAGCAAGTTAAGTACAAGACATGTTAGGTAAGTCCACCCACGTTACAGAGTAAACTGCATATATAGATGTCCTGTAAGAGTATTCCTCCAGTGACTGGGGAAATACTGGGGAGCTGAGAGATACCTTCACTTTTTTTTTTTTATAGTTCCTTGGCAGAAGTCACGTGGCTCTCTACTGGGAATATGTGTTGACTGAGGAAGCTTTCATCCAAATACACAAGTAGTTATACAGATTATACATATAATAAACGTGATATAATAATTTGCAAAGTATAATGTTGTCTCAGAAGTCTAACAATCTAGCTTCATCGAGGAAGTATATAAGAACAAAGTGCAAATATGTTGAACTAGAATTATCTTGTTTCCAGGGGGAGGAAAAAAAGAAAAGAAAAAAAAAGAGGGGGTGAGGAATATGATATGAAAGGGAATGGGGTTTTGTAGGCCAAAATGTTAGAGACTTGTATTCTACTCTCTTATTATTTACATAGAGTCTAGAATAGAGAGGACGGTCTAAGGGTTTGGGATAGAGGATCGTAGGTAGCTGTCCAAAGGAGCCCAGATTTCTGAGTGTAGGTCTATGATTCCTCTATTGAGGAATACTGCTTCTTCCATGGTCTTAATATATGAAAGAAGTTCGGACACCTTTTGAATTGGGGGTGCCGTTTGTTGTTTCCGATGTCTCGCTATCGTTCATTGCCATCATGAGGTATATAAATAGGAGTTTCTGTGTCTTAAGGATCTTAGGGAGTTGGTATGTTTCCAGGACCTTACTGTTTGGGAGTGAGAGGAGGTCGCACAAGTATAGTACTTTCCTCCAGAGTTGTCTAATTACTGGGCAGCTCCACCATATGTGAAAGTCATCCACTTTTTAACCGCAATTTCTCCAACATGTCGATCGGTTTGTTGGGGATATTTTATGCAGTCTGCTTGGGACCCACTGCCATTGTGTCAAGCATTTGAAGTATAGCTCAACGAGTGTCACACAATGTATAGATCGTCTAGTGTCTGCTATAGCCCTCATCCAGTGTTTGGTCTCAATCTCTTTATTAAAGTCTTTTTCCCAATCTAGTATGTTGTGAGATTTGTACAGGGTTGGGCATTCTAGTAAGCATTAGTAGTGTACTGTGTCCGGTTTATGTCTCTGAAGCCCTGCCTTCCATCTCGTTTCCCAAGTAGTCATATATCTGGGGTCTATGCGCAGGAACCCCCAGCTGTTTTGTAGGGATCAGAAGTGCATCACTTCAAGTTGTCTCAAAACATCTATGTAATGATCTTTGTACTACTTGTTGTTTGAATATGCCGGTAGGTTTTCCATTGGTTCCTACATTAGTGAAAACTTCAGTTTTCATTGACCGCAAGTGTATATAATGTTACCTTTTGTAAATGTTTCATATTCGCTTTTAATTACCTGAAGAAACAACCAGTATATTGGTTGAGAAACGGGTTGTTACAATAAAGCGTTTTATATCTTTTAATATTGGAAGTTGTCCTTCACTTTTTACTGCTTCACCGATTTGAAACAGAATATTTCAATCATCATTAATAGCTGTGCAGCTCCTGTTTGCAACAGAGAACGGTATCGGCGAGACTGGCTTCAGTGTACTAGCCACTGTATGAGTGCTAGTCTGCTCTTTTGCATCGGTCATTGTACGGTGCATATACATCTGGTAAGCACATACAGATTACCATTGTTTCTTCTCACTATATGAGACAAACTTGGTGGGGATATTGTGTTGAGCGATTAATTCTAGGGGGGGGGGAGAAGCCACGCAGTGCCACTGTGTAAGTCACTCATTATTCTGATGTTAAGGTTGGACCAGCTATTAGGGGTGGAGTCAGGTAGTCCGTGTAGTAGACCCCTGATGCTGTGTATTAGGGATGGGTGAGGGACGATCATGGTCGAGTGCCGTAGTGTGTACCATTGTGCTTAGCAGTCTTTGATAATTGGATTGACCAGGGGTATAGAGGATTTACAGTGTTGCGGAATACAAATGAGATCAGGTAGTAGGAGGTGGGGGGTTTATTCTATCTCATACCATCTGGGGCATTCACTAGGAGTGCCCCATCCGGATATGTGAGAAAGCATAGCTGCTTCATTGTATAATTTAAGGTTTCGGAGCCAAGTCCTCCCTTGTCAATTGGATACTGCAGGATCTTGCATGAGAAACATGGGCCGGAGTTTGCCCAGACATATGAGTTTAAGAAATATTGGTAGGGGTCTAGGAGTGCAACCTGTAGCTAAAGTGGTAAGCATCAGAATAGGTAGGTGAGTTTTGGGAGTAACATCATTTTAAAGGCTGAAATCTACCCATCCAGGAGACCTCCTTAAAGCTAGGAAGCAAGAGAGAGTGTTTAGATGTATTAAGGAGCTGAGTGTGATTGATAGTCACCACTTCGGGAAGGTTAAAGGAGAGACGAACTCCTAAGTGTTTGATACTGTCACTATTTCATTTAAACTGGAATTTCTCTTGTAGGGCTTGGATCTGGTGTTCTGGTAGATTTAGGGGATAGGCCTCAGTTTTGTCTACATTCAATTATAGTATGACAGTTTGCCAAAGCGGTGGAATAGGAGGAGGTGCTGGTGAGAAGAGGTCGGGTCAGAGAGGAAGACTGTTAAGTTGTCGGTGAAGAGGCTAAGCTTTTGAATGGTGCCATGGATGAAAAGGCCTTTGATATCTGGGTTTAAGTGAACAACGGCCGCTATGGTTTCAATTGCTAACACAAAGAGTAGTGGGGATAAGGGGCACCCGTGGTGGGTACCATTCTGTAGATTGAAGGGGCTAGAGAGCAGAAGCCTAATCCCTGAACCCTTGCTGTAAGGTTTGAGTAGAGAGCACCTATAGCCATTTTAAACACTTTTGGGAGGCCTACTACTTCCAGGACCGCCATCATGTAATCCCAGCATACCCTGTAGAATGCATTTTCAGCATCGAACAACAGGGTATGGAGGGGGAGTCATAACCTCTCTGCTTCTGAGAATATGTTAAGGAGTCATCTTGTACTGTCAATGCCCTGTCAGTTCACTATGAATCCTACCTGGTCTCTATGTATCACCTCTCGGAGGAGAAGGGTTAGTCTAGTGGCTAGGATTTTGGTGAATATATTAATATTTACATTTATCAGTGATACAGGGTGATAGCTCTGGCATAGCTGGAGGTCTTTACCTTCTTTTGGAATTGTTAAAATTGTTGCTTCTAGAAACTCAGAGGGTAGGGTGCCTGTCTCAAACATTTTGGTGAACAGTCTCTACCCCTCTTTTTTTTGAGTGTGAGGCCTTTTCACAGATTGGGTAAAGATGGGATTTAAGTGAGTGGAGGGAGGGGTCTGACTAGTGGGTTTCTTGTAGAAAAGCTATAGCTATTTTACATTTCTTGACGTGTCTCAGCAGTAAGTTACATTTGGCAGGGGTGTTGAGACCCTTAACATTAAGGGTAGAAAATGTCAATGGGGACAGGGAAGGGGGGAGGAAGGGGGAGGAAACAGATAGAGGAAACAAGAAAGAGAACATTTCACAAACATTAAATAACACAGGAGTAATATATTGTAGAACATTTGTCAGCATATGTCCGCACTGCCCAGGGCTACTCTGAGGGTTCAATTTCTTGGCCTTCAGAGTAACACGAAAACAAGTATACATATACTTAACTTGGGGGGGAGGGTCTATAGCTACAGCATTCCATACCTTCAAGGGGTCTAGAATTATGCATAAATAAAAAGAGAGAAGCGCTCAACCTGGGAACGAACAATAGCATAATAGCTTGTTCTATGGTTAGAATTATGCATCTATAGATGGACATACTTGAAACAAAGTGCTGCTATGTGCTAGCTAAAATCAACAAAGAGATACAGGGAGGCAATAACAGTAAAATACAATATAGCTTAGGTTTCATCAACTAACTGTAAATGTAAGAATGCAAGGTATGATTCCTACAGGGCTCCTAAGTATGTCTAGGGCAAGACCCCTAAAAGGTATGACCCTATAATGAGAGGGTTGAAACCCCACAGGTTGGAGAGCAATCTTGTTCAGGGGGAGTCTGTAGATTTAGAGTCAGAGGGCCACCTGTAGGTGGATATACTATAAAGGATACAGAGGAGTGCTGAGTACTACTCCGCTCAGGAAAGGAGGAGTACATTTGCTGGAGTGGAAATGGCAGCTTGGGAAGGACTCTTATGGTGGTTTCATCAGGATTCCAGTGGGCCTCTTTTTGAGGGGCTCTGGGTGGGAGAGGTTGCCACTCAGGTGCACTCGCTCAGAGTGGGGTAGTCCAGGAGGGTGGCTCTATGTGGTCATTGGGAGCATCTGGAAGCAGTTTCCATTTCTGCAGGAGCGACTTGGCTTGTTGGGGGGTAGAGGCCGTGTAGAGTTGGCTGTCTTTGGTGATAAGGAGCATCACAGGGAACCCCATTTGTATTTGATATCTTGTGATCTTAGAATTCTAGTGAAGTCTGCAAAAGTCCTCCTCAGGAACAGGGTGTGTGTGGAGAGGTTTGGGAAAATCTGAACATTTACAAATTTCTCAGTTAGGGATCTGTTTCTCATATTAATGTTGATTAGCTTGGTTTTGAAGGTAAACTCTCAGGTTGTTTCTCCTTGATCTGTCCCCCAGGTCAGCCATTTTAGCCTCTAGTGTGAAGATTTGGGAGGCCAAGTTCTCTGAGTAGGCCAGGAGATTTGTATGTTCAACGATCAAGTCTTCCTGTTTCCGTTCTAGGGCATCCGTTCTCTCTCCAATTGAGGCTCTCCTTTGTTAAAGGCAGTTAATGAGGTTCGGATTGCGCTTTCAGAAAAGATGTTAGAATCTGACATGTCGTCACCTGAGCCATCTAGGTGGGCTGAGGGGGTGAGGTGGAAGTGGTCCATGACGGTCTTCTTTGGATTATTGGGCCACTTTGATTTCTTTCTTTGACTGTGAGCCATTGGTAAGGTGGGTGCGTAAGAAGTAGGATGCAGAATATTTAAAGCAGGCCTCTGGCATATAGAGGGAGTCCTGGTGGTGTAGCAATAGAAGTTGCTTCTCCCTGTTATCTGTGTATGCCCATCTATAGTGTTGGTGACAACATTAGGTGTTCATGGAAGGTAGCTGGGTGGACCACATGTTCATTATTTGGATTCCATTGACTACTCAGGTACTGGAGCTAGGCCCCTCCAAGGGAAACACTAGTTAGGAGGACATGGGTGTCTAGATGTGTGTAGATATACTCCAGGTAGCTACCGGGGCTCTCCATGCCCTGTGTAGGCGGGCTTCAGATGTCTGGGGGTGGGTGGACCAGCAAGGTGTTAGTGCCTCTATTGCCCTGCTCTGTATGTCACCTCAAGATTTTGGCTGTTGAGATCCAGGTTCAAGCTGGTATGTTGGTATACAGGGAGTCAGGCCCAGTGCTTGGCTTAATATGACTGCCTGGAGTGGTAGGATGTAGGCAAACAAAGGGTAGCATTTCTCTCCAGGGAGGGTTGTCTACTTTTGACGAAGTGGGGAAAAGGATCTGGGGATAATGACCCACCTGCAAATGACCTGTGGGAAATGAGGAAGAAGTGCTGGTTGGGAAAGTCTTAGAATTGTGCTATATGTGGGACATTGTCAGTTCCTCAGGGTATGTCTCTATATGATCCTTCCCTAATGTAGCTTGCTGCAGCTTGCATCAAGAGGCGCTTAATCCCTCACATAATAGAATTCTATTGGGAAATCCTGAAAACTCATGTTGGCTATTGCTCGAGCTCTGAGCCAAAGGTGTTCTAAGCCAAAGGGGTTCTCAGGTTTGAAGGTTTTTAACTTGGGATTGCCCTGTTCTTGCCCCATGTAAAAATACAATAAAATTACTCCAAAAGACTGTGATTTTGTATTGTAATATATTGTTTTAAACATTTAACAGACACATACACATACATATGTATACACAAATGTGTGTCCAACACCTTGTCATATACCATATACCTTTAAATCACTGTAAAAATATTTATTTCAATCTATATTTTCTCTGCTTAATAAAATGACAGCTGTGTTAAGATTACATTGTAAAAATGTTTTACCATGCACTTGCAATACCAGATTGTGCTCAATTCTTAGCATAGGATTCAATATGGATAGGGCACCCTGCAATATTGGTTGTGTTCCACTTGAAATCTAGGCCATTAATGCTAATAGTTTTGTGCTCAACTTGTAATCTAGGCCTCACTGAGCTTTGTAAAATTACAGAACTACTCTAATAAATTTACAGTTCTATATACTTAATAATTTGGTTTGATTTGTGATGAACTTTAGTTAAAGGGCACTAAAGTCAAAATTAAACTTTCACGATTCAGATAGAGCATGCAGTGTTCAGAAACTTTTTCATTTCCTTCCAATATGAAAATGCTTTCTGAAAATGCTTACTACTGAGCATGTGCAACAGTTGACAGTGTATACAAATATGAGTCTGATGGCTTTCACATGACACAAGCGGCTTGCAAATTGAAGTCAATTTAGAAATTGAGTGTAAAAAAACTACTGCTTATTTAAAATCCAGAGTAGGTCTATGGTATTGTCTGTATATTATGTACTTGTTGGTTATACAATTCTACTGTATTTTATGGTCCTTCAAAAATAGACATACATCAGTGACAAGATCATTTAAAATAATTAACCATTACTGGTAAGTCAAAATGGAACATTCAGAGGGGCGGAGCTAACCAGCAAGCTGAGAGGACGTGATTAACAAGAGCTCCTAGTACATAACATAGTAATACATATTTTAAACTAAGTTTTAACAGCCAAAGAACTGACTATCCAGCTTTGTGGGATACCACATATGGCCAAGAAGTGGTGGGTCAAATCTCGGGCGCTTTTGTGCAAGTTTAGAGCGGCCCGACTTTCAGGACCGGACTGAAATTGGGAAACACTGGGGATGCGGCCTACCCCGGGCCGGAGGACATACAATTAAGTGATAACATTATCGGGAATCAAATCCCTGCCGCCCGACCAGATAAGACACACCAGGTGGCCCTAAAGATTAACTACAGCATACTGCTGAAGCTAAATAATAGGTGTTCTGCAGTTGCGGCTGGGAGCACGTTGGGGCCTTTTGAGAGCCGAAACGAAGATGGCGGATCACTGCATGGCTATTCTGGCTCTCTTTGAAAATTATGGCCACCAGCTGATGAGCCGGCTGGATCGGCTTATACAAATTAGCAGAGCGTGCAGTCCGGATCGAGCTGGGGTCGGGTGTCTGGAGCGAGAGACCGCGGCTTCTGATTTAGGTGAGATCACCCCCCCGGAGACTCCCGCCAGCCATTTTCCCTCAGGAATAGCCCCCCGCCTAGAAGCTGCCCCAGCCTATAACAGGGGTAATCGCCTACCGCATGTTTCTGCCCAGAGAGGGGAGATTGACCCACCTGTGCCAGAAGGAACCCGGGACTGCCCGATAAACCTAACAGCTGCGAGGGCCATTGATGACAGGACTCTTGACCGGGGAAGCGTGTGGCCCGGGCTGCTGGTTGTTCGGGCGTCACTTCGCCTAGACAGTGGACCCCACACTTCACGCTGTTCCGGTGGCCTGCAATGTAGTTGCTCCTTGAAGACACCATGTGTGCAGGGTATACAGGTTCATGGGGACTGCTGGGGGAACATGCCTCAACAGAATAAGTCTTACAGGAAGACAGGTGTGGGGTGACTCTTCATGTCTGTTGTGGGGCTATATATCATCACTCTGGTACCGCTGTTATGCCCCTGCACAACCTACATGGTGACTCCTTATTTTTTTCCCTCTCCTACTTCATGACGGCACTGATGCCTGAGACATTATTAACCCTTGTTTAGGAGAACAACCGCAGAACTTTAAATGCACCCTCTCTGCTGTGGGTACACATACCACTTGTCGCCTGAGGACATGCTGACCAATACCCAGTTGGCAATTTGTTTTTTTTGTTTTTTTTTTGGCTGTTAAATATTGTCTTTATTGTGTAACCTTTTGATCTTTTAATTTCTTGTTTCTTTATTTTTCCAACAACAACATAACAACACATATATTGCAACAACATAAGTGATTAAAGTTACAACTGATACGCTCATTGAACAAATAGCTCCAGTCCGCATCTGTAAAATTATGGACCATTTATGTTGGACCTAAAAGTCTCTGAATCGGGTGGGAAGTTAGTCTCTTTGTGGTCTATTCCCAGACTGCATGAGCAATTAAACATAGTGCAACAGAGAACAATGTTTACAGATTTACAAAACATAACATACTTTCAGGGAGCTACAATACGAACAACACATGATACATCCAGTTATGACATTTTTATCCGAGCTTAGTCAAATAAGAAATTTAGAGCTGAAAAAGGACTGGTTAAGGACAGGACAGGAGATCATGTTCACATTTATTAGATGGAATAGCTATGAGCTTCTTTGTTTATATAGATATTGTTCCCAGAGGAACGTCATGTCTTGGAAGAAGTTCATACGGCCTGTTCTGAAGTAATAATATCTCTCTAGGGTCAGAGTGTTTTTTACTATCTCAATCCATTGGGCAACATTAGGTAGCAAAGGGCTTTTCCAGAATTTAGGTATAAGTCGTTTTGCTGCATTTATCAGAATCTGGTAAAGTTGCCTTCTAATTTTACATGGGATGTTAGAGAGTTCATTAAATAGAATCGTTTCCGGAGAGAGTTCAAAATGAACTCCTATTATATTGCAGGCTTGTGTGTGGATTTGGGCCCAAAAGGCCCTCATCCCCTCACATTCCCACCAGATGTGGTACATGGTACCTACCTGGCCACAACCTCTCCAGCATTTGTCATTAGCGTTAATAAACATATATTTTAACCTGCTAGGGGTCAGATACCATCTAGTAGTGATTTTTAAATTAGTTTCCAAACCTGCTGCAGAGTGTGCTGATTGAGCTGTGGCCTTAAGCCATGAGGACCACTGCTTGGTAGAGAACTTTGAATGCATTTCCCTCTCCCATTTAAGAATGTAATTTGGTAGCCCTGTGTAGTAGGATTTAAGCAAGCATCGGTACATTAAGGAGATGACTTTTTGTGGATGATGTGCTGAGGTGCAAAGGGACTCAAATATTGTTAGTTGTCTCAACATATCCTTATTTAACTTGTGTGTGGCTAAGAAATGTCTTACTTGGTGGTAATATAACCAAGAATCAAATGGATACAGGTCTCTTTCTAACAATGTGTCTCTCGAGGCCATTTGTCCCTGCGACAGTAATAGGTGTATGGGTAAGAATTCTGATAATGACTGGTCTGAAGCGTCATTAATTGATGCTTTTTTCAAATTAACAGGAAACTCTTTATTGGGATGTAAAATTGTCAGTGGCGAGTAAGCTGTAGTGATTAAGCGGAATTTGTTTCTTAATAAAAGCCAGTCAGACCATGTTTCTTTTAAAATTGGGTAATTATCTATTGATTCCCAAGGTGGTTTTTGTGGGGCCCAACAAAGGCTGCCCATATGGGGAGTGTCAGCCAGTTGCGCTTCTAATTGAACACACCTCTTATAAGAATTTCTCCCCTGTCTACACCAGTCCATCACCCGGTTTAGAGAGGAAGCTTGTTTGTATAAAAGGAGATTGGGAACTCCCAGCCCACCATCTTCCTTGTGTGTAAACATAGTGCTTTTAGCTATCCTGGGTGGCCTACGATACCATATGTATTCATCCATGATAGACTGCAATTTACCTATATGGCCTTTAGTACCAGGTATCGGGAGGGCTTGCATAATGTATAGAGCCTTTGGTAAAAGGGTCATTTTGGCCGCAGCTATTCTGCCCAACCAAGAGATGTGTTTTGGGAGCCAGGATGAAGTCAAGCTAGTAAACTCCTCAATTAGTTTTCCATAGTTCAACTTACGGAGGTCTTCCAAATTTAATGATAGGAATATTCCTAAGTATTTCAATGCACGGGTCTTGATTTTATACGGGTGTTTTTGGGACAGACTAATAGTGTCATTAGCCGATAAGTTTATTGGGAGTAGTTCGGACTTATTATTATTAATTAAGAAATTGGAGACTTCACCAAAGGTTTTTAATTCTCGTTGCACTACAGGTAGAGATAGTTCTGGTGCTGTCAATGTCATCAAGACATCATCAGCAAACATTGCTAATTTATAAGACTCCTCTTTAATTGTGATACCTTGAATTTCGGGATTTGCACGAATTTTTTCTGCTAGGGGTTCTAGGGACAAAACAAATAGTAGCGGGGACAGAGGGCAACCCTGACGGGAACCATTTCGAATTTCAAAATGGTCTGAAAGTGTTCCATTTACTCTGACTTGAGCGGTGGGGTTAGAATATAGAGCTAAAATTTTATTAATAAATTTATTAGGGAATCCGAATTTTAAAAGGGTTGCCTGTAGATAGGTCCAATCCAGCCTATCGAAAGCTTTTTCAGCGTCCGTGGATAAAAACACTGATGGGGTATTTGAGTTTTTCACATAATCTATTAGGTGAAGGACTTTACATATATTATCTCTAGCCTCCCGTTGGGGGACAAAACCAACTTGATCATGGTGAATCAATTTTGGGAGGAATCTGTTAATTCTAGAGGCCATTATCTTGGCATATATTTTCAGGTCAACATTTAGCAAGGATATAGGCCTGAAATTTGCCGGGGAGGTTGGAGGTTTACCAGGTTTAGGAATAACCGAGATGTGGGCTTGCATCATTGTGTCCGGGAAACAGTTTAAGTCTGAAATGCTATTAAAAAGACTATGGAGGTGTGGGACAAGCTGCAACTTAAAGATTTTAAAATATTTATTTGAGAAGCCATCTGGGCCAGGGGCTTTATCCGGTTTCATATTCTTTATAGCTTCTAAGATTTCTTCCTTGCTAATAGGGGAATTCAAAAAGTCTCTCTCTCTAGATGACAGCCTAGGGAGCCTTATGTTACGGAGATATTTGTCACATAAAGACCTATGTGCTTCAGTCTGTCTGTTGGGGAATAGGTTATATAGCTTATGATAAAATGTTTGAAAAGATCTGCCTATAGCTTTTGTGTCTTCTATCGCTACACCTTGTGGCGAGACCAGAGAATGAATGTAGGATTGCAGTCTTTGTTTTTTTAACGCCCTGGCTAATAGTTTTCCGGATTTATTACCCTCTCCATAATACTTCTGCTTTATATACAGTTGGTGGCGTTGAGATTCTATTTGTAAATGCTGGGATAAACTCTTACGTTTTGCTTCCAGGGCTTCAAGTAGTGACTGGTCTTTGGGGTTTAATTTTAAGAGATAATCAGCCTCAGAGACTTCTTGTGCCAATTTAGTGTAAGCTATTAGAGATTGTCTAGTCTTGAATGCCTTAATCTTAATAAATTCACCTCTAATAAAAGCCTTATGCGCCTCCCAAATAGTGGCAGGACTAGGTCCTGAAGGGCTATTAAGGGAAAAATACATATCTAGTTGTTTGCTTAGTTTGTCTAAAGTCTGGGGATCTGATAACAGTGAGTCGTCTAGTCTCCAAGTGAAGGGTTTAATTGGGATTGAGGGCCATATCACGGAACACTCCACTGCAGAGTGATCCGACCATGGCGTGTGTTTTATATAAATGTTTTTAACTAGGGATAGCGCCAGATGGTCTACAAATACATAGTCAATCCTAGAGTGACTTCTTTGCAGGTTGGAGAAAAAAGTATAGTCTTTAATGTGAGGATGGAGGTATCTCCACGCATCGTGGAGTGTCATGGATTTTAGATCTCTCCACACAGAGGAGAGCATTTTATGGCTAGCCTTGATATTAGGGTTTGAACTATCCAAGCTTGGGTCTAAGGCAATGTTTAGGTCTCCCGCAACTATGAGAGGGCCTTTATAAATATCCAAGACCTTAGCAGTGACGTGGGAGATAAACTTCTCTTGATTAACATTGGGGGCATATAGGTTAACTATAGTAACTGGTTTGCCAAACAGCAAACCCACCACAATAAGAAACCTGCCTTCTTTATCTTTTTCGATTTGTAAAAGTTTAAACGAGATAGATTTATGGATAAGGAGACTAACTCCATTTGTTTTTTTAGTTACATTGGTACAGTGGTAGTGCTGGGGGTAATGTGAGGAAAAATATTTAGGAATAGAGTGACCTTTAAAGTGGGTTTCCTGGAGCAATAATATATGTCCCCCTCTCTTGCGTAAATCTAGTAAAGCCATACTCCTTTAATTAGGGCAGTTAAACCCTTTGACATTCTGCGTGATTATTTGAATTTTTTGTTCTGACAGCTGAGTCTTAACCATGATTACTTATGCTTAATAAACCAAACTCTACTCTGGGTGCAACATCACATTTGCATGTAGTCCCTGAACGTAACATAATCAACTTTAAAATTAACAATAAAACTAGAACATTATCTGAGTTTAAATATACACAACAGGTGTAAACAGTGTAGTAGAAGAATACCATCTTCTCAAGTAGGAGAGCTAATCTCCTAATGGGCATGAATATCAATTTTAGAAGCATGAAATACCATCTAGTTTAAATTAAACAAAGTGAATTGTCGCCTCCATCGGGCCACGCGGTGCATTCACACATGAGCCCGCCAGAGTCGACAACACACAACATCGATTGACCTGACATGGGTTTGACATTGTGAAGCAGAAAAAGAGAAGGAAGAAGAGAAAAGGAAAGAAAAGAAAAAAAAAAAAGAGCGAGGGATCGCAGCATATGAATCAAAAGCAACATAGAATACAAATAATACAGTCACCAATTTCAGTTTCATTCTTACTGTATGATCCCTGCTTATTATATACTTAGCTGTTCTTCATAAGGTTACCGGGGATGCAACCACCTTTGCACAGGGTTAAAATCGTGCATGGGGAGGGAGAAAAAAAAAAGAGAAATTTGTAACACAAATCAGAGGGCTTCTCAGGTTAGTCACCCCGGCATTTCAGAGATCGAGGGTCCAGATTTGGGTTTACGGGGCTTCTTGGAAGAAACCTCTTGCCATTCAGCTCTCTGAGGGAGAGGTGGAGGCAGTAGAGATCTTGTAGTGGGTGCTTGGTCCTGGTTTTCCTGAGGCACAGGTAAAGGAATGTTCAGCTCTTTGCAGATCTGATCCATGTCAGCCGAAGATTGGCACGTTAACTTTCTGCCTTTCCAGTTTACTTGAAGGTGAAAAGGGTGCCCCCATCTATAGGGGATATTCAGCTGTCTGAGTTTGATCGTTAAGGGTCTAAGCTCCCTTCTTTTCAGCAGTGTCCTGGGTGTCAAATCCTCAAATAGTTGCAATGGCTCTGATCTAAATTTAATTGGATGTTTCTGCCTCGCCTTCTTCATTATTTCCTCCTTCATGGGAAAACTGGTGACTTTGATGATTACATCTCTTGGCGGTTGGTCCCCCATGGGTTTGGCTCTCAGGGCCCTGTGGAAACGGTCCAGGGCCACAGTGGCATCATCACCAGTGTCTAATAAGTATGTGAAAAGGCCTTGTATGTATGACTCTAGGTCTGCTGGGGATATAGTTTCAGGGATTCCCCTTATCCTAATATTGCTACGCCGGCTCCTGTTCTCTAAATCATCAATTTTATTCTCCATTTGAGCCATAGCAACATCTTGTTGCGTAGCTTTAGCCCTCAGAAAAGTGAGATTAGAGCAGGAAAGGTCTGATTGACCCTCTAGTTTCTCCACCCTAAGTCCTATGTCTACGATATCTTTTTTTATCTCTGCTATTTCTTCCCGAATGCACTGCTTAACTTGGCTGACTAATGCAGTAAAGTCTTTTTTAGATGGTAGAGAGTCCAAAAGAGCTTTAGGGATAGTGATAGCAGGGCTAGGGGTTTCAGGATCTGATTCTGAAGATGATGATGGGGAACTAGGGCGTTTTTCTGTAGTTTTAGACTGTACCGGGGTTTGGGAATCCAGAGCTTTAAAAAAATTATTTACTGAAAGAGTGGGACCTTGCTTCTTGGCTAGTTTTTCAGGCTTATTCCCTTTTTTAGGCGACATGGTAGCTTTGCAAAATATTGAAAGTCACAGAAAGAGCACACCTTGAGTGTCACAGTCTAGTGAATAGCTTGGGGATTATAAGTAATCTGGATTGCAGAGCTTGCGCTTTAATTGCAGACAAATGTCACTTTAAATCCTCCAGATAAATGCTTAGATAATAAAGGTTTAACCCCTTCTATAACTGTGCTCGCCCAGCAAGTTCCAGCAGCACTACAGCTCTCTGTTTTATGATGTAAGAGACTGCCACGGGGTTCTCCCCACCTCACAGCTTCGCTTCACACCTAAACTGCGGCCCTCTGAACCGCAGATTTTCCTAGCGGTATCTGGTCAGTGCGAGTACATGATCGGTGAGTTTATCCAGCTTCCCCACCACATAAGAGCTTACCCGCACTGCGCCAGGAGTTCCCTCCGTGTCAGGTGAATCTTGCAAGTGAACTCCGATTTCATCGATCTGAACAGGCCTCTTGAGTAGTTCCCTGTAGTCTGCAGAGTTGCGGGCGTCCACGTGGCTTATGCCGTTGCAGCTTCGGCCCCCACTCACAGAACCCCGGTATTAGCCGTTCAGACACAGCCCATAAAAGTCACTTCTGCCTTATCGACCCACATTTAAGGGTATAAAAAGTCAATCCATGCTGTCACTTAGGTATTTTAGAACCGTTTTGCCCCCAGGGAAGCTCAGAGCTCACAAAAGTGCAGCCATCTCAGTTGAGCGCTGGCTCCGCCCCCTGGCAATTTGTTTTTTAATACAAGCAGGGGGATCACAGCGCATATAACACCAACCTGTTTGCTTAAGTGCACTACTGCCTGTAATTTAGTACGGGGTCTAGGGACTCTATATTCAAGATGAACACTGTATGAGAATATGTTGATTTTGGGACTAAGCTTACTCATGTTCTATAATGCACAGTTCCCACATAGGCTTGTAGCACCTGCTTAATGGATATTATAGCTTAGTTAGATTTTAGAATGTTTTACATATTTATACAACCTTACTGGTTACTGTGAAACTCTATCATGCATGACAAACCTTGGTGCAGGTAGTTTCCTGTGAGTTAACTTAGAGTGACTATGCTATGTTTAGTTAATATTATTGATGTCTCCCTATTTAGCGGCACACACTAGTCTGGGAGCCCTCATCTAGATAAGCACATAGTTTCTTTGGGACTAGCACCACAGCGTATATATTAATGCAGAGGGACCACTAATAGCCCCTAGCCCTTATTTAGGGAGTATCTGTGAACTGTATTGAGCGGTCCTACAGCTTTGTAACTAAGTATGACATCAACCTACTTTATGAATATAAGATATAATTAATTAAAAGATTAGTCTTTCATTACTCATAGTGAATAAATTTTACACAGGTTACTCTTTATTCCAGTCAGGAGAACTAGACTCAGTGACCTACAGGTCGTACATATTAACTGTTCTATTTACTATCCTGAGCTATAAATATATTACTCAGTTAAGATGACCTTTTGGTAGGTTGCTTTGACCTCTATCACGCAGATTGTGAGTTTCTTCCCCCTTACCTTTGTGTTCAGTTTCAAATATTGTTAAGTTGTTACATTAGCATTCTATGTTCCTCAAAGCAGTTAGACTATATTAGCTATAGCATAGCCCCCGCATAGGCTTGCAGCAATCATCTCCGCAGACACTAAAACTTATATAGCCTTCTATGTGTTTCGCATTTCTAGGTTTACTTTGGGGTTGTTTGCCTTGTTGGATATGACAATTGATAGCTGGAGGCTATGCTATTCCCAGCCTAACCTCCGCCCCCCCCCCCCCACTTCTTATGCGGTTAGGGCCGTAACCTTTCCTCCGCATAACTTTTTGACAGAGTATAGTAGTCTCTGTCCTACCCGCAGAGCTATGCTCCAGTCTTTCCCTACATTTCTGTAGCATGGCTCTCGGGGTTCCAATACAGGAAACTCAAGTTCATTCACGATTTCCTGTGCCTCTGAAGTGTACATATGATAATAGTTTTAGCAATATGTATGCTCCTTTAACTGCTCAGTGTTAATGGTTTATTTGGATTTAGATAATAATTGTGGATTGTCTTGCATGTCACCTGTAATAACTGTTGATCTGTAGAGCTACATTGGTGCCCTCTTATACTTCACTGTTCTGGTATAGTGTGTTCATTCCATAATCTGTATTTATCTGACTTACACTGAAGCTGCAAATTTCACTATTATCTTCATCGACATGTCCTCAACCACTTTATTCAATTTGTGGGCCCTTGATTGGCCCTGTTTGTCTGAGGACTAAGCGAACCTATAAGATTTAAAAACTGAGGTGCCCAAAATGCCATGTCATGTCAGTATAACGTATGTTGTGGAATGTACCCTGTTGATGAGACTGTTGTATTTATGCTATTTTAACCTCAATAAAATAAAAATTTATAAAAAAAAAAAAAAAAAAAAAAAAAAAAAAAAATGGAACATTCAGCAGCAATAATGTTTTTTCACAAATATTCATTACTATTAAAGTGGTTTCTGAAATTCAGGGGAATATTTAAGCCATAATTCTTCAGATGTACTGTATGATAACTATTAAATGACCTGATTTGCAGTAAATACACTTAAACATATAACGATTACTTAAAATAACATGGTTTATGTCTTTTTTTTTTTTTAAAGTTCATTCTACTTGCAAATAGCAACTTTAATACATTAGTAATACTGTTAAAATATGTTAAAGGGCCATGATACCCAAATGTTGAAACACTTGAAAGTGATGCAGCATAGCTGTAAAAAACTGAGAAGAAAATATCACCTGAACATCTCTATTTAAAAAAGAAAGATATTTTACCTCAAGAATTCACACCCAATTGTAAATGACTTTAAACAGCAAATCAGTATGTCTGTCCCGGGACCTGCAAGGGAGCGTGTCTCATGCACACTCATGTTATTTCCCTATTCAGTTTAAGGAAGTTTACTATTAAATCTCATGAGAGTTAAGTGAAATCTCATGAGATCACAGTAAAACAGGTTATGATCTCAATACTGCTGATGCCGATTGGCTGCTGTTCATTTCTTCCTTTTTTTTTTTTTCTTTTTTTACCTGCAGCTGGACAGTAACTGACAGATACATTTTTACACAACACTTACTCTGTGAGCTGAGGAAATTGTGAGGTAAAACATCTTCCTTTTTTACATAGAGATGTTCAGGTGATATTTTCTCTCAGCTTTTTACAGTTCTGCTGCATCACTTTCAAGCATATGAGTATTATGTCCCTTTAAGTTTCAAGACAGATTTTAAATTTAAAATTTAATTATTTTTTTAGTAATAAATATGTCTTTTTTTTATTATAGATATGAATGAATGTCTGAAGTGTCCTTCCAATCAATGGTCAAATAAGGGAAGCTCTAATTGTGAAAACAGAATATCTGTGTATTTTCAGTGGACAGATCCATTTGCTGCCATAGTAATGAGTTTCACTGCATTAGGTGTTCTGTTAGTGGTAACTATAGAAATGTTGTTTATAAAGTATTCAGATACACCAGCAGTTAAAGCAGCAGGAGGCAACTATACTTACCTACTGGGGATATCTCTATTAGTTAGTTTGGTGAGTATTGTACTCTTTATTGGTCAGCCAACAGATATTACCTGCAAGATCAGACAACCTCTCTATGGTATCAGCTTCACTCTCTGTGTTTCTGGCATCCTGATCAAATCTTATCGAATTATCTTAGCTTTTGAGTCATACAAGGCTGGTAAAACAATACCAGCATTAACATATCAGCCTATAGTTATTATTGCGGTGTTAAATGGTTTCCAGTTTTGCATTTGTATTCCATGGCTTCTTCTGAGAGGTCCTTTTTTAAGCAAAATTTACACAATACCTCGACTCATAATCATTCAGTGTGATGAAGGTTCTTATGTGGCTTTTGCCATAATGTTGGGTTATGTTGCCCTTCTGGCATTTGCTTGTTTTATACTGGCTTACAAAGGTAGGAAATTGCCTGAGAAATATAATGAAGCCAGGTGTATCACATTCAGCATGCTAATCTACATGTTTGTGTGGATTATGTTTATCCCTGTTTACATGAACACTGCAAGCATGTATCTATCTGCAGTGCAGGCTGTGGCCATATTGGCTTCAAACTATGGAGTCATATCATGTCACCTTTTACCAGCAAGTTACATTATTTTATTTAAAAGAAAAAGTAACAATAGAGCAGGTTACTTGAAAAGCATCCATGCTTTCTGTAAGGTTCAGATATCAGTATTATCCCAGTCATTAAATATCTATGATGCAGAAAATCCTTCTTCTTTAAGCATATCAGAGTCTCGGAATAAGAAGATTCTGCAAGAAAAATCTTTCATAAGACGGAGAAGATGTAAAAGTTTTTAGTATTTTAACATATTAAAACATGTTTGTGAGTAAGAATATATGCAAGTTTAACCCCTTCAGTGCCACATGTTTTAATGAATGTTTTCTTCACTGGAGAACAGACAGATTTTCATAATGCTGCTTTGTAATTATTCGGACTTTCCTATCCCTATGTGTATATTAATACAGGAAAGCTATAGAATTTGGCTTAAGATATGACGTAATAAATCTGAAAAACAAAAAGCATATTTTATATAAAAGTGTATAAAAATCAGAAAATATATCTCTTTATTCATGAACTACTCAACAGGAAATCACTTTTTAAATATATTTTTATTTTTTACAGAAAAACATTAAGTAAATATGAGTTAGGGATATGTGTACCTTTTTTTTTTTTATTTATCCGGGAAAAGTGTTAAATCCGTAGCTATAGTAATGTTTCTATTAAAATGTGTTCTAACACAGCCAGTGGCAGCTTGTGCGTTATTCAAATGGGTGAAATACGTAAATAAATAAATATATATATATATATATATAGATATATATATATAATCTCGGGTAATGTGTGCAGGGAACACAGTTAGGGGTTGGGGCATTAGTGAGTGGGTCACCATGTGTTTAGCTGAAATAGCGGGAGTGGGCTGGGGATATTGTGTGATACACTGCAAGATGTAAAACATTTAATTAGCATGCAACCCTATATATGCTGTGGCACATCCTGTGCATGCTGTGACACCCTATATGCAGCCACCCCGGTACTTGCCCCACCACTTCAGCTGGAAGGCTTTTCACTAGTCCACTTCCATTCATGTGTAATCACAGGCTACTCCTATTCTAATGTCAAATCAGAACTTCTTGCTTTTGTCTTCCCCTTGGAGATAACAGTCTAATTTTGAAGGCAGACATGACTGATTGAGCCTTTGCTAATATGTGTGCAAAACATATTTACATTATCAACCTCTCCTTGTACCTTGTGCACGGGGCCTTGTACCTTGTGCATGAATTCTTTCCTTTCTCTTTATAGCAGCCTGTGACCCACTGTCTCTTAGCCATGCTATTCACCCCATGGCCAATTTCTTAAATAGTGGTAAATAGCCTTCATGGCGGGTGTTCAGCGATTATGTTGCGCTTTCTGGTACGGGATAACTTAGATCTCATCCCAACTCCAGTTAGCCTCAGCATCCTGCCAGGTCAGGGGTCACGGTTGCTGTTACCTAGCTCCATTCCAATCCATCAGAATTAATATGATACGTGAAATGGCTTTTCAAATTGTCAAAGTGCTGCGATCACAAAAACTCAATGTGACTCATGGCAGTTTGACAATCACAATGCTATTAGTACATGGGTGCTCCCGTCCAAGATGGTTCACAGGACTACAAGAGGGTAAGCAAAAACAAGGTAGGAGTGAAGTTGTTAGGTAGTAGACTATTCCGCTATTCCCGGACGCTAAGCGCCGTCGGGTGGAGTAGACAACTACCTAAACATTCTTATATATACAGTATATATGTGCAGTGTGACATAACATAGTGCAGAAACATCCCCTCCCAGATTCATTAACAACAATCCCCATCATTCTTGCAGAGTTGATGGTGAAAAGTGGGTTGTCAGGCAGTATCATGGCATGTTTGGGAGGTGAAGGAATTCTGCACCTGTGAAGGAAATATAGAGAGTGTAAGTATAAGGTAATGCAATATGAAAGCAAAATAAAACAATACAGAAAGACAATGAAGAAATAGAAACCACCAGGGAGGGAAAAAGGAGTGGGGTATGGGTATACAGGCTACGACCGGGGTGGCCATCAAGGTAGATGATGGTCCATGGTCTGTCCGTGGCCAGTTTCCCAATGTAGGAAAGTTCTAGACGATCCTAGGGACGTAGGTCATCCTGCATAGGGATAAGAGAGGGAATTTTAGGGCACAGCTGGTGGTTAGGCAATAACATTGTAAGATCAAGAGGTCAGAAGAGATATAGAGCAGGAGAGAAGTAGGTGAACTCAGAAGAAATCAGGGTCAAGAGAGATCTCAACATGGTGGGGAGATTCAAAACGGATAGAGGGAAACAAGTATTTGGGAGAAGAATGGGACACAGAGAAAACACTCTTGCATGTAGAAATTAAACCAGGTACACATTGTATACAGCAACAAATAAGGATAAGGCATACTATAATAACAATGCCATACAGAAAAAGGGAGCGTAACCATCGCAAATTAGGTAGCCAATCAAAGAGATGGTCAAAAATACCTCCAAGGCCAAATTTGTCATCAATCACATCTTGGACATTCTGGGATAGGGGCCTAATAACTGTGAGATGGTGACTCAAATTAGTGATTGATCAGTAACATAGGTACAACATTCTTTGCTCACAAGACTACACCCCCCTCCCCTCCTTGGAAAGCCAGGAGGTAATCAAGGGCCATCCTATTCTGCAATGCTAGTTGTCTAAGCTGCTTCAAATCTTGGGCCACACTCTGAACAACTTCTGCACTCTCATTCATGAAGGTCGGTAGTATCACAGATAACATGATGATGTCCTGATGATTCAGGTAGACACCAATGGCTGGGAGGATAGCTCGATCAGTTGAATCTCCAGCATACTGTTGGACAAGGGGGAGCAGAGAGCTTCCAGATTCACGTTTATTGCGAATTGGGCCCAAGGGCAGCATGGGAACAACATGGACGGCTGGGGTTACCACACCCAGGAAGCAGATGGCTGTATAGTTACCAGGGAGGACTGACACCGCTGTCTGTCCACATATCCAATACAACAAAGGGGGTGGTCTGTTAAGGAAAGATTGCACAAGGGATGGGGAAACAAAAGTACAATCGGGGCCCTGGAGGAAACAAAAAAAATGCAGTAAGATTATGATTCACAGTCAGGATCATTCCAGAGGAGTTTTACCAACCAGAAATGAGTGCCATTACTGGAAATTACATACTCACATAGGGAGGCACCCAACCACACCGTACCTTGACCAATTTCCCTGCAGATAGAACCATATGAGGTGCCTCCCAAGGAGATAAAATTGCCTGATAGGTTGAACAATGGTGTACCTGGAGGAATAAAAGTAGACAAATCAAAGGTAAACAAATCAACATTAATTCACATGAGAGGAATACCCACCTTATAATGAGTAGGAATGTGAGCACAAATATAGCAGTTGCCCTCAGTGTGATAGGCTATAGTTTGGAGTAGGGCAACATGTCAGTTTAGTCCCCTTTCCCCTAAGGGTCTGTTCTCTGAGGACAATTGGGCATTAGGTAAATGATCATTACAGGGAATAGAATAATGGGGGTTAGAAGGGGTTGTGGCAATGGTAGGTATATGGGAACACCAAGCAAGGAGGGGTAACTTTCGTTTCTCAGCTACCCACTCCATAATTTTCAAACCACATTCAGTAGTGGGGGCTATGCAAATAGACTGGATAACAAAACCCTTAGGACTTTTATTGCGAACTTTGAGTATAATTACTTGTTGGGCAGCTAGTAGTGGGAGGGAAAACTGCCACAGATACAAGGTTACCAGAACAGGAGTATTTAGTAAAAGGGTTAGAAGAAACACACTGACCAGGAGACACATATTGGAAAATAGAGTAAGAGAACATGGTCAAAAGTGTGACACAAAACAAAGGAGACATATTGAGGAATGTTACTCAAGATAACAGAGGAGTGAGACAATGAAAATAAGAGTAAGGAAGACAAATCTTTCAGTTTCACTCATTCAGACAGTGGGATTTTACTATTTCTGGTTAGTCTGAGTTTCAAACCTGGAAGGGTCTGAATTAATTACTCCTCGTCAGGGGTCTTGGTTACCCCTTCTTCAGAGGCCTTGGTTGCCCCAGCTTCTTCTTTCTTTGCTCAGTGCAGACTGTTTCTTTGTCTGGGCTGTATCTTTTACACTTGGAGTAGGGGATCCAAGAGTCGACCTCAGCAACTTTGATAGCTGTTGGAGTAGTCAGCAAAACCAGGAAGGGACCTTTCCAGAGAGGCTGCAGTGGCTTCTTTTGATAAGTCTTGACCAAAATGGAATCACCTGACTGGAAGGGGTGTGCATTCACATCCAATGGCAAGGGCTGAGAGAGAGAGGCATGTCTGTGGAGAGAATGTAATTGCTTTTGCAGTTGCAAAAGATAGGCATTTAATTGTACATCACCCACCGCAAGGTCAGGCAGGTGTAAAGTGTTGGCACTATAAAAAGGAGTTGGCCTACCAAGCAATAGTTCAAATAGTGAGAGCTTGAGGGCCCCCCTATGGTTTGTGCGAGTCCCAAACAGTGCTAGGGGCAAATCATCTACCCATTTAAGGCTTACTTGAGAACAAATTTTAGCAATAGTCTGTTTTAGGGTCTGGTTTTTTCTTTCCACTTGGCCTGAGCTTTCTGGGTGCCAAGGGGTATGGAGATGCCAAGTAAAGCCTAAGGCTAATGTCAGTTGCTGAATAATATTACTTGTGAAATGTGTTTCTCTGTTAGATTCAATTACTCTGGCGAGGCCAAACCTGGGTATGAGCTCTTTTAGCATTCACTTGGCAACTTCTTGGGCTTTCACAGTTCTAGTAGGAAAGGCCTCCACAAGTAAATGTTTGAAACCCCTACAAGGAGGTATGTCAGAAAAAGTCCATTTGTAAACGTTCAAAAGGTTGAAAATGCCCATGGGCGTCCGCCTGGTGGGCCTTTAGGTTCCCCCCCTTGGATTGAATTGAACATGTCTCACAATTCAATACAACTCATTTTGCGGCTTGATGGGGGGGCAAACCACTGTCTGTTAAGGGTTTCAGCAAGTTGTGTGGTACCTCAGTATGTTTGGTTATGCAGAAAGGATAGCATAGGAGAGAGGTGTGGTTGAGGTAGAGCAGGACATTCATCTGGAGTGGACCAGATACCAAAAGAGTCACAGGTAACACCAAGAATAGTCCAGAGTTGAACAGTTTGTTCAGGAAGAGAAGTGTAAAGAGAAGACAATGTAGTGTCAAGAGGGTGAGGTTTGTGAGTGGGGGTGAGAGAAGGATAAATGGCAGAGAAGCTGCATGCTAAGCAATTTGATCAGCATAACTATGACAAAGTGAAATGGGTTCCTGCGAGTGGGTGTGTGCTTTGCAATGCATGACAGAGATGGAAGTGGGTAAATGGATTGAGTCAAGGAGTGCAGAAACGTGTGGTGCATTGGCAATTTGGGTACCAGCAGAAGTTAGAAAACCCCTTAATTTCCATAATTGACCAGTGGCGTGTACAATCCCTAAAGCATATTTACTATCAGTGTAAATGTTTACTGACCTGTCCTTTGAGAGCTGACAAGCAAGTGTGAGTGCACTTAGCTCAGCCACTTGGGCACTGTAGTGAGATGGGAGGGGCTCGGCCTCTATAACAGAATCTGTCATGACTACAGCATAGCTGGACTCACGTGAACCGTTCACCATCCTCGAACTTCCATCACAGAACAGTGTCCAATCCAGGTTAGGTAGAGGCACATCAGAGAGGTCATCCCTTGGTTTGGAGGAAAAGAGAGATACAGATAAACAGTCATGGTGTGGGGTACCATCATCAGGCAGAGGTAACAAAGTTGCTGGGTTGAGAGAGGTACAGTGGATGATAGTGATATTAGAAGGTACAAGAAGCAATGTCTCATACCTAGTGAGACGTTGGTTTAAAAAATGTTGTGTATTTTTCTGATTGAGTAAGAGGTGTACTGTGTGTGGCACATAAATGTGTAAAGAATGTCCCTGTACAAGCTCCATTCCTCTATTTTGGCATTTGAAATAGCTGATTTAGCCTGTGGTATTCCCACCTATAGTAAAAGTTTTATACTGGAGTCTCAGCTATCAATCAGCCTAAATAAACAAGCCGGCATAAGAAACCACACTCACAGTGGGTTGTAGGATAGTTAAAGGGACAGTTTACCCAAATTAAAATAATTTTTAATTGAAACTGCTGACATAGTTAAATATACTAGTGCTGAGCATACAATAAACATCATTTTCTTTCTCTGTAAATTTTTTTTTTAAATCTCAGATTTTATATCAGTTTGCCTACACCCCTTTAAATGTTTTTTTTTGTTTCCCTGCCTTCTGTGCATAGCACTTGCTCCACCCCCTGACTCCGTGTTGAGCAGTGAGCAGTTTTTTTAGAACTTGAATACATTCAGGTCAGTGATATCTCTCCGTTTGCAACTTATTTGAAGAGAAAAAAAGAAAACGTTTGCAACATGCAATTCCACTCCTGTATTAGAACAGACTTTTACACAGAACTGTATGTATTCAACTCAGAAGTGAAATCCACATCGGCATGAAGCCTCAATCAGCTGGAAAGCAAATGTAACTCTTTTTTTATCCACTGCTAGTCTCACAGATTGCAGCACAAAGACTGCAGCAGCTGTCACCAGTTCAGTTGCATTACATAGAGGTTTGATTTACACTGCCTAAATGTCTGCTATCTAAACGGCAGGTTTTATATTATATATATAAGGAAAGGTCTGCACAAGGTGATTATGTAACCAAACTATTGTAAAACAAACTAAAGTAAAAATATACAAAATCATCCAGGTCTAATGCAATTATTATGCTCCCAGAGACAGTTAAATGTAAAGTGTGGGGAGTGATATTTTAATTTATTTTGTTTGCTGCTGATTGTGTGTGCACATTGGAGGTTTACTGTCTTTAGCATATCATTTACTAAAGCACTTTGATTGGCCATAGGACGGGGTAATAGAGCATCAGGGCATTCCAGGGACATTTAGCTGAACTGCAAAGAAGAAGATAAAACATTTAAAAACAATATATATATTTTACAAACTACTACATTTTATGTATTATCTCCTTTACTTGTTAATATAGTGTTATTGCTGCTTATGAACTCCTTGCCCATGAGTGAACTGGCCCTTTAAGTAATAAAATGACAATTTTCAATTGCTCTGTCTAAGCACTGAGCTCCAGTTTTACAGACAAATATAAGATAACGAACACAATGATATATGCTTATTATCTGAAATTCAACCCATTGCAATAAGTGTTTTAAAAACACAAAACCAGCTACTTCATATTTACAAATAAACTTGCAAATGCAATTTCTCCTACATTTTATACTATGCAGCTTGTATAACAAGTCATTGAAAATACATTAATATAAAAACAATTTTACAGTGTACTGTCCCCATAAGGGCTGACCATTTATCATGTATATTATATATTCAACGTTATTGTCTTATTTACCATCAAAACTCCACCTCCCCACTGCATCATAACCTGTGTATACTTAAATATTTATTGCAAAAGAAACAGACCCAAATACTTTAGATACATCTAATGACACACAGTCCATAATACAGCAAAGAAGCAGAACTCCAATGGCAAACAATACAAGTTTTTTTTTTTTATCTTTTCCACAAACTTTTGCAAATAAAACATACTTAACCCATTAATCATATACCAGAAAAACTCTCATATTTACTAATGCGTGACAAAAATCACACACACCATTGCACTTTCAAAGTCCTTAGTTACTTCACTTGCAAAAAACAATATATTTTATATGCCTCAAACAGATGGAAACAGATTAAATCTCTTATCAGCCCATGCATAAAACAAATATCACTTAAAACTAAAAAAAATGCTATTATTGGCACACAAAATTAAGAACATACATATGACTTTAAAACCAAGTTACAGCAATAACAAGCAAATTATTACAGCATTAAATTTCTTAGCTAAGAATCCCTGATACACACACACACAGCTCTAGCCTGCATCAGACATCAAAGCTTTCTTTTGCAGCGATTGTACACAAAAAATCATATAATCACATACTTCAAATATTTCACTCCCAGCATTTATTCTAAAGCAATGTTAACATACATGAAACTTTTAGTAATACAGAAAACCCATTTTCATTTGGGTTTTGACGTCCTCAACCCTACTATTCTCAAAAAGATAATAGTAGTCCATCTGGTCAGGGCATATATCAACCAGAAGATTGTGGAGGGCAATTAATTTAGAGAGCTCAAAGGACCCAAATCTCAGCTACCTTAATTCAGGATCAAGGCTGAGAGTATAGGAAACTCAGAGCTCTGTGCACAAAGGTCTATTTTTTTTATAACCAAGATTCCTAACACAGTCTAAAGTCAATAGTTAAGAGTTTTACACTACAACGCCGTAGCATAAAACTCATAACTAAAGTTCTAAAAAGTACACTAAACACCCATAAACTACCTATTAACCCCTAAACCGAGGCTCTCCCGCATTGCAAACACTATAATAACATTTTTAACCCCTAATCTGCCACTCTAATAAACATATTAACCCCTAAACCGCTGCACTCCCGCCTTGCAAACACTAGTTAAATAATATTAACCCCTAATCTGCCACCCCTAATATCGCCGCCACCTACATTATACGTATTAACCCCTAATCTGCCGCCCCTTACATCTCCGCAACCTACATTATATTTATTAACCCCTAATCTGATGCCCCCAACATCGCCGCCACCTACCTACATTTATTAAGCCCTAATCTGCCATCCCCATCGTCGGCGCCACTATTCTAAATTTATTAACCCTTTAAACCTAAGGCTAACCCTAACACCCACTAACTTAAATATAATTTAAATAAATCTAGCTAAAATTACTATCATTAACTAAATTATTCCTATTTAAAACTAAATACTTACCTATAAAATAAACCCTAAGCAAGCTACAATATAACTAATAGTTACATTGTAGCTATTTTAGGGTTTATTTTTATTTTACAGGCAAGTTTGTATTTATTTTAACTAGGTAGAACAGTTATTAAATAGTTATTAACTATTTAATACCTAGCTAAAATAAATACAAATTTACCTGTAAAATAAAACCTAACCTATGTTACAATAACACCTAACACTACACTACAATTAAATCAATTCCCTAAATTAAATACAATTCAATAAATTAAATTAAATTAGCTAAATCACAAAAAAACCCCACTAAATTACAGAAAATAAAAATTACAATATATTTAAACTAATTACACCTCATCTAATGGCCCTATCAAAATAAAAAAGCCCCCCAAAATAAAAAAAACCCTAGCCTAAACTAAACTATCAATAGCCCTTAAAAGGGCCTTTTGCAGGGCATTACCCCAAAGAAATCAGCTCTTTTACCTGTTCCAATCAGCCAATGGAATGTGAGCTCAATCCTATTGGCTGATTGGATCAGCCAGTAGGATTGAAGTTCAATCCTATTGGCTGATCCAATCAGCCAATAGGATTTTTTTCTACCTTAATTCGGAATCTAAGGGACGCCATCTTGGATGACGTCATTTAAAGGTACCTTCATTCGTCGTTAGTTCGTAGGAAGAAGAGGATGCTCCGCGTCGGATGTCTTGAAGATGGACCCGCTCCGCACTGGAAGGATGAAGATAGAAGATGCCGTCTGGATGAAGACTTATGCCAGTCTGGAGGACCACTTCTGCCCGTCTGGAGGACCACTTCTGCCGGCTTCCTTGAGGACTTCTCCTGCTAAGTAAATCTTTGGGGGTTAGTGTTAGGATTTTTTTAAGGGTGTATTGGGTGGGTTTATTTTTTAGGTTAGGGCTTTGGGCCTGAAATAGAGCTAAATGCCCTTTTAAGGGCAATGACCATCCAAATGCCATTTTCAGGGCAATGGGGAGTTTAGGTTTTTTTAGTTAGGTTTTTATTTGGTGTTGGTTGTGTGGGTGGTGGGTTTTACTGTTGGGGGGTTGTTTGTATTAGTTTTAAAGGTTAAAGAGCTGATTTCTTTGGGGCAATGCCCCGCAAAAGACCCTTTTAAGGGATATTGATAGTTTAGTTTAGGCTAGGGTTTTTTTATTTTGGGGGGCTTTTTTATTTTGATAGGGCTATTAGATTAGGTGTAATTAGTTTAAAGATCTGTAATTTGTTTTTTATTTTCTGTAATTTAGTGTTTCTTTGTTTGTTTTTTTGATTTAGTTAATTTAATTTAATTTATTTAATTGTATTTAATGTAGGGAATTGATTTAATTGTAGTGTAGTGTTAGGTGTTATTGTAACATAGGTTATGTTTTATTTTACATGTAAATTTGTATTTATTTTAGCTAGGTAGTTATTAAATAGGTAATAACTATTTAGTTCCTATTCTACCTAGTTAAAACAAATACAAACTTGCCTGTAAAATAAAAATAAACCCTAAGATAGCTACAATGTCACTATTAGTTATATTGTAGCTAGCTTAGGGTTTATTTTATAGGTAAGTATTTAGTTTTAAATAGGAATAATTTAGTTAATGATAGTAATTTTATTTAGATTTATTTAAATTATATTTAAGTTAGGCGGTGTTAGGGTTAGGGTTAGACTTAGGTTTAGGGGTTAATACATTTAATATAGTGGCGGTGACATTGGGGGTGGCAGATTAGGGGTTAATAAATATAATGTAGGTGTCGGCGATGTTGAGGGCAGCAGATTAGGGGTTCATAAATATAATGTAGGTGGCGGCGATGTCCGTAGCGGCAGATTAGGGGTTAATAAGTATAATGTAGGTGTCAGCGATGTCGGGGGCAGCAGATTAGGGGTTAATCAGTATAAGATTAGGGGTGTTTAGACTCGGGGTTCATGTTAGAGTGTAAAGGTGTAAACATAAAATGTGTTTCCCCATAGGAATCAATGGGGCTGCGCTACTGAGTTTTACACTGTTTTTTTGCAGGTGTTAGACTTTTTCTCAGTCGGCTCTCCCCACTGATGTCTATGGGGAAATCGTGCACAAGCACGTACGACCAGCTAACCGCTGTCTTAAGCAGCGCTGGTATTGGAGTGCAGTGTGAGCTCAATTTTCTTCTACGCTCAACTTCTTGACTGTTAATGCTGGATTTATAAAAACCCGTAATACCAGCACTGTAGGTAAGTGAGCGGTGAGAAAAAAGTGCTTGTTAGTACCGCACAGCTCATAGAGCAAAACTCATAATCTAGGCAATTTAATTATATTTATAGAGAACCTGATATGAATCAAAACTATACACATTTAAACTGTTATAATATGGTATGCAAAGATCGTAAAAGTTGCCTTATTTATTAACCTTATTCGCAATTGATTTTCATTAAAATACCACAATGAGATACCAAGATATGAGCCACTAACTTTAACAGTGCTTAGTTAAACAATAGAACAATACACTTTACCAGTCAATGTCTATGCTAAGTTATCTGAGATGAAATAAATTATTTAGCAGCAATAAAGTAAATTCTTAAATATAGGTATATATTTGCAAAGATAAATTAAAACAGAACAATCATACATCACCAACTTGAACTAATAAATGTTTCAATCCTTTCCAAGTATTTTCTTGTTTCACCTCATATGAACATAAGGATATTTGCAATATGGATCAAAAGAAGTAGCCCAATTTGCTTAAAAATGACTGTATTCCAACGCCACAAGTTTTCAGTCACCAGCCTTAGCAAAAAAATTAAAAAAGATTAGTCAGCCTTCGTTCTCCTCTTGAATTCAGCTTATATATCTTAATCATTTGGAAAACAATATGGAAGGCCCTACAGAAGCTGAGCATGGATTGGCCCTTCGAGTCAAAACATTTGATTGGCTACTGGGGTTTCCATATGTTCTAATAGACAATTAATTTGGCTGCCATACCATTCCAATCCCCTAGGGGGCAGCAGACAACCAGCAAATACAGTCTCACCATCAATCACAGCTAATACAAATATCCCCCTATATAATTATTATTTTCAGCATCTTATAATCTCTTGTATTAATAAAACATACGTTTCATATCTGGTCCGCACAGTGTCACTTCCTCTGATCATTTCAAGACCAAACGTGAATATACTCCACTCATATTAAAATACATTTAAAATCATATTTTCTATGAAATGTTTTAAGGATTAAAATATCTTCATCATGGGTTTAATTACTTTTTTTAGTCATCATCTCTATATGACACACATACCTTGAGATCGGCAAATATATGTCATATTCACACAACTATGTCTACATTGGATTATTATCCCATACAGATTAATATTTCATATCTGTATATTTCTCTTTGAGAGTATAAAATACATAGGGTATTATTTAAAATTATATATGTACTTCTTAAATGCCTGAAATGAAAGAAATAAGGTTGTTAAAAATGTGCATTTCAAATCCTTAAAACATTCTATGCTTCCAAAAGTACATAGGTTAAGACATGCTGAAATCTTAACTCTAGGGTTTTCATGTTCATATTTAATGTTTCTGAATATACATGTTCATTTGAGTTTTCCTTTATATTCATATAAAAACACAGCAGATTACATATTGTTTTATAGTATTTAAGATTATACCAGCTGTGTTTCAAACATGAATTCAAACAGCTACAATGTAACATGTGTCTCTGCCTGGTCAACTTTCATTGTCTAGAATTTGTGGATTCAAACACAATAGGGGACACTTAACACCTTGCATACACTTAGGCCATGTCTGATACGTTTATCACTCATCTTGGGCATACACATCTGAGGGATCTCAAAATGCTAATTTCGCTTTGAAGTAACTGTCTGATCTAAGATCTGGAATACACAGAATATACAGATGACTATCTTTTTGAAACCATCTGTCTTTCTTTGAAATGACAGCCTGAACTTAACTAGACCAAATGTCTTTTCTTTGTTCTCACCTGGATACATTGTAATTAGGAAGGAGGAGGTTGGTTTACACACAGTGACATTTGGAGTTTTACCAATGAAATGAATTATTTGGTGTACGCAACCATAGATTTATTAAATAATATAAATATATATTAGACACGTGTGTTTCGTTTCGTTACAAATTTAAATTCGGATGAATTTGTCAAATTCGGAGATTCGGATCGATTCGAATTTCCGAATTACCATAGCACCGAATCTAACGAATAAATCTGAATTAGTTCGGATTTATTCATAACATTCAGATGGCCATGGACTAATCACAATTACACTAGTATTGTACTGTATATTAGGTTATATCACTCTGCTATGGGTTACACCTAATATTACAGTACATATACTAGTCTGATACACAGCACATCCCACCTAACACATACCGAACTTCCGAATTTACGAATCGAATCCGAACCGAATACATCCGAATACATCCGAATTTATTCGAATCAAATTTAATCCGAACGAATCCAAAACGAATGCATTCGAATGTATCCGAATTTGAATCGATCCGAAAACGAAATTCGAAAACATCCGAAACAAATGTTTTCGCCGCGCACAAGTCTATATATATGTGTATATTATTTAATAATACTCAGATACCTTGACATAAATCCCCCTTCCAATTTTAAATTGATGAAGAGAGTCCGTAATTTTCTAGCCTTCGTGCTCATTAGCTAGACATCTTTAAACTACAACATTTCTTTAGTGCATTTGGGGATATAACATTTCATTCTCCCTCTATGACTTGTAGTTGGGATCTAGGATGGCACGCTCGCAACTAATTAATGTGGACCCATTTATCCATAAAAGTATTGTTTTTAGGGATTCTAATTTTATAGGCAACTGGAGATATTTTGTCAGTAAGATGATGGAAGAAATTTCTTCTCCTTAACCTGATCTCTTCCAAAGTTATAAAGATAAACTTTATCATTTATTTCATATTCCTTTTTGGATGTTTTGAGATCATAATAGGTTTTAGTGGCAGTTGCGGACTTCTCTAAGTTCCTTTGAGCAAATGCAAAGGCATATTGTAGGTGCTTTCTTAGGTTCTCCACATATTGATGCATAGTGGCAACATTTATCAAGTTTTAGTCTGATGTACGGTATAGTAGATGCTGAGGTAGAACCATTTTTCTTCCAGTGATCAGTTCAAAAGGTAACAACTTGGTAGCACTACTTGGAGTTGCTCTTAATGCCATTAGGACTAGAGGTAGTTTTACATTCCAGTCTTTACCCATTTCACTCACAAACTTTTTGAGGATTTTCACAATAGGTTGGTTGTAACACTCTGCACCACCACTTGAGGCAGCTCTATATGCAATATGGAGCTTTCTTTTGACCCCCAGTATTTTCCACATTTTGGTCATCACTTCACTAGTGAAGTGGGTCCCCCTATCGGATTAGATTCGCTGGGGTAAACCAAATCTGGAAAACACATGGTTGATGAGCTATGCTGCTCATGTTTCAGCACTATTGTTAGGTGCACTGTTAACATGTATTTGTTACCTCTTAATGACCTTGTTACTGGACCAATAAAATCTATTTGTATATCTGACCATGGTATTACCATTCCCCTTTTCTGCAATGGTGCTCTATGCGTTGGTGCAGTGGGTTGGAACTGTGGACAGATTAAACAACCTTGACAGTAGGTTTGAACGTCTTTCAACATGTGTGGCCAAAAGGCATAATCATGCAATATTTCATACATGAGTTTGGCACCACGATGATCATATGTGGGAACATCATGGGCATGTTGAAGCATCAGACCTCTGAACTTGGTGGGTACTACCCACTATTACTATTTCCATTACTACCCATTGCTGGATGCCAGTTTTGGAGGTTATAATTAACAAACCATCCTGTAACTTGAATTGTGACCTGGATTTCACTAAGATTCTAAGATCTTTTTTGCCAATACAATCATCTTTTGAGATGGGGTTGCTTTCAGGATCTTCTATGTGTTTATAGAAGATGCCTACAATTGGGTCTTCTTTTTGACTAGCGATCAGGTCCTCACTAGGAGAATGCTTACTCCATTGTACCAGGTTAGGCTCACTCTGTTGTTTGGTCTGGTTTCTGGTAATGGCTTCTATCTGAATTGCACTCATTAAGTGGTCCTTATTAAGGAGTTCTCCAGTTATGGCTCCTTGTTTGGCTAATGAATCTGCAAGATCATTGCCTTCCTTATCAGGACCCAGAACCCTGGAATGATCCTTGGTCTTTTTCCAGTGTATGGTTAAACCATTAGACACCACTAGATTGTCAATTTTGCATAACAACTTGCCATGCATGGTTTGGCAGGTATTCAGCAAAACTGTCACGCACATAATTTGAGTCAGTAATGATCACAAATTCATGAATATTTTGTTCAATAGCCATTTCAATGGTTTTAAGAACAGCAGTTAGTTCTGCAACTTGACTGGATCTTGGTCCAATGTTGAAACCTATACATATATTTGGGAACCCACTTGCCCAAGTTATACCAATGCCAGCGACTAGTCTGCGCTCATTATCAATAGTGGTATGGTAAGAACAACCATCAACATATACCTAGGGTAATGTTTGACAATGGTCCTCATTGTACATTTTATACGGGGAAAGCAATTGTTCCTCTAGAAAATCATCTTCTGATTATTCTTCCCCAGGATCCTTAGCAGTACAGTCGTGGAGCTCAGCGAGCCCCTGTGCGACTGGATTCTTTTTATTCTGCTTGTAGCAAATTTATAAAGGCCAGCCTTGTAAGGAAAGAGTCCACGCTGTTATGCAGCTATTAGACATGTTCCCATCTCTTATTCTCTCACTTTGCAGATATAGCAAAGGCTGGTGGGCAGTTTTTACAATCATTTTCTCACCCTGTATATAGCTGCTGAAATTTTGCAGAGCCCATACAGTAGATAAGAGGGCTTTTTCGCAATCGCTAATTTTTATTTCTACTAGGGATAAAGTTTTGCTCGCATAAGCAATGACTTTGCTTAAATTATCATGCTTTTGGTATAAAACAGCACTCATGCTTATATCTGTGTAACCTGTCTCTAAGAAGAAAGGTTTACCGCCTTAAGGGTACGCTAAGCAAGGTGCTTGAGTGAGTTTTCTCTTCAGCTCTCTGATGGTTGTTTCTTGAGTCTCACTCCAGTGCCATTTCATATCCTTCTTTAGAAGAAGTAGCAGGGGTTTAGCTAATTCTGCATAATTATCAAAAAATTTGTGAGAATAATTTGTCATACCCAGGAATGATCTCAATTCCTTTAAGTTAGTTGGGCTCTTAGAATTTATTATAGCTTCCACCTTTTTCTTCTGAGGATTTAACCCTTCAGAAGTAACTTCATGTCCCAAGAAGTTTACACGAGTGTGGCACCATTGAGCTTTTTGTGGGGATAATTTGACACCTGCCCTTTTAAGTTGGCTGAGGATGTGTTTAAGCTCTGTGATGTGTTTTTCAAAGTCTGTGCTTTTGATTAAAACATCATCAACATATGATAAGGTCCCCCTTTCCAGTGCATCCGGCATAGCCTTATGCATGAATACAGCAAATTCATGTCCTGAATTTATGTTTCCAAATGGGAGTCTCTGGAATGCATACTGGACCTTTTGGAATGAGAATGCCATCTTATACTGGTCATCCTCATGTACCTCTATGGTCCAATATCCCTGTGCACAATCAATGGCAGTGAATATTTTAGATACCTGCATCTGTGCTAGGCACTGGTCAATATAGGGCACAGACCAGCCGGACAAAGACAGTCGTTTAAATTAAAAGAGAGAAGCGCTCAACCAGGGAATAAACAATAGCATAATAGCTTGTTCTATGGCTAGTTACCACCCAAGAAGCAGCCTCTTTTTGCTCAACATGTGCCTTTCACAGAGAAGAACTTTCCTGAAGCATATCAGTCTGATCCTGACTTCACAGTACAGTCTAGCCCCGAAATACCAGCCAATCCTTCTCTGAACGAGAGAAACAGCAAAACCCCAGACATACGTTTCGCCTATTGTAGGCCTCATCAGTGAGGTGCAGCCATATCCCTCTAGGCACACTGAGCAACGGGTCCACATCTGGATTCCCACATCACACTTGGGGAGACTTCCCAAAGTGTCATAATTTGCATAAATTAAAAGAGAGAAGCACTAAAAAAAAAGATGCTGTTTCTTGGGTGGTAACTAGCCAAAGAACAAGCTATTATGCTATTGTTCATTCTCAGGTTAAGCGCTTCTCTCTTTTTATTTACGTACACTCGTTTGTTTAGCTGTCTTAAGTCAGCACACAAACGCCATTGTCCATTGGGCTTAAGAACACCTAAAATAGGATTGTCATAAGAGCTGTGCACCTGTCGGATAATACCCCTTTATTCCAGGTTCCTTGTGATTTCTGCAAGAGAATTATATGATGCTAAAGGAAGTCTGTATTGTTTAACAAAGACAGGTGGTACATTGGGATCTGTTTGTATTCTTGCAATGTGCAAGTCTGTAGTCCCACAGTCATAAGAATCCCTAGCAAAAATATCCTTGTACTCCATCAGGAGTTCTCGCAGCTGTCGGCGTTCATCATCATTGGAACAGCCATTAGCTAAGGAAATTTGCTCTTTGACTATTTGCTGAAATCTTGGAAAGATTTCAGAGTCAGACTATCCTATTTCATAAGCTTCTTCCAATCTAGAGTTGAGGTCACCTTGATTATAATTTACATTGCCCCATGTCTCTAGGTATTGGGGTATTCTTGATCTTTGATTGGCTGATCAAATACTAGAGAGGTTTCTTCAATTTTACAGATGCCTTCCTGTGAGCTGAAGGGATAAAGAGACTGAATTGTAAATAATCCCTCTGGCATAGATGCAAAGGATTGTTCTATTAGTTGTTCTTCAGTTAAATATCCTTCAGGTATTAGCCCAATTATATTATTTTGGATTCCAAAACTGTAATAACTTGATTCCAGCGCATATCCTATGGTAGTTACCTTGGATAAGGTTATATCCTGTGGGGTCATGTTATGCACAATAACATGTATTGGAATAGTTCCAATATTTACCATAGGAGTATAGGTCATTGTGATACACAGATTTTGTATTTTATGGGAGAGGCAAATTAGTGTTTCAGAAGTTTTTAATTTCTGACCTCTTTTTACCTGTAAGGATAAGAGAAATTTATCAGCCCCAGCAGGGATTATAACATCGTTAGACACCTGCATATTCACAGTATATGGAATTTGCTGGTTTGATTTCAGGGCTGCGTTTTCATCCTGAAATATTTCAGGGTCCCCACTTAACCTGCTCCAGAGGCAAGAGTTAATCAAATCTATTTGTATGGCATATCTATGTAAGAGATCATTGCCAACTTATATTTGATTATGGGGAGTATTTAAAACTAAAAACAGGTGTTTCGCTGATTTATTACCTATAGATATAAATAATAAGCACTTAGCTGTGATGTTATAGCTTTCAAACCTGTCATCCAGGCTGTGGACACAGTGGTCTTGGGGAGAAAGATATTTAATCACCTTAGGTTCAGCAATCTGTGTCAATAAGCCTTCGCTTATATAGCTAGCTTCCTGTTTTAAGTTCAATTTAGCATATTTGGTTTTACAAAGGTCATGTACTTGCATATGGATAAATAGATCCTCTTTAACTCTCTCAATTCCTGCAAGGTATTGAGCGTGGCCTCCCCTTTAGGGAACTTAGCATCCCCCTTGTGGAGAGATATGGTTAATACATCACCGTCTAAGGAAATATTCACTATCTTTCCAGGCGAAATTTTTAAATTATTACCATCAGATCCACTTAAAGGAGTCTGATCATATATTTGTAAGATAGTGATTTCAGGTACAGTGTCATTCCTTAAATGAATCTCCACAGCATCTGGCTTCTCTTCCACTACGTGACAGTTATGTTGGGCGCGAGATATACCGGATTGCTCATAATTAATAGGCCTTTTTACTTGTGACCAAATTACATTATTTATGCAATCAATTATGCTGCTTAATCGCTTCAGGAGATCACTAACAATTATTAAACGATCAGTTGGCAGATCCGCTATAAACAGGGCGTCTTATGACCCTGTTCCCCAGTTTAAATTTTAACCATGCCGTACCATAGACTTTTAGAGAGTCACCCCAACACCTATTAGAGAACCATCTAATTCTTTTATTTTAGGTTTGTAGGGTGTTAGCTCATTTAGCTGTGTGTAGTACCTGTGGGATAACATAGTTGCTTGAGACCCAGTATCAATTAATCCCATGATAGGGTTGGAGACTGAATCCTGCAGCACAGCTAATACATAATATCTCCCTGCAGTTTTTACTATTTCACAAATAAAATTGGCATGGTTACACAATTGTGGGCTTTGCCACGTGTTACCTGAATCCACCGTGTTACCTGATGCAGAAGAAACTTCATTCTTACCAGTCCCCTCTATAGTAGGGTTGACTGGGTTCTTGTGTACTATATTTGTGGAAATAAGGTTAAGAGAATGCTGCAAAGGAAGACATTTGTTAAAGTTTCCTGGCTAAGGTTGCTCATCATCACATTTAAATCATCCGTTTCCGATCTGTAGGGAGAGAATATGATTAGTACCATTATTGACATTCATCATTTCATTTGGTATATCTCTCCCCTCTCTTTCAGGTGATACTGCAGTATCCACTGCTGGCTGTACCCCTAAAAAAAGGATTGTTAGGTTGCTGAGCCATAAAAGCTTGACTCATATTAGTAAATAGTGTACATAATTGACTAACGTGTGTGCTGAGTTGGCCCACTTGAATGGACAAGCTATTGTTACCCATGGACCAATTTTTTGATGTCCCAGGGTATTGATTCCTGGATCCTTGGGATCCCTCAAAATCATAGCTATTTCTCCTATTTTTACGTGGTTGTCTTTGGGGTTGAACTTGTTCAGCATTAATATCTTGGGGAGCACTATTTACTTGGGGTGTCTGGTTACCCTGAGAGTATTTTCACCACTTTTGGTATTTATTTTTATGGGGATACCAATTATTTTGTGGGCGTTCATCTCTTTGGGAATAATTATTTACCTGAGTATGCCCCCCATTTTGGGTATAGTCTCTCTGCGCTTCAGCCCATGTTGGGGGAGGGGCAGAGTTAAATCGTTGTGGGGATGGCCTGTTTTCTCGGGCCACCTCCGCATAGGTTTTCTTTTTAGACTCCAAATGGAGGAGGCTAGGTGACGCCCTAGTTTCTGCCACAATTTTGGGACTGGGTTTTGATTCCCTTTTAACCCCCTGTTCACCGGACTGCTGAATAGAGTATAACATTGTACTCTCTTTGATCAGCCAGTCCAATGAGCAGTGCTTATCAAAATCTCTAGCTAAATTAAGTTTGATGGGTGCGGGCAGAGCTTTGAAAAATAAATTCACAAATTCTGAGCATTCAAATATGGGATAATCTTCAGCCATACTGTACACATTTTTCAGTACAGAAAGGAATTCTATAGGGCTTTGATACACACTACATTTTAAACCGTATACAGCTATTTTTGCTGCAGTTTTAGTGCCTGAATTCTTTTTGTTTTGTCTCATTCCAGGAATGAATATTCATATCCTTTAGTGAAGCAAATAATTTGTGATATTTACCTTCAAATACCCAGGGCAGAAAGATAATTTTTCACTGCTCACTTGTAACATTCATAATGGATAAAGCATTTTCAAAGGCCTCTAAGTGGTCAATTATAGAATTGGTTCCCTTGTTGGAGAATGTAGGTACTGCATCCTTTAAGAAAGTAATTATTTTAGGGGTGTCATATACCTTATTAGACATATCTTGGGATTTCCTAGGAGTCTTATTTCTGGGGATGGAACATCTCTTATATGCCCTATTACCATGGGGAATAATGTGCTATGCAAAGATCATAAAAGTTGCCTTATTTATTAACCTTATTCGCAATTGATTTTCATTAAAATACCACAATGAGATACCAAGATATGAGCCACTAACTTTAACAGTGCTTAGTTAAACAATAGAACAATACAATTTACCAGTCAATTTCTATGCTAAGTTATCTAAGATGAAATAAATTCTTTAGCTTCAATAAAGTAAATTCTAAAATATAGGTATATATTTGCAAAGATAAATTACTTAGCATACAAAAGACACTATACTGGACTATGAAACACAAGGTTAAAATACAAATTGTTCTTTTAAATCTGCTATTTGACTATAGTTACTATACCTTTCATTTAAAAATTAAAACATAGAACAATCATACATCACCAACTTGAACCAATAAATGTTTCAATCCTTTCCAAGTATTTTCTTGTTTCACCTCATATGAACATAAGGATATTTACAATATGGATCAAAAGAAGTAGCCCAATTTGCTTAAAAATGACTGAATTCCAACGCCACAAGTTTTCAGTCACCAGCCTTAGCAAAAAGTTTAGTCATCCTCCCTTCTCCTCTTGCATTCAGCTTATATATCTTAATCATTGGTGAAATGATATGGAAGGCCCAACGGAAACTGAGCACGGATTTGACCTTTGAGTTGAAACATTTGATTGGCTACTGGGGTTTGCATAGGTTCTAATAGACAATTCATTTGGCTGTCCTACCATTCCCATCCCCTAGGGGGCAGCAGACAACCAGCAAATACAGTCTCACCATCAATCACTGCTAATTCAAATATCCCCCTATATAATTATTATTTTCAGTATATTATAATCTCTTGTATTAATAAAACATACGTTTCATATATGGTCCGCACAGTGTCACTTCCTCTGATCATTTCAAGACCAACCGTGAATATACTCCACTCATAATATATTAAAATGCATTTAAAATCATATTTTCTATGAAACGATTTAAGGATTATAATATCTTCATCATGGGTTTAATTACTTTTTTTTATTCATCATCTCAATATGACACACATATCTTGAGATCAATAAATATAGGTCATATTCACACAACTATGTCTACATTGGATTATTATCCCATACAGATTAATATTTCATATCTGTATATCTCTCTTTGAGAGTATATCATACATAGGATATTATTTAAAATACCAATTATCTATGTACTTCTTAGATGCCTGAAATGAAAGAAATAAGGTTGTTAAAAATGTTCATTTTAAATCCTTAAAACATTCTATGCTTCCAAAAGTACATAGGTTAAGACATGCTGGAATCTTAACTCTCAGGTTTTCCTGTTCATATTTAATATGTGTCTTAATATACATGTTCATTTCAGTATTCCCTTATATTCATATAAAAACACAGCATATTACATATTGTTATATAGTATTTAAGATTATACCAGCTGTATTTCAAACATGAATTCAAACATCTACAATGTAACATGTGTCTCTGCCTGGTCAACTTTCATTGTCTAGAATTTGGGGATTCAAATACAATAGGGGGCACTTAACACCTTGCATACAATTAGGCCATGTCTGATAAGTTTATCACTCATCTTGGGCAAACACATCTGAGGGATCTCAAAAATGCTTTGAAGAAACTGTCTGATCTAAGATCTGGAATACACAGAATATACAGATGACTTACTTTTTGAAACAATCTGTCTTTCTTTGAAATGACTGCCTGAACTTAACTAGACCGCATGTCTTTTCTTTGTTCTCACCTGGATGCATTGTAATTAGGAAGGAGGGGTTTGGTTTACACACAGTGACATTTGGAGTTTTACAAATGAAATGAATTATTTGGAGTGCACAACCATAGATTTATTAAATAATATAAATATATATGTGTATATTATTTAATAATACTCAGATACCTTGACAAGGGAAAAAATTGAGGAAGGCTTTAAGTGATATGACTTTTCATATATAAAGACCTATCTTTGAGGTGATTTTCAATTTCCATATTCAGTTTCTATAGGATATTAAGTGTATCCAGGTCTGCATCAGAAAGGTTTTTTAAGAATTCAGGGTTTTCCTTGTTTCCTAACTTTTCAAAATGTCTACACAATGTTCATTTTCTGATGAATTTATTAAAATCGATAAACAAATTAAAGGGATTTGGGCCTTTAGTAGGTAAACGTACAAAACACCCTTTTATAAAACATTTGTTGGAACATCTTACAAACATTAAGACAGGGTTTAAATGGCATAGTTTTTCTAGACACTTTAAGAAAGCACATAATCAAGATCCTTAACATCTGAAAGGAACAATTTTGGAACATGTTCATATACCTAACAGGGGGGGTGACAGATTCCAGAAATTAAGACAACGTGAAGCCTATTTGATTCACTACATGGGAACAATGAATCTAATAGGGCTCAATGAAGACATTGATCTGGCAGCATTTCTGTAATAAAATCAAACCATAGGATCAGAAACTGATTATACCTGTAACTTCCACCTAAGAATTTGGGTACAGTTTTCTACAGTTTCCCTATAGGAACACACATTATGTTTTGACACAATCTATTCCTTTTTTAGTTAGTATCTAGTCTAGGTGGCGTAGAGCCTAAACTTGCAGATAGATTCTGCTTTATACTTTAGGATCCAAACGACTCTGAATGAGGTCCTTTAATTTTAAAATAATTTTAGTATACATACTGTGGATCTTTAGAACCACCCTAAGGAAGAGACATAGAAAAAGATTTAATAGATATGCTTATGTACAAAATAGGACCTATTATGACCTTTAGCTAGTTTATGAAAATTAGATATCTCTGTAGAGTGCGTAAATGTGTGACTAAATTTGTTTTAAAAGACATATCATACTGATTTAATATTTTTTATATTTTTTATTTTTATATTTATATTTTTTTGGGGGGGGCTCAAGCAAACATTAGGTTCTTTTGTATCTCTGACAATTAAGAGTTCTACATGTGAGTTTATCTCCATATCAATATCTAAATATAGGTGTAAATCCTCACTATATATTATAATTTTGAGTATATTGTATTGGGTATATGGACACAAAGTGGAGAAAAAATGGGGCTCCCTGGAACACATCAAATGTGACTGAATAAATGCTACTAGATTTGCAAACTTTCAGTCACACTGTTTTGAAGTTAATTACCTCTCTTCATGTAGTCAAACCTTTAACATATAGAGCCATGTAATTTCTTTTTGGTCTAAATACGACAGAGTAGGGGGCCAACTGCAACGAAAATTCATAACACATATCCTCTCTCCATGATCCATATGACATATATAAAAACATGGGTTACACTCTTTAGTTAAAAGCAATATATTAAGATGGGGATGTCCACACAAATACTATATAGGTATTCCCATTCATAATATCGAGTAAACCATCAGCAGGGCGCTAAGACCCAGTAGACTCTAAGTATAATTGCTTTAGATTTACGTCTCCAGACGCATCACTTAATACTGAGGTTTCCATAACAAAAATAGACACACTGCATTCGTATGGCTGCCGAAGCGCACGTGACATGTATCATCACACACTAAGAGAAAAAACTCGGCCACCTTTAAAATCACATAGCCGGGCACCCTGTGACTCCACATTCCTCTGAGAAAGAAGTTCTGTGTAACATTGAAACTCGTAAGGATTGCTAGAGTGGGCTAACAGGGACTTTAATACAGGCAGCTGTTTTTATTTCCATTTTTAACTTTATGTTTTAAAAGTGGTGACTATCATAATCTGTTATAGTCACTATTATTTTATGCATGTTGTTTGTACTATGATTCTGAATTGTTAGCTCCACAGAGCATATTTTGTGGCCTCATTTGAGACACCACACTAATAGAGGCCTAGATTTAGAGTTCGGCGGTAGCCGTGAAAACCAGCGTTAGAGGCTCCTAACGCTGGTTTTAGGCTACCGCCGGTATTTGGAGTCAGTGATTAAAGGGTCTAACGCTCACTTTTCAGCCGCAACTTTTCCATACCGCAGATCCCCTTACGTCAATTGCGTATCCTATCTTTTCAATGGGATCTTTCTAACGCTGGTATTTAGAGTCGTTTCTGAAGTGAGCGTTAGAGCTCTAACGACAAAACTCCAGCCACCGGAAAATAGCAAGAGTTAAGAGCTTTCTGGGCTAACGCCGGTTTATAAAGCTCTTAACTACTGTGCTCTAAAGTACACTAACACCCATAAACTACCTATGTACCCCTAAACCGAGGTCCCCCCACATCGCCGCCACTCGATTTAAATTTTTTAACCCCTAATCTGCTGACCGCCACCTACGTTATACTTATGTACCCCTAATCTGCTGCCCCTAACCCCGCCGACCCCTGTATTACATTTATTAACTCCTAACCTGCCCCCCAAAACATCGCCGCCAGCTACTTACAATAATTAACCCCTAATCATCCGACCGCAAAGCGCCACCACCTACGTTATCCTTATGTACCCCTAATCTGCTGCCCCTAACACCGCCGACCCCTATATTATATTTATTAACCCCTAATCTGCCCCCCTCAACGTCGCCGACACCTGCCTACACTTATTAACCCCTAATCTGCCGAGCGGACCTGAGCGCTACTATAATAAAGTTATTAACCCCTAATCCGCCTCACTAACCCTATCATAAATAGTATTAACCTCTAATCTGCCCTCCCTAACATCGCCGACACCTACCTTCAATTATTAACCCCTAATCTGACGACCGGAGCTCATCGCTACTATAATAAATGGATTAACCCCTAAAGCTAAGTCTAACCCTAACACTAACACCCCCCTAACAAATATAATTTACATCTAACGAAATTAATTAACTCTTATTAAATAACTTATTCCTATTTAAAGCTAAATACTTACCTGTAAAATAAATCCTAATATAGCTACAATATAAATTATAATTATATTATAGCTATTTTAGGATTAATATTTATTTTACAGGCAACTTTGTAATTATTTTAACCAGGTACAATAGCTATTAAATAGTTAAGAACTATTTAATAGTTACCTAGTTAAAATAATAACAAATTTACCTGTAAAATAAATCCTAACCTAAGATATAATTAAACCTAACACTACCCTATCAATAAATTAATTAAATAAACTACCTACAATTACCTACAATTAACCTAACACTACACTATCAATAAATTAATTAAACACAATTCCTACAAATAAATACAATTAAATAAACTAGCTAAAGTACAAAAAATAAAAAAGAACTAAGTTACAAAAAATAAAAAAATATTTACAAACATCAGAAAATTATTACAACAATTTTAAACTAATTACACCTACTCTAAGCCCCCTAATAAAATAACAAAGACCCCCAAAATAAAAAATGCCCTACCCTATTCTAAATTAAAAAAGTTAAAAGCTCTTTTACCTTACCAGCCCTGAACAGGGCCCTTTGCGGGGCATGCCCCAAGAATTTCAGCTCTTTTGCCTGTAAAAAAAACACATACAATACCCCCCCAACATTACAACCCACCACCCACATACCCCTAATCTAACCCAAACCCCCCTTAAATAAACCTAACACTAAGCCCCTGAAGATCTTCCTACCTTGTCTTCACCATCCAGGTATCACCGATCCGTCCTGGCTCCAACATCTTCATCCAACCCAAGCGGGGGTTGGCGATCCATCATCCGGTGGCTGAAGAGGTCCAGAAGAGGCTCCAAAGTCTTCCTCCTATCCGGCAAGAAGAGGACATCCGGACCGGCAAACATCTTCTCCAAGCGGCATCTTCGATCTTCTTGCATCCGGTGCGGAGCGGGTCCATCTTGAAGCAGGCGACGCGGATCCATCCTCTTCTTCCGTTGTCTCCCGACGAATGACGGTTCCTTTAAGGGACGTCATCCAAGATGGCGTCCCTTGAATTCCGATTGGCTGATAGGATTCTATCAGCCAATCGGAATTAAGGTAGGAATATTCTGATTGGCTGATGGAATCAGCCAATCAGAATCAAGTTCAATCCTATTGGTTGATCCAATCAGCCAATCAGATTGAGCTCGCATTCTATTGGCTGATCGGAACAGCCAATAGAATGCGAGCTCAATCTGATTGGCTGATTGGATCAGCCAATCGGATTGAACTTGATTGTGATTGGCTGATTCCATCAGCCAATCAGAATATTCCTACCTTAATTCCGATTGGCTGATAGAATCCTATCAGCCAATCGGAATTCAAGGGACGCCATCTTGGATGACGTCCCTTAAAGGAACCGTCATTCGTCGGGAGACAACGGAAGAAGAGGATGGATCTGCGTCGCCTGCTTCAAGATGGACCCGCTCCGCACCGGATGCAAGAAGATTGAAGATGCCGCTTGGAGAAGATGTTTGCCGGTCCGGATGTCCTCTTCTTGCCGGATAGGAGGAAGACTTTGGAGCCTCTTCTGGACCTCTTCAGCCACCGGATGATGGATCGCCAACCCCCGCTTGGGTTGGATGAAGATGTTGGAGCCAGGACAGATCGGTGATACCTGGATGGTGAAGACAAGGTAGGAAGATCTTCAGGGGCTGTTCAGGGCTGGTAAGGTAAAAGAGCTTTTAACTTTTTTAATTTAGAATAGGGTAGGGAATTTTTTATTTTGGGGGTCTTTGTTATTTTATTAGGGGGCTTAGAGTAGGTGTAATTAGTTTAAAATTGTTGTAATAATTTTCTGATGTTTGTAAATATTTTTTTATTTTTTGTAACTTAGTTCTTTTTTATTTTTTGTACTTTAGCTAGTTTATTTAATTGTATTTATTTGTAGGAATTGTGTTTAATTAATTTATTGATAGTGTAGTGTTAGGTTAATTGTAGGTAATTGTAGGTAGTTTATTTAATTAATTTATTGATAGGGTAGTGTTAGGTTTAATTATATCTTAGGTTAGGATTTATTTTACAGGTAAATTTGTTATTATTTTAACTAGGTAACTATTAAATAGTTCTTAACTATTTAATAGCTATTGTACCTGGTTAAAATAATTACAAAGTTGCCTGTAAAATAAATATTAATCCTAAAATAGCTATAATATAATTATAATTTATATTGTAGCTATATTAGGATTTATTTTACAGGTAAGTATTTAGCTTTAAATAGGAATAAGTTATTTAATAAGAGTTAATTAATTTCGTTAGATGTAAATTATATTTAAGTTAGGGGGGTGTTAGTGTTAGGGTTAGACTTAGCTTTAGGGGTTAATCCATTTATTATAGTAGCGATGAGCTCCGGTCGTCAGATTAGGGGTTAATAATTGAAGTTAGGTGTCGGCGATGTTAGGGAGGGCAGATTAGGGGTTAATACTATTTATGATAGGGTTAGTGAGGCGGGTTAGGGGTTAATAACTTTATTATAGTAGCGGTGCGGTCCGCTCGGCAGATTAGGGGTTAATAAGTGTAGGCAGGTGTCGGCGACGTTGTGGGGGGCAGATTAGGGGTTAATAAATATAATATAGGGGTCGGCGATGTTAGGGCAGCAGATTAGGGGTACATAGGGATAACGTAGGTTGCGGCGGTTTACGGAGCGGCAGATTAGGGGTTAAAAAAAATATGCAGGTGTCAGCGATAGCGGGGGCAGCAGAATAGGGGTTAATAAGTGTAAGGTTAGGGGTGTTTAGACTCGGGGTACATGTTAGAGTGTTAGGTGCAGACGTAGGAAGTGTTTCCCCATAGGAAACAATGGGGCTGCGTTAGGAGCTGAACGCTGCTTTTTTGCAGGTGTTAGGTTTTTTTTCAGCTCAAACAGCCCCATTGTTTCCTATGGGGATATCGTGCACGAGCACGTTTTTGAGGCTGGCCGCGTCCGTAAGCAACTCTGGTATCGAGAGTTGCATTTGCGGTAAAAATGCTCTACGCTCCTTTTTTGGAGCCTAACGCAGCATTTGTTTGAACTCTCGATACCAGAGTTAAATTTATGGTGCGGCCAGAAAAAAGCCCGCGGAGCGTTAACAGCCCTTCTACCGCCAAACTCCAAATCTAGGCCAGAGACTTCTGCCATAACTTCTATATATCAGAGTTACCCGTGGGGACTACTGCATGTTATATATCACTTTTTATATGTCAATAATCTTACCTCAAAGTGCCAATGGACAAAAAGAGCAAACCAGCAAGTAAGATAAAACGTAGCGTTTATTCCAATGCTTTAAAAACAGGATCAAAGAGACATCCTATGAGAGTGATAAACACCTCGGGGCTGGCAGGCTTACGCATTTCGGCATTGCGCCGTATTTATAGCATAGTTTGCCAGTCCCAGGTGTGTAATTTATACACAGTTCTATTCAATTCTATTGGCTAAAAAATAGAAGGACATGTGATTAAAACAAAACACGCCCACAAGAGTAGCTATCAAATTACCGAGAAAGAGCAAAGTGATTGATATTTTGTAGAACAGAAATAACATGTTGCAAATAAATAAATGAATAGATAAATGCATACCGGAATACATGTTAAGTACATAGACAAATTAAAAAAATAGTAGTCTACAAGGTATATATATTTACACATATGTTAACTCGACATACATATACAAAACCTTGTTGTTGTATGGTATTCATACTGCATACATTCAAAATAATCAAAATACATAATAGTTCCTAAAGAGATATATATGAAGACATCAATATATATAAAATATGGCTGTAGAGACTAAGATAGACCACATATATGCAAAAACCCAGATTAAAATAATGAATTGTAAGTGAACTGGGATAACCACCAATTAGGGGATGAAAATTAGTCAATATTAGCCTAGTACTATTGGGCAAGACAAGTTGTATATGTATGTAATAGTATGTGCATGTTGGTGTCAAATAATAGGAATATATAAGAGTATACATATGATATTCTCATAAGAGCATAACCATGTTCAAATCAATGGAAAGGATTGTAGTCACAAATATATCAATAAATAAAGAGACAACCATACACATCCATAAATATACACGTATGTGTATGCGAGCATACAATTAAGGATTTAACTTATGGATAGATGAAAATTCCATAAGAAACCTATGATGAACTAAGATTAACTATACACAAAGACTCTAAGTATAATTGCTTTAGATTTACGTCTCCAGACGCATCACTTAATACGGAGGTTTCCATAACAAAAATAGACACACTGCATTCGTATGGCTGCCGAAGCGCACGTGACATGTATCATCACACGCTAAGAGAAAAAACTCGGCCACCTTTAAAATCACATAGCCGGGCACCCTGTGACTCCACATTCCTCTGACGAAGAAGTTCTGTGTAACATTGAAACTCGTAAGGATTGCTAGAGTGGGCTAACAGGGACTTTAATACCGGCAGCTGTTTTTATTTTCATTTTTAACTTTATGTTTTAAAAGTGGTGACTATCATAATCTGTTATAGTCACTATTATTTTATGCATGTTGTTTGTACTATGATTCTGAATTGTTAGCTCCACGGAGCATATTTTGTGGCCTCATTTGAGACACCACACTAATAGAGACTTCTGCCATAACTTCTATATATCAGAGTTACCCGTGGGGACTACTGCATGTTATATATCACTTTTTATATGCCAATAAGCTTACCTCATCACGGATTGAGGTTAAACTGTGTAAGTTTGCAACACCTATTGTTCAAAATAAACTATTTAGAAATCTATCACAGAATTACGCTATGTGATTTCTTCTTTCTTTCATGTTTCTGCTATTGTGACATTGATCCTAAAATCCATACTCCTGAGGTTACCAGGATTCTCACCACCACATGAAATAATAAGAACAGCTCAAGGACCTAATTTGAGCATTTGTCTAACATTGACCCCTCCTTTACTACATATTGAAGTGGGATTCAGAAAAGGGACTCTAGATGGAGGCATACTTCCAACATTGGAGGATAAAGGAGAACTTCCCCTCACCCCCATAGAGCAGAAAACTGCATACCAATTGACTTTAAGGAACTGGGATTCATTATTATTATTATTTTTTAGAATCCACTGTTATCTAGAGATACATTTTTTCAGTGCGCTACTTTTTGTATTATTGATTTCTATTATTATTGTTAACAGTAATACGAGTATACGGTATCAATATTGGAGCAGCACGATCTTTTCTATGCTTAAATTATTAACAACAAAATATTGTTATCTACAATAGTTCATTACTAAGAAATTTTTGTTCAAAAACACATATATTAATAGAAGAGCATTATATTGGAGGGTTTATCGCTGGTCACGTTTCTTGAATTACATACAGTATATATATATATATATATATATATATATATATATATATATATATATATATATAAAATGAAAGTACAGTGCCAGTGTCTGTCAGGGAAAAAGATGCAAAGATGATTCTGTATGTGTTCTTGATTTATTGGTGATTGTTCTGTATTTCTGACCTCAGCTTGTCCTGATTACTTTTTGTCCGCTGCCTTTACCAACTTATTGGCTTGTTATACCGACTACTATGACTTCATGGATCCCCTGACCTGTCCCTTTTTATGTTAAGCACAGCCACTCTAAGGTCATAATAAATTAGATACAAAACAACACAAAATACCCCATTTAGAATACCCTGGGTTATCTACTTTTGAAAATGATGGGGTAATTTTCATTCCTGGGCTGACATACTGTCTCAAAGGCAGCGCAGGCCCAGAAAATCAATGTGTCACATTTCCATGTATTAAGACTGAAATCGGCCGCCCTGTAACTTCCTGAAACCCCATAAAACCTATACATGGGGGTATTGTTGTACTTGTGGGACATCGCTGAACACAAATATGTTTTTTTTTATATTTTTTTTTATTTTAATCAAGCTTTATTAAAACTATTATGCAGAGAATACAAGTTCAGTAATAACAGTATACACAGATGAATAGGGGGACATATTATAGCTTACAACAGGTTATCCTTCCATTGCCTTAAATTATCCTATTTTAAATTTTTGTAGAACGTATCAACATAGCAAGGCGCTCTATGAATACCATTAGATCCTAGTTTATACAATGCAGTGCATACTATCTTTGCAAATATGTTTTTTTTTATAGCAGTAAAACATACAGTATATGGATGATGATATAAACAATTAAATTGCACTGTTTGTGGGAAAAATGCAAAAACAAAAAAATGAACAATACATTTGGGAAGCTGTTGTGACTTAGTGGCTATAAAAAAGACATACACCTTTTGCAATATCCTGGGTTGTCTACTTTTGCAAATGGTGTGCCATCATGGTGGTCTTTTCTTTCATGGGCTGCCATTCTGCCTTAAAGGTGACATAGGTCCAGAAAATCAATTTGTCAAATTTCCATGTAAATAGGCAGGCCCCATATTTGGTAAAACCCGAAATCCCAGAAAACCTGTACATGGGAGGTCATTGTTATACTTGTGGGACATTGCAGAATGCAAGTATGGGCGTTTAATTGCAGATGATGATATTCACAATAAAAAAATGTGTGTGCATTCTTGGAAAAATAAAATCTCTTAATTTCTCACACTTACTTTGATTTTATTCATATTAAATTATAGTTCATATATAAATATTTGATAACAAAAAAGGTCCTATTAGTCCCCTAAATAAAATTATATTTAATAATTGTGGGTGTACTTAAAGGGATATGAAACCCAAAATTCTTCTTTCATGATTCAGATACTTCTATTATCAATTTTTCTTTGTTCTCTTGGTATCTTTTTTGAAAAAAAAAAACAGGAGTGTAAGCTTAGAAGCCTACCTATTTTTGGAGCACCAAATGACAGATGTTTTGCAAGAATGCAAATGAAATGTTTAGAATTATATGTTTCACAAATTGTATTAATATAAAAAATATAAAAAAATATATATTAAATTGCTCATTACACAAGTCATGAACAGATATAAATAGCTAAGCAAAATTCCCCGCAATCATAGAGATGAGGAAATATGTTAAATCTATTTTATTTTAGTTTTGGTCAACATTTTAGTTTCTGTGACAGTTTGTTAAAAAAAACCTTTGAAAATCTTGTAGAACAACTTTTTGTTTTGTTTTGTTATAGTTTTTGCAGGTTTAACTTGCTTCTCCTGTCACATCATATGTATAATTTGAGTATTTCTAATTCTGGACTTGATTACAAGTGGTGCGCTATTGTTAGCCTGAGAGACGATAAGCAATATCTCGCCCACGCTAACTAGCACTTATATTACAAGTTGAAAGTAAACAGTCGTGCTTGATTGCAAACATGATTTGCGCTCTTTGGGTTAATGCGACTAAAGACCTAGGGTCCGATTTATCAATTGGCAATCATGTCCGGCAGCATATGCTGTCGGCATTTATCATTGCAATGCCCCCCAAGCAGATTCCTGGCCAATCGTCCACTAGCAGGACGTGTCAATCAACCCAATCGTATGAGATCGGGCGGATTAATGTCCGCAGCCTCACAGGCAGCGGACGAGTTATGGAGCAGCGGTCTTAAGACCGCTGCTTCTTAACTCCTGTTTCTGGCGAGCCCTGAAGGCATGCACGGAAACAGGGGTATACGGCCCCATTCGGGCCGCGATAAATCGGCCCCCTAGCGTAAACTGTAAGGGTTTCAAAAAAAGTTGCACAAAACGCAACATAACTATATTAAAATTAAGTATTAAACTAACATATACACTTCCTGATTCAATATATGTCATATAAATATTAATATTTTTTTTTTATAAGGGTTAACTAAATGTCATATGGTATGCCTTGGTATGACAAGGTATTTGACTGGAATGGGCTATAATGTATAAAGTGTGTGTATATTATATATATATATATATATATATATATATACATGTCTATCTTTATGTTTATATGTGTAAATATGTATATACATACACATATAAACACATATACAGTCATGCGAAAAAGAAAGTACACCCTCTTTGAATTTTATGGTAATACGTATAAAGGACATCATAACAAGCATCAAGGGGTCGATCCGATATAGATCGTAGTTTGCAGCGCAAGTGAGGGAACCCGCGTCGCCCGCAGTTTCAGCTCGCAACTCGAGCCATCCCATATATGTCGCCGTCAGATGCTAACGTGCCGTAAGTCTGATAAACCAGCGATGTCCAGAAATCTGCGCAAGTACAAATTTCTGGCGTCGCCAGTGACTTGCGGCACGTTAGAAACTGCCGGCGCCTACAAAACCTGACTAAAGTCTAAATTACCCGCACTGTCTAACACGCCTCCCTAACATAGCCCGACACGTCTAACCCTCTATCCGCTATCCCCCCTCACTAGCCTAACAATAAAATATGTATTAACCCCTAAACCGCCACTCCCGGAGCCCGCCGCTACCTAATAAAGTTATTAACCCCTAAACCGCCACCAGCTATATTAAATCTATAACCCCCTAAAGTGAGCCCCTAACACCGCCGCCATCTACCTTACCTACCCCCTAAAGTGAGCCCCTACCCCGCCGCTATCTATTTTAAAATTATTAACCCCTAATCTAATCCCCCTACCCCGCCGCCATCTATATTAAATTATTTAACCCCTAAAATACTAAACTATCCCTACCACTAAACCTAAGTCTAACCCTACAAATAGCCCTGAAAAGGGCTTTTTGCGTGGCATTGCCCCAAAGTAACAGCTCTTTTGCCAGCTCTTAAAAGGGCTTTTTGCGGGGCATGCCCCAAAGTAACAGCTCTTTTGCAAGCCCTTAAAAGGGCTTTTGGCGGGGCTTTGTCACAAAGTAAACTGCTCTTTTGCCTACAATCTACATCCCCCTACACCGCGGCCACCTATAATAAATGTATTAACCCCTAATCTAATCCCCCTACACCGCCGCCAGCTATATTAACTACATTAACCCTAATTATATTAGGGTTAATATAGTTAATATAGTTATTATATTATATATATTAACTATATTAACCCTAATTATATTAGGGTTAATATAGTTAATATCGTTATTATATTATATATATATTAAGTATAATAACCCTATCTAACTCTAACATCCTAACTAAACTCTTATTAAAATAAATCTAATATTAATATTATTAATTAAAATATTCCTATTTAAATCTAAATACTTACCTATAAAATAAACCCTAAGATAGCTACAATATAATTAATAATTACATTATAGCTATGTTAGGGTTTATATTTATTTTACAGGTAAATTGTTAATTATTTTAACTAGGTATAATAGCTATTAAATAGTTATTAACTATTTAATAGCTACCTAGTTAAAATAATTACCCAATTACCTGTAAAATAAATCCTAACCTAAGTTACAAATACACCTACACTATCAATAAATTAAATAAACTACAAATATCTATCTAAAAATACAATTAAATAAACTAAACTAAATTACAAAAAAAACAAACACTAAATTACAAAAAATAAAAAAAAGATTACAAGATTTTTAAGCTAATTACACCTATTCTAAGCCCCCTAATAAAATAATAAAGCCCCCCAAAATAAAAACATTCCCTACCCTATTCTAAATTAAAAAAAGTTCAAAGCTCTTTTACCTTACCAGCCCTTAAAAGGGCCTTTTGTGGGGGCATGCCCCAAAGAAAACTGCTCTTTTGCCTGCAAAAAAAAAAACAATACCACCCCCCAACATTACAACCCACCACCCACATACCCCTAATCTAACCCAAACCCCCCTTAAATAAGCCTAACACTACCCCCCTGAAGATCTCCCTACCTTTTATTCACCCAGCCGGGCCGAACTCCTCATCCGATCCAGGCGATGTGTTCCAGCAAGCGGCAGTGAAGTCTTCTTCCATCCGGGCGATGTCTTGAAGCAAGCGGCAGAGAGCCTTCTTCCATTGGCGACGTCTTAAAGCAAATCGGCATCTTCAATCTTCTTTCTTCGCTCCTCCGCCGCGGAGCATCCTTCCGGCACGACGACTTCCCGACGAATGAGGTTCCTTTAAATGACGTCATCCAAGACGGCGTCCGCCGAATTCCGATTGGCTGATAGGATTCTATCAGCCAATCGGAATTAAGGTAGAAAAATCTGATTGGCTGATTGAATCAGCCAATCAGATTCAAGTTCAATCCGATTGGCTGATTGGTAGTGTTAGGCTTATTTAAGGGGGGTTTGGGTTAGATTAGGGGTATGTGGGTGGTGGGTTGTAATGTTGGGGGGTGGTATTGTGTTTTTTTTTTGCAGGCAAAAGAGCAGTTTTCTTTGGGGCATGCCCCCACAAAAGGCCCTTTTAAGGGCTGGTAAGGTAAAAGTTTATTTTATAGGTAAGTATTTAGATTTAAATAGGAATATTTTAGTTTATAATATGAATTAGATTTATTTAATAAGAATTTAGTTAGGGGTGTTAGGGTTAGATAGTGTTAATATAGTTTATATAAATACTATAGTAACTATATTAACCCTAATATAATTAGGGTTAATATAGTTAATATATATAATGTAAAAACTATATTAACTATAATATACTTAGGGTTAATATAGATAATATAGCTGGCAGCGGGGTAGGTAGATTAAATTAGGGGTTAATAATTTTAATATAGATGGCGGCGGTGTAAGGGGTTCACATTAGGGGATAGATCAGTTAGATGGTGGCGGTTTTAGGGGTTCACATTAGGGGATAGATCAGTTAGATGGTGGCGGTTTTAGGGGCTCACAGTAGGGGGTTTAGTTTATGTAGATGGCGGCGGTTTAGGGGTTAAATACTTTATTAGGGATTGCGGCGGGGGATCGCGGTTGACAGGGAGATAGACATTGCGCATGCGTTAGGTGTTAGGTTTATTTTAGCAGATCGCGGTTGACAGGGAGATAGACATTGCGCATGCGTTAGGTGTTAGGTTTATTTTAGCAGATCGCGGTTGACAGGGAGATAGACATTGCGCATGCGTTAGGTGTTAGGTTTATTTTAGAAAATCGCGATTGACAGGGAGATAGACATTGCGCATGCGTTAGATGTTAGGTTTATTTTAGAAGATCGCGGTTGACAGGGAGATAGACATTGCGCATGCGTTAGGTGTTAGGTTTATTTTAGCAGCCAGTTTAGGGAGTTACGGGGCTCCAATAGTCAGCGTAAGGCTTCTTAAGGCTGCTTTTTGTGGCGAGGTGAAAATGGAGTAAGATTTCTCCATTTTCGCCACGTAAGTCCTTACGCTGTATATTGGATACCAAATTGCGCGGGTTTGGTATACCTGCCTATGGCCCAAAAAACTACGGGCGACGGCAGAAATATACGCGCGTAACTTCTAGGTTACGCCGTATATAGGATACCAAACCCGCGCAAATATTGGCGTCGCCAAATTTTGCGGGCGCCGATTTTTATCGGATCGACCCCCAAGTCCTTAGCAGGTCTTAAAATTAGGTAAATACAACCTAAAATGAATAACAACACATGACATATTACACCGTGTCATGATTTATTTAACAAATATAAGGCCAAAATGGAGAAGACTAGTGTGAAAAAAAACCTAAGTACACCCTTAGGGCTTGATTTATCATTGATATTCTACAATATTTTATCCTAAAAGTTTGTATGAGAAATAATGCCCCTATTTATCATTCAAAAATATGCCTAAAATTGGGCAATTTTGACTGTAAAATTCTCCTACTCTGTTCCAATTTTCCTTGGAGAACATGTGCTCCAAAAAAAGAGTTAAATTAGATAATTTTAGTTGTATTTCATATAGTTCTCCTCATTAATTCTCCTAGTTACAAATTTATAATTTATATTCTCCTATAGAAGACTGAAAGTTCTTCTGCAAGTTCCTGCATTAAAGTTCTCCATAGCTACTGTGCATTAGAAATCTATTCTCTACCAGTTGTAGAAGTAATGTTACAAAAAAAAGGCCTCTACAAGGAGCAAAAATTATCTATAACAAATCGCAATAATAATGTTCATTGGAGCGCAATAATAAGTTCTGTTGGTGTGATAAAAAAAATACATAATGAAGTGCCAAAATAATATATAACAGAGAACAAAAATTACATCTATTGGGACAAAAAAACAAGATATGAAAAAAGTGCTAAAATTGAAGCACAAAAACAATGAAAATGTAGATTTATTTTTAAATTTTTTGTTGAAGAGGGGCGTTAATAAAGCTACTAGGGGGAATGTATACATATTTATATTGGTATATATATGACTTACATGGAGAATAGTTGCCCTTGACTAATTGTTCATCAGCAAGTGTGACCACCTCTATAAATGCCAATGTTTTAGCAGTTTGCTAGTCTGGAGCATTCAGGTGTGTGTTAACACAATGCCAAGGAGGAAAGACATCAGCAATTATCTTAGGGAAGCAATTGTTGCTGTTCATTAATCTGGGAAGTGTCATAATGCCATTTCCCAACAATTTAAAGTCCATCATTGTACAGTGAGAAAGATTATTCACAAGTGGAAATTATTCAAGACAGTTATCAATCTTCCCAGGAGTGGATGTCCCAGCAAATTCACCCCAAGGTCAGATCGTGAAATGCTCAGAGAAATTGCAAAAAACCCAATAGCTACATTTCAGACCCTACAGGCCTTAGTTAGCATGTTAATGTTCAAGACAGTACAATTAGGAAAATATTCAACAAGTATGGTTTGTATAGAAGAGTTGCCTGGAGAAAGGCTCATCTCTCTAAAAAGTACATTGCAGCATGGCATAGGCTTGCAAAGTTGCATCTGAACAAACCACAAGGCTTCTGGAACAATGTCCTTTGGACAGACAAGACCAAAGGGGAGATGTTTGGCAAAAATCAAACAAAACATATCAGCACAAACACCTCATACCAACTGTTAAGCACAGGGGTGGAGGGGTGATGATTTGGGCTTGTTTTGCAGCCACAGGACCTGGAAACTTTGCAGTCATTGAGTCGATAATGAACTCCTCTGTATATCACAGTATTCTAGAGTAAAATGAGAGGCTATCTATCCGACAGCTTACGTTTGGATGAATTTGGGTCATGCAACAGGATAATGATTCCAAGCACACCAGCAAATTTACAACAGAATGGCTGATAAAGAAAAGAATCAAGGTAATCAATGACCCAGTCAAAGTCCAGACCTCAACTAATTGCAATGCTGAGGCAGGACCTTAAGAGAGCTGTGCATAAACAAATGCCCACAAACCTCAATGAACTAAAGCAACGTTGTAAAGAAGAGTGGGCCAAAATGATTACTTCAAGCTACTGCTGCTAAAGGTGATTCTACAAGCTATTGAATCATAAGGTGTACTTAGTTTTTCACTAAAAACACAAGAAGTTTAGATGCGCCTATACAACAACCACAAAGGTAATTTAGTCTAAAAAGGAATAGCACAACTAAGAAGATGACAGTTTAAATAAAAGATTAAAATAAATTTAAATAAACAGAGTACTACTAAAAAAATATAACTCTCACACAGAAAATAAGATAAGAAAATCTTTACTAGTTAAAAAATAAAAAGCAACAATGTACATATATTTAAATAAATGCCCTATATAGAAAGTAACTATACAATCTATATTTAGTTAAGGTTATAATACAATCTATATCTCATTAAGTATTAATTTACACCAAGATATAAATACACTCAGTTTGAAACAATATATTCTGTCTCTAACAAAATATTTCTCTGGTAGCAAAGCGGATAGTGTCAATAGATAATATAAGCAAATGAATAGTAAAACAGTATAAAATATGTTATTCCAAAAACACTGACCAGTAAAAAAAAAACAACGCTATATGAAAAATGCTCGGGGCTATTTGATCAGTCTAAAATAAATCTGTCTAAAAATATGACAGGAAATATCCATAGGGGGATAAAGTCTAATTGTACTTTAAAGTGATTACTGGTAAAAGCTATTTGCAGAGGTGTCCATCAGCTGGTATCCTTGAAAATAGTTGCGGCACGTCCTTGACCTTGGATAGTGTGAAAACGACTTCTCCCTTGAAAGGTCTTCTTTCTGGTTACTTCTTCGGATTTATGTGGGCAAACTAACTTTCACAGTATCTGCAGTATCCATTGTTTAACTCTGTCCTCAGGGAATTTTTAAGCAAGTTCTGGTACGGCTCCTGTGCCTGCAATTTCTCTCCAGCTCTCCAGCTATTTGATTTCTGGGTGGTATATTCTTCCTCTGTTAGTATAGTGATCCTTACAACACGCTACGCATTTCAGCTGTATCTACAGCCTTTCTCAAGCGTTCTAGTTTCCTCCCCTAATGGCTCCTTTTTTAAACTCATTTGAGTAATTGGATTGGTTGAATCTGGACGTTACCTGGATTCTTATTGGTTTCTTTGCTGACTTCTTTTTTTGGAAAAGAGAATTATATTCAACATCTTACATCCTTTTCGATATATTGTACAAATGTATATTATAGAGATCAGACAACTAGAATCTATCGAAACAACTTAATTACTCAGGATTATATAATTCTATTGGTACACATAGGTACATTTATCTTATAATTTACTTAAAACAACAGTATTGCAATTAGAATAAACTATAATATAGAAACTAAAACAGACAAAAAAGAGAGAACACAAAACAAAATTTGCAAAATTTACAAAGGAAAAATAGTGCAATGAAAACTATCTTTTTACAATTCATAATATATATATATATTTTTTAAAAATGTTTTAATTTTTTTAATATTAAAATCCAATAGGTTTTATGTTGGTATAAAAATTCAAATAAAAAAAATACAAAAAATGCAAAAAAAAAGTATTTTTTTATAAAAAATATATATAGACATGAGACTTTAAAAATGGGAGTTTACAAAATCAAGGGAATTGGTAGAGGACATAAGTACATAGATATAACACACAGAAAAGACTTTTGTTCAAATATAAGACCTACTAAATTCTTTTAATATTTTATATTTTAATATGTTTATTGTAGGAAGGGGGTTATGCTAAACTCTATGTTCAATTCCTTTGGATGCTTGGGGGCCCATTTATCAAGCTCCGAACGGAGCTTGTGGGCCCGTGTTTCTGGCGAGTCTTCAGACTCGCCAGAAACACCAGTTATGAAGTAGCTGCTCCATAACCCTGTTCGCCTGCTCGGATGAGGCGGACAGGAATCACCGGAATTCAACCCAATTGAGTATGATCTGGTTGATTGACATCCCCCTGCTGGTGGCCCATTGGCCGCGAGTCTGCAAGGGCGGCGTTGCACCAGCAGCTCACAAGAGCTGCTGGTGCAATGCTGAATACGGAGAGAATATTGCTCTCTGCATTCAGCGAGGTCTTGCGGACCTGATCCGCACTGTCGGATCAGGTCCGCAAGACCTTTGATAAATAGGCCCCTTGGTCTCTAACTTATAGATCCATTTATTTTCTTGTGTGTTAGAATAAACTTTATACTTTCCAGAATAAAATCTCTATGATGTATATTCATGTCTTCATCTGTTTCAAGGTAATAATCTACTGCTTTTAAACCATCAATGTGTCTTATGCAAGTATATAGAGGTTACATCGCAGGTTATAAGCCACATGTTATCATCCCATTCTATTTGTTCTAACATTTTTATTACTTGGGTAGAATCTTTAAAGTGAAGGTCAATTTTCATGGGAAAGTGCCCGTTTGTTTAAAAAAACTATTAAAAACAGGGGCACTTTCATTCATGAAAATTGACATTTCACCCGTTTTCTTAAAATATACTTACCTTTTCTTCTTGAAGCCACTCCAGCACTTCACCAGCCCGTCGCAAGCCTCTTCATATATCAGCAATGACAATTCTGGCATCTTCCAATCACGGCTTCCCCCCCGGGGGAATCACGTCTTCCCCCCCGGGGGAATCACGTCGTGATTGGAGGATGCCGGTTTTGTCTTTGCTGGGTAAGTAAACCAGGAAGAAGCAGATGGGTATCATTTCAGAACGGCGATCCGGCGTATCAGAAGAAAAAGGTAAGAATTTTTAAAATACGGTGCAATGTCAATTTTCATGAATGAAAGTGCCCCTGTTTTTAATATTTTTTTTTTTAAAAACGGGCACTTTCACATGAAAATTGACCTTCACTTTAAGATAACTCTCTAAAGAGGTAACATGTTTTTGAAGATATAAATCAACGTATTCTGATAGGTTTGAAGTTAAAGAACCTGTACCAGATACGATTGGGCGACCAGGTGGATTTGTTACTGACTTATGTATTTTTGGTATAATATAGAATAGTTGTATTTTTGGGAATTTGGCAGGAGGTAATTGAATTATTGGTCAGTTTTTAGCTTCAGTTAGTATCATCTTCAATTCTAATTTGTAGAAGCTAGTAGGGTTTCTGACACATCTCTTATATGTATATACATCCCCAATTAATTCTCTACAGATATAAGTTCATATAAGTTCATATAAGTTCTCTAATATATAGTTCATATAATGGTCTTTATCTTAAAGAACTATCCCCCCCCCCTTGTCCGCATGCTTCACCATGACTCTCTTATTATTTTCTAGGTCTTCTAGAACTGATCTCTCTTTCTTAGTTAAATTGTATTCTGTTGGTCTTAATTTATGCTCTTTCATATTCTTTAGATCTGGTGTTACTAATGTTTCAAAAGTTTTCAAAATTGCTCCCTTTGTTTAAATTCACTCTTTGTGTCAGTGTGTGTCTGCTATTTGTCTTTCCATTGGAGTTTTTGCAAAAAATTTTTTTTTAGAGTTAATGATCTGATGAACTTTTGTATATCAATGTATGTGTTAAATGTATTCAATTTATTGGTTGGTGTAAAGGATAACCCTTTACTAAGGACTTCCTTTTGTTCTTGATTGAGTGATACTGAACTTAGGTTGTAGATACCTTTAAATTCTTTATTTATTTTTTCTTTTTGTCTTTTAGTTTTATGTATACCATTTTCTCTTGTTCCTCTCTTTCTGACTCCTTTATTTTCCATGTATTCCTGTTGTCCCTTTCTAGCTGAATTGCCTCTCTTCTCATCTGTCCTATGTCTAAAAAATCCTTGTTGCTATTATCTCCATGATAGGTATTTCCTGTATTGTACCTATTTTCTATTATAGGGTTTGCAAGGGGTTCAAATCTATTATAAATTTCAAAGCTCCTGTCTGTGTTATTATGAGTAGTCATATTATTGTAATTGTTAGCCCAGTATCTATTAAGTCTGTTATAAGCTCTATTATAAGTAGTAGAGGATGGTAGGTTATGGTGTCAATATCCTCTATTATCCATGTGGCCATAATACCTATGGTTTTCTTGATTCCTATTCCCTATACTGTTCCAGATTTTATAATGATTTTGTCTGTTTGGCTTGTTTTATTGATTGGAATAAGGAGCGTAACTTTCATATCTATTATTATCATCTCTCCAATTTCCTTCAGTCCTATGTGCATTAGTATAATATGTATTTATTTTTGAATTTGTGCTTTCTTTTGATTGGCCTTTTTCTCGTATATTCTCATTAATCTTATTTTGCCTCCAAAAACATGTACTGAAATTTTTACCCCCTCCTTACCTTTAAAGAATTGATAATCTTCATCAGTTTTGAATCTTTCCAATTTTGTTTCCTGCTCATTTATTTAATTTCCTAGTTTAATCAATGTATCACCTCTATGTTCCTTACTGAGTTCCATTAGTTTCATAGAGGCTTCTTCTCCACTTTTTTTATAAATACTTCATCTTCAATTTTGAATGAACATTGTTTTTTTATTCTTAGGCCCCTAGGGACCCATTTCTCTTCTATGTATTTTTATTTTTTGTCTCATCTCATTTGTTAATTTATTTTCTAAATCTCGCATCAGTTTCTTAATAATATCTCCGTTATTTTCAGTAGTGATAATATCTATATTTTCATTTTGAGTACTATTAAAAAAATATAACTCTCACAGAAAATAAGATAAGAAAAAAATGTTGTAAGGATCACTATACTAACAGAGGAAGAATATACCACCCAGAAATAAAATAGCTGGAGAGAAATTGAAGGCACAGGAGCCGTACCGGAACTTGTGTAAAAATTCCCTAAGGTCAGTGTTAAACAACGAATACCGCAGATACAGTGGAAGTGAGTTTGCTCACATATATCCGAAGAAGTAACCAGAAGACCTTTCAAGGGAGAAGTCGTTTTAACACTATCCGGGGTCAAGGACGTGCTGCAACTATTTTCAAAGATACCAGCTGATGGGCACCTCTGCAAATAGCTTTTACTGGTAATCACTTTAAATAACAATTAGACTTTATCCCCCTATGGATACTTCTTCTCCTTATATTTTTAGACTGATCAAATAGCCCCGGGCATTTTCATATAGCGTTGTTCCTTTTTAGTGGCCAGTGTTTAGGAAATAACATATTTTATACTGTTTTACTATTCATTTGCTTATATTATCTATTGACACTATCCGCTTTCCTGCCGGAGTAATATTTTGTTTGAGACGGAATATATTGTTTCGAACTGAGTGTATATATATCTTGTTGTAAATTAATCCTTAATGAAATATAGATTGTATTCTAACCTTAACTAAATATAGATCGTATAGTTACTTTCTATATAGGGCATTTATTTAAATATGTGTACATTGTTGCTTTTCATTTTTTAACTAGTAAAGATTTTCTTATCTTATTTTCTGTGTGAGAGTTATATTTTTTAGTAGTACTCTGTTTATTTAAATTTATTTTCAATCTTTTATTTTAATCAGTCATTATCTTAGTTGTGCTATCCCTTTTTAGACTAAATTACCTTTGTGGTGGTAGTATAGACTACTTGTGTTTTTAGATTTCAATTTTTATCCAATTTTGAGGTATTTATTAGCAAGTTTGGATGTTTAGTGGATAAGTACTTCCTACACTTTTACTATTTCTTTATCATTTTAGATATTTGAAATACCTCTTTTTAACAGTATTAGTGTAATAATGTCGATAGACTTTGATTTATTTAATCTAAGGTCTACTATCTATGATAGATTAAAAGACATTTTTGAGGAAGAAGTGTAAAAAAAAATTATGAAGAAAATGAAAATATAGATATTATCACTACTGAAAATAAAGGAGATATTATTAAGAAACTGATGCGAGATTTAGAAAATAAATTAATAAATGAAATGAGACAAAAAATAGAGTATGCTCTCTTAACAAAATACATAGAAGAGAAATGGGTCCCTAGGGGCCTAAGAATAAAAAAAAAACAATGCTCATTCAAAATTGAAGATGAAGTATTTATAAAAATGTGGAGAGACATCTTGGAAGAAGCCTCTATGAAACTAATGGAACTCATTAAGGAACACAGAGGTGATACATTAATTAAACTAGAAAATGAAATAAATGAGCTGGAAGCAAAATTGGAAAGATTCAAAACTGATAAAGATTATTTAGAAAGTGAACAGAAAATCAAAGATATCATGAGAAATACTAAAAAAGAACTAATCGATATGAAAAAGATAAAAATTGAAAGAGACAGAGAAGATTATCAATTCTTTAAAGGTAAGGAGGGGGTTAAAAGTTTCAGTACACATTTTTGGAGACACAATAAGATTAATGAGACTATAAGAGAGGAAGGACAATCAAAAGAAAGCACAAATTCGAAAATATATACATATTATACTAATGCACATAGGATTGAAGGAAATTGGAGAGATGATTATAATAGATATGAAAGTTACGCTCCTTATTCCAATCAATCAAACACGAACAATCCAAAGAGGCAAAATCATTATAAAATCTGGAACAGTATAGGGAATAGGAATCAAGAAAACTATAGGTATTATGGCCACATGGATAATAGAGGATATTGACAGCATAACCTACCATCCTCTACTACTTATAATAGAGCTTATAACAGACTTAATAGATACTGGGCTAACAGTTACAATAATAGGACTACTCGTAATAACACAGACAGGAGCTTTGAGACTTATAATAGATTTGAACCCCTTGCAAACCCTATAATAGAAAATAGGTACAATACAGGAAATACCTATCATGGAGATAATAGCAACAAGGATTTTTTAGACATAGGACAGATGAGAAGAGAGGCAATTCAGCTAGAAAGGGACAACAGGAATACAAGGAAAATAAAGGAGTCAGAAAGAGAGGAACAAGAGAAAATGGTATACATAAAACCAAAAGACAAAAAGAAAAAATAAATAAAGAATTTAAATTTATCTACAACCTAAGTTCAGTATCACTCAATCAAGAACAAAAGGAAGTCCTTAGTAAAGGGTTATCCTTTGCACCAACCAATAAATTGAATACATTTAACACATACATTGATATACAAAAGTTCATCAGATCATTAACTCACGCTCGCCTAAGTTCGCCTAACATCTCTGCCGCGGACCTGAATACATTCTCCAAAATTATCAAAAAAGCTGTCAAAAAGCTGCGCACCAAGTACGGAGTGATGAGCAGCGGACTGTTGTTAACTAACAGTCATCGATCTCGCTGCTCTTCAGGCTTTTTTACAGCTTTATTGCTACCCTGTCACTAAGTACCCACACTATACTATACTGTTTTACCCCCTATACCGCCTCTCCCAGAGCCCCCCGCAACTAAATAAAGTTATTAATTCCTAAACTGCCGCTCCCTGAGCCCCCCGCAACTAAATAAAGTTATTAACCCCTAAACCGCCGCTCCCGAAGCCCCCCACAACTAAATAAAGTTATTAACCCCCTAAACCACCGCTCCCGGAGCCCCCCGCAACTAAATAAAGTTATTAACCCCTGATCTGCTGCCCCCTATACCGCCGTCACCTAATTAAAGTTATTAACCCCTATTCTGCTGCTCCCGGACCCCGCCGCAACTAAACAAAGTGTTTAACCCCTAAACCGCCACTCCCGGAGCCCACCGCCACCTACATTATATTTATTAACCCCTAATTTGCCCCCCCTACACCGCTGCCACTATATTAAATTTATCAACCCATAAATCTAAGTATAACTCTAACCCTAATACCCCCTAACTTAAATATAATTATTTTTTTTAAAAATATTTTATTTTTATTTTACATGCGTCATATATACAGAATATTAGCATCATAATGTACTGCATACAGATATGTTGTAAGACCACAGCCAGATAAAATAAAAAGTTATTTTTACAAGTCTCTAGCAGCTATTGTGGTTCTTATGGATAAATACGTATATCTTATTCACATAAAACATTCTGTTATAGACATACAAGTTAAGCAACTTCTGATAAGAAACAGAAACATGGAAAAAAAAGAGAAACAACAAAAATGAAATACACTTTGATATGAATTTTACAATAACAAAATTACGAAGATGTCAAATAGCACCTTCATATGATTTCCCAGGGATATATTGCAGCTCATGCCTCATCTGTCTAAACTCAGTATAGGTCAGGTATTAGTATATATGTAACCCAAAGCGTTTGGCAATGATTGACTTTCGTTCAAGTACAATGCACCTATGTATAGTTGAGGTACTAATCTAACTTCTCTTACATTCTAATATAGAACAACTTTAAGCCTCCTCCTTCTAGTTCCGATCTATAGCGAATTTATATTGTTCCCCAAAAAAAACAATGTCGTAATACACATTTAGCCTTTTAGTGGAAAAATAAAAGTACCTCTCCATTTTTTCCAACTTGCTAGAGTTGGTATACAAGAGGATTTCCAAAACCTTGGGATCAATTTTTTAGCAGCATTAATCATAATCTGGGTTAGACTACGCCTTAATTTACATGTAATACTGGATAGATCATTAAAAAGAACCAGAGTGGGGGAGAACTCTAATGTGACACCCGTAGCTTTTCCTATTTCTGAATATATTTCCCTCCAGAATGAGTTCAGATGTGCACACTCCCACCAGATATGAAACATAGTTCCCTCTTGACCGCATCCTCTCCAACACTTATTGCTCACATTTCTAAACATATGCTTTAATCTTTTAGGGGTCAGATACCACCTCATTTGGATTTTCATGTTGGTTTCCAAATACGAGGATGAGTGTGAAGATTTTGCCGTAGAGTATGACCATCATTTCCACTGTGGAATAGATACCTGTATGTTCATTTCTTTCTCCCATTTCTGCATATATGCAGGTCTAGGTGGTAGGTGTGATTCTATAAGTAACTTATAGATTGTAGACGTTATACCATTTTTTGTGTGCGAAATACCCAGACATAGTGTCTCAAATGCTGTTAGTAGACGTAGAAAATCCTTCTTATATTTATGCGTATATATATAATGTCTAGTCTGATGATAGGTGAACCAAGTATGGAAATAGTCATAACCTTGCTCCCTTAGAGCCTTTCTACTCAGTAGTGTACCCTCCTGCATGATATTGTAAATTGGTATTAGATCTTTTAGACTACTTAGACTACTTACCGTCCTCTGATTTTTCCTAGTCCCAGGTCTATAGTCCCCCATTTCTCTATTGTATGTCACTGTTGTCAATGGTGAGTATTGTGTGGATATTTTGGGAAATTTATTTCTATAGGCCATCCAATTTAACCAGGTCTCATTAAAAATTGTGTATTTCTTACCTATATTTAGTTGAGTTGTGGATTCCAAAGGGGTCCAGCACATCTCACTCATATGTGGTACATTTAGTAATTGTCCCTCTAGGTGAACCAATTTTTTGTGGGAATGTGTATTCTGTCTGCACCAGTCTACAACTCTACCCAGAGATGCTGCAGTCTTGTACCAGTGTAAATTAGGGACCCCCAGACCACCCCCCACTCTGGGAGCATATAAAACACCCTGAGAAAGTCTAGGTGGTTTTCCTTGCCAAATGTATGAATTTAATATTTTCTGCAACTTATGTATATCTCTATTTATACCCCCTATGGGCAACGCCTGAATGATATATATAGCACCTTTGGCAATAAAGTCATTTTTGCAGCTGCGATCCTACCTAGCCATGATATATTTTGCTTTGGCATCCATCGCAAAGTTAATAATTGGAATTCAGTGACAAGTCTCCCATAATTAAGTTTAGGTAATTTGTCCTCATCCGAAGTTAGCTGTATTCCTAAATATTTCAGTGTTGTACAATTAATTCTAAACGGACTATTTGCCTTTAAATCACGTCTGTGGGACGTTTATAGGGTATAGCTCTGATTTAGATAGATTGACTGAAAAATTGGATACATCCTTATACTCAAGCAATTCCTCCTGGGTCCATATTAAAGATTCTATTGGGTTGGACAAGGTCATTAAAACATCATCCGCAAACATGGCCAATTTATAAGATTTATCTTGAATCTCTATTCCTCTTATATTAGGGTTACCACGTAACCTAGCAGCTAGGGATTCCAAGGAAAGCACAAATAATAACGGGGACAATGGGCAGCCCTGTCTTGTCCCATTGCGTATCTCGAAGGCATCCGACAGTAGACCATTAACCCTAACTTGTGCCGTGGGGTTAGAATATAGGGCTAGAATTTGAGAGATAAATTTAGAGGGGAAGCCAAATTTGATTAATGTAGAGTGTAAAAATGTCCAGTCTAACCTGTCGAATGCCTTCTCCGCGTCTGTTGAAAGAAAGACTGCTGTGGTGTTAGTGACTTTAATATGATCCATAAGGGTAACAACCTTACCTACATTATCCCTAGCCTCCCTATTTTTCACAAAACCCACTTGGTCCTCATCAAGCAGTGTGGGTAGCAAAGCACTCATTCTGGTAGCTAATATTTTTGCGTAAATTTTAATATCTGCATTAAGCAGATAAATTGGTCTATAATTAGCTGGTGTCGTGGGTGGTTTACCTGGTTTTGGAATAACCGAAATATGCGCTTGCAGCATAGAGTCTGGGAACCTACCAGTATCCGAAATGGAGTTAAATAACAATGCTAACTGCGGGCTTAGCTGAGACTTAAAAGTGTTATAATAAAGGGCGGTGAAGCCATCTGGCCCTGGCGCTTTATTGGGTTTCATGTCTGAAATAGCTATTTGAATTTCTTCTATACTTATGGGTAGCTCTAATGTCCGTAAATCTTCTGGCATTATTTTGGGGAGTTCTATATCTTTTAAATATTGGTCACACTTTTCTCTATGTGTATCTGAGGGTCTCCCTGGATTAATATTGTAAAGAGTGTGGTAATACTCCTTAAAGGTTTTGGCAATAGCTACCGTATCCTTTATCTGAGAACCTGATTTTGCCACGAACGAGTGAATGTACAGTTTATTTTGTTGTTTCTTGAGGGCTCTAGCTAGGTATTTACCTGTTTTATTGCTTTCCCCGTAGAACCTCTGTTGTAAGAACAAAAGTTTTCTCTGAGATTCAAATTGCAAATGATCATTTAATTGTCCCCTTTTCTCAGTGAGAGTTTGTAGTATAGTGTCGTCTCTAGGATTGAGTTTTGCTAGATAGTCCAACTCTGAGACCTCTCCCGCTAAAGTCAAATATATTTTCCTGTTCTCCCTTTGTTTGGTAGCTTTAGTCTTAATGAATTCCCCTCTCATGTACGGCTTATGCGCTTCCCATATCATTTCTAATTTAGTTTCTGGGGTGTTATTTATAGAGAAATAGGTGTCCATCTGTTTAGTGTAATTTTCCACTGCCTGCGAGTCAAGGAGTAAAGAATTAGCTAATCTCCAACAAAAGGGGCGGAGCGGCATAGAGGGCCATTCTAAAAAGCATTCTACTAATGAGTGGTCAGACCATGTGGTGTGTTTTATATTGCATTTCTTTATGTAAGCAAGAGCTATATGGTCTGTTAAAATATAATCGAGGCAAGAATAGCTTTTGTGTGGGTGCGAGAAGAAAGTGTAATCCTTCTTAGAAGGATTTAAGTAGTGCCAGGTGTCATGCAAAGTAAGTAATTTGATAGATTGCCAAATAGATTTGGAGACTTTGTTTTGTATATAATTAGCTGAACTGGAACTATCTATTGGAGGAACTAATGGGATATTAAAATCCCCCCCAACAATCAAGGGTCCCTTAGATATTTCTTGAATTTTCCGGGTAAAAATGTGTCTTGATGCTGATTTGGGGCATATAGGTTAACCAGTGTTACGGGCTTTCCGTACAGCAAACTCACTATGCACAGAAACCTACCTTCCTTATCTTTGTCAATTTGTAGTATCTTGAATGGGATTTATCTTTTTTTGTTGGTTAACACTATGAAAATGTAGGGTATACTGTGTACTAAAATATTTTGGTGTGCTATTTAATTTAAAGTGAGTCTCTTGTAATAAAAGGATCTTACCACCCCTTTTATGTAAGTCCTGAAGGGCCACCGCTCTTTTATTCGGGACATTGAACCCTTTAACATTTTGGGTAATTATGTGTAAATATTGAGCTTTACTTTGTGTGAACATCAGAAAACTGATATCGACTCACTATTCTTAGTCAGCTGAGGCAATCTGGCTGTGTAGATGGCATATGCAATCCCTGGGCTTAACAACAATATTAGGAAAAAAACATTTTGAATGTTAAAACAGTTTTGAATTAGAAACATAAGGCCTCTTGAACAGAAGCTTTACAATAGAAACAATAACAACAAGAAGGAAAACTGCCCACTAGGGCCAAGCACGCGTATATAAAAATACAGTATTAAACATGACTCAATACAGTTAGCTATTCAGACTTTCAGACATCGGCTCTGTGGGGCACTATGTACTCACACATCATCACAGGTTAACATTACATTTTCCTAGTATGGCTGGAAAGCTTAAATATTGACCTTTCACTGTTCATAGTATATATGTTCTCAAATGGTCTCTACTAGATGTGGTTTTGACCTTAACTCCTTTAACTATAAAGACCAGAGCAGGGTATATAATTGGTGTCTTTGTTACAGCTTAGTTGACAACTATATATCACCTTTCCCCAGACACTCCAACTCTGAAATCAGCAAAACTTACAACAAAGCATTTCAGAGGCAGCAAATATAAGATAAAAATATACTTATGCATGCTTTAAGTTGTCTCTTGTCCTGTGTCTCCAGTAGTAATTTGCTTAGTAACCAATTTGTCACTTCTCCGGTTTGACACTTTCTGCCACTCCATTCTCTGGGGCAATGGAGCCTCCTTACCGAAGCGTGTCTCTAAGGGCATCTTTAAATTCTCAGACATTTCAGGAAGATCCAGTGTCAGCTCTTTACAAGTTGAAGGAATGTCTTCTGGAGATTGGCAAACAACTCTTCTACCCTTCCATTGGATCTGTAGGTTGAATGGGTGTCCCCATCTATATGGTATATTCTGTTGACGAACTTTAGCTGTAAGTGGTCTAAGGTCTCTTCTCCTTTGCAGGGTCCTGGAGGACAGATCTTCAAATAACTGGAAACTCAGGCCTTTGAATTTAATTGGGTGCTTTAGTCTCGCTTTTTTCATTAGCATTTATTTTATTGGATAACTGGTAACTTTTACAATTACATCCCTTGGTGGTTGATCTTCCGAGGGCCTAGACTTCAAGGCTCTATGTGCTCTATCAAGGGCATAGGTGGAGTCGCCCCCTTCATCTGTCAAGTATGCAAATAGACTCTGTACATAGGCCTCCAACTCTTGTGGAAGAACTTCCTCCGGTATACCCCTTATCCTTATATTATGATGTCTACTCCGATTCTCCAAGTCGTCAACTTTATTTTCTAGTTGTAGGATTGTCAGGTCTTGCTGTGACATCCTGCTGGAAAAATCAAGCAATGCTTTTTGTCGCTGAGTTGAGTCATCTTCCAGCTTATCTACCCTTTGACCCATCTCTGTAAGGTCTTTTTTATGTCTGCTATTTCTTCCCTTATACATTGTTTTACCTGTTGTACAAGAGAGGTAAAGTCCTTTTTTGATGGTAGTGAATCAAGTAAAGCTTTGGGTACTGTAACTGGGTGTCCAGAGGCCTCTGAATCAGACTCAGATGATGTTGAATCTGTCCTCAATCTAGGTTCCATCTCATGAGTATTTGGGGTCTGTGATGGTTCAAGGCTCTTAAAGAACTTGTTAACTGAAGGCACTCCATTCACCTTTTTCTTACTTGAATTATCTCCTCTAGAGCCTTTTTTTGGTGACATCTTGTCTAGCACACTTCTTCAATAAGGACTATAAAACAATAATTCTGTCTTTAAGGCTTTCTTATTTCTAGCCCTGCAATGGCTTCCAGGGGATGCAAAATCACTCCAGCACAAACGTCAATCCGTAAGTCTGTCAATTTTAGTGACTGTCTAGGTAAAGGCTTTGTTGATTACAAATTACCATTTAGATAGGTCTTCAGTGATATCTTAATAATGGCGAGACTGTAGGATCTTAAGCCCACTCTGAGTTAAATCTCTTACAATTAATGTACATTGCAAGGCATCTTTTCTAACTTATCTCTTATATTGCTCTGCGACTCATTCAGGCGTAACGTTAGATCTGTAGGCCTCCATTGCATCGCGCTGTTTTCACTTGTTGTGACGCACTTAAAAAAATTGTTAAACTAAGAGGGCCAGTTCTCGCTTTCTATCACTATATCAGCTAGCTTTTAATGTCCCCATCAAACTGTGCAATCATGTTATCCACTCTGTGTGAAATTTTATGCATGTTCATAAACATTTAAAAGTCACCTGCTCCTCTGTGTCTATAGTCGACCCAGCAGCTTTACTCAATATTGCAATGGCGTAACCATCTCGCCTCCAGACTCAGACTCTCACCTCTCAGAGTCATGTACAGCGGGTCTCTTCCATCCGGTTACCCGGTCATTGATCTCGGGTCTGTAGCAGCCCTTGCACTTAGCTTCAACGGCACCAGCAGTAGATATATGCAGTGGCACTGTAGATAGACGGCCATGTAGATCCATTTAATGGCGCGAGATGTAAAATTTTTAAAGCGCCTTCTCCTTACATGCACCGGAATGTTTCACAAAGCTTCCGCATACATTGTTATACCCTCCTGGGCATTCTGCAGTCGTATTGTCCACCAATATGTCCCAATATTTATGGCTTGGCCCTCATTGAGATACGGAGCTCACTCTTGTGCAGCCATCTCAGTTGAGCGAGCGCTGGCTCCGCCCCCTAACTTAAATATAATTAAAATAAATCTAAATAAATATTCCTATAATTAACTAAATTATTCCTATTTAAAACTAAATACTTACCTATAAAATAAACCCTAAGCTAGCTACAATATAACTAATAATTACATTGTAGCTATTTCAGGGTTTATTTTTATTTTACAGGCAAGTTTGTATTTATTTTAACTAGGTACAATAGTTATTAAATAGTTATTAACTATTTAATAACTACCTAGCTAAAATAAAGACAAATTTACCTGTAAAATAAAACCTAACCTAAGTTATAATTACACCTAACACTACACTACAATTAAATTAATTAAATAAATTAACTACAATTAACTACAATTAAATACAATTAAATACAATTAACTAAAGTACAAAAACAAACACTAAATTACAGAAAATAAAAAAATGCAATCAGCCAATAGGATTGAAGTTCAATCCTATTAGCTGATCCAATCAGCCAATAGGATTGAGCTTGCATTCTATTGGCTGTTCAAATCAGCCAATAGATTGTGAGTTTAATCCTATTGGCTGATTGCATCAGCCAATAGGATTTTTCCTACCTTAATTCCTTCCTTTTTCCTACCTTAATTCCTTCAGGGCGGCGGATTGAAAACCAGGTACGCTGGGCCGGAATAGTGGCGAGCGTACCTGCTAGGTATTTGATAACTTGCAAAAGTAGTCGGATAGTGCCAAACTTGCGTTCGGAACATCTGGAGTGACGTAAGCATCGATCTGTGTTGGACTGAGTCCGGCGGATCGTATGTTACATCACTATATTCTACTTTTGTCAGTCTGTAGCCTTTGATAACTAAGGTGAATCAGGCTGGCCACAAATACGCTGTGGAATTCCAGCGTATTTGCGGTTGACGGCTTGATAAATAGAGGCCCATGAGTGAATTTAAACAAAGGGAGCAATTTTGTAAACATTAGTAACACAAGATCTAAAGAAAATGAAAGAGCATAAATTAAGACCAACAGAATACAATTTAACTAAGAAAGAGAGATCAGTTCTAGAAGACCTAGAAAATAATAAGAGAGTCATGGTGAAGCATGCGGACAAGGGAGGGGGGATAGTTCTTTTAGATAAAGACCATTATATGAACATCTGTAGAGAATAAATTGGGGATGTATATACATATAAGAGATTTTTCAGAAACCCTACTAGCTTCTACAAATTAGAATTGAAGATGATACTAACTGAAGCTAAAAACAAAGCGATAGTTACTGACCAAGAATTCAATTACCTCCTGCAAAAATTCCTAAAAATACCACTATTCTATATTTTACCAAAAATACATAAGTCAGTAACAAATTCACCTGGTCGCCCAATCGTATCTGGTACAGGTTCTTTAACTTCAAACCTATCAGAATACGTTGATTTATATCTTCAAAAACATGTTACCTCTTTAGAGAGTTATCTTAAAGTGAAGGTCAATTTTCATGTGAAAGTGCCCGTTTTTTAAAAAAAATAAAACTATTAAAAACAGGGGCACTTTCATTCATGAAAATTGACATTGCACCATATTTTAAAAATACTTACCTTTTTCTTCTGAAACGCCGGATCGCCGTTCTGAAACATTGCCCCGCCTGCTTCTTCCTGGTTTGCTTACCCAGCAATGATGAAACCGGCGTCCTCCAATCACGGAGTTGCTTCAGGCAATGATTCCACCGGGGGGAAGCCATGAATGGAGGATGCCGGAATCGTCATTGCTGACATATGAAGAGGCTTGCGACGGGCTGGTGAAGCGCTGGAGTGGCTTTAAGAAGAAAAGGTAAGTATATTTTAAGAAAACGGATGAAATGTCAATTTTCATGAATGAAAGTGCCCCTGTTTTTAATAGTTTTTTTTAAAACAACGGGCACTTTGCCATGAAATTTGACCTTCACTTTAAAGATTCTACCCAAGTAATAAAAATGTGATGGGATGATAACATGTGGCTTATAACCTGCGATGTAACCTCTCTATATACTTGCATAAGACACATTGATGGTTTAAAAACAGTAGATTATTACCTTGAAACAGATGAAGAAATGAATATACATCATAGAGATTTTATTCTAGAAAGTATAAAGTTTATTAAGAAAAAAAGGAGCGCAGCTTCATCCGGTAAAAAAGTTCATCTTTATTAATTTGAGTACATGGATAAAATTCCAGCAGCAGCAGGAAACATAGAACAGGGATGAAAGGTCTGACTAGTTTCGGCTATCCCGCCGTAATCGTAAACCTGTACATCTTAAAATTGTATTGGTTTAAAAATACTTTACTATTCTCTAATGACCATTGATGTGGTGGCACTCTATTCGAGTATCCCTAAAGATATGGGATTAAAAGCAATCAGACATTTTTTGGAACCCATTTATGGTACAGACAGTGAAGCTACCAAATACATCTTAAGGGTTACTGTGTTCTTGTTAGAACACAATTATTTCTTGTTTGAAGGGGTCTACTATCTGCAGAGACAAGGGACAGCCATGGGGGCAAAATTTGCCCCCTCATATGCTAACATCTTTATGGGCTGGCTTGAGAGAACCTTTGTCTACTCAGATAGTGACCCCTTCAGGAAACATATCTTACTGTACAAACGCTTCATAGATGACCTACTAATTGTATGGTCATCAGATAAGATGAACGCAGAGAAGTTTGTACAGTACTTGAATACTAGTGAAAACGGGGTACAATTTACCTATGAATGGAGTAAATTTTCCATCAATTTCCTAGATGTGACCCTAGTAGGTGATTCAAACACTGGCCGAATCACTTCTAGGTTGTATAGAAAGCCAATTTCTGGCAATACACTTTTGCACCACAAAAGCTCACATCCAAGGCATGTATTTAAGGGAATTGCCAAGGGGCAGTTGCTACGTACTAGACGCCTATGCAGTTCAGACCAGGATTTTGCTGTTGAAAGCAAGAGTATGGTTGACAAACTAGTGGAAAGGGGGTACCGGCCGGAGATGGTCAGAAACGTGGCTAAGGAGGTGGCTGGGGTGAGTAGACAGGAGGCCCTAAAACACAAATACAAGAGTGACATGGATGATAGAACTATGTTCATCACCAAGTATTCTACAGAGTATGATGAGGTGTGTGCCATCCTCAAAAGATATTTTCCAATACTGTACGGGGACAAAGCCCTAAAGGAAGTGGTAGCTAAGGGTTTCAAATGCATATATTCAAAAAATATGACTTTGGGCAACATATTATCTCCTTCCCTATTACCCCCTACAAAGAAGCCATCTTCTTGGCTTAGTATCCAAGGAACATACAAATGTGGTGATGGGAGGTGCAAAGCCTGTGATTATCTGGTAGAGGGTAAGGAATTTTATTCCTGTACCACAAACCAAACTTTTAAAACCAACGGGCTTATAAAATGTTCAACACCTTATACTATATACTTAATTGAGTGTACACAACATCACCAACAGTATGTTGGCAAAACTAGTCGAGATGTGCGTACCCGAATACGGGAACACTTGGGTTACATTAAAAACGAAGTAACATGTTCAGCACTCTCCAGACACTTCATTGAAACACATGCTTGTTTAGTCAATACCTTCAAATGGAGGGCTATCGAAGTAATAAAAAAACTGTTAAGGGGGGGAGACAAGGATACACTCCTAGCCAGACGTGAAACCTTCTGGATTTTTAAATTAAGGACTAGAGTTCCTGATGGATATAACTCGGAGTTCGATTTGATCAATCATTGGCAATAAGCCAATGAATGGGCTATAACTTTATCTGCCCATAGAGTTGTGCTCCTTGTCTATCACCAATATATGTGATTATTCATTTTACTATCTATTATTACTTTATGTGACTATTTATCCTTATTTGTACTGTAGTAGTGGCAATACCTGCCAACTCCAGCCAACCATTTACCCTTTACTCGTTTTTGGCCGCCTGCGGCCGATATCCCAATATGCAATCACATAACTCTGTGTGCTCGCAGAGGCGATGATACCTGTATTGTATAGTTAACTGCACACTGTTCATACGTTAGGTAGCACATGTGCATAATCACCCCCTCTCTGGAGCTTTCTGTCCCTACATATACATATAATATCTTTTAATTTTTCCAAGTCATAAACATATGTAATACTCTGCACATCATATAATAAGGGTTTATATGACTCTGACAATTTATATATATATTTTATAGATTGTGTACTTTAAGAATTTGTATCACCTTAAATATTACCATTGATATTTTCTAAATGACTATAGGTCTGGTGTTATTAGATACTTATTTGGGCCATAATGGCTCGGAATTCTTAGTTACTGACTATTGTTAGTTATAAGACAATTGGTTTCTTTTACACCATACATCAGTGTATATGCCTTTAGCTTATTAGTTTATTATCATTGCACTACTTCAGTGTTCAGTACCTTTACATATATATATAAGGTATGAACTGTCTGAATGAATTAATCGTATTAGGATACCATAAGATACTAGAATTATAGAGCTTAATATGCCTTAGATGAAACTACATGTTTTTCATCAGTTCTGCTATAATCAAATACTATGATCACGTAGTTATCCTGAGGTGTCTTAACCTACGAATAGGTTAAATCCAATAGGTTTCTTTCAGACAATTGTATTATTTTGGTTGATTTTTAGGGGGTTCTTCTAGTCAATTGAGACCAATGTATTGTATTGCATTATAGATATGAGTATGAGTATATATCACCTTTGCCCTTGAACTATATGTGATATGAGAAACATTTTTTCTAAACATTTTTTCTTGATATATAGAGGGGTTACACCCATTTATGTAGCAATATATTCAACAATATGGTATATATACAATAATACTAAAACCATCTTAAATGTATGTTTAGATATAGGATGTATGAATTATTTAGGTATTATTCTAACCTCCTTTCTTTCTGTAAATATTATCTGTCACCTTCAGAACATACTGGTGTAAAATAGTTTTCATTAAAATATTCCAATATTCAGTATGTATAGTTATCTAGCTCCCACTACACCTTTCAGCACTCATGGAGTTAATATGTTTCAGCAAACAACGCCCTCTATCCAACCAATTAGAGAATAGTAAAGTATTTTTAAACCAATACAATTTTAAGATGTACAGGTTTACGATTACGGCGGGATAGCCGAAACTAGTCAGACCTTTCATCCCTGTTCTATGTTTTCTGCTGCTGCTGGAATTTTATCCATGTACTCAAATTAATAAAGATGAACTTTTTTACCGGATGAAGCTGCGCTCCTTTTTTTCTTATTATTCACACATTGGATTACAAGGAATCCTCTTTGCAGTCTCTGTCCAATTACATCCCCGTTCCTACCTTCTCAGCGTTTAATGCTTCAGTTTGGAAGCGGATTGTCTTCACAGGAAGGATTCACTACGGAGCGGTTCAGCCAATGGGCTCGCAGCCTCACACACACCCCCAGTTTAGACGTCATGCCTAGGCGCCGGGACGCTTGAAGCAGAGAAAGATCAGTGGCGTTACACGCCAAGCGGAGGATCTCTATCAGCGCATACCTTGTACAGCCTTGAGCAATCAATCGTCTAGAACCGGAGAAGATTTTGGCAGAAGGGTGAGTTTATTTCACTCTATTCCGCAATGGTGGATGCCTGTTTTTCCTCACTACTGGGGGTGTTTGCTGTGTAGACCTGCTGGGGCATATACCGCTACTATTTAACTGACCTTTGTGAAGATTCAACGACATTGGTTTGGAACATTAAATTTGTAGAGACATACTAGTTTTCAATTTGGGAATATTTTCTTCGTTGTTATTTATAAAGTTTATTCTAACACATATTTACTTCCATTTTGAGGACAATTTTTATGACCAGATCTGTGGCACAGTCATGGGGACCAGGTTCACTCCAAGCTATTTGGAGTGAACCCGCTCACTTTAACCCCTAAAAACTGCTTCATGCAGTTTAAAAAAATAAAAATAAAGATGCTACAATTTTATTTAAACAAAAAGGGTCCTCACACTTGTTACAGTTTGTGAAATTGCTTATATTATAGTTCCATTTCTATGTATATATTGTATGTACGTATGAGCATATTTATGTACTGGTATATAATATTCTAGTCATATTAACTAGCCATGAAAAATACAGGAACCTTTGCTTTAATGCACTGTTTCAGTTACAAAAGCAATAAAGCCTTTTGTTTACCATGCCCTGTCTACCTCAAAGAAAATCAGGAGATGGTAAATAAGGGAGTTATTTCCTCAGGCTTCCTCCCATTCAATAGAGTCACCAAATGTTTACATGTAAATAGAAGTCTTTGGCTGTTGGGGTGTGGATGTGGTAGATAACAGGTTATCATGATTTATAGCTATCCACCCCCTACAATAGCCCCTATTTACATGTAAACAGCTAGGACCAATGGTGTTAAGTTTTCCAAATATGGTTAGGGAGGGAAAAATTGAACCAATTGTATTAAAGTAATACTAACAGATGGAGCAAGGTTTTAATATATAGAACAAGATTTAGTCAGTAGAGTCAGAGTCAGAGAGAAGGAGAGGAGAGAGAAGGGAGGATGAGGACAGGAAGCTAGCAGAAACATCCAGACTGTCCCAGACAACCCTATTACAACATTTGAATAAGGTACCTGTATCATGTATGTTTGTATAAGTGTATATTTGTCTTGTAAGTAAATGTTAATTGTTATTGTCTTTAGGCCTACACATTGAATATTGTGTCATTTAATGCTTTTTAGCTGATCTAATAAATAATTGTGTATTTTGAAACTAACAGTAATTGTATGAGTCTTATCACATTGGGTTATTTATCATTTTCTCATCTATATGTGTAAGTATGCAATATTTTAGGCTAGAACCTAGTCAATTCTGCCTATTAATATAATATAGAAATATCTAATCCCATAGCTACAAATTGTATATTGTAAACCCCTTTTTAGCTAAATAATAAGCCATATGTCATATAGTTATGTCTTGCATGGTCAAGAAGCATAAAATATATATTTCTAGATTAGTTAGAATTTAATTGTTAATTCCTCAATGAGCCATAAAAAGCTGTGTAAATAAACAGATATATTTTATGGACGTAGCTACTTGTCACTCTGGGATGAAATCAGAAAATATTGCATAGATATACATATATATATTTGCACTTTACAAGTCAGATTAAGGAACTAAAATTCCTTATATTAAATAACCTTTAAGACTAAATATAATATTTGTACTCTCATATAATTTTGTAGAGTTATCATTTTTAAGAGTTATACTTTTAAAAGTTGGACTCTTTGTTATTTTTAAGACACTTAGGCCTAGATTTGGAGTTTGGCGGTAGCCGTGAAAACCAGCGTTAGAGGCTCCTAACGCTGGTTTTAGGCTACCGCCGGTATTTGGAGTCACTCAAAATAGGGTCTAACGCTCACTTTCCAGCCGCGACTTTTCCATACCGCAGATCCCCTTACGTAAATTGTGTATCCTATCTTTTCAATGGGATTTTTCTAACTCCGGTATTTAGAGTCGTGTCTGAAGTGAGCGTTAGACATATAACGACAAAACTCCAGCCGCAGGAAAAAAGTCAGTAGTTAAGAGCTTTCTGGGCTAACGCCGGTTTATAAAGCTCTTAACTACTGTGCTCTAAAGTACACTAACACCCATAAACTACCTATGTACCCCTAAACCGAGGTCCCCCCACATCGCCGACACTCGAAAAACATTTTTTAACCCCTAATCTGCCGACCGCCACCTACGTTATACTTATGTACCCCTAATCTGCTGCCCCTAACACCGCCGACCCCTGTATTATATTTATTAACCCCTAACCTGCCCCCCACAACATCGCCTCCACCTGCCTACACTTATTAACCCCTAATCTGCCGACCGCAAAGCGCCGCCACCTACGTTATCCTTATGTACCCCTAATCTGCTGCCCCTAACACCGCCGACCCCTATATTATATTTATTAACCCCTAATCTGCCCCCCTCAACGTCGCCTCCACCTGCCTACACTTATTAACCCCTAATCTGCTGACCGGACCTGAGCGCTACTATAATAAAGTTATTAACCCCTAATCCGCCTCACTAACCCTATAATAAATAGTATTAACCCCTAATCTGCCCTCCCTAACATCACCGACACCTAACTTCAATTATTAACCCCTAATCTGCCGACCGGAGCTCACCGCTATTCTAATAAATGTATTAACCCCTAAAGCTAAGTCTAACCCTAACACTAACACCCCCCTAAGGTAAATATAATTTCAATCTAACGAAATAAATTAACTCTTATTAAATAAATTATTCCTATTTAAAGCTAAATACTTACCTGTAAAATAAATCCTAATATAGCTACAATATAAATTATATTTATATTATAGCTATTTTAGGATTAATATTTATTTTACAGGTAACTTTGTATTTATTTTAACCAGGTACAATAGCTATTAAACAGTTAAGAACTATTTAATAGCTAAAATAGTTAAAATAATTAAAAATTTACCTGTAAAAGAAATCCTAACCTAAGTTACAATTAAAACTAACACTACACTATCAATAAATTAATTAAATAAACTACCTACAATTAACCTAACACTACACTATCAATAAATTAATTAAATAAACTACCTACAATTAACCTAACACTACACTATCAATAAATTAATTAAATACAATTCCTACAAAATAAATACAATTAAATAAACTTGCTAAAGTACAAAAAATAAAAAAGAACTAAGTTACAAAATATAAAAAAATATTTACAAACATAAGAAAAATATTACAACAATTTTAAACTAATTACACCTACTCTAAGCCCCCTAATAAAATAACAAAGCCCCCCAAAATAACAAAATGCCCTACCCTATTCTAAATAACTAAAGTTCAAAGCTCTTTTACCTTACCAGCCCTGAACAGGGCCCTTTGCGGGGCATGCCCCAAGAAGTTCAGCTCTTTTGCCTTTTAAAAAAAACATACAATACCCAAGCCCCCCAACATTACAACCCACCACCCACATACCCCTAATATAACCCAAACCCCCCTTAAATAAACCTAACACTAAGCCCCTGAAGATCTTCCTACCTTGTCTTCACCATACCAGGTTCACCGATCCGTCCTGAAGAGCTCCTCCGATGTCCTAATCCAAGCCCAAGCGGGGGGCTGAAGAGGTCCATGATCCGGATGAAGTCTTCATCCAAGCGGGAGCTGAAGAGGTCCATGATCCGCATGAAGTCTTCTATCAACGGCATCTTCAATCTTCTTTCTTCCGGATCCATCTTGCAGACCTCCGACGCGGAACATCCTGCTGGCCCGACGGACTAATGGAATCAGCCAATCAGAATCAAGTTCAATCCGATTGGCTGATCCAATCAGCCAATCAGATTGAGCTCACATTCTATTGGCTGATCGGAACAGCCAATAGATTGCGAGCTCAATCTGATTGGCTGATTGAATCATATTTGAAGAACTTCTTACCTATGGAAAAGGCTTTCCCATCTACAGAAAAACATTTCCTATCTTTAGAATAAAGCTTCAACTGCATGTGTAAATCAACTATATTTTTGTTGCATGCATTTTGCAGTTTATTTAGTGGATTGTTTGTTCATCATTTAAAATGCAACAAATGTGGCAAATCCTGTTACATCAATCTGAATTTTAATTCACATCTACTTTATTGCACATTTCTGACCATTTAGGGCTAGATTACAATTGGTGCGCTTTTTAGCGCTCCAACTTGAGAGTTTCTTTCGCTAGAAAGTTAACTTTTTGCGTGCGTCAGGTAGTTCTCGTATTACAAGTTAAAAGTAAAACATTTGTGCGCAAGTTAAAACCCAATGCGCACAAACAGTTGGACTTCAGATATCGCAACTGATATGAAACCCAATTTTTTTCTTTTATGGTTCAGATAGAGCATGCAATTTACTTCTATTATCAGCTTTTCTTCATTCTCTTTGTATCTTTGTTTGAAAAAAGTAGGAATGTAAGCTTAGTAGCTGGACCATTTTTGTTCAGCACCCTGGGTAGCGCTTGCAGATTGGTGGCTAAAAACTTTCATATACCTTTAACTATTCTCCCCATAGAATTCAACGGAGCATGCAAACTGTTCCAATCAGCCAATAGAATGCAAGCTCAATCCTATTGGCTGATTGGATCAGCCAATAGGATTGAACTTCAATCCTATTGGCTGATTGCATCAGCCAATAGGATTTTTCTACCTTAATTCCGATTGGCTGATAGAATTCTATCAGCCAATCGGAATCTAAGGGAGTCATCTTGGATGATGTCACTTAAAGGTACCTTCATTCGTCTTTAGTCGTCGGATGAAGAGGATGCTCTGTGTCTAATGTCTTAAAGATGGACCCGCTCCGCCAGATGGATGAAGATTGAAGATGCCGTTTGGATGAAGACTTCTGCCTGTCTGGAGGACCACTTTGCTCGACTTGAATGAAGACTTCTCCCTGCTTCATTGAGGACTTCGGCCCTGCTTGGATGAAGACTTCTCCCTGTAAGTCGAACTTCAGGGGGTTAGTATTAGGTTCTTTTTTAAGGGTGTATTGGGTGGGTTTAATTTTAGGTTAGGGAATTTGGGCCTGCAAAAGAGCTAACTGCCCTTTTAAGGGCAATGCCCATCCAAATGCCCTTTTCTGGGCAATGGGGAGCTTAGTTTTTTTAGATTTTTATTTGGGGGGTTGGTTGTGTGGGTGGTGGGTTTTACTGTTGGGGCGGTTGTTTGTATTTTTTTCAGTTAAAAGAGCTGATTACTTTGGGGCAATGCCCAACAAAAGGCCCTTTTAAGGGCTATTGGTAGTTTAGTTTAGGCTAGGGTTTTTTTTTTTTATTTTGGGTTTTTTATTTTATTTTGATAGGGCTATTAGATTAGGTGTAATTGGTTTAAATATCTTGTAATTTGTTTATTATTTTCTGTAATTTAGTGGGGGGGGGGGTTTGTACTTTAGCTAATTTAATTGATTTAACTGTTGTTAATTTAGTTAATTTATTTAATTATAGTGTAGTGTTAGGTGTTATTGTAACTTAGGTTAGGTTTTATTTTACAGGTACTTTTGTATTTATTTTAGCTAGGTGGTTATTAAATAGTTAATAACTGTTTAATAACCATTGTACCTAGTTAAAATAAATACAAACTTGCCTGTAAAATAAAAATAACCCCTAAGCTAGCTACAATGTATCTATTAGTTATATTGTAGCTAGCTTAAGGTTTATTTTATAGGTAAGTATTTCGTTTTAAATAGGAATAATTTAGTTAAAGGGACACTGAACCCAAATTTTTTTCTTTTGTGATTCAGATAGAGCAGCAATTTTAAGCAACTTTCTAATTTACTCCTATTATCAAATTTTCTTCATTCTCTAGGTATGTTTATTTGAAAAGCAAGAATGTAAGTTTAGATGCTGGCCTATTTTTTTTTTTTAACAAACTGTGTTGTCCTTGCTGATTGGACAGCACCAATAAACAAGTGCTGTCCATGGTACTGAACCAAAAATGTGCTGGCTCCTTAGCTTAGATTCCTTCTTTTTCAAATAAAGATAGCAACAGAATGAAGAAAAATTGATAATAGGAGTAAATTAGAAAGTTGCTTAAAATTGCATGCTCTATCTAAATCGTGAAAGAAAAAAATTTGGATTCAGTGTCCCTTTAATGATAGGAATATATATATATATATAATATATTTCTTTTAATTATATTTAAGTTAGGGGGTGTTAGGGTTAGACTTAGATTTAGAGGTTAATAACTTTAATATAGTGGCGGCGATGTTGAGGGTGGCAGATTAGGGGTTAATAAATGTAGGTAGGTGGCGGGGATGTTAGGGATGGTAGATTAGGGGTTAATAATGTTTGCGAGGTGGGAGTTCGGCGGTTTAGGGGTTAATATTTTTATTATAGTGGCGGCGACGTTGGGGCGGCAGATTAGGGATTAATAAGTGTAGGTAGGTGGCGGCGACATTGGGGGCAGTAGATTAGGGGTTAATACATATAATGTAGATGTCAGTGATGTTGGGGGCAGCAGATTAGGGGTTCATAAGTATAAAGTAGGTGGCGGCGGTGTCTGGAGCAGCAGATTAGGGGTTAATAAATATAATGCAGGTGTCGGCGATGTCGGGGCGGCAGATTAGGGGTTAATAAGTGTAAGATTAGGAGTGTTTAGACTCGGGGTTCATGTTAGGGTGTTAGGTGTAGACATACATTTTATTTCCCCATAGGAACCAATGGGGCTGCGTTAGTGAGTTTTACGCTGCTTTTTGGCAGGTGTTAGACTTTTTCTCAGCCGGCTCTCCCTGTTGATTCCTATGGGGAAATCGTGCATGAGCCCGTACGACCAGCTCACCGCTGACTTAAGCAGCGCTGGTATTGGAGTGCGGTAATGAGCAAAATTTTGCTCAACGCTTACTTCTTGTCTTTTAACGCTGGGTTTCTAAAAACTTGTAATACCAGCGCTGCATGTAAGTGAGCGGTGAGACAAAACTGCTCGTTAGCACTACATAGCCTCTAATGCAAAACTCGTAATCTAGGCCATAGATTCCATAATAAACAAATTTCACAATACATTGACAGTAAAGCTAGGCTCAAAGGAGCTCATGAGTGTGTATGTGTCTTTAACTCATTATGGCAGTGGTTTGTGCAAATATGTTTATAACAGTGTTATACATTGTTGCAAACGCTGCTGCATAGGGTGCTTAAAGGCACAGTAAAGTCAAAATTAAACTTTAATGATTCAAATAGAGCATGCAGTTTAAAAAAACTTTTCAATTTACATCTATTATCAAGTTTGCTTTGTTCTCTTGGTATCCTTTGTTAAAGACTAAATCCAGTTAGACTTATAGGAGTTTAGAAGTGTGTACATCTATAGCATTCTATGGCAACAGTCTTTGCAACTATGTATAACATTGCTATAAACATTGTTGCTAACACTGCTGCCAGATAACTAAAGATGTGTATGCTCCAGAGCTCATCTAGGATTAATCTTAAACAATGCATACCAAGAAAACTAAGCAAAATGTAATTGCAAAGTTGTTTAAAACGACATGTTCTATCCTATCCATTTAAAGGGACACTATACCCAAACATTTTCTTTCATGATTAAGATAGAGAGTATAATTTTAAACAACATTCCAATTTACTTCTATTACCTAATGTGCTTCATTCTTTAGATATACTTTAATGAAGAAATAGCGATGCACACAGGGAACCAATCACAGGAGGCATCTATGTGCAGCTACCAATCAGCAGCTACTAAGCATATCTAGATATGCTTTTCAGCAAAGAATATCAAGAGAATGGAGCAAAATAGATAATAGAAGTAAATTAAAAATTTGTTTAGAATTGTATGCTCTGTCTAAATCATGAAAGAAAAAAAATTGGGTTTCATGTCCCTTTAAGTTTAATGTTCACTTTAGCGTCCCTATAAGACACATTCCAGAGTCTACACCAACAGAACAAAGCAAATGTGAGAATAGAAATAAATTGGAAAGCTTTTAAAAATAAATGCTCTTTCTGAATGTGTGTTATACTTTATTTTATTTTTTTAAACTGTTACATTAAAATAGTTTCTTATTGTATTGGTAAAAAAAATACTCAAATGATGTAGTAGTAGGAAAATGTGTTAAACATGCAAAGAAAATACAAAAAAACAGGTTTTTCAAGGGGAGTTCCAAAGGGATTTTTTTCTCATAATAGAAAGAGTATTTTGTTACAATGACAGTAAAAACATATGGGTAATTGATTAAATAGTAAGTATGACTGGCTATTTTTTTTTTTTTTTTTTTTTTTTTTTTTTTTGAGTTTTAAATTTTTTCTTTATTAAGAACAAAAGGTACATACAGTTAAATAACCAAAGAAAGAAATTACTTTCCACAAGTACATCAAAACAATTACATAGCATTAACATATAACAATTAGGCGTATTGCAGAGTTATATACATCCATATATATTGTAAACAATATTTGTGCTTCTTATTCGGTCAATGCGGGGAGTCTACTATGTATCTAGAAGTCACGGATAGCGGAGTATAACTCCAGAGTCGTAGTGATAGGGTTGAAGTGACAGTTGTAACCACGTTTCTCAATTACTTTGTCGGTCTGTATTTTGACATGGTCATTCAGTGGCATTGGGAGTAAGGGGTAGGTTATAGGGTTAGTAGGGAGGGAGTCATCACATGGGAGGGGAAGTTCAGGTAAGAAGAGGTGAGGAAAGGGGAAGGGGATAGGGTAAAGAACGCGGTAGTAGAGATAGAGACATGAAGAGAGTGAGTGGGGGAGAAAGGGGAGGAAAAAAAAAAAAAAAAAAAAAGAAAAAAAAAAAGGGGAGGTAAAACTACTTGTGCGCGGTATCTCCAGTCCCAACTGCCTAGGGAGAGGAAGAGCAGTACGGGAGTCCGTATGGGTCTACTGGATCTGAATCCAGTCACCCCAGATTGCCCAGTAAACTTCCATTCGCTCTAACGAGCTATATGCAAATTTTTCCATGTTGGCTAAGTATTGTATTACCTCACAGACTTCCGAAATCGTGGGTGAGGTAACCTGTTTCCAGGCTCTAGCAATGCAAAGTTTGGTGGCCGCCATCACATAGATCACCAGTTGTTTGCTACATTTGGGGAGAGTATTATCCATGATGTGGAAGAGTGCCACCCTTGGCGTTAGCTGTATAGTCAGATTCATAGAATGCAAGAGTGTCTCGACATCTTTCCATAGGTCCTTTATTTTAGGACATGACCACCATATATGGGAATTGGAGCCTACCCTTCCGCACGATCTCCAGCAATCGGGAGATACATTAGGAAACATTCTCGACAGTTTGGTGGGGACTCTGTACCATTGTAGCATTAGTTTCATATAACTTTCGAAGATCGTTATACAATGGATCGTTTTTTTTGTCAATTCAATCGCTGCTTTCAGCTCTATATCTGATATGATTAAAGCCAACTCCTTGCACCACATTTTGATTTGGCTTGGGAGGCCTTCTGAGTGGTCTTGTAGCATGGCTTTGTAGTGGAATGTGAGGGGTTTCCACGTCCCCATCTCAAGCAGCCATCTTTCTTCCCATTTAGAATGGGGTCTGAGCGTCTGAGTGCCAAATTTCCAGGAGCGAAGTAAGCTGAGTACCCTACAGCATTCAAAGTAGAGCCATAAGGGAGAACCGCTTAGTAAGTCAAGTACTTGATGAACTGTCATAAGTTTACCGTTTGAAAACAGATGTTCCACCATGTCTATGTTGTGTTGTATCCAAAACTCAAGATGGATATTCGGTAGGTCCCAGAGAAGACCCCTTATCTGGTGAATCGGTGAGGGATGTGGGGCAATCTCCTTATGATGTCTAAGTACATGCCACATTTTGATATTTTGTTGTACTATGGGGTTAGGAACTCTATCTACCAGCTGCTTGTGTTCATGAACCCAGAGAATACTTGGTAAGTCTAGGCCTTCAGGTAGGTGTAGTTCCTCTATTTTGAACCATTTCGGTTCCTCTCTAGTCGGGCCCCAAGCCGTGATCTGTGATAGTCTAGCGGCTTCATAGTAAAGGAATATATTTGGAAAAGCTACTCCACCTTTGGAGAACTCTCTCTGCATGGTTTTGTAGCCAATCCTAGGCATCTTTTTCCCCCATACATACTTAGAGAAAATTCGGTGAATTTGTTGTAATGTACCATGCGGGATGTTCAATGGGAGACATCGGAATAGGTACAGCGCTTTAGGAAGCAGTGACATTTTCACCGTGGCGATGCGGCCCATCCAAGAGATTTCTCTGAAATCCCATCTGTGTGTTAAGGATCGCAACTCAATGATGAGGGCGTCAAAGTTTAAAGAGAGGATGACGTCTAGGTCTGCACTTAGGTGAACACCTAGATGTTTGAGGGACGATGTAGACCAGTGAAAGTCATACGTTTCACGTAGGCTCAGGAGTTGGTCTTCGGGCAAGTTAATACTGTATGCCTCTGTTTTTGAGACGTTTATTTTGTAATAGCTCAGGAGGCTAAACTGTTCTAGGGCAGTGAAAACCGCCGGGACTGAACTTTGGGGGTTTGTGAGAAAGAGAGTAACGTCGTCCGCATACAGAGCAATCTTTTCCTGACTGGTGCTTACTGGTAATCCCTCAATGACAGGCGACATCCGAATCAGTTCTGCCAATGGTTCCATGACCAAGGCGAATAGCAAGGGGGATAGTGGACAGCCTTGCCTGGTACCATTGGAAATATTGAAGGGAGGAGAGCAGAAGCCCAACCCTCTTACTCTGGCACTTGGATTAGAGTACAAGACTTTGATCATGGTTATGGCTTCGGGTGGAAAGTCAAACGTGTCCAAAACTCTCCACATATACTCCCATCTGACCCTGTCAAACGCTTTTTCAGCGTCTAGTGACAGGGCCAGAAGGGGGACAGCTCGTCTCTTCGCCTCGGAAAAGACGGAAATCAGTCGTCTCGTATTGTCCGGGCCCTGCCGGCCGTTCACGAATCCGACCTGATCTGTGTTGATTAATCCCGGCAGCAGGGGAGACAGCCTTTCCGCGAGAATTTTAGAATATAATTTTGTGTCTACATTAATAAGTGAAATGGGACGGAAATTGCCGCAAAGGGTCGGGTCTTTACCCGGCTTTGGGATCGCAACTATAGTTGCTTCAAGATATTCTTGTAGTATCTGTCCTTCAGTTCTGATTTCGTTGTACGCTTGACAGAGTACAGGTTTGAGTTGCGTTTGTAATTTTTTGTACAATTGCCCCGGAAACCCATCCGGGCCCGGGGCTTTATCAGTCTTCAACTGTTTAATTGCTATTCCGAGTTCCATTTCAGTAATAGGTTCAGTTAGCTTAACCTTGTCTTCCTCTGAGAGTTTGGGTAGGCCTAGTCTCTGTAAGAAGGAGGAGATATCCGGAGGAGACATCACTCTGGGTGTCTCATGAGAGTTGATGTTATACAGGCGTTCATAGAAGTCGGCAAAAGCCTTTCCTATGTCTTCAGGAGCATGTACTTTTTGACCTTCAAGGACGAGGTATGGTATTCGGGAGCTAGCTAGTTTCTGCTTCAGTTTATTTGCAAGCATCGAGCCTGCTTTGTTGCTTTTTGAGTACATAATCATTTTGAATCTCAAAAGGGCTCGTTTAAATTTCTCCACTTCCAGGTTTTTAATCTGTGATTTCAAATTCAAAATCTCAGTGGATAGGCTAGCTGTAGGCATTAGTTTGTTTTGCCTTTCTTTCGCCCGAAGGTCGCAAGTGAGCTTGCCTAGCGGGGCCCCCCATTTTTTTTTGATATTCGATGCCTTTGCAATACAGAATCCCCTGATGTACGCCTTTAATGCTGCCCACCTGATTTGGTGTGAAGTCTGATTGGGTCTGTTAGTGTCTAAAAATTCCTCGACCCTGTCGACCAATTCTGTGACAAAAGAGATGTCCTCCCAGAGAAACCTCGGGAGCCTCCATGACGGTCTAGCCAGTGCGGATCTCTCAATGTCAATAGACATTGTAACAGCGTCATGATCTGACCATGGACAGCTGCATATGCTAGAGTTTGTGATGTTGTTCATAGACCAGGAGTCGACAAAGAAGTAGTCCAATCTCGAGTATGATCGGTGAGGGGGAGAAAAAAACGTGTAATCTCGTGAGTCAGGGTGACATGCCCTCCACACATCATAGAGCTCAGACTGGTATATCAGGTTTTGAAATTTAGGAGCTGTAGATCTAGAGTAGTTGTCTAAAACTCTATCTTTCGGGAGTTTTTTGTCCGTATGGGGGTCCCAGACTAGATTAAAATCTCCTCCTAGAATTAATGTGCCTTGCTTCAGGCCATCGATAAGATGCAGCATCGTGCGGAGGAAGGTTATCTGACCTTGGTTAGGGGCATACAAGTTTACTAGAGTGAAGAGGTGTGAATTCAGTTTGCAAACCACCAAAAGAAATCTCCCTTCTGGGTCCATTTCTATATGTTGTGGTTGAAATGCAACTCTTGCACTGATGCAAATTGAGACTCCTCTGGTTTTTTCATGGTAGGTCGAATTAAGGACCACCGGAAAGTGTCTAGATTTCAATATTGGAGTATTAGTTGAAGACCAATGCGTCTCCTGTAAAAAGGAAACATCACACTGGAGCTTCCTTAAGTAAGTTTGTACCATGCTTCGCTTCTCTGGCGAGTTAAGTCCCTTCGTGTTGAGGGAGACAAATTTAAGACCAGGGTTCATCGCGAAAGAAAAAAAAAAAAAAAAAAAAAAAAAAAAGGGGGGGGGATCTAAAGGGTGAGGAAGGAGGAAGAAGGGAAGTTAAATAGCCGTTGTTAGTAGTCTGAGAGCAGTAATGAGTGTGGGCTGGTGGTTATCGTCTGTTTATAAGTTATGAAAATATGAAAAGTAGGTCACTTATTGAGTGCGATTGAATCTGTGTTCTTGTGCTTACTTTCGGTAAGCTATGGTGTTACCCTTGGGGGGGGTGGAGAGATACAGTCCTACGACTGCATTAACCAATGTCCAAAAGAGTAAGAAATAAGAGAAAGAAAAACTGAAAAACTGAAAATCGGAGAGAGGAGAGAGGAGATGGGGTTCGGGCCGAGGCAAAGTCTGTAAGCAGGGGGGGGGGGGGGGGGGGAAAGAGAAACAGTAATGTGTATCACTTCCCTGATAAGCAGGGTCAATTCTATGTATATTTATCGAGGTGTAACTGTATAAATTAGTATCATTTTATAGGTCATGAGGAAAGAAGAAAAAGGTGTTCCTGTATAGGGTTTAACCGTAAATGATTAAAAGTGCAGATGTCAAGGAGAGAAAAATGAGATATTAATGGTTCAGTGTGCTGTCCTGAAGGTCATGTAAAAACTTTATCTGATCAAAACAATATCTTTCAATCATAAATGCGAGAGAAAATGGTGAAGGATCACAGTAATCATAATAGCTTCAGTCTGTGTAATTAGAGCCTACCAACTATATTTTAGCACATAATGGTATCTTTGTTGCCTAGGTTAGGTGTTTCTGTTCTGATCTAACATCTGGTATGGGTCATAGTAGCTTCACTCTGTATAACCAAAACCTGCGAATCTACATTTAAGTGCATAATGGCAGCTTAGTTGCCAAGGTCAGGTGTTTCAGTTCTGATCTCGCATCTCTTATGTGGCTTATCTATTGATATTTAGGCTAATCTATACTCACAGGTGCAAAACTAATATATCTTAATTAATAATTAACTCATATAGGCAATAGAGAACTAGAGGGGATCTAGTAAAGCCTTTTTGTCAGATATGCTTAGGACTTGTCTTATAGCATTTACTTTAGGACTCAATAAGTTATGCCTTATCAAGCGAGACTCTCCGATTGAGGCTAACAGGCTCTAGTCATGTGATGAAACATATCCTTCCTATCACATCCATCTTAACATACCCCTTCGCATATTCAGCGGCTTATGTGTCTCTATTAGTACCTAGTGGGTGTATGCTAGGTTTAAATATAATTGTAGAGTACTACGGGCTGAGAGCTATTAAAGCAAGTATGGGTGTCTAGGGAATAGGGTGCGGGAGTCAAGGTCCTGGGAAATGATACGTACTTTGGAACAGAGATAGTAATATTTTATCTCTTGTAGAGGCTGTTAGGTTGGTTAGGAATTACCTGTCTCAAATCTCTAGACAAATGTAACATATGATAAACATAGGGCTTGTGAGTTATGATAAACATTGCATATAATCAGTGTCAAGAGTAGCACAGAATAACTGTAAACATTGTAAGAGAAAGAAAAAAATTCAAGCATTTTCGTTATCAGCAATAGGGCAAAATGGGATAGTCTCATATTGCGTGTCCATATCCTTGCAGCGTATCCCCATATATACCTTCCATATAGGATTCATTGAAATTTGCAACAAGTAACAGAGATGATAAGAAATAAACCTAAGCATTGCTAGAAAGGTATGTATTACTCTGACATTTTCACAGTCGAAGCCAGACCAGGAGGATGAATCCTGAGGCAGAAGGTCTCTTATGACAGTACATGTAATCAATATCAAGAGTAACACATGAAAACTGTAAACACAGATGAAGAATAAGCCTGAGCATTGCAAGAAAGGTATGTATTACTCTGACATTTTCACAGTCAATGCCAAAGCAGGAGGATGAGTCCTGAGGCAGAAAGTCTCTTATGACAGTACATGCAATCAATATCAAGAGTAACACATAAGGACTGTAGGCACTGCAAACAATAAAAAGAATTCTAGCATTTACATTATCAGCAATAGGAAATCTAAGCATTGCAAGAAAGGTATGTAGTACTCAGATATTTTCACAGTTAGAGCTGAGTCAGGAGCACGGTTCCTAAGGTAGGAAGTCTCTTATAATATGTATGTGTCCATGAAACTTATCTTCAATCAGGATCCAATGTCTCTAGTCCTGTAGTTTAACATTCCCCCTTTCATAACAGTTGCATAACTAGGGAGCAAATAAAACATCCCCCCTGCAAAACAATATAACAAAAAACATTTAGTAGCAAAGGATATACTTATCAGTCTTCATCTCCTGAGGATTCTTCTACCCTATCTGATGATAGTTGCTGAGGTGCTAAGTTCTGTCTTTTAGAAGGGGTACTTCTCTGAGCAAGGGGCCTCCATTCAAATGCAGATGGTCTTAGGATAGAGGAGGGGGTAGTGTTGAGTTCCATATCCTGAGGGATAAGGGAGCTATTTTCTCCAAATTGGTTGGGGAACTTGGTCCATCCCTTGAGAAGGAAGAGGCCTTTGTCTGGGGTATCCGCTGTGTAGAATCTTCCATCTTTTTGAATCAGAAGTTTAGTAGGGTATCCCCACCTATATTTAATTCCCATCTGTCTCAATGTCTTTGTCACTTCACGGAATGTGCCTCTCTTTTGCATCGTAAATTGAGACAGATCTGGAAATATTTGTATAGAGGCAAATTTGGCTGGCAGAGTGGGGCGAAGAAACATGGCTCTAAGAATTTGTTCTTTGTATGTGAAGTAGTGGAATCTGGCTATCACATCCCTTGGTTTCTCTGCTGAGACATTCCTCCCCCTGGGGAGTCTGTGCGCTCTGTCTATCAGGGTCTCGTTGGGGAAACCTGGAGGGTGGAGTATTTCACACAGTTCAAGAAGGTATTTGCTAAGATCAGTTGGGGTAATCTCTTCAGGTACACCTCTAAATCTTAAGTTGTTTCTGCGGGAGCGGTCTTCCATATCCGCCATCTTAGCTTCAACTGTGTCTAGCATGTCCACTAGAACTTGAGAGTGGTTAGCCAAGTTTCCCTGTTCAACAGTTAAGTCCTCTTGTTTTTTTTCCAGGACATCAATGCGTTCACTAATAACGCCAATATCTCGCCTGAGGTCTGCCGTGGAGCTCTTAATAGCTTTTGTAAGGGAATCTTGGAGAGAATTCATCCTCTGAGTAAGGGTAGTGACAATATCTGAGGCTACAGAGTCAGGGATACTGCTCTCAATGTTAGCAGCTTCGGCCATATCACAGCCGTTTCCTAGTAATTGCTGTGGAGTGTCAGGATCGGTTGCAGGCTTTCCCAGAGTAGGTTTGACTTTAAAGTGGTCTACCACCGATTTCCTATACTCTGAGGGATTAGCGGTTTTTCTTCTAGACCCTTGTGGCATGATAAAGGAAGTGGGGGTTCAGTAGAAGTACTCCAATATGAAATGATATGATTGGGTAGAGATCTCTTAGTTTCTTAGATCATATTCCTTTATGTTCCATTTTATGCCTCGGCCCTAAGGACCCCTGTCTCCTAGTGCATGTTGTGAGCCATGTGGATCTACTAGTTTAAGATTAGAACTGGCATATGGTTGTACTTCGCCCAGTGGCGGCTTATAGTGAGAGCCTCCTTTGTTTCAAGCAGTTTCAGGATGAGGAAAAAGCAATTAACAGAGTTAAGCCTTCTGCAAGCACTGTCTCCCCCCCGGGGATATGCCTCCTATCGGCGAAGTCGGTAAAAGGTTGGGGGGTATGACCCACAGGTACCCCGCTCCTGCAGGAAAGGGTGGGGGGGGGACTAGTGAAGAGCAGTTATAATAAGGATAGTGAGTAGTGCCGGGCCCTTATTGTGGTCGGTAGGTACTGAGAATTCTGTTAGTGTGGGCTTCTGAGGGGCTGCAAGTAAGCATGAGGGAGAAGTGAGCTGCAGCGAACTTCAGAGGTGTCCAGAGTATATAGGGCCGTAACAGTGTTAAAAGGCCGCTGTGAAAAAGTCTGTGTGAGCAATTGCCTGTGGACTGTATCTTAGAGGGGGGTAATATACATAGCGATTTGGATACAAAAGTCACAGTCTATGTGTCCCTTATAGGAGCCGCAAGGAACTCGCTACTTACAGGCCGCCACGTGGGATGCTGCGGGGGTCACCACATCTGCCAAAGTGGAAAAAAGCAGAATCCAGTCGTTGCTTCCCCTCTCTCCTAGGGTTATTGTAGGTCCGGTAAGTCTACAAGGTGTATTGTTGTCACCAGGTACACTTTTATTTCTTCAGGCCTGGTGTCGAGTGCCGGTGTAGGCCGCAGCCGCGGTCTTTCCTGGGAAGCGGTCCGGTTCTCCTGGGCAGTCTAATTTTGCGGTCAAAATTGACTGAAAAATCGGACAGGGATCTGCTCCGGGTAGTGTCACTAGTTGCCCCAGGTGGTTTGTGAGCAAATTCGCTAGGTGTATATAGCTAAAAAAGGCTAAAATACCGCTTTTGCAAGGAGAGCTCAGTCACTACACGTCTTGCTAGTTATGCTGCTGGCTCCGCCCCCCGACTGGCTATTTTTTTTAATGCATCTTTTCCACCTAGCTGTTTCATGACGTATGCAATAAATACTTTCATATAATTTTATATAATTTTATAATTTACTATCCTTAAAGTGATTGTAAAGTTGAATAATTTAAAGGCCAGTATTTAAAAATACTCTTAAAAACAGGCGCACTTTAAGTCATTAAAGTTTACAATTTTTTAAAAATACCTTTTTGTTACGGTAAACTTTACCAGCGATCCTCTGCTCGCATGTCCTTCAGTATTTAGCATATTGATGACGATCCGGCTTCCTCCAATTGCTGTGTGCCTTACGAGCTGGACGCCAAAGGGGGCACACAACGATTGGAGGAAGCGGATTCGTCATCGATCTGCTCAATACTTCAGGAGATGTGGATGGAGGATTGTCCGTGAGTTTACAGCAACAAAAAGGTGAGTATTTTAAAAAGAAGCATAATTGTAAAGTTTAATGACTTAAAGTGCCCATGTTCTAAGAGTATTATTAAATACTGGGCTTTAAATCATTCAACTTTACAAACACGCTAATTACAATCAGACATGGACATTCTAATGTCAGTATTTCAGTTGTGTACAAATTTTATATTTGAAAGTGCTTTTTAATCTATTTTTTAATAAAAAAAAACAACTAAAAAAACGGCACTAAAAGGGCCTTTACATTGTGGTCTATGGGGACTGTGTGTTCACTGTAAATATATATGTATAGGCTTATATACATATATATGTATGTGTTAATATGTGTATATACACATAAACACATAAATATATATGTATATAAGCATATACATTATATATATTTACAGTTTGCTTACCATTTCTGCGCGACTTACCCCTTCGATGCGCTAGGTTCTCAGCCGTGTCTCAAGTCATGAAAATGAGGCTCCCATTGGAGCCTATGCAAGCGTGCTCTCATGAGCACAAACTTCCCTGCAATGTTGTGCATGGTGTGTTCTCAATAAAAACATTCTTTGTGTGTTATTAGTTTAAGCAGACTGTGATTGTCTATTGTTGTGACTTAGATGATGATCAGATCACATTTTATGACCAATTTGTGCAGAAATCCATATCATTCCAAAGGGTTCACATACTTTTTCTTGCAACTGTACATGACCCCGCAAACTATCATTGTAGCTTTTATTTGTTGTCATTTTATAATCACCACCAGTACAAAAAAAGAGATACTGTATAACAACAGCTCTCTTGGTAAAGTATGATTAACTAAATTAACTTCTTTGTTCTTCCTAAGGAAGTTTTGGCATGCACAGTTCAAATTAATAAATATTTTGGAACAAAGAATAATCTCTGCAGTGCTACACACTCACATCCATAGAACAACTGCTTAGTTCACCGAATATTTCCACAAATCAAATAAGCAAATAGTTGTCATTCTCTAGTGTTATAATGCCTAAACACAAAATTCTTCTCTTATGGGTCTACCTGACTGAAGTATTCAATGGTGCCCCTCCCATTAGATTTCATCAATTGGGACCATTTGGAATATATCAACTGAACTAAAAGTATATATTTATAACCCTCGGGACCCCTGTTGCTCTATTTTAAATAATGCCCCATCAATGGTGTTCTTAAAGGTTCGCTAAACAAATTTTTTTTCTTTCATGATTCAGGTAGAGAATACAATTTTAAACAATATTCCAACTTACTTCTATTTTTTAGATATCCTTTGTTGAAAAAATGGCAATGCACATTCTGAGCCAGTCATACGAGGCATCTATGTGGAAGTGGCAAACATTAGGAGAGTCCCACACATGGCTTTGCTCCAACCACCATACTAGAAAATTAAATACAGCCAGCGCTAAACATTTTATAAAATGCCATTGTGAGGTCCCTTCAGTGCTTGAGGGGCCCTCTACTACACTTGGGCCCCGGTGCCACTGCACCGGCTGCGTCACTAGTAGTTCCGCCCCTGCAAAGTACAGTTAAACTCATAATAACACCATCTAATAAAAAATATTACAAACAAATATTGCACACAGAAGTTGTAAATGCAGGGCTCAAACATATGAGATCTCAGGTGTTAGAAAAAAAAGGCACTCAAAGGGCTTTAACATTGAGATACATACATATACATGTGTAAAATCATGGACATTATCAAGGTTACAAGTCCATCTCCAGAGATCTTACTGTTCCTGTGTCCACTGTGTGCAACATTGTCAAGAAGTTTACAGCCCATGGCACTGTAGCTAATCTCCCGGGACGTGAATGAAAGAGAAAAATTGACCAAAGATTGCAACAAAGGATTGTTCGAATGGTGGATAAAGAACCATGATCAACTGCCAGACAAATTCAAGCTGACCTTCAGGCACAGGGTACAAATGTGTCAGCTCCCTCTATACGTCCCAAACTGAATGAAAAGGGACACTATGGTAGGAGACCCAGGAGGATCACACTGCTGACACAGAAACATAAAAAAGCCAGATTGGAGTTTGCCAAAACTTACCTGAGGAAGCCAAAATCCTTTTGAGAGAATTTGCTGTGGACAGAAAAATAAAATGACAGCTTTTTGTTAAAGCCCATCATTCTACTGTTTTCAGAAAAAGAAATGAGGCTTTTAAAGAAAAGAATACAGTCCCTACAGTCAAAAAAGGTGGAGGTTCACTGATGTTTTGTGGTTGCTTTGTGCTGCTTCAGGCACTGGATGTCTTGACTGTGTGTATGGTATTATGAAATCTGAAGACTATCAAAGAATTCTGTGGTGCAATGTAGGGCCTAGTGTCAGAAAGTTGGGTCTCCATCAGAGGTCATGGGTCTTACAGCAGGACAATGACCCAAAGCACATGTCTAAAAGCACCCAGAGGGGAAACTTCCGGGTTACGGCCATGAGAGGTCGCAACATTGTGAGCTGAAGGACCGCAATGGGAAATAAGTGAAAAGTCCTGAAATATCCACAGCATCTACCTATAATTTGTACTTATTCTGAATCGGGAGGTATTGGGGAACACATTCATGTAAATATTTTGCCTTCAGCTCCTATGTTTCAGAACTTTTTATGAAAGCCATTGGAAAAGGGGATCCCACTCCATAACCCCCCGGCAGTGTAAATTTTTACCTGTCCGGTTGCGCAGTGTTCTCTTGCAAACCACTGCAATGAAATTCTTATCCAAGTAACATATCTTATATTCTAACAAACTCAGCATATACAGTAAAACTTATTATATTATCTGACCAGACGGCTTTGATTACTCCCCGCATATACCTAAACAGTGATTGGCCAAGATGGAGGACAACTTCTTACACCAAATACAGGCACTTCTAACAGGGCACTTTCAAAAGATGGAGGAACGACTTGCCATTATTTTTATCCTAACTTGGTATCGCAGGGTGAGATGTCCCACGCTCTCATTCAGACAGCCGTAAAATCAGTTCCTAGCACTGTTGGTTGTGGGGGGGGGCTCCCCCTCGTGGGGCTGGTTCCTCTGCATGACCGGGTGGGAATATCTTTCGCAGCATTGGAAACTAGCCCTGTTTGTACCCTGAATGATATACACATGCAAGAGCACCTTACCTCTACTACCTTAACTGAAGATCCACTATGCAAACCAGTAAAGAGTCGTGCCCTCATACACTATAACTCCGACCATGATCCCCTCCAGCATGAAGATGGCGGTGCTGTAGGGCCCCAGCACGGGCAATTTTTCCCCTTAAAAAGCAGCTTGGGGTTGAGGGCAGAAAGCGTGTGTGATCTGACGCAGACGATTCCTAAGAGACATAATCAAAATGTCATGCTGGGACTGGCTTACAAGAGAGACTTTGTCCCGGTATCTACCGGGTTAATAGGGAGCTCAAAGGCTGCAGTTGGGTACAGAGTACTACTCCATTTCCCTCAAAGCTCAGAAGAATCGGATGCCTTCCCTGTCTTGAAGGATATACGTTCAGAGGAGACATTCTTAAAGTCTGCTAACTGTGTGGGACTGTTAACCAGCTTGGCCAAACAAAGGGAGAATAAGGAACTCTCTGGTCCAATGTGTAAAATAGGAATTGGATAAATTACACATTGTCATTTATTTGAATTAGCTGGACGAGCTTCTACATAATATATAGTTCATCTCATTGCTGGTTCAATTGTTCTACAGTAACACATGGTCCTGTTATGATATATTAATGCTGAGTTGAAATATGGGAAACATGTTACTTAACATGCATCATAGCTAGTTTTCCTTTTTTTAGCTATTGATACAGTTTAGTTCAGTTTAAATTTATTAGTAAAGATTGTGCTAGTAAGGCTATGGCATGATTATTTATAATGCGTAATAATGGCAGCACACTTATCTTTCTGTTATAGAACATGATATCTTCAGCGTCTTGTACTCTTAGTGCACTAAGCTCAACTTTAACTTGTCCTGAGATACAGTCCTTGTCATTTTTTGCAGAAATTTTAGTACATCTATACATTTTATGTATATTTATATGCAGGGTCTGTGTCTCGGGATTGTACATCTCTAAATATTAAGCTATATGAAAATGTTTTATCATACTATTATATATACTTATGCGCCTAATCTAATAGCCATATCTGCTTAATTTTTGAGTGTTGAGAGACAATACCTTAAAGAGACAGTACTTTAATATTTATAACGTGCTGACTGCTGGCTTTGAACTTTAAGTATAGATACTTAACTATTTATGTTATGTCCACTACCTGTTAATAGGTTTCTTAAGATATTTTATAAAGAGTAGCATATTTGTACTTAATGGTTAACCTTATATATTTACTTCTGATGTACCGTTCCTATTCTAATGCCTGTTTTGAACTTGGTTATGGGTCATTGTTTTAGCACCTTAGTATCTCTGCTTTGCTCTGTCAGTGGCCGAGACAGAGTGATATATTACTTCTATGCCTTTCTGGGACATGTGAAATTATATTTGAAAACATGTTCTTCCCATATAGATGCTTGCAGTATACTGCTAGATGGCGTTCTTTAGAGCGAGAGATTCTAACGTAAAATAACACACTAACTCAGGATCCATCTATGGTGAATCAGTGGGAACATATATAAATAGTGCTTATTTCAAGTTGCACAAAATAACTACTTAAGTGATCTAATACTATGGCCTCTAGTTATCAACATGTCTACTTACCTGCCTTCGCTGGCCCAATACGCCCGCCTAAGCTCGCCTACCATCGCCGCCGCGGACCTGAATAAGCTCGCCAAAGTTATCAAAAAAGCTGTCAAAAAGCCGCGCACCAAGTACGTGGCGATGAGCAGCGGACTGTGATAGTTATCACTCATCCGATCTCGCTGCTCTTTGGCTTTTTCCCAGCTTTATTGATACCCACTAAGCACCCACACTAAACTACACTGTTCTACCTCCTATACCGGCACCCCCGGAGCCCCCCCGCAACTAAATAAAGTTATTAACCCCTAAACCGCCGCTCCAAGACCCCGCCGCAACTATAATAAATGTATTAACCCCTAAACCGCCGCTCCCGGAGCCCACCGCCACTCTAATAAACTGATTAACCCCTAAACCGCCGCTCCCGGACCCCGCCGCCACCTACATAATACCTATTAACCCCTATCCTGCCCCCCCTATATCGCCGCCACCTATAATAAATTTATTAACCCCTATCCTGCCCCCCCTATACCGCCGCAACCTATAATAAAATTATTAACCCCTAAACCTAAGTCTAACCCTAACACCCCCCTAACTTAAATATTAATTAAATAAATCTAAATAAATATTACTCTTATTAACTAAATTAATCCTATTTAAAACTAAATACTTACCTATAAAATAAACCCTTATATAGCTGCAATATAACTAATAATTATATTGTAGCTATTTTAGGATTTATTTTTATTTTACAGGCAAATTTCAATTTATTTTAACTAGGCACAATAGCTATTAAATAGTTATTAACTATTTAATAGCTACCTATTTAAAATAAAGATAAATTTACCTGTAAAATAAAAACTAACCTAAGTTACAATTACACCTAACACTACACTATCATTAAATAAATTATTCCTATTTAAAACGAAATACTTATCTGTAAAATAAACCCTAAGATAGCTACAATATAATTAATAATTACATTGTAGCTATTTTAGGATTTATATTTATTTTACAGGTAACTTTGTATTTATTTTAACTAGGTAGAATAGTTATTAAATAGTTATTAACTATTTAATAACTACCTAGCTAAAAGAAATACAAAATTACCTGTAAAATAAATCCTAACCTAAGTTACAATTAAACCTAACACTACACTATCATTAAATAAATTAAATTAATTATCTACAAATACCTACAATTAAATACAATTAAATAAACTAACTAAAGTACAAAAAATAAAAATAAATAAGTTACAAAAAATAAAAAAATATTACAAGATGTTTAAGCTAATTACACCTAATCTAAGCCCCCTAATAAAATAACAAAGCCCCCCAAAATAAAAAAATGCTCTACCCTATTCTAAATTACTAAAGTTAACAGCTCTATTACCTTACCAGCCCTTAAAAGGGCCTTTTACGGGGCATGCCCCAAAGAAATCAGCTCTTTTGCCTGTAAAAAAAAACACAATACCACCCCCCAACATTACAACCCACCACCCACATACCCCTACTCTAACCCAAACCCCCCTTAAATAAACCTAACACTACCCCCCCTTAAGATCATCCTACCTTTAGCCGTCTTCAGCCAGCTGACCACCGATGGAACAGAAGAGGACATCCGCAGCGGTCAAAGTCTTCATCCAAGGGGCGCTGAAGAGGTCTTCCATCCGATAGAAGTCTTCATCCAGGCGGCGGCTTGATAACTAAGGCGAATCAGCCTTGCCACAAATACGCTGCGGAATTCCAGCGTATTTGCGGTTGACGGCTTGATAACTAGGGGCCTATATCTCAAGTCCATATGCGAGTAACATGCTAATTGATCTTAGCATTTTAAGCAGAATAATTTAGCAGTCTGCACTACAACAATCAGAGCTGATCATATACCTCTAGTCTCTGCTACAGAAAACAGGTTTTGTGGCAGTATATTAACATGTCCCTATTGTGTCAAATGCACATTTAACACTAGCTTCTAAGGCACAAATAAACCCCATAAGTATCATATACTATAAAGTTAGTAATTTAAAGTATGACATCTCTCATGGGGTCTTAAGGTAACTCAAAATTTTGTTGACATTGTACTATTGAAATAGGTTCTACATTTTGTCTTTAGCACAATATTGTTAACTTAGCATTTTTACTGCTATTGTTATTATCTAGTTTTCTTTATAGTTAAGGCTGTTGCACTATACCATGGCAAGAAACAGTTAAAAAAATCCAGCACTTCAAGCCTTAATAGGGTGCATACTGCAATAGGATTACTGCAAAGATCCTCAAAGTAAAATAGAACAAAAGTAGCAGACGCACCACAAAATCCTTATTCAGAGGTTCTCTTTATTGCCACATACTGGGAGCCAGGAAAACAAAATGTGTTCTGTTTTCCTGGCTCCCAGTATGTGGCAATAAAGAGAACCTCTGAATAAGCACTATACCATGGCCCAAGAGTGGCCTTTGAGATTTATTAGCCCCCCTTCTTTTTTTTGTCACATGAATGTACATAGGTCCAAGAGTGGCAGTTTTTCTATTGGGGGAATCCCAAAGTGTAAAATTGAGGTTTTCTTTATATTGGTTCATATAATTTTCTGAAACTAATTTGAGTCCTAGAACAATGGACACTGTATTGTATTGAATATTGTTTTCTTGAATGTATCTATTATATTTTACCCGTGAATGTCTGTACATTATTCTGGGTTTCCAAAGTTTAAAAAAGCTTAGACAAAAGTTTATATTCTTTATTTTATATACAGTGTGCATCACTACATGTTTATTCTTTTTACGTCATTACATAGAGTATAAAAAAATACAAAAAATGTGAACTTTATTTCTATATATTTTACTTGAATGCAACGTAACATATTTGATTGTATATTGTCAATAAGATAAATATGCTCTTTCTTTGTATTTGTATATGACATCTGTGATATAACTCGTTTGTAACATTACATTTTTTTTACCTCAATAAAAAAAAAAGCACCCAGAAATGTGCTGGAGAGTACTGAACTGTCCAGCAATGAGTCCAGATCTCAATCCCATAGAGCACCTGTGGAGAGAAACAGCAGTTGGGAAAAGGAACCCTTACAATCTGAGAAATATATACAGTATATATATATATATATGTATATATATATATATATGCAAGGTCCAGAGTACACACCGGTGTATATGGTGTATCCGGAAGAAAGCAGGCAACACAGGAAATTTTGAACAGCAAGCCTTTTAATCCAAACAAGGTTAAACAGGAGGGCCTTAACCCATAACGTTTCGGTCTACACTTAGACCTTTTTCAAATGGAGCCCATGTACATTAAATGGTAACTTTGAAAATCCTGGCGAGTGCATCCCATTTCTTCACTACTATATATATATATATAAATACACACACTCACCGGCCACTTTATCAGGTACACCTGTTCAATTGCCAATCACATGGCAGCAACTCAATGCATTTAGGCATCTAGACATGGTGAAGACGACTTGCTGAAGTTCAAACCGAGCATCAGAATGGGGAAGAAAGGGGATTTAAGTGACTTTGAATGTGGTATGGTTGTTGGTGCCAGACTGCTGGTCTTAGTATTTAAAAAACTGCTGGTCTACTGGGATTTTCACGCACAACCATCTCTAGGGTTTACAGAGAATGGTCCAAAAAATAAAAAATATCCAGTGAGCATCAGTTGTGTGGATAACATTGCCTTGTTGATGTCAGAGGTCAGAGGAGAATGGGCAGACTGGTTCGAGATGATAGAAAGGCAACAGTAGCTCAAATTACCACTCCAACCGTTACAACCAAGGTATGCAAAATACTATCTCTGAACGCACAACATGTCGAACCTTGAAGCAGATGGGCTACAGCAGCAGAAGACCAAAACAGGTGCCACTCCTGTAAGCTAAGAACAGGAAACTGAGGCTAACATTTGCACAGGCTCTCCAAAATTGGACAATAGAAGATTGGAAAAATGTTGCCTGGTCTGATGAGTCTCGATTTCAGCTTCAACATTCAAATGGTAGGGTCAGAACCTGGCGTAAACAACATGAAAGCATGGATCCATCCCACCTTGTATCAATGGTTCAGGCTAGTGGTGTAATTGATATTTTCTTAGCACACTTTGGGCCCCTTACTACCAATTGAGCATTGTTTACACACCACGGCCTACCTGAGTATTGTTGATAACCATGTCCATCCCTTAATGAATACAATGTACCCATCTTCTTATGGTTACTTCAAGCAGGATAATGCACCGTATTACAAAGCTCAAATCATCTCAAACTGGTTTCTTAAACATGACAATAAGTTCGCTGTACTCCAATGGCCTCCACAGTCACTTTGGGATGTGGTGGAATGGGAGATTCACATCATGTATGTGCAGCCGACAAATCTGCAGCAACTGCGTGATGCTATTATGTCAATATAGACCAAAATGTCTGAGGAATGTTTCCAACACCTTGTTGAATCTATGCCACAAAGAATTAAGGCAGTTCTGAAGGCAAAAGGGGGTAAAACTCGGTACTAGCAAGGTGTACCTAATAAAGTGGCTGGTGAGTGTATATATATATATATATATATATATATTTATTTTTTTTAAGTACTCGGGAAAGGGAGGTATAGTGAGATATAATAATATCACTAGAAAAGACTGGGAATTCAGCACTCTTTTAAAGTTAAAAAATTAGCAACACTCTCGAAATATAGTATCAAAATCAGTTTATTTGTGCACAGTGTCGAGCGCGGGCCCGTTTGAGCTGACAGAATCCAAAAAACACTGGATCCTTAAATATTGTAATTAAAATACAAAAAATACAAAATTACATCTACGTGTAAAATACTAGGACTGGCGCCAGTGAACTAACAGGCAGATACTGAAACTTAATAGATGTAATTCCTTCCAAGAGAAAAGGTATAATTCAGATATGCAAAGACTGTTATAACTGAATAAGCACAAATCACTGTCACACATTTGAATTTCTCAGACCTTTGTAGGTTTTAGTGAAAACTGAGATAAAAGGATCAAGAGTATCTGTGCATAGTCACTTAATGTTTTGAAGCATAAGTACATCAATACAAAGGTGCATAGTTCTCTAGGGAGGCTAGATGCGTGGCCACGCATAAGGTAATAACAGACCTCTATAAGTAAGCAAAAGCAGAGTCAAATTTCATAGCTGCTAAGTCAAGCTGAGTCATCTCAGTTTTCACTAATGAATTATCAGTAGGCTCTTGCAACACTCCACCCTATGATTACAATCTTTCCATCCACTATCTCTCATAACCCTATATATATATATATATATATATATATATATATATGTGTGTACCTGGTCCGATATGAAAGTGCAGTCCCCTTCCGTGTTTTGTATATGTCTAGGGTGATTACATAAGCCTGTGCACCCTTCGCTTGTTCCCAGTTTGTTTGGATTTGAGAGCTTGCATTGTGTGGCTGTTTTAGGGTCCCAGGTATTGGAAAGGACCTTGACATTTTACCTGGGCTTGTCCCATTTTGCCAGATGCGGTAACTATCTTTTCCATTTTTGCTTTTAAATCTTAGCCGAGAGCTTGTAAGTGAGTGCTGGACTTTCTCTGTGTGTTGTATTAATTTGTTTTGTAATTTTCCCTATTGTTCTTGCACCCATACCTGTCTGGGGTTAACTGCCTGTGACTCTGGGGACAGCACAGCTTCCTGTGAGTGCCAGTGAGCACCCAGGGCTGAGCATGTTGCAGGGTCATGGGATGTGCACCCAGTCCGGTATAAGAGTGCAGTCCCCTTCTGTGTTTTGTACAGTATATGTCTAGGGTGATTAAATAAGCCTGTGCACCCTTCCCTTGTTCCCAGTTTGTTTGGATTTGAGAGCTTGCATTGTGTGGCTGTTTTAGGGTCCCAGGTATTGGAAAGGACCTTGACGTGGTACCTGGGCTTGTCCTATTTGGCCAGATGCGGTAACTAACCTTTCCATTTTTGCTTTTAAATCTTAGCTGAGAGATTGTAAGTGAGTGCTGGACTATCTCTGTGTGTTGTATTCATTTGTTTTGTAATTTTCCCTATGGTTCTTGCACCCAGACCTGTCTGGGGTTAACTGCCTTTGACTCTGGGGACAGCACAGCTTCCTGTGAGTGCCGGTGAGCACTCAGGGCTGAGCATGTTGCAGTGTCATGGGACCTGTACACAGTCCGGTATGTGGGTTCAGTCCCCTTCCGTGTTTTGTATATGTCTAGGGTGATTACATAAGCCTTTGCACCCTTCCCTTGTTCCCAGTTTGTTTGGATTTGAGAGCTTGCATTGTGTGGCTGTTTTAGGGTCCCAGGTATTGGAAAGGACCTTGACGTGGTACCTGGGCTTGTCCTTTTTGGCCAGATGCGGTAACTAACCTTTCCATTTTTGCTTTTAAATCTTAGCTGAGAGCTTGTAAGTGAGTGCTGGACTTTCTCTGTGTGTTGTATTAATTTGTTTTGTAATTTTCCATATGGTTCTTGCACCCAGACCTGTCTGGGGTTAACTGCCTGTGACTCTGGGGACAGCACAGCTTCCTGTGAGTGCCGGTGAGCACCCAGGGCTGAGCATGTTGCAGGGTCATGGGATGTATACCCGGTCCGGTATGAGAGTGCAGTCCCCTTCCGTGTTTTGTATATGTCTAGGGTGATTACATAAGCCTGTGCAGCCTTCCCTTGTTCCCAGTTTGTTTGGATTTGAGAGCTTGCATTGTGTGGCTGTTTTAGGGTCCCAGGTATTGGAAAGGACCTTGACGTGGAACCTGGGCTTGTCCCATTTGGCCAGATGCGGTAACTAACCTTTCCATTTTTGCTTTTAAATCTTAGCTGAGAGCTTGTAAGTGAGTGCTGGACTTTCTCTGTGTGTTGTATATATGTATAGATATGTATTGTACCGAAATACCATTATATATATATATATATATATATATATGTATTTATGAATACATTTTTTGTGCACATTTGGTCAGCACACAAATGATAACTTTTTACTTTAAACTCATAATACGAGTGCAAACCGACACCCGCAAAAAGTTTACTTCTAATGCAGTTAACACTTGAGCGGGAGCGTTAAATAGCTCTCCACTTATAATCTGTCCCTGAGAAAGTAAACTGCAAGTGATTGGATTAGGGGAGTAGTTAGGATAAAAAAGAAATGCCAGTATTTGGTGTGGAATAAATGAAAATGATCTATATGCATCTTTTGTTCGGCACAATAATGTGTGACAGATTTATTGGTGTTTACTATCTCTCAGCTAGATTACGAGTTTTGCATTATGAGCTGTGCGGTGCTAACAAGCACTTTATTCTCACTTACATGCAGCGCTGATATTACAGGTTTTTATAAACCCGGCGTTAAAAAACAAAAAGTGAGCGTAGAGCAAACAAAAGTGAGTGTAGAGCAAAATTTTGCTCCACACTTCACTACAATACCAGCGCTACTTAAGTCAGCGGTGAGCTGGGTGTACGTGCTTGTGCATGATTTCCCCATAGACATCAATTGGGAGAGCCGGCTGAGAAAAAGTCTAACACCTGCAAAAAAGCAGCGTCAAACTCATTAACGCAGCCCCATTGATTCCTATGGGGAAACACATTTTATGTTTACACCTAACACCCTAACATGAACCCTGAGTCTAAACACCCCTAATCTTACACTTATTAACCCCTAATCTGCCAACCCCAACATCGCCGACACCTACATTATTCTTATTAACCCCTAATCTTCTGCCCTCAACATCGCCGACAACTACATTATATTTATTAATCCCTAATCTCCCTCCCCCAATGTCGCCACAACCTACCTACACTTATGTATCGCAGGGGTTTGCGCTTGTCATGCTTACCGCTGGTATTACAAGTTGAAAGTAAAGACGAACGTTTGAGCGCAATTGCGATTTACGCGAGAATGATTACCGTGGCTTCAGAGCTCTGGTTAACTGTTTCGTGAAACATAAAAGTTGCACAAAACACATCAAAAATACATTACAAAGTATGATTATAATCTTAATAACAACATCTAATAAAAATGATTAACAAAAAATATTGCACAAAAAAAGTTATAAAGGCTCAAAGATATGATGTCTCATGTGTTAGAAAAAAAAGAGTCAGGCAAAGGGCTTTAACATAGAGATACATAAATATACATGTCTAAAGATGTATATGTAAGTGTATAAGAAATGAAAGAAATTCTCCCAAAAAAGGATCACAATTTTAGGTATTCACATAATGTAACAATGCATAGCCTTAATTTAAAGTTTATTATTTATTACGTTTGCATTGAACGTAAAACAAACTCACATATGAGCGGTGATACAACTACTGCAAACAATAATACAATACATTCTTTGCTGTCAACAATTAAATGTAAGCCCTATGGCAATGTTAGAACTGTGTAATTAAATGGCATAAATAGTATACATTCCTTTTGAAAAGCTTTAAAGGGTTTAATATTTTGTTACATATGTAGTACCTTAACGGAGAATAAACAGATACTGTATAGCTGACAATATGGTGCAATTTGCTTACACCTGGCAGATATGTCATTTAAAGTCATTGATAAAGGTCCAAATCCCACAGTAAATTTAGTCCTGTAGGCTCTATTGTTCCTAACCTAAATATCCACTGTACTTCTCTATCCAGTAGTTGTCTATATCGATAACCTCCTCTCTATGTGTCTGGAATAAATTCTATAGCCTAGAATAGTAATGCTTTTTTCTTCTCCCTATGCTGATTAAAGTGTTTACCTACTGGTGTCATAGGGGGGTCTCTATCTATCGAAGATAAATAAATGTTCACGTATCCTATCTTTTAAATTTCTACTGGTGGATTCTGTATATTGTTTACCACATACCGCACAGGTAATTAGTTAAATCACATATGTTGAACAGCAATCCAATCTGTACTTAATGCTATGGGGCCGATTTATGAAGCGTCGAACAGCCACTGATGCCCCTGTTTCCGCGTGAGCCTTCAGGCTTCCGGAAAAAGCAGTTATGGGGCAGCGGTCCTAAGACTAATCTGCTCTTAAAATGGTATTACCAGCTGACTATAGATGTATCCTCTTTATATTCTTGCATCCCTCATGAATTGGGTATTAAGGCAGCTGCGTATTATATATTTTCGAAAAGCAATTTTCCTGAAGAATTAATAGAGTTTATTTTAGAGGTGCTAAGGTTTTTACTCACTCATAACTTCTTTTTATTCAGCTCAAACTATTACCTACAGGTATGTGGCACAGCAATGGGGGGGGGGGGCAAAATTTGCCCTCTCATATGCCAAATTATTTTTGCAATGGTTTGAGTCAACTTATACATGGGGACTCAAATCTATTCAAACTTATGCTAGATACATCGATGACCTGATACTAATATGGAGTGGCTCTGAAAAACAGGCAGAGGAGTTTCTTGTTGATCTTTATTCAAATTATATGAATTTAAAGTTCACACATCAGATGGAAAAGGCAGCATACAGTACTTAGATGTCTTATTAATTGGAGTTAAATAATAAGATATCAGCAGAACTTTATAGAAAGAAAATTGCTGGCAATAAGATTTTAAGAGCAGATTTCTGCCACCCTAAACATCTTAAGAAAGGTATTCCAGAGGGCCAGTTAATTAGAACAAGAAGAATCTGTAGAAACTTATATAGTTATGATAAACACTCTTTGGACCTTGTAAATAGACTAGTAATAAGAGGTTATGATAGTGAAAGCCTTATGCATATGAGATCATAGATATGCAAAACAATTAGAGACCAACTATTAAAACAAACTAAGAAAAAACAAAAAGGGAAGACACAGAATTTAGAAAGTATAAAATGTGTGACACAATACAGTAATCAATTTGGAGCAATACATAAAATTGAACAACAAAATCTTCGTATTTTGTCACGTGACCCTCAATGTAAAGACATCCTGGATAATGGAATTAAATTTATCCCCAAAAAAGCACCAACTATAGAAAGCTATAGATTTTATTCCAGCCACATAGAGAGGAGGTAATCGATATAGACAACTACTGGATAGAGAAGTACCGTTGATATTTTGGATAGGAACAAAAGAGCCTACAGAAATGAATTTACTGTGGGATTTGGACCTATATCAAGGACTTTAAAGAGAATGTCAACTTTCATGAAGGAAAGCCCTGTTTTTAAAAATACTATTAAAAACAGGGGCACTTTCATTCATGAAAGTTTACATTGAAGCAGCACTTTTAAAATACTTACCTTTTATTCCTAGCAAGCGTGGAACACTGGAGCCTCTGCCCCCAGGACGTCTCTTCTTACTTCAGAAATGACGAATCTGGCTTTCTCCAATCACGGCGTGGCCTCAGGCAATGTTTGCTCTGGGGGGGGGGAGCCATTATTGGAGGAAGTCGGATGTGTCATTTCTGACATAAGAAGAGACTACCTGGAGGCGGGGGAATTGCTGCTTTGGTGTTCCACGCTTGCTAGGAATAAAAGGTAAGTATTTTAAAAGAACGTCTTCATTGTAAACTTTCATGAATGAAAGTGCCCCTGTTTTTAATAGTATTTTTAAAAGCAGGGCTTTCATTCGTGAAAGTTGACATTCACTTTAAATGACATATCTGCAAGGTGTGAGCAAATTGCAACATATTGTCAGCTATATTTCTTTATCCTCTGTTAAGGTGCTACATATGTTACAAAATATTCAACTCTATAACGTTTTTCAAAAAGAATGAATATTATCTATAAGATGCAATTTAATTACACTGTCCTAACACTGCCATAGGGCTTACATATAATTGTTGAAAGCAAAAAATGTATTGTATTAATTATTTTTCCATTTTAGATAAGGGTGTACATAGTTTGTTTGTGCAAGCTGACATTTCTATGATTAACTACGATTGTAGCTCACAAGCATAACGTATACGTCATGGTTTTGGGGCAGGGTTACCTGGATATGTAAGTTTGAGCACACAAGCCCCCAACCAATGTTTGAGAAAGCACCAGTTGGATATGAAACATGTGAGATTACGTAGTAGTTGTATCATCACTCATATGTGAGTTTGTTTTACTTTTAATGCAAATGTAATAAATAATATGTTTTAAAATAAAGGGACACAAAACCCACATTTTTCTTTCATTATTCAGATTTTAAGCAACTTTCTAATTTACTCATATTATCAATTTGTCTTTGTTCTCTTGCTATCTTTATCTGAAAAAACAGGAATGTAAACTTAGAAGTTGGCCCATTTTTGGCTCAACACCTAGGTAGACCTTGTTGATTGGTGTCCGTTAAACCAGGTGTAATATTGGCATTGGACGATGACTACGCTCACTCCTTAATCAAAGAAACCTTTTTTTATCTTGCATTTTTGGATTCCATACCTCATAGTTTTCTATTTGCTATGTATGTGTGTATATAGTGCATTGGAACCCTTTGCAGTTAAGTAGATAAAAACATGTAAAAGCATATTTATGCAATATTCATTTTAAATAAATCTATTTACTTTAAATATTTGACTTTGAATTTATAAATAGATATTCCTATATATATTGTGTGCGTATATATATATATATATATATATATACCTATATATAATCATCTATAATCATTAATATATATATATGTATATATATATATATATATATATATATATATATATATAGGTATAAATATATATTTGTGCAAAAAAACATCATATTTATAAAGAAATATGTATTTATGAATAAACAGACCATATTCTTCTATGTGAAGAACATTAAAATGTGAAAATATTATTTTCATTTTGAGTTAGCACAAATGAGAATACATGATCGGGTTTACGCATGAGTAGGGTGTTTCTTTCCACTTTTTTTCCTCCATTGACTTCTAAGGGGGAATATGTGAATGGGCACATGATATTCTAACTTCGGCTTTTTGCGCTTGTTGGGTTAGTACAAGAGCGAAAACAGTTTACTTTCAATTTGTAATATAAGCGCAACCTGATATGCGCAAAAAGCTTAATTCTAGCTCAATTAACACTCGAGCTGAAGCATTAATTTGTACTCCACTCGTAATCTGGCCCTATGGGGCCAATTTATCAAGGGCTGAATGGTCCCTGATGCTCCTGTTTCTGTGCGAGCCTTCAGGTTCGCCGGAAACAGCAGTTAAGAAGCAACGGTCTTAAGACTGCTGCTCCTTAACTGGTCCACTGCCTCTGAGGCTGCGGACAGCAATACGCCATATCTCATTAGTGATGTCGCGAACTTAAAATTTTCCGTTTGTGAACGGCGGACTCGAACTTCCGCAACTGTTCGCGAACGGGCGAACCGGGGGAACCACCATTGACTTCAATAGGCAGGCGAATTTTAAAACCCACAGGGACTCTTTCTGGCCACAATAGTGATGGAAAAGTTGTTTCAAGGGGACTAACACCTGGACTGTGGCATGCCGGAGGGGGATCCATAGCAAAACTCCCATGGAAAATTACATAGTTGATGCAGAGTCTGGTTTTAATCCATAAAGGGCATAAATCACCTAACATTCCTAAATTGTTTGGAATAACGTGCTTTAAAACATCAGGTATGATGTTGTATCGATCAGGTAGTGTAAGGGTTACGCCTGCTTCACAGTGACAGACCAAACTCCCCGTTTAACGCACCGCAAACAACCGCAAACAGTCCATTTGCACAACCACGAGATAAATAGATTTGATAGATACATAGATACATAGATTAGATAGATAGATCAATAGATGCAATATACATTTGATAGATACGATAGATAGATAGATTTGATAGATAAATAGATAGATTTGATAGATATATAATTTCCCAGACAGAGAATTACAAGACGTGCGGTCTGGGAGCCATGGTAAGGTTCCCAGAGGCAGTTGCGGCGCCAGGGGACGTGTATATGGCATGGATTTTAGGAACTGGGAGATGGAAAAAGATGCTTGGTCGGTCCTCCTACTTCAAATTTGGGGCACTGCACGTGCAATCTATTGTGGCACCAGATATGAGTGGTGTGTTAAGTAGTACTATTCTGATCAGTTTAATACCTGTTACTCCCCCTATCAGGGGAGGTGTATATGGCATGGATCTTAGGAACCGGGAGATGGAAAAAGATGCTTGGTCGGTCCTCCTACTTCAAATTTGGGGCACTGCGCGTGCAATCGTGGCCGGACTTTTAGCCGATGGACATTTGTTCGACGGACATTTTGCCGAAACACAAGTGGCTGTCATAAAACAGTCCGGCCACGAGATAGATAGATTTGATAGATAGATAGATACATAGATTAGATAGATCAATAGATGCAATATACATTTGATAGATACGATAGATAGTTAGATAGATATGATAGATAAATAGATAGATTTGATAAATATATAATTTCCCAGACAGAGAATTACAAGCCGTGCGGACTGGGACCCATGGTAAGGTTCCCAGAGGCACTTGCGGCGCCAGGGGACGTGTATATGGCATGGATTTTAGGAACCGAGAGATGGAAAAAGATGCTTGGTCGGTCCTCCTACTTCAAATTTGGGGCACTGCACGTGCAATCTACTGTGCCACCAGATATGAGTGGTGTGTTAAGTAGTACTATTCTGATCAGTTTAATAGCTGTTACTCCCCCTATCGGGGGAGGTGTATATGGCATGGATTTTAGGAACCGGGAGATGGAAAAAGATGCTTGGTCGGTCCTCCTACTTCAAATTTGGGGCACTGCGCGTGCAATCGTGGCCGGACTTTTAGCCGACGGACATTTGGCCCGAAACACAAGTGGCTGTCACAAAACAGTCTGGCCACGAGATAGATAGATTTGATAGATAGATAGATAGATAGATACATAGATTAGATAGATCAATAGATGCAATATACATTTGATAGATACGATAGACAGATAGATAGATTTGATAGATAAATAGATAGATTTGATAGATAGATAATTTCCCAGACAGAGAATTACAAGACGTGCGGTCTGGGACCCATGGTAAGGTTCCCAGAGGCAGTTGCGGCGCCAGGGGACGTGTATATGGCATGGATTTTAGGAACCGGGAGATGGAAAAACATGCTTGGTCGGTCCTCCTACTTCAAATTTGGGGCACTGCGCGTGCAATCTACTTTGCCACCAGATATGAGTGGTGTGTTAAGTAGTACTATTCTGATCAGGTTAATACCTGTTACTCCCCCTATCGGGGGAGGTGTATATGGCATGGATTTTAGGAACCGGGAGATAGAAAAAGATGCTTGGTCGGTCCTCCTACTTCAAATTTGGGGCACTGCGCGTGCAATCGTGGCCGAAATCTTAGCAGACGGACATTTGGCCGACGGACATTTGGCCGATGGACATTTGGCCAAAACACAAGTGGCTGTCACAAAACAGTCCGGCCACGAGCTAGATAGATTTGATAGATAGATACATAGATTACATAGATCAATAGATGCAGTATACATTTGATAGATACGATAGACAGATAGATAGATTTGATAGATAAATAGATAGATTTGATAGATAGATAATTTCCCAGACAGAGAATTACAAGATGTGCGGTCTGAGGCCCATGGTAAGGTTCCCAGAGGCAGTTGCGACACCAGGGGACGTGTATATGGCATGGATTTTAGGAACCGGGAGATGGAAAAAGATGCTTGGTCGGTCCTCCTACTTCAAATTTGGGGCACTGCGTGTGCAATCTACTATGCCACCAGATATGAGTGGTGTGTTAAGCAGTACTATTCTGATCAGTTTAATAACTGTTACTCCCCATATCGGGGGAGGTGTATATGGCATGGATTTTAGATAGATACATAGATTACATAGATCAATAGATGCAATATACATTTGATAGATACGATAGACAGATAGATAGATTTTATAGATAAATAGATAGATTTGATAGATAATTTCCCAGACAGAGAATTACAAGACGTGCGGTCTGGGACCCATGGTAAGGTTACTTCCTTTTGCACAATCGAGTACAGGTTGGGGATTGCCTTTTGTGCAAAGAAATTTCGGCCGGGTACCTTCCACTGTGGTGTCCCCTATCAGGGGATGTGTATATGGCATGGATTTTATGAACCAGGAGATGGAAAAAGATGCTTGGTCGGTCCTCCTACTTCAAATTTGGGGCACTGCGCATGCAATCTAATGTGCCACCAGATAGGAGTGGTGTGTTAAGTAGTACTATTCCTATCAGTTTAATCCTGTTAAGTGTCTTTTTTTTTGTTTTGTTTTTGAAGCCACAGTGCAGCACCAGAGGCCAGAAAAATTTGGCATGTACACATGCCTGAAAAATTAGGTATTGTTGCAGCCGCTGCTGTAGCAGCGGCCAGAAAAATTGATGTTTGTTTCCCAGGCAGAAAGTGCCCTAAAACATTGCGGCTTGAACCCTAGTTGGTGGCGGATAAGTCACGCAAGTCATCCGGCATTTGAAGATAAAATACAGCAGCATGTGGACCATTTTTAGCCCAAGGCAGCTCATCTCATCAGGCCTTTTTTACTCGAATGTATCGCCCAATGTCAGTCCCTTCGGGATCCATCCCTCATTCATCTTAATAAAGGTGAGGTAATCTATACTTTTTTGACCTAGGCGACTTCTCTTCTCAGTGACAATACCTCCTGCTGCACTGAAGGTCCTTTCTGACAGGACACGAAGCGGGGTAGGCCAGAAGTTCTATTGCAAATTGGGATAGCTCAGGCCACAGGTCAAGCCTGCACACCCAGTAGTCAAGGGGTTCTTCGCTTCTCAGGGTGTCGATATCTGCAGTTAAGGCGAGGTAGTCTGCTACCTGTCGGTCGAGACGTTCTCTGAGGGTAGACCCCGAAGGGCTGTGGCGATGCATAGGAGTTAAAAAGCTACGCATGTCCTCCATCAATAACACGTCTGTAAAGCGTCCTGTCCTTGCCGGCATGGTCGTGGGAGTCGGAGGATTACTTTCAGTTCTTCCCCTGTTAGATTCACGTTGTGCTGTGACATCACCCTTATACGCTGTGTAAAGCATACTTTTTAATTTATTTGGAAATGCTGCATCCTTTCCGACTTCTTGTAATTCGGTAACATTTCTTGCACTTTATGCTTATACCGGGGGTCTAGTAGCATGGACACCCAGTACAGGTCGTTCTTCTTCAGCTTTTTTATACGAGGGTCCCTCAACAGGCACGACAGCATGAAAGACCCCATTTGCACAAGGTTGGATGCCGAGCTACTCATGTCCCGTTCCTCATCCTCAGTGATGTCACTGAAGGTATCTTCTTCCCCCCAGCCACGTACAACACCACGGGTACCAGATAGGTGACAACGAGCACCCTGGGATGCCTGTTGTGGTTGGTCTTCCTCCTCCTCCTCAAAGCCACATTCCTCCTCTGACTCCTCTTCCTCACAATCCTCTTCCAGCGTTGCCGCAGGTCCAGCAAGCGATGCTGATAAGGCTGTTTCTGGTGGTGATGGTGACCACAACTCTTCCTCTTCCCCTTCATGCTCATCTACGGCTTGATCCAGCACTCTTCGCAGGGCACGCTCCAGGAAGAAAACAAATGGTATGATGTTGCTGATGGTGCCTTCGGTGCGACTGACTAGGTTTGTCATCTCCTCAAAAGGATGCATGAGCCTACAGGCATTGCGCATGAGCGCCCAGTAACGTGCCAAAAAAATTCCCAGCTCCGCAGAGGCTGTCCTAGCACCCCGGTCATACAAATACTCGTTAACGGCTTTTTCTTGTTGGAGCAGGCGGTCGAACATTAGGAGTGTTGAATTCCAACGTGTCGGGCTGTCCCAAATCAAGCGCCTCACTGGCATGTTGTTTCGCCGGTGGATATCGGAAAAGTGCACCATGGCCATGTAGAAATGCCTCAAATGGCCACACACCTTCCTGGCCTGCTTCAGGACGTCCTGTAAGCCTGGGTACTTATGCACAAAGCATTGTACAATCAGATTACACACATGTGCCATGCACGGTACATGGGTCAACTTGCCCAATTTCAATGCCGCCACCAAATTACCCCGTTGTCAGAAACCACTTTGCCGATCTCCAGTTGGTGCGGAGTCAGCCACTGATCCACCTGTGCGTTCAGGGTGGACAGGAGTGCTGGTCCGGTGTGACTCTCTGCTTTCAGGCAAGTCAACCCCAAGACGGCGTGACACTGCCGTATCCGGGATGTGGAATAGTACCTGCGGAGCTGGGGGGTGCTGTTGATGTGGAGCAAGACACAGCAGCAGAAGAGGACTCAGCCGAGGAGGTTATGGAAGAGGATAGAGTAGGAGGAGTAGAGGAGGTGGCAGCAGGCCTGCCTGCAAGTTGTGGCGGTGTCACCAACTCCTCCTCTGCAGAGCCACGCATTCCATGCTTGGCAGCCGTCAGCAGGTTTACCCAATGTGCAGTGTAGGTGATATACCTGCCCTGACCATGCTTTGCAGACCAGTTATCAGTGGTCATATGGACCCTTGCCCCAACACTGTGTGCCAGACATGCCATTACTTCCTTTCGCACAATCGAGTACAGGTTGGGGATTGCCTTTTGTGAAAATAAATTTCGGCCGGGTACCTTCCACTGCGGTGTCCCAATAGCTACACATTTTTTGAACGCCTCAGACTCCACCAGCTTGTATGGTAAAAGCTGGCGGGCTAAGAGTTCAGACAAGCCAGCTGTCAGACGCGAGGCAAGGGGTTGACTTTGTGACATTGGCTTCTTACGCTCAAACATGTCCTTGACAGACACCTGACTGTGGGCAGATTAGCAGGAACTGCTCCGGAAGAGAGACGGAGTGGCGGATGGTTGATAGGCAGCAAGGAGGACAGCAGTGGTTGACGTGGCTGAAGATGCTGGACCAGGAGGAGGATGGCGGCTTTAAGTTTGTGTGCTGCTTCTACTCATGTATTGATCCCATAGGCGTTTGTGATGTGCGATCATGTGCCTTCGCAAAGCAGTTGTACCTAGGTGGGTGTTGCACTTACCACGACTCAGTTTCTTTTGGCACAGGTTGAAATTGGCATCGCTGTTGTCAGAGGCAGACACACAAAAAAAATGCCACACTGCTGAGCTCTGTGATGACGGCATTCTGGTGGTGGCAACAGCATGCGTTGATTGGCGTGCTGTCTGACTGACTCCGGGTGCCGATGCATGCTGTCTGACTGTGCCACTAGCTCCTTGTGACGACCTCCCCCTGCTTCCAACTCGTCTCCTTCTCCTCCTCTCTGTTTCCCCATCTGAACTTTCCCCCTGTTCTTCTTCTCTTCTAGCGGGCACCCACGTGACATCCACGGACGCATTGTTCGTCATCATCAACCGCTACATTTGTATCTGACAAATCAACAAAGGAAGCAGCAGCGGGTACAACATCATCATCATCACACCGTACGTCCATGTCTGTAATGCTGCCTGACTGAGACATATCACTGTTATCTACATCCTCTGTCAATGATGGTTGCGCATCACTCATTTCTTCCAACTGATGTGTAAAAAACTCCTCTGACACATCAAGTGAAGCGGCTGTGGTGCTAGTGTTGGTGGTGGTGGCAGGCGGGCGAGTGGTGGTAACTTGAGAGGTGCCCGAAGATAAGCTGGAGGAGGATGGTGCGCCAAGGTTCAGAGCGGAAACTATAGAAGATTGGGTGTCCTGTGTTAAAAAGTCAACTATGTCCTCCTCAGAACTTTTCGAGTTCATGGGACGTGGCCTCTGAACACTGGGCATTATTCTATGGCCAAAGGGAATTAGAGCACCACAACCACAACAGATATGAGTGGTGGCACTAGTTGGCAAGTGGGCCTGCCACACACGCTGGCAGGCAGGCAACTGCAATTAGATTACACTAGCAGACTGATGTTTCACAGTCAAAAAAGTTTTGTTTTTTTTAAATTTACACTACTGTTACAACAGATATGAGTGGTGGCACTAGTTGGCAAGTGGGCCTGCCCACACGCTGGCAGGCAGGCAACTGCAATTAGATTACACTAGCAGACTGATGTTTCACAGTCAAAAAAGTTTTTTTTTACAAAATTTACACTACTGTTACAACAGATATGAGTGGTGGCACTAGTTGGCAAGTGGGTCTGGCACACACACTGGCAGGCAGGCAACTGCTATTAGATTACACTAGCAGACTGATGTTTCACAGTCAAAGAAGTTTTTTTTTTTTTAAATTTATACTACTGTTACAACAGATATGAGTGGTGGCACTAGTTGGCAAGTGGGCCTGGCACACACGCTGGCAGGCAGGCAACTGCAATTAGATTACACTAGCAGACTGATGTTTCACAGTCAAAAAAGTTTTTTTTTTTCAAAATTTACACTACTGTTACAACAGATATGAGTGGTGGCACTTAGCAAGTGGGCCTGGCACACACGCTGGCAGGCAGGCAACTGCAATTAGATTACACTAGCAGACTGATGTTTCACAGTCAAAAATTATTTTTTTTTACAAAATTTACACTACTGTTACAACAGATATGAGTGGTGGCACTAGTTGGCAAGTGGGCCTGGCACACACGCTGACAGGCAGGCAACTGCAATTAGATTACACTAGCAGACTGATGTTTCACAGTCAAAAAAGTTTTTTTTTTTCAAAATTTACACTACTGTTACAACAGATATGAGTGGTGGCACTTAGCAAGTGGGCCTGGCACACACGCTGGCAGGCAGGCAACTGCAATTAGATTACACTAGCAGACTGATGTTTCACAGTCAAAAATTATTTTTTTTTACAAAATTTACACTACTGTTACAACAGATATGAGTGGTGGCACTAGTTGGCAAGTGGGCCTGGCACACATGCTGGCAGGCAGGCAACTGCAATTAGATTACACTAGCAGACTGATGTTTCACAGTCAAAAAAGTTTTTTTTACAAAATTTACACTACTGTTACAACAGATATGAGTGGTGGCACTACTTGGCAAGTGGGCCTGGCACACACGCTGGCAGGCAGGTAACTGCTATTAGATTACACTAGCAGACTGATGTTTCACAGTCAAAAAAGTTTTTTTTAAAATTTACACTACTGTTACAACAGATATGAGTTGTGGCACTAGTTGGCAAGTGGGCCTGCACACACGCTGGCAGGCAACTGCAATTAGATTACACTAGCAGACTGATGTTTCACAGTCAAAAAAGTTTTTTTTTTTTAAATTTACACTACTGTTACAACAGATATGAGTGGTGGCACTAGTTGGCAAGTGGGCCTGGCACACACATGGGCAGGCAGGCAACTACAATTAGATTACACTAGCAGACTGATGTTTCACAGTCAAAAAAGTTTTTTTTTAAAAAAATTACACTACTGTTACAAGAGATATGAGTGGTGGCACTAGTTGGCAAGTGGGCCTGGCACACACGCTGGCAGGCAGGCAACTGCTATTATATTACACTAGCAGACTGATGTTTCACAGTCAAAAAAGTTTTTTTTTTTAAATTTACACTACTGTTACAACAGATATGAGTGGTGGCACTAATTGGCAAGTGGGCCTGGCACACACGCTGGCAGGCAGGCAACTGCAATTAGATTACACTAGCAGACTGATGTTTCACAGTCAAAAAAGTTTTTTTTTTTAAATTTACACTACTTTTACAACAGATATGAGTGGTGGCACTAGTTGGCAAGTGGGCCTGGCACACACGCTGGCAGGCAGGCAACTGCAATTAGATTACACTAGCAGACTGATGTTTCACAGTCAAAAAAGTTTTTTTTTTCAAAATTTACACTACTGTTACAACAGATATGAGTGGTGGCACTTAGCAAGTGGGCCTGGCACACATGCTGGCAGGCAGGCAACTGCAATTAGATTACACTAGCAGACTGATGTTTCACAGTCAAAAAAGTTTTTTTTTACAAAATTTACACTACTGTTACAACAGATATGAGTGGTGGCACTAGTTGGCAAGTGGTCCTGGCACACACGCTGGCAGGCAACTGCTATTAGATTACACTAGCAGACTGATGTTTCACAGTCAAAAAAGTTTTTTGTTTTTAAATTTATACTACTGTTACAACAGATATGAGTGGTGGCACTAGTTGGCAAGTGGGCCTGGCACACACGCTGGCAGGCAGGCAACTGCAATTAGATTACACTAGCAGACTGATGTTTCACAGTCAAAAAAGTTTTTTTTTTTCAAAATTTACACTACTGTTACAACAGATATGAGTGGTGGCACTTAGCAAGTGGGCCTGGCACACACGCTGGCAGGCAGGCAACTGCAATTAGATTACACTAGCAGACTGATGTTTCACAGTCAAAAATTATTTTTTTTTACAAAATTTACACTACTGTTACAACAGATATGAGTGGTGGCACTAGTTGGCAAGTGGGCCTGGCACACACGCTGACAGGCAGGCAACTGCAATTAGATTACACTAGCAGACTGATGTTTCACAGTCAAAAAAGTTTTTTTTTTTCAAAATTTACACTACTGTTACAACAGATATGAGTGGTGGCACTTAGCAAGTGGGCCTGGCACACACGCTGGCAGGCAGGCAACTGCAATTAGATTACACTAGCAGACTGATGTTTCACAGTCAAAAATTATTATTTTTTACAAAATTTACACTACTGTTACAACAGATATGAGTGGTGGCACTAGTTGGCAAGTGGGCCTGGCACACATGCTGGCAGGCAGGCAACTGCAATTAGATTACACTAGCAGACTGATGTTTCACAGTCAAAAAAGTTTTTTTTACAAAATTTACACTACTGTTACAACAGATATGAGTGGTGGCACTACTTGGCAAGTGGGCCTGGCACACACGCTGGCAGGCAGGTAACTGCTATTAGATTACACTAGCAGACTGATGTTTCACAGTCAAAAAAGTTTTTTTTAAAATTTACACTACTGTTACAACAGATATGAGTTGTGGCACTAGTTGGCAAGTGGGCCTGCACACACGCTGGCAGGCAACTGCAATTAGATTACACTAGCAGACTGATGTTTCACAGTCAAAAAAGTTTTTTTTTTTTAAATTTACACTACTGTTACAACAGATATGAGTGGTGGCACTAGTTGGCAAGTGGGCCTGGCACACACATGGGCAGGCAGGCAACTACAATTAGATTACACTAGCAGACTGATGTTTCACAGTCAAAAAAGTTTTTTTTTAAAAAAATTACACTACTGTTACAAGAGATATGAGTGGTGGCACTAGTTGGCAAGTGGGCCTGGCACACACGCTGGCAGGCAGGCAACTGCTATTATATTACACTAGCAGACTGATGTTTCACAGTCAAAAAAGTTTTTTTTTTTAAATTTACACTACTGTTACAACAGATATGAGTGGTGGCACTAATTGGCAAGTGGGCCTGGCACACACGCTGGCAGGCAGGCAACTGCAATTAGATTACACTAGCAGACTGATGTTTCACAGTCAAAAAAGTTTTTTTTTTTAAATTTACACTACTTTTACAACAGATATGAGTGGTGGCACTAGTTGGCAAGTGGGCCTGGCACACACGCTGGCAGGCAGGCAACTGCAATTAGATTACACTAGCAGACTGATGTTTCACAGTCAAAAAAGTTTTTTTTTTCAAAATTTACACTACTGTTACAACAGATATGAGTGGTGGCACTTAGCAAGTGGGCCTGGCACACATGCTGGCAGGCAGGCAACTGCAATTAGATTACACTAGCAGACTGATGTTTCACAGTCAAAAAAGTTTTTTTTTACAAAATTTACACTACTGTTACAACAGATATGAGTGGTGGCACTAGTTGGCAAGTGGTCCTGGCACACACGCTGGCAGGCAACTGCTATTAGATTACACTAGCAGACTGATGTTTCACAGTCAAAAAAGTTTTTTGTTTTTAAATTTACACTACTGTTACAACAGATATGAGTGGTGGCACTGCAGGCAGGCAACTGCAATTAGTTCACACTAGCAGACTGATGTTTCACAGGCAAAATTACACAGGCAAAAAAAAAAAAAAAGACTGATGTTCTAGCCCTTACAGCAGAGATCAGATGAGTCCTTCAGGACTGTAGTGGAATCTGAATACACTAGCCTAGCTATCAATTTCCCTATAAAATCAGCAGCAGCTACACTATCCCTCCTCTCACTAAGAATGCAGGATCAGAATGAATCTAAAATGGCTGCTGTTCAGGAGCTGGGAGGGTCTGGGAGGGAGTGTCTGCTGCTGATTGGCTGAAATGTGTCTGCAGAATGTGAGATACAGGGTAAAAGTTTACTCAATGATGATGAATAGGGGGCAGATCGAACATCGCATATGTTCGCCCGCCGCAGCGAACGCGAACAAGCTATGTTCGCCGGGAACTATTTGCCAGCGAACAATTCGCAACATCACTATATCTCATACGATCGGGTTTATTGACATCCCCTGCTAGCGCCCAATTTGCTGCAAATCTGCAACGGCTGCATTGCACAAGCAGTTCACCAGAATTAAATGCCAACAGAGTATGTTGTCAGCATTCAGCGATGTCTGTCGAACATGATCCGCTGAGCGGATCATGTTGGACAGACATTTGATAAATCGGCCCCTATGTGTTTAAATTTTATGCCTTAGAGTAATCTTGATCTTTTCTTTGCTTGGAAACTTTCATGCACACAAACGTCTATTAGTAATCACATAACTTGAGTGTAACAAATAACAGCACTAAAATACTGGAGACCTGAATTAAAGTGCTAGGGCTAGAATAAAAGTTTCACAAAAAACATATAAAAGATATTTAAATAAAGTAGTACAGTCATATATAAATATATTTAATATAAAATATAAGCTTAATTAAAAAAAGTATAAAAAGGGTTTAAAAGAGATTGGTATCTGTCAAGGTGTTTGATTGGGAAGGGCTCAAAAGTATATACAGCTCTGCAAAAATTAAGAAACCACTGCAAAATTATAACGGCTAGATTACGAGTTTTGTCGGTAAGGCTGTGCGGTGCTAACGAACAGTTTAAGCTCACCGCTCACCTACAGACAGCGCTGGTATTACGGGATTTTACAAACCCATCGTTAGCCGCAGAAAAGTAAGCAAAGAGCAACATTTTGCTCCACATCTCACCTCAATACCAGTGCTGCTTACGTTAGCAGTGAGCTGGCAAAACGTGGTCGTGCACGATTTCGCCATAGGAATCAATGGGGGAGAGCTGGCTGAAAAAAAACCTAACACCTGCAAAAAAGCAGCGTTCAGCTCCTAACGCAGCCCTATTGATGAACCCTAACATGAACCACGAGTCTAAACACCCCTAATCTTTCACTTATTAACCCCTAATCCACCGCCCCCGACATCGCTGACACCTGCTTTATATTATTAACCCCAAATCTGCCGCTCCGGACACCGCCGCCACCTACATTATACTTATGAACCCCTAAACTGCTGCCTCCAATATCGCCAACACCTACATTATTTTAATTAACCTCTAATCTGCCGTCCCCAATGTCGCCTCCACCTACCTACACTTATTAACCCCTAATCTGCCGCCCCAACGTTGCCGCCACTATATTACAGTTCTTAACCCCTAAACCTAAGTCTAACCCTAACCCCCCTAACAAATATAATTTAAATAAATCTAAATAAAATAACTACAATTAACTAAATTATTCCTATTTAAAACTAAATACTTACCTGTAAAATAAACCCTAAGATAGCTACAATATAACTAATAGTTACATTGTAGCTAGCTTAGGATTTATTTTTATTTTATAGGCAACTTTGTATTTATTTTAACTAGGTAGAATAGTTATTAAATAGTTATTAATGATTTAATAACTACCTAGTTCAAATAAAGACAAATTTACCTGTAAAATAAAACCTAACCTAAGTTACAATTACACCTAACACTACACTACAATTAAATTAATTCCCTAAACTAAATACAATTAAATAAAATTATCTAAAGTACGAAAAAAAAACCACTAAATTACAGAAAATAATAAAATAATTACAAGTTTTTTAAACTAATTATACCTACTCTAATCCCCCTAATAAAATAAAAAAGCACCCCAAAATAATAAAAAGCCCTACCCTATACTAAATTACAAATATCCCTTAAAAGAACCTTTTGCGGGGCATTGCCCCAAAGTAATCAGCTCTTTTACCTGAAAAAATAAGTACAATACCCCCCCAACATTAAAAACCACCACCCACACACCCAACCCTACAAACCCACCCAATACCCCCTTAATAAAACCTAACACTAACCCCTTGAAGATCACCCTACCTAGAGAAGTCTCCACCCAACTGGGCCGAAGTCCTCAACGAAGCCGGGCGAAGTGGTCCGCCAGACGGCCAGAAGTCTTCATCCAAGTCGGGAAGAAGAGGTCCTTCAGACGGGCAGAAGTCTTCATCCAGGCGGCATCTTCTATCTTCATCCATCCGGTGCGGAGCAGCTCCACCTTCAAGACATCCGACGTGGAGCATCCTATTGGCTGTTCCAATCAGCCAATAGAATGCGAGCTCAATCCTATTGGCTGATTGCATCAGCCAATAGGATTTTTTCTACCTTAATTCCGATTGGCTGATAGAATTCTATCAGCCAATCGGAATTGAAGGGACGCCATCTTGGATGACTTCATTTAAAGGAACCTTCATTCTTCAGTTGGATGTCATTTGAAGAGGATGCTCCGCGTCGGATGTCTTGAAGATGGAGTCGCTCCGCGCCGGATGGATGAAGATAGAAGATGCTGCCTAGATGAAGACTTCTGCCCATCTGGAGGACCTTTTCTTCGCGGCTTGGATGAAGACTTCGCCCCGTCTGGCGGACCACTTCGTTGAGGACTTCGACCCGGTTGGGTGAAGACATCTCAAGGTAGGGTGATCTTCAAGGGGTTAGTGTTAGGTTTTATTAAGGGGGTATTGGGTGGGTTTTAGAGTAGGGTTAAGTGTGTGGGTAATGGGTTTTAATGTTGGGGGGGTATTGTACCTTTTTTTTCATGTAAAAGAGCTGATTACTTTTGGGCAATGCCCCGCAAAAGGCCCTTTTAAGGGCTATTTGTAATTTAGTATAGGGTAGGGCTTTTTATTATTTTGGGGGGCTTTTTTATTTTATTAGGGGGATTAGAGTAGGTGTAATTAGTTTAAAAAACTTGTAATTATTTTATTATTTTCTGTAATTTAGTGGGGTTTTTTTTCCATACATTAGATAATTGTATTTAATTGTATTTAGTTTAGGGAATTAATTTAATTGTAGTGTAGTGTTAGGTGTAATTGTAACTTAGGTTAGGTTTTATTTTACAGGTAAATTTGTCTTTATTTTAATTAGGTAGTTATTAAATCGTTAATAACTATTTAATAACTATTCTACCTAGTTAAAATAAATACAAAGTTACCTGTAAAATAAAAATAAACTCTAAGCTAGCTACAATGTAACTATTAGTTATATTGTAGCTATTTTAGGATTTATTTTACAGGTAAGTCTTTAATTTCAAATAGGAATAATTTATTTAATTGTAGTTATATTATTTAGATGTATTTAAATTATATTTCAGTTAGGGGGTGTTAGGTTTAGGGTTAGACTTAGGTTTAGTGGTAAAAAACTTTATTATAGTGGCGGCGACGTTGGGGGCGGCAGATTAGGGGTTAATAAATGTAAGTAGGTGTCGCCGATGTTAGGGCAGGCAGATTAGGGGTTAATAATATTTAACTAGTGTTTGCGATGTGGGAGTGCGGCGGTTTAGGGGTTATTATATTTATTATAGTGGCTACGATGTCCGGTTCGGCAGATTAGGGGTTAAAATATTTATTTTAGTGTTTGCGATGTGGGGGGGCCTCGGTTTAGGGGTTAATAGGTAGTTTATGGGTGTTAGTGTACTTTTAAGCACTTTAGTTAAGAGTTTTATACTACGGCGTTAGCCCATACAACTCTTAACTACTGACTTTTAAATGCGGTACCAGTCTTGACAGGAAAGGGTGTACCGCTCACTTTTTGGCAGACTCGTAATACCAGCGCTTTGCAAGTCCAATTGAAAATATAGGATACGCAATTGACGTAAGTGGATTTGCAGTGAGCCTGTCATTTCAAGACTCGTAATACCAGCGGGCGTTAAAAAGCAGCGTTGGGACCTCTCAACGCTGCTTTTTAAGGCTAACACAAGACTCGTAATCTAGCAGTAAGTTTTTCTGGATTTACTATTTATAGTTATGTGTTTGAGTAAAATTAACATTTTTGTTTTATTCTATAAACTACTGACAACATTTGTCCCTAATTTCAAATACAAATATTATCATTTGGAGCATTTATTTGCAGAAAATGACAACTGGACAAAACAACAAAAAGATGCAGTGTTTTTAGACCTTGAATGATGCAAAGAAACAAATTCAAATGTACCTCCTATGAATGTAAGGGAACACTTTTGGACTTATAGAATATAGCAAATGTAAAATAATGGAGATCTTAAAGCAGGTCTAGGGGTCATTAGAATGAAATAGGGTTAATGAAAATTGTACCTGCTTATGAAGCATTTATATTGAGCTCAGCATGAAAGAGTTATATCTAGTAAATAAATTATCCTGCCTACAAACAAATCTGTAAAGCTTTTTTTTATTTTTATAAAATTATGCATGCAAAAACCTATAGATATGATAAATATATAGAAAGCATGAGTAAAATGGTAGTAACAGCAAAAGTAAAAGGATTATACTGAGAAGTATTGGGGAGTGTATATGGCATTCCAGAACCTTGAAAACATGAATTACTAGGGGAACAGGAGTCACAAATAATATGGGAACACTAACTGGGTATGTATGTAGTATCTGTCAGTTCTGTACAAAATTTGGTGGGTTGTGGAGGTTTAGGGGTTAATAAAAGTTAGGGGATATTAGTTATGTATAGCATTGGGGGCTCTGGCAATTTTAGCAGCAGGGCTTACTGCTTTGGAGTTTGTGAAAATTTAGGAGTTAAATGTTCTGGGGATCTGGTGACTTAGGTACTTATTATTGTGAAGTTAGACACTTGTAGTGCTGGTGGTTACTTTTAACACATCAGGGGTGATTTATTAATGTCCGCCCCACATTGATAAATGCAGACAACATACGCTGTCAGCATTTATCATTGCACAAACATTTCTAGTGAAATGCTTGTGCAATGCCGCCCCTGCACATTCACGGCCAACCGGCCGCTAGCGGGGGGTGTCAAACATCCCGATCGTATCTGATCGGGATGATTGCTGTCCTCTGCCTCAGAGGTGGCGGATGAGTTAAGGAGCAGCGGTCTTAAGACCATGGGGCATATTTATTATGTGTCTATCCGACATGATCCGATCAGCAGATCATGTCCGACAGACATCGCTGAATGTGGACAGCAATCTGCCGCTAGCAGGGGGTGTCAATCAACCCAATCGTATTTGATCAAGTTGAATTGCGGCAATGTCTGTCCGCCTCCAAAAAGCAGGTGGACAGGTTATGGAGCAGCGGTCTTTAGACTGCTGCTTCATAACTGGTGTTTCTGGCGAGCCTAAAGGCTCGCCAGAAACACGGGGGTCCAAGCTCCATATGGAGCTTGATAGATATGCTCCCATGCTTCTTAATTTATGTTTCCGGCAAGCCTGAAGGCGGGCGCAGAAACGGTTGCATTCCAGCTACATAAATCAGCCTCATACAGTTTACACCAGCTTTTAAAAAGTTATAATAAAAGCGATTATCGCAAGAATTTGTTAACTTGACAAAAACATGAATGATTGTTCCCATGAAAAGTTTTTATTATCAGTGTGTATGAAACAAGCCTTTGGTTAAGTTTTTTAATAAAAGATTTGTAATATCAAATCATGCAATACTAATTGTGTGAGGCTGAAAGCAAAGTAATACACTGCCCATAGTCAGTATCACTCAGCTGGTAATCTTGCCCTGTGTATAGAACTCAGCACATGTATGAAAGCCAACAAAGGCCTACTGATGTCATTTCTCTAGATGAGAATTGCAAATGATGAATATTGCTTAGAATTTCTTAAAATAGACCCAAAACCTAACTCCTACAAGCATAAGTAATGTAATTCCTATACCAGGCCTTGGGGTATGCACACAACCATTTTTGTGTTTCTCAAGTAATTAATATATATTAAACAATACCATAATGTTTCTCTTTCACTACATATATTTGATAACTGATTATTGCAAAGGAATTTCCACTGTTAGGGAAATCCCTTTGCTAAAATTAGAACAAAAAAAGTTTGAGAATAAACATATTTTTAAAAAACAGCCAATCAAATCTCTAGCAGGAAATACTCAGAATGTAGAAAGTTAACATATTTAGCATAACTGTCATCATTCTTATAAAGAAGGTGAAAGCGAGCATATTGCAACATGCTCTTTCATTAAAGCTAAATGTTAATTCTTTCTTAGATACGCTTTTAAAAACATTTAAAATAACCATGTATTGGCATGTATGGTTTTATGCATTACTTTTATGTCGATTTTGGGAATTAATACCATCCTGTAATATTCAGGAGTATCCTGTTGCTCGGCAGCTGGGGGACATCATGATAGGTGGAATCTTTCCCATTCATGAAAAATTTTCATTCCAACCCACAGATGATGATGCATTCATTTGTACCGGGTGAGTATATTTCTTTTACTAATAGATACAGGCCCATAAATATGACACTGAGCATTATGATAACATAAAATACAAGAAACATAAAATAAGTAAATCATAATTTATGTTCTAGAACATCAGTACATTTTATTTGACACATGCATTCATTATTAATCAGTAATATAATTTTTTTCTTGGGATGATTATATCACAAGAGTCAAAATGAAGAATCAGCATGATGTTATATTTTACATTCATATGTTTCAATGTTTTGTTTTTTTTTAAACTCATTTCAAACTAGAAAAAAGGGAAAATAAGAAGGAACTGTAATTACACAGTATGGAATGATAAAGAAAAAAAATATTTACATTTGAACAAACATTCAACATTTAGAATGCAGTCATAATTAAGTTTTAATTGCCCATCCTTTACCATTTCTTTCTAACTCTGGTGTACAGTAGGGAAAACCCTTCTTTAAAGCGACATAATACTTATATGCTAAATCACTTGAAAGTGATGCAGCATACAGTAACTGTAAAAAAACTGACATGAAAATATCATCTGAACATTTCTATGTAAAAAGGGAAAATATTTTACCTCAAAATTTATTCAGCTCAGTAAGTGCTCTGTGAACAATTAGAGCTGCTGTAAAGCTGCAAGTTGAAACACAAAACACAACAAAATAGCCAATACGCATCAGCAGTGCTGAGATCTTGCATTGCTTTGCTGTGATCTCATGAGACTTCACTTAAATCTCATGAGATTTCACAGTAAACTTCCTTAAACTCAATAGGAAAATAAAATGACTGTGCCTGCACATGTCAGAGATGCACATTCCCTTGCAAGTCCTGGGACAAGAATTCTTTACAGTGTGGTGTGAATACTTAGGAAATGTTGAGGTAAATATCTTCCTTTTCTACATAGAGATGTTCAGGCAATATTTTCAGTTTTATACAGTTACTTATGCTGCATCACTTTCAAATGCTTCAACATTTGGGTATCATGTCCCTTTAGGTTTTGGAAATAATAGATTTAGCACCTTCTGAAACACATTCTTATCTGTGTGCTATAAGACCATACCATAGAGTTCTCTATTAAATCTTTTATAATCTCTGAAGTAAGGTTCCATTCACCATCTTATTTAATTATTTTTATTTTTTTAGAATGGGGATCAATTTCACACATGGTGCAATTTCTTTCATTTCTTAATTGTAGTCAACACAAATATATTTAAATAAAGTGTTACACTTATATACACTTTCTGATCAAAATTATTCATATATATATATATATATATATATTTCACAAGGTTAAAAAGGCTGGCGAAGCACTGGCAATGATACACACAAGAATCACACACACACATATATATATATATATAGATATATATAAATAAATTATATATATATATATATATATATATATATATATATATACACACACACACACACACATATCACTAAATTACTTGCACCAACAAGTGTTTCACACCTGAGAAGAGTTAGTTATGTTAACCTCTAGCACAGGGGTCATGAATTGTTGCCCTCCAGAGGTTTTGGAACTATATTTCTCATGATGCTCAGCCAGCTGAAATGCAGGCTGAGTATCAGGGAAAATAGCACATAACACAAATACTGGACAAAGACAGACAGACCCCCACACAAAGACAGACCCCACACACAGAGACTGACCCACACAGCCAGAAACACACACAGAGAAAGACAGAAACACACACTCAGATAGACCCCGCACACACAACCCCCCCATACACACACAAACAGACCCCCACACACACACAGACCCTCACACACACAGACAGACCCTTACACACACACAGACAGACCACACACACACACACAGACAGACAGACCCCCCACACACACAGAGAGACAGATCCCCCCCACACACACAGACAGACAGATCCCCCCCACACATACACAGACAGACAGATCCCCACACAAACACACAGACAGGTACCCCCCCACACACAGACAGACAGACCCTCACACACCGAGAGAGACAGATGCCCCCCCCCACACACACAGATACCCCCCCACACACACACAGATACAGACAGACCCACAGACCTTGGGATTGGCAATATTTCCAGGAAATAGTACAAGCACAGAGTAAAGGAGCACCAGCCAGGAGATGGAGTTTAAAATGAACAAATTTTATTGGAACTCTCGTTAAAAAAGCCAGGATACCAGGCCATATAGTAAAATAGGGAGGTCAGCAAAGCAAACAGCTGACGCGTTTCAGCTTAGAACCGTAATTGAAGCTGGCGAACTTTGCCCTAGGAAATTCTTATAAAACCCTAAGCTGCCTCCTATTGGTCAATGAATATTTTAATTAGCACATAAGTACACTTACAATGACAAGTGTTATTCAACAACAGCAGATTAGCCCATGAACTCTATATTGTTCAGTTGACAGTAAATGCAAAATTTACACAATAAAATAGTAACATCATGTGCACAAATGTGATGTAAACCTATGTACATAATTTCAACAACTTTTTTAGTTTAATTTATCTTTCTTATGTAAACAAAAGATTCAAAACAAAGCTATAATATAAACAGAGTATGCCCTATAGTTAGAGCTACATCGGCTCTTCAAAAACTTTGTGAGAATGCTTTCTATTTTGTATTTGTTTCATAGATGCAATAAAATGAAATTGAATTACTGCAAACTGTTATCTTTGCTCAAACAATTTACGTTAGGATAAATACTAACATCAGGACACACAATGGGATGTGAACCTAAGATTGCATGAATTTTAGCCACTTATCAGTTTCAATTATACTTTATATATGGACAAGAAATTCAAAATTAAATTTCAATTTCAACAAAAACAGCCCTATATTTAAGGCTACATGATTTCTTCAAAGGTTTTTTTTATATAAAGCTGCCTTGTATTTAATGTGTTTTTCATAAATACAATGGGATGGAAATAAATTACTACAAAACTGTATTCTACTAAAGTGGTAGAGGTCAGAAAATCACTGCCAGAAATTAATTAAGTCATAATCTGAATCGATTCCTTCTAGAAATCTAGTTTTTAACTTAGAAAATCCAGAAGACCTCTCTTTTACTCAACAATTTTTCCCTAATACTCTCTATACAGGACCACTTAAAAGAGTCCGCATTTTTGTTGTGCTCATGGGTGAAGTGCTGTACCAATGGAGTACTGGCAGTACCATATTTGATACTGGAAAGGTGCTCCCTGATTCTGGTTCTCACCTCGCGTGTTGTGAGACCTACATACTGTTTGTTACATGCTACACAATTGATCATGTACACAACAAAAATGGATCTACAATTAAGACATGAACGCTTGTGATAAGTCTGCCCTGTAACTGAGGATCTGAACACAACTCCTGTTTCCACTTTTTCACAGGCCACACATGAACTATTGTGGCATTTGTACATCCCCACAGAGGACAACCAAAATGAATTACTCTTTCTTGTGGAGTGAAGTTTGGTAGGTGCCACAAAGTTTCCAATTGTCCTACTACTCTTATAGGCAAACTTGCAATCTTTGTTTGTTAAATTAGCCAGCCCATCATCAGCTCTCAGAATTGGTTAATGTTTCCTAATTATGTTACAAATTTGATTGTACTGTTCAGAGTACTCTGTAATGAACATAATTTTGTCCTGCCCAAAGCCCTGTTTATGAACTGAGTTATCTTTGTTTCTGAGTAAATCAGACCTGTTTATTTTGCTTACTGACTTCCTAGCAGAGCCAATTACAATCTTGCGATAGCCTCTTTCCTCTAGTCTTTCAGAAAGTTCTGCTGATTCATATTGAAATTTCATGTCCTCTGAGCAGTTTCGCTTTAAGCAAATAAACTGCTCCTTAGCAATGCCCTTAGCAATGCCCTTTCCGGATGACAACTCGAAGCCTGTAGAAGGGCATTGTCTGAGATAGGTTTTCTGTAAACTGAAGTAGAGATGGGCTGCCCACATATGCCGCCTAATGTTAGATCCAAATAGTTAATACTACTGGGGTCCCATTCAAATGTGAAACTAATCCCTAGATCATTTGTGTTTAGATATTGAACAAAGATCTGTATATCACTCTGATCACCTCTCCAGATGAACAAAACATCATCTATAAATCTTTTGTACATAACTGTCTTCGAGCCGAAGGGGTTCCCACCCCCAAATATGTGTTCCTGCTCCCACCATAAAGAGGTTGGCATAGGAGGGGGCAAATTTCGCCCCCATAGCAGTACCACACACCTGGAGGTAGAAAAACCCCTCAAACTCGAAGTAGTTATGATGTAACAAAAATTATGTTACCCTCAGAATGAAATCACAAAAATCAGGATTATCCTTGTAGTACTTTTCCAAGTAGAAGTCGAGTGCCAACAAGCCCTTGTCATGTGGAATCGAGGAGTACAGTGCTTTCACATCAACTGTGAGCCATTTATAGTACGTACTCCATTCGATCCCAGAGACTAAGTTGAGAATGTGCTTGGAATCCTGCACATAACTCCAAAGGTCCAATACCATTGTTTGCAAAATTAGATCTAACCACTCAGAGAGGTGTTCAAGAAGTGATCCTATGCAGCTGACAATTGGTCTGCCAACTACATTGTCAATAGACTTATGCACCTTGGGGAGGTGATTAAATACAGGTATTGATGGGTGGGAGACAAGTAAATAATGCTTGTATCTTTATCAATGAAGCCCTGGTGCAGCCCATCATCCACCAAATCCCTCAATTTTTTGCTAAAAAGCCTAGTGGGGTTTGAAAGCAACACCTTATAATCATGTGGATTTGTGAGCTGTCTCAGAGCCTCAGCGACAAAATTTTCTCTGGTCATCACCACCACTGAACCCCCTTTGTCTGCGGCACGGATCACTAACTCTGTTTTAAAACTCAATTTCTCTACGGCTTCCCTTTCAATTTTAGATGGATTATTTGTGGGTTTCTTTTTTCGGTAGAACAAATTAGTTAAGGACATAGTACACCTAATATACCATTTCTATGTCTCTCTACTATTATATATCATTTTAACCCTTTAATGACCACAACACTTTTCCATTTTCTGTCCGTTTGGGACCAAGGCTATTTTTAAATTTTTGCGGTGTTTGTGTTTAGCTGTAATTTTCCTCTTACTCATTTACTGTACCCACACATATTATATACTGTTTTTCTCGCCATTAAATGGACTTTCAAAAGATACTATTATTTTCATCATATCTTATAATTTACTATAAAAAAATTATAAAATATGAGGAAAAAATGGAAAAAACACACTTTTTTTAACTTTGACCCCCAAAATCTGTTACACATCTACAACCACCAAAAAAAAAACATGCTAAATAGTTTCTAAATTTTGTCCTGCGTTTAGAAATACCCAATGTTTACATGTTCTTTGCTTTTTTGCAAGTTATAGGGCCATAAATACAAGTAGCACTTTGCTATTTCCAAACCACTTTTTTTCAAAATTAGCGCTAGTTACATTGGAACACTAATATCTTTCAGGAATCCCTGAATATCCATTGACATGTATATATATTTTTTTTAGAAGACATCCCAAAGTATTGATCTAGGCCCATTTTGGTATATTTCATGCCACCATTTCACCACCAAATGCGATCAAATAAAAAATTTTTTTCACTTTTTCACAATTTTTTTTCACAAACTTTAGGTTTCTCACTGAAATTATTTACAAACAACTTATGCAATTATAGCATAAATGGTTGTAAATGCTTCTCTGGGATCCCCTTTGTTCAGAAATAGCAGACATATATGGCTTTGGCTTTGCTTTTGGTAATTAGAAGGCTGCTAAATGCCACTGTGCACCACACGTGTATTATGCCCAGCAGTGAAGGGGTTAATTAGGGAGCATGTAGGGAGCTTCTAGGGTTAATTTTAGCTTTAGTGTAGTGTAGTAGACAACCCCAAGTATTGATCTAGGCCCATTTTGGTATATTTCATGCCAGTACTAAAATAAAAGGTTTGAAAAAAAAATTAAAAAAAAAATTAAGCCTATTTACATATGCTGCTGTGTAGGATCCCCCCTTAGCCCCCAACCTCCCTGATCCCCCCCCAAAACAGCTCTCTATCCCTCCCCCTCTGCCTTATTTACATATGCTGCTGTGTAGGATCCCCCCTTAGCCCCCAACCTCCCTGATCCCCCCCTAAAACAGCTCTCTATCCCTCCCCCTCTGCCTTATTGGGGGCCATCTTGGGTACTGGCTTCCCCCCTCCCACATACCAACCCCCACCACCTAACTGATCGTTTTTTTAGCATTTTTGGCCCACTGTTATTTAATTTTGCGCGTGCTCTCTCCCTGTGCACGCGTCCGCCCCCGCCCCACCCGTGCATGTGCGCACATCCATGCGTGCCCCCGGCCATCCCCGCCCATGATCCCGCCCCCCTCCACATCACCAGGGCCATCGATGGCCGCCACCCGCCTCCCACACAGGCTCCCACCCACCAACTAGGAAAGCCACCGATCTCCGGTGCAGAGAGGGCCACAGAGTGGCTCTCTCTGCATCGGATGGCTACAAAAGGTTATTGCAGGATGCCTCCATATCGAGGCATAACTGCAATAACTGGAAAGCAGCTGGAAGCGAGCAGGATCGCTTCCAGCTGCTTTCCACACCAAGGACGTGCAGGGTACGTCCTCAGGTGTTAACTGCCTTTTTTTTGAGGACGTACCCTGCACGTCCTCGGTCGTTAAGGGGTTAAAAAAAATATTGCTTACAAAAAAAGCCAGATGAGTGATACCAATGCATTCCATTACAAAATTGTATCAAACTTATCTAGCTATTTTTTTGTAAGCAATAGCTTACACCTACTTGTTGGGGGTTAAAAGAAAAGAAAATTACTGTTCATGTAGTATTAAATTTGATCACATTAAAATCTATTTGAAAACCTTGCAAATCCTGCATTACAAAAGGTCTGTGCACACAATGTTTATATACACAGTACACACAGTATATATTAGCAATTAAAGGGACATGAAACACAAATTTTTTCTTTCATGATTTAGAAAGAGCATGTAATTTTAAACAACTTTCCAATTTACTTCTATTATCTAATTTGCTTCATTCTCTTGATATGCTTTGTAGAAAAGCATATCTAGATAGGCTCGGTAGCTGCTGATTGGTGGCTGCACATAGATACCTTGTGTGATTGGCTCAACCATGTGCATTGTTATTTCTTCAACAAAGATATCTAAAGAATGAAGCAAATAAGGTAATAGAAGCAAATTGGAACGTTGTTTAAAATTGTATTCTATCTGAATCATGAAAGAAAAAACATTGGGTTTTATGTCCCTTTAAGCGCTGCATTATAAAAAAAAAGTCTGCTACACATGTACTGTAAATATCAGCAAATAGGTGCAGGAAAGCCAAATATCTCCCTGCAGAATAAATACAATCATGTAACTCCGCCATTTAAAAATGAAATAATTTCATGGATACAGCTCTTAAAAGAACATTATACACTCGTTTTTTCTTTTTTTTTTAAATGGATAGTTTTGCTTATTTTTTAAATAACAGTACTCTGATTTTCAGACTTCTTACCAAGCCCCAAAGATTTAGGAGAATACTGAAGTATACCTACTCCAGCTTGCTTCTGGTCTTTTCATATGCAGAGGAAGGGGGAGTGTCTGATATTTCCCACTTGCAGTGGGTTTTCCTGTAACCTTTTAAACAGAGCTAAACTAGAAGCTTCTAAGTAAGTTTTTAAACGGTTTTATACTGGATTTTTATATCAGTATCTGTGCATATTATTCTTTATAGTAGTGTCTATTACATGCAGTTATATACAAATTTGTGTATACTGTCCCTTTAAAAAGCTGGGTGGAATTCATGTTACTGGTCTCCTTTGCTGTGATTCAGTTTACTACAGAAAATAATGACTGTACCAAACCACATACAGCACAGCGCATATTATCACTCAGCACTAGTTGTGTATGTATACAAAATGGTAACTCACTGAATGGTGTTTAATGTTTTTGTATTATTATTGTTATCACTGTACTGTAGTGTGCACAACAGCACTATGTATGATGCATTCTTTATTAGCGTGTTGACTGAAATGCTGTTTTTTGTTTACTGTTATTTTTAATGATTAAGTTATTTTACAATGGTTATATAAAAAAGTGTTTTAATATCCATCCCAGTAAAATATTAATTTATAAAGCACAAATTTGAATAGGTTAAAACTTTTCTATATACTTAGGGGCCGAAGTTTCCGCGCGTTCCTTCAGGCTCGCCGGAAACAGCAGTTATGAAGCAGCGGTATAAAGAACGCTGCTCCTTAACTTGTCCACCTGCTCTGAGGCTGCAGACATTAATCCGCCCGATCCTATACGATCGGGCTGATTGACAGCCCCTTCTAGCGGCAGATTGTCCGCGAATCTGCAGGGGGTGGCACTGCACAAGCAGTTCACAAGAACTGGTTGCGCAATGATAAATGCTGACAGCGTATGCTGTATTTATCGATGTACGGCGGACATAATACTCTACATCGTATCCTGTCCGTCCGCACTTTAATAAATCGGCCCCTTAGTGTCCAAAAGCAAAGGAAGGAGACATTATATCTGAAAGTGTGAGAGCCAAGAGGATAATTAGACAAAAAAAATTAGTTTTACTAATTTATATAAATGTGTTGTATTTACATCATCTATAGTTTAGTTGCTGAAGTCAAATGAGGAATGTGTCATAAAACACAAACAAAAAGGGAGCAACTCTGATTCAACAAGGTTTGATAATTAAAACAAGTGCAATATATACAAGCACTTACATTAAAATTAGTGGTCTTGAATGTCCGGACCGTAATTCAAAGTACACAGTAAGCAAAGAAGGGATGGTCACTTCCCCAGATTACAAAAGAAAATATTTTTAAACTTAAAAAAGTGTAATTACACACATAGCACTCTGCCTCACTTGCCTCCAATGATTGCACGTCACATATATATATATATCTATATATATATAAATTCAGAAAACGTTGGGACAGTATGGAAAATGCATTTGAAATTTTAATTCACCCTGTACTATATAAAAACAAATTATTAACACATCATTTGATGTTTACTTTGTAAATTTAATGTATTTTTGAAAATATACACTCATTTCAATTGTGATGACTGCAACACACTCCAAAAAAGTTGGCACAGTCGACTGTTTATCACTGTGTAACATCACCTTTTTTTTTTATAACACTTATTATGTGTTTGGGCACTGAAGACACCAGTTGGTAAAGTTTACCAAGCTGACTTTTCCCCCATTTATCCATTATGTATGTCTTCAGCTACGCAACTGTACAGGGCTTTAGTTGCCTTATTTTGCACTTCATAATGCGCCACACATTCTCAATTGGAGACAGGTCAGGACTGCAGACAGGTCATGCTAGCACCCGCACTCTCTGCTTACGCAACCATTGCCTTGTAATACAGGCAGAATGTGGTTTGGCGTTGTCCTGCTGGAAAATGCAGGGAAGTCGCTGGAAAATATGACGTCTGGATGGCAGTATATGTTGCTTCAAAATGTCTACATATCTTTCTAGATTAATGGTGTCCTCACAGATGTGCAAGTTTCCCATGCCATGGGCATTGACACACCCCCATACCATGACAGATGCTGGTTTTTGGCCCTGACGCTGATAACAGCTTGGATGGTCCTTTTACTCTTTGGCCAGAGAGAACACGATGGCTCTTTTTTCCAAAAACTATTTGAAATGTTGACTCGTTGGACTACAAAGCATGTTTCCACTGTACTACTGTCCATCACATATGAGACCGAGCCCAGAGAAGTCGGTGGCACTTCTGGACAGTGTTGATGTATGGCTTCTGCTTTGCAAAGTAAAGCCTTAACTTGCATTTGTGGATGCAGCAGCGAATGGTGTTGACTGACAAAGGTTTACCAAAGTATTCCCGAGCTCATGTCAGGATATCCATTACAGAATCATCGCAGATTTTGAGACAGTGACATTTGAGGGATTGGAGATCACACGCATTGAGAAGGGGTTTTCGACCTTGCCCTTTACACACCGAGATTTGACCAGATACCTTGAATCTTGTAATTATATTGTGTACTGTAGAAGGTGAAATCCCCAAAATCCTACCGATTTGTCTTTGGGAAATGTTGTTCTCAAAGTGTTGGATTATTCGCTGTTAACTGTTGGCAGATTGGCGAGGCTCGACCCATCCTTGCTCTTGAAGGACCAGGACTTTTTTGAAGGCTCATTATATACTATGATTACATGATTGCCTCACTTGTTTCACATCACCTTCTTATTTTAACTTGTCACATCGCTATTAGTCCTAAATTGCCCCTGTCCCAACTTTTTTGGAATATGTTGCAGTCATCAGATTTAAAATGAGTGTATAATGTGTTTTCAATAACGTACAGGGTGAATTGAATTTTAAAAGGACTAATTTTTTTTTTTTTCTATTTTCCATACTGTCCCAACTTTTTCAGAATTTGGGTTGCATATATATTTGTATATACATGAGTATATACAGGGAGTGCAAAATTATTAGGCAAGTTGTATTTTTGAGGATTAATTTTATTATTGAACAACAACCATGTTCTCAATGAACCCAAAAAACTCATTAATATCAAAGTTTTGGAAGTAGTTTTTAGTTTGTTTTTAGTTATAGCTATTTTAGGGGGATATCTGTGTGTGCAGGTGACTATTACTGTGCATAATTATTAGGCAACTTAACAAAAAACAAATATATACCCATTTCAATTATTTATTTTTACCAGTGAAACCAATATAACATCTCAACATTCACAAATATACATTTCTGACATTCAAAAACAAAACAAAAACAAATCAGTGACCAATATAGCCACCTTTCTTTGCAAGGACACTCAAAAGCCTGCCATCCATGGATTCTGTCAGTGTTTTGATCTGTTCACCATCAACATTGCGAGCAGCAGCAACCACAGCCTCCCAGACACTGTTCAGAGAGGTGTAATGTTTTCCCTCCTTGTAAATCTCACATTTGATGATGGACCACAGGTTCTCAATGGGGTTCAGATCAGGTGAACAAGGAGGCCATGTCATTAGATTTTCTTCTTTTATACCCTTTCTTGCCAGCCACGCTGTGGAGTACTTGGACGCTTGTGATGGAGCATTGTCCTGCATGAAAATCATGTTTTTCTTGAAGGATGCAGACTTCTTCCTGTACCACTGCTTGAAGAAGGTGTCTTCTAGAAACTGGCAGTAGGATTGGGAGTTGAGCTTGACTCCATCCTCAACCCGAAAAGGCCCCACAAGCTCATCTTTGATGATACCAGCCCAAACCAGTACTCCACCTTCACCTTGCTGGCGTCTGAGTCGGACTGGAGCTCTCTGCCCTTTACCAATCCAGCCACGGGCCCATCCATCTGGCCCATCAAGACTCACTCTCATTTCATCAGTCCATAAAACCTTAGAAAAATCAGTCTTGAGATATTTCTTGGCCCAGTCTTGACGTTTCAGCTTGTGTGTCTTGTTCAGTGGTGGTCGTCTTGCAGCCTTTCTTACCTTGGCCATGTCTCTGAGTATTGCACACCTTGTGCTTTTGGGCACTCCAGTGATGTTGCAGCTCTGAAATATGGCCAAACTGGTGGCAAGTGGCATCTTGGCAGCTGCACGCTTGACTTTTCTCAGTTCATGGGCAGTTATTTTGCGCCTTGGTTTTTCCACACGCTTCTTGCGACCCTGTTGACTATTTTGAATGAAACGCTTGATTGTTCGATGATCACGCTTCAGAAGCTTTGCAATTTTAAGAGTGCTGCATCCCTCTGCAAGATATCTCACTATTTTTTACTTTTCTGAGCCTGTCAAGTCCTTCTTTTGACCCATTTTGCCAAAGGAAAGGAAGTTGCCTAATAATTATGCACACCTGATATAGGGTGTTGATGTCATTAGACCACACCCCTTCTCATTACAGAGATGCACATCACCTAATATGCTTAATTGGTAGTAGGCTTTCGAGCCTATACAGCTTGGAGTAAGACAACATGCATAAAGAGGATGATGTGGTCAAAATACTAATTTGCCTAATAATTCTGCACTCCCTGTATGTATTTATATATGTATAAATGTATATACATACATATATGCACATATAAGCACACATACTGTATATCACATGTAATTACAAATACACAGACACTTTGGAGCCTTTTCCAGTTAAATACCTTAGAAGTGGAAAAATCAATTTAAATCAATTTAAACATTTAAAAAATGCTTTTTTTTTTACATTAAAATGTTCTTCACATAGTATAAAATGTTCTTTGTATTTATATATTCCTAAATATATCTGTATATATCTATACCTGTATATATCCATATAGATGTGTAGGAATATATATATTTTACAAAAAAAAATAATAATAAAAATATATATATATATATATATATATATATATATATATATACAGTTGCAAGAAAAAGTATGTGAACCCTTTGGAATGATATGGATTGGTCATAAAATGTGATATGATCATCATCTAAGTCACAACAATAGACAATCACAGTCTGCTTAAACTAATAACACACAAAGAATGAAATGGAAAAAGTATGTGAACCCCTAGACTAATGACATCTCCAAGAGCTAATTGGAGTGAGATGTCAGCCAACTGGAGTCCAATCAATGAGATGAGATTGGAGGTGTTGGTTACAGCTGCCCTGCCCTATAAAAAACACACACCAGTTCTGGGTTTGCTTTTCACAAGAAGCATTGCCTGATTTGAATGATGCCTCGCACAAAAGAGCTCTCAGAAGACCTACGATTAAGAATTGTTGACTTGCATAAAGCTGGAAAGGGTTATAAAAGTATCTCCAAAAGCCTTGCTGTTCATCAGTCCACAGTAAGACAAATTGTCTATAAATGGAGAAAGTTCAGCACTGCTGCTACTCTCCCTAGAAGTGTCCGTCCTGTAAAGATGACTGCAAGAGCACAGTGCAGACTGCTCAGTGAGGTGAAGAAGAATCCTAGAGTGTCAGCTAAAGACTTACAAAAGTCATTGGCAAATCCTAACATCCTTGTTAGCGAATCTACAATACGTAAAACACTAAACAAGAATGGATTTCATGGGAGGATACCACAGAGGAAGCCACTGCTGTCCAAACAAAACATTGCTGCACGTTTACAGTTTGCACAAGAGCACCTGGATGTTCCACAGCAGTACTGGCAAAATATTCTGTGGACAGATGAAAGCAAAGTTGAGTTGTTTGGAAGAAACACACAACACCATGGCCTCTAGTTATCAAGCCGTCAACCTCAAATACGCTTGAATTCTGCAGCGTATTTGTGGCGAGGCTGATTCGCCTTAGTTATCAAGCCCTTTACACCGCCAAATGTAGAATTTTGTGACGTAAGCTTCGATCCGCCGGACTCAGTCTGACACAGATCGATTCTTACGTCACTCCAGATGTTCCGCACACAAGTTCGGCACAATCTGACTACTTTTGGGAGTTATCAAAAAACTAGCAGGTACGCTCGGCACTTTTCCGGCCCGGGTACCTGGTTTTCAAACCGCCGCCCTGGAATCAATGGGAGTCTGACAATAGCGAAAGTTCATGTTTGCTGCTGCTCGACATCCCATTGATTCCTATGGGAGATGTCTGCACCTAACACCCTAACATGTACCCCGAGTCTAAACACCCCTAATCTGTCCCCCCCGCCGCAAGTAAATAAATGTATTACCCCCTAAACCACCGCTCCTGGAGCCCACCGCAAGCTACATTATACATATTAACCCCAAATCTGTCCCCCCTACACCGCCGCCACTATAATACATTTATTAACACCTATCCTGCTGATCCCAGATGCCGCCGCAACTAAATAAATTGTTTAACCCCTAAACCGCCGCTCCCGGACCCCGCCGCCACCTATATTCAATTTATTAACCCCTAATCTGCCCCCCTACACCGTCGCCACCTATAATAAATTTATTAACCCCTATCCTGCCCCCCTTTACCGCCGCAACTATAATAAAATTATTAACCCCTAAACCCTAAACCCTAACCCTAACACCCACCTAACTTAAATATTAATTAAATAAATCTAAATATTATAACTCTTATTAACTAAATTATTTCTATTTAAAACTAAATACTTACCTTTAAAATAAACCCTAATATAGCTACAATATAAATAATAATTACATTGTAGCTATTTTAGGATTTATATTTATTTTACAGGTAACTTTGTATTTATTTTAACTAGGTACAATAGCTATTAAATAGTTAATAACTATTTAATAGCTACCTAGTTAAAATAATTACAAAATTACCTGTAAAATAAATCCTAACCTAAGTTACAATTAAACATAACACTACACTATAATTAAATTCATTAACTAAATTACCTACAAATAACTACAATTAAATACAATTAAATAAACTAACTAAAGTACAAAAAATAAAAAAAGCTAAGTTACAAAAAATAAAAAAATAAGTTAAAAACATTTAAAAAATATTACAACAATTTTAAGCTACTTACACCTAATCTAAGCCCCCTAATAAAATAACAAATCCCCCCAAAATAAAAAAATTCCCTACCCTATTCTACATTAAAAAGTTACCAGCTCTATTACCTTACCAGCCCTTAAAAGGGACTTTTGCGGGGCATGCCCCAAAGAAAACAGCTCTTTTGCCTGTAAAATAAAAATATAAACCCCCCCCCAACATTAAAACCCACCACCCACATACCCCTACTCTAACCTAACACTACCCCCTGAAGATTTCCCTACCTTGAGCCGTGTTCACCCAGCCAGGCACCGATGGACCAAAAGAAGACATCTGGAGCGGCAGAAGTCTTCATCCTATCCGGGCAGAAGAGGACATCCGGACCGGCAAACATCTTCATCCAAGCGGCATCTTCTATCTTCATCCATCCGACGAGGAGCAGCTCCATCTTCAAGACCTGCGGCGCGGAACATTCTCTTCTCCCGACGACTAGATGACGAATGAAGGTTCCTTTAAGGGACCTCATCCAAGATGGTGTCCCTCGAATTCCGATTGGCTGATAGGATTCTATCAGCCAATCGGAATTAAGGTAGGAAAAATCTGATTGGCTGATCCAATCAGCCAATCAGATTGAGCTCACATTCTATTGGCTGATCGGAACAGCCAATAGAATGCAAGCTCAATCTGATTGGCTGATTGGATCAGCCAATTGGATTGAACTTCAATCTGATTGGCTGATTGGATCAGCCATTCAGATTTTTCCTACCTTAATTCCGATTGGCTGATAGAATCCTATCAGCCAATCGTAATTCGAGGGACGCCATCTTGGATGACGTCCCTTAAAGGAACCTTCATTCGTCGTCTAGTCGTCGGGAGAAGAGGATGTTCCACGCCGGAGGTCTTGAAGATGGAGCTGCTCGTCGTCGGATGGATGAAGATAGAAGATGCCGCTTGGATGAAGATGTTTGCCGGTCCGGATGTCCTCTTCTGCCTGGATAGGATGAAGACTTCTGCCACTCCGGATGTCTTCTTTTGGTCCATCGCTGCACGGCTGAATGAAGACGACTCCAGGTAAGGAGATCTTCAGGGGGGTAGTGTTAGGTTTATTTAAGGGGGGTTTGGGTTAGAGTAGGGGTATGTGGGTGGTGGGTTTTAATGTTGGTGGGGGTTGTATTTTTATTTTACAGGCAAAAGAGCTGTTTTCTTTGGGGCATGCCCCGCAAAAGGCCCTTTTAAGGGCTGGTAAGGTAATAGAGTTGGTAACTTTTTAATGTAGAATAGGGTAGGGAATTTTTTTATTTTGGGGGGATTTGTTATTTTATTAGGGGGCTTAGATTAGGTGTAAGTAGCTTAAAATTGTTGTAATATTTTTTAAATGTTTGTAACTTATTTTTTTTATTTTTTGTAACTTAGCTTTTTTATTTTTTGTACTTTAGTTAGTTTATTTTATTGTATTTAATTGTAGGTATTTGTAGTTAATTAATTTAATTTATTTATTGATAGTGTAGGTTTAATTGTAACAGGTTAGGTTTAATTGTTACAGGTAATTTTGTATTTCTTTTAGCTAGGTAGTTATTAAATAGTTAATAACTATTTAATAACTATTCTAACTAGTTAAAATAAATACAAAGTTGCCTGTAAAATAAATATTAATCCTAAAATAGCTACAATGTAATTATTAATTATATTGTAGCTACCTTAGGGTTTATTTTAAAGGTAAGTATTTAGTTTTAAATAGGAAAAATTAATTTAATAAGAGTTAAATTTATTTAGATGTATTTAATTAATATTTAAGTTAGGGGGTGTTAGGGTTAGGGTTAGACTTAGGTTTAGGGGTTAATAATTTTATTATAGTGGCAGCGGTGTAGGGGGGGCAGGATAGGGGTTAATAAATGTATTATAGGTTGCGGAGGTGTAGGGGGGGCAGATTATGGGTTAATAAGTTTAATATAGGTGGCGGCGGGGTCCGGGAGCGGCGGTTTAGGGGTTAAACAATTTATTTAGTTGTGGCGGGGTCCGGGATTGGCAGGATAGGGGTTAATAAATTTATTATAGTGGCGGAGGTATAGGGGGGGCAGGATAGGGGTTAGTAGGTATAATGTAGGTGGCGGTGGGCTCCGGGAGCGGCGGTTTAGGGGTTAATACATTTATAAGAGTTGCTGCGGGGTCTAGGAGCAGCGGTTTAGGGGTTAATAACTTTATTTAGTTGCAGGGGGCTCCGGGGGCGCCGGTATAGGGGGTAGAACAGTATAGTTAGTGTGGGTGCTTAGTGACAGCTTGTCAATAAAGCTGTCAAAAAGCCGAAGAGCAGCGAGATCGGATGAATGATAACTATCACAGTCCGCTGCTCATCGCCCTGTACTTGGTGCGTGGCTTTTTGACAGATTTATTGATAATTTTGGCGAGATTTTTTAGGTCCGCGGCGGCGATGGTAGGCGAGCTTAGGCAGGCGTATTGGGCCGGCGAAGGCAGGTAAAGTAGACACGTTGATAACTAGAGGCCTATGTGTGGCAAAAAAGAGGCACAGCACACCAACATCAAAACCTCATCCCAATTGTGAAGTATGGTGGTGGGGGCATCATGGTTTGGGGCTGCTTTGCTGCATCAGGGCCTGGACGGATTGCTATCATCGAAGGAAAAATGAATTCCCAAGTTTATCAAGACCTTTTGCAGGAGAACTTAAGGCCATCTGTCTACCAGCTGAAGCTCAACAGAAGATGGGTGTTGCAAAAGGACAATGACCCAAATCATAGAAATAAATCAACAACAGAATGGCTTAAACAGAAGAAAATATGCCTTCTGGAGTGGCCCAGTCAGAGTCCTGACCTCAACCCGATTGAGATGCTGTGGCATGACCTCAAGAAAGCGATTCACACCAGACATCCCAAGAATATTGCTGAACTGAAACAGTTCTGTAAAGAGGAATGGTCAAGAATTACTCCTGACCGTTGTGCACGTCTGATCTGCAACTACAGGAAATGTTTGGTTGAAGTTATTGCAGCCAAAGGAGGTTCAACCAGTTATTAAATCCAAGGGTTCACATACTTTTTCTTGCAACTGTATATATATATATATATATATATATATATATATATATATATATATATATATTAGATTGAAAGATAAGACACTTAAATAACTGATAGGTAGTAAACAGATACCTCTACTTATTTTTGATGATGTAATCAGCACAGCAATTTAAACAGCTCATGATTGTTATCTCACAATGGTTAGGGGACATTGAAAGAATTTCTAGACTTAGTACTCAAACTCTTAGTTGATTGATTTAGCTAAGCAACACCTTGCTACTTGGAAAAGTAAACTTGTAAAACTGGCTCAGTAGCATCTCAAAAATGTCAAGGTCGCTTTGAAAATAATTAGTTTTTAAACCTGTCCTGAAACACACTGTCACACAAAAAATATTAGGGAAATTTACTCTTGCAGCTTTCCCTTAATAATCGCTTACTTTGCTCGGTGGTTGGGGGACAAGAGCAGGGCTACTGAACTACTGTAGTCAGGGCAGGCTACAATATCTTCTTGTCATCTCAATAACTTAGAGGGTGTGCTTAGGAGAAAAAGGAGGTTTGCAAAGATAAGCCTTTACCCCTGTCTGAGGATAACCTAGAAATGCTTTAGGGATAGCAGCCTTTACCACCAGCAGGTGGATGATGTGAACCAAACCACACACAGTGATAAAGTCACCTCACAGAGAGCCCTTACCATATTGACTTCTCTGTTCATAACTACAAAGCCCAATTCTACCTTGGTGTCTGCCCGCTTTGCTACCCACTACACCACCACTGACGAGGGAGATGACCTATAACTCCCAAGTGCCTGAAATATATTTTCAGCATCATGCTGCTCATCCAACACCTCAGCATGCAGGAGGAATGACCTGTACCCCTGCTGATCTACCAACCCGCTCCTGCCCTGACCGAAGCTGTCTGCTGCTGCACCACCACTAGCAGTAACACTAGCCATATCCTCATCACACACCCTGGGCTGCCACCAGTGTTTCGTATAATACAAACAGGATAGTTCAGCACTAAGGGTACTATACAAGCCACAAAAGGTAACCACCAGAACCATTAAATAAGCAAAAAAATCCAAGAAAGTGGTAGCATGCAGTGATATTTATTAAAAATCACAAGGTACAAAGAGCGACATTTCGGGATTGCAATATTTTTGTGAAATAATTTTGATTAGTGTTATTATGAGTGTAACTGTACTTTGTAATGTATTTTTAGGTGTTTTGTGGCCCTTTTTTGTTTTGCAAAACAGTTAACCAGAGCTCTGAGGATGCGTGATCCTGATGAGCGTTAACTTCAATTGCGCTCAAGCGATCACATTTACTTTCAACTTGTAATATGAGCGCAACACAGCCACGATAAACTCCTTTTTTTGCTTACACGTAACTGTTGGTGTGCCACTGGTAATCTGGCCCAAAATGTTCTCACCTATACACTGTATGTATGTGCAAATAAACAAACAACATACGGCCAGATTACGAGTTTTGCGTTATGAGCAGCTCGTTAATAACTTGCATTTATTTCCACCACTCACCTTTAATAGTGCTGCTATTACAGGTTTGCAAAAACCCAGCGTTAGCAGGCAATATGGCAGCACTGAGCTCCATACCGCACACAAATACCAGCGCTGCTTTGAGCTGGTTTTACGTGCTCGTGCATGATTTCCCCATAGACATCAATGGGGAGAGCCGGCTAAAAAAAGGCGACCCATTGATTCCTATGGGGAACGAAAATTTATGTTTAAACCTAACATAAACCCTGTGTCTAAACACCCCTAATCTGCCACCCCGACATCGCTGCAACCTACATTATACTTATTAACCCCTAATCTGCTGCCCCCAACATCGCCACCACCTACCTACACTTATTAACCCCTAATCTGCCACCCCCGACATTGCCGCCGCCACCTACCTACACTTATTAACCCCTAATCTGCCGCCCCCAATGTCGCCGCCACCTACATAAATTTATTAACCCCTAATCTGCCGCCCCCAATGTCGCCGCCAACACTAAACTAAATTTATTAATCCCTAAACCTCTGGCCTCCCACATCACTAACACTAAATAAATATATTAACCCCTAAACCTAAGTCTAACCCTAACACCCTTAACTTTAATATAATTAAAATAAATCTAAATAAAACCTACTATTAATAACTAAATAATTCATTTTTAAAACTAAATACTTACCTATAAAATAAAACCTAAGCTAGCTACAATATAACTAATAGTTATATTGTATCTAGCTTAGTTTTTTTTTATTTCACAGGTAAGTTTGTATTTATTTTAACTAGGTAGACTAGTTGGTAGATAGTTATGAAATATTTACTAGCTACCTAGTTAAAATAAATACAAAGTTACCTGTAAAATAAAACCTAACATGTCTTGCACTAACACCTAACATTACACTAAAATTAAATAAATTACATTAATTAAATACAATTAACTAAATTACAAAAAAAACCCCACTAAATTACACAAAATAACAAATAAATAATCAAATATTTAAACTAATTACACCTAATCTAATAGCCCTATCAAAATAAAAAAGCCCCTCAAAATAAAAAACCCCTAGCCTACACTAAACTGCCAATGGCCCTTAAAAGGGCATTTTGCGGGGCATTGCCCCAAAGGAATCAGCTCTTTTACCTGTAAAAAAAAATACAAACAACCCCCCAACAGTAAAACCCACCACCCATGCAACCAAACCCCCAAATAAAATCCTATCTAAAAAACCTAAACTCCCCATTGTCCTGAAAAGGGCATTTGGATGGGCATTGCCCTTTAAAGGGCATTTAGCTCTTTTTCGTTGCCCAAAACCCTAATCTAAAAATAAAAACCACCCAATAAACCCTTAATAAAACCTAACACTAACCACTGAAGATCCACTTACAGTTTTTGAAGACTGGACATCCATCCTCATCAAGCCGGGAGAAGTCTTCATGAAAGTGGGCAAAAGTCCTCAACGAAGCTGGGAGAAGTCTTCATCCAAGCAGCAAGAAGTCATCCTCCAGGCGGGCAGAAGTCTTCATCCAGACGGCATCTTCTATCTTCATCCTTCCGACGCAGAGCAGCTCCATCTTCAAGACATCGGGCGCGGAGCATCCTCTTCTTTCAAATCCTCTTGAAGAATAAAGGTTCCTTTAAATGACGTCATCCAAGATGGCGTCCCTTGAATTCTATCAGCCAATCAGTATTAAAGAGTAAAAAATCCTATTGGCTGGTGCAATCAGCCAATAGGACTGAGCTTCAATCCTATTGATTGATCCAACCAGCCAATAGGATTGATCTTGCATTCTACTGGCTGTTCCAATATTGGCTACCTAGTTAAAATAAATATAAACTTAGCTGTGAAATAAAAATAAAACATAAGCTAGATACAATATAACTATTAGTTATATTATAGCTAGCTTAGGGTTTATTTTACAGGTAGGTATTTAGTCTTAAATAGGTATTATTTAGGTAATAATAGTAGGTTTTATTTAGATTTGTTTAAATTATATTAAAGTTAGGGGTTTTAGGGTTAGACTTAGGGTTAGGGGTTAATATATTTATTTAGTGTTAGTGATGTGGGAGGCCAGAGGTTTAGGGGTTAATAACTTTAGTATAGTGGCGGCCACATTGGAGGCAGCAGATTAGGGGTTAATAATAGTGGTGACGATATCTGGAGCGGCATAGTAGGGGTTAATAATTTTATTTTAGTGTTTGCGATGCGGGAGGGCCTCGGTTTAGGGGTTAATTGGTAGTTTATAGGTGTTAGTGTAGTTTGTAACACTTTAGTTATGAGTTTAATGTTACAGCTTTGTAGCGTAAAACCCATAACTACTGACTTTCAGTTTACGGTACGGATCTTGTAGTTATAGGCTGTACCGTTCACCTTTTGGGCAGACAGGCAAACTCATAATACCGGTGCTGTGGAAGTCCCGTTGAAAAAGGACTTTTTAAAAAGTGTGGTAGTTACGTTGCGTGACGGCCCAAAAAGTCTGCGGTACAGCTATACCTACAAGACATGTAATAGCAGCGGAAGTGAAAAAGAGCCATAACGCTGCTTTTTCACTCATAACGCAAAACTCGTAATCTAGCCGATACTACACTACTGCAATTAAACCAAGATATATTTTGCAGCTCTCTGATATGTAGAGCTCAAAGAAAGAATAAATGTTATACTTTCTTATTGTATCATTGATAACATGATTGGGAATAACATATTTTATCATTAATACATTTTTTAGTATTCTTTTAAATAATTTATTTTAATTTTTGTACTAAACTGATTAAAACCACTGTGCAAATGTATGGCATAATTTTATTTATGTTGTCTCTTTGGTCATATATTATTTTGATATTTGTTTGCTTGTGTGCATCTAATGTACATTTTTCTCATTTAGTGAAACATAACCTAAAGAACAACGTATTCCTTATAAGCATTTGTATATCTTTCCAGGTTGGATGTGCCTCGAATGGTTGAAGCGCTTGCTATGATATACACAATTGAACAAATTAATAATTCCACCCTTTTACCAGGAATTACACTGGGTTATGAAATTTATGATTCATGTTCTGATGCCATGAAAGCCATTCAAGCAACAACAAGATTAATTCCTGAACTGGTTTCTATCAATAATTTAACTGATTGTAATCACACAATAGTTGCACCCACTGTAAAAGCTGTTGTTGGAGAAATATATTCAGAAAATTCTATTGCAATATCCAGGATTCTCAGCTTTCATTCTGTACCACAGGTATGTAATTTTATTGCTTATCATAGTTTATGATATAATATGGTACTTTTATTTTTTGTAATTGAATTAGAGACAAATACATACACATATAAAGTTTTTCTGTTTTACAGCTATATTATAATTTACTCAGTATCTATCAATCATCTATCTATATATCGTCTATCTATCTATCTATCTATCTATCTATCTGTCTGTATGTCTTTCTGTCTATCTATCTATCTATCTATCTATCTATCTATCTATCTATCTATCATCTATCTATCTATCTATCTATCTATCTATCTATCTATCTATCTATCTATCTATCTATCTATCTATTTGTCTGTCTATCTGTCTGTATGTCTTTCTGTCTGTCTATCTATCTATCTATCTATCTGTCTGTCTGTCTGTCTGTCTGTCTATCTATCTGTCTGTATGTCTTTCTGTCTATCTATCTATCTATCATCTATCTATCTATCTATCTATCTATCTGTCTGTATGTCTTTCTGTCTATCTATCTATCTATCTATCTATCTATCATCTATCTATCTATCTATCTATCTATCTATCTATTTGTCTGTCTATCTGTCTGTATGTCTTTCTGTCTGTCTATCTATCTATCTATCTATCTATCTGTCTGTCTGTCTGTCTGTCTGTCTGTCTGTCTGTCTATCTATCTATCTATCTATCTATCTATCTATCATCTATCTATCTATCATCTATCTGTCTGTCTATATCTATCTGTCTGTCTATATCTATCTGTCTATCTATCTATCTATCTATCTATCTATCTATCTATCTACAAAACAAGCCAATATTTTTGGCTTACATCACTGGTTTTCAAACCTGTCCTCTCACCCTTCCTAACAAGACAGATTTTAAAGGATTACTTTGGGTGAGAGCAGGTAACATAACCATGGTTACTATTCATCTGATTATTTCACCTGTGCTCTAATTCTGATAGCCTCAAACTCTGGCCTGAGGACAGGTTTGAAAACCAGTGACCTAGATCCTATGCATGTTACTACAATAGAGCCATTACACAAAAATGATGTAGCAAAGCCTATATTTTTGTACATAAAAAGAAACACTTTGCAATATATCGTCCTTTATTTTGTCTTTACATGTAATTGAACTCAGGCTTTTTGTTTGGTTTTCTAATTTTTTTTTATAAAGTAATGGGCACTGCCATATCTAAACTTAAAGGGATAGTCCAGTTAAAGGCATGCAAATTTATCGCAAATAAATAACAAAATTAAAAAAAACTTTCCAATTTACATTAAAGGGACACTGAACCCACATTTTTTCTTTTGTGATTCATATAGAGCAAGCAATTTTAAAGGGACAGTTCACCCAAAAACTTTCTCCCCTTTAAATTATTCCCAATGATCCTTTTTACCTGCTAGAGTGTATTAAATTGGTTGCAAGTAGCTCCTTTACTCATATTTCAGCATTTGAAATAGTTGATTTAGCTTGTGGTTTCCCAACCTATACTGAAAGTTTTGATACTGGCGTATACTCTATTGACAAGCCTAAATAAACACAGCCAGCAGAATAGATTACACCCTCAGTGGGGGCAGGATAGTTAAGTAATAAAATGATAATTTTCCATTGTTCTCTCTAAGTATTGAGCTTTGGTGCTCCAGACAAATATAAGATAAGGAAGCAAGTCTGTGTACATGAAAGTGATAACATAATGAGATCTGATATTACCTGAAGCTCAGCCCATTGTAATAAGCTGTGGTTTCAAAGCACAAAACCAGCTACTTCAGATACACAAATAAACCCGAAAATGCAATTTCTCAAATATTTTATACTCTGAAGTTGGTATAACAAATCATTTAAAATACATTTATGGAAAAACAATTTTACAGTGTACTGTCCCTTTAAGCAACTTTCTAATTTACTCCTATTATCAATTTTTCTTCGTTCTCTTGCTTTCTTTATTTGAAAAAGAAGACATCTAAGCTAAGGAGCCAGCCAATTTGTGGTTCAGTACCATGGACAGCAATTGTTTATTGGTACTGTCCAATCAGCAAGGCCAACCCAGGTTGTTCACCAAAAATGGGCCGGCATCTAAACTTAAATTCTTGCTTTACAAATAAAAATACCAAGTGAATAAAGAAAATTTGACAATAGGAGTAAATTAGAAAGATGTTTAAAATTGCATGCTCTATCTGAATCATGAAAGAAAAAATTTGGGTACAGTGTCCCTTTAATCATCAAAATGCTTGGTTCTGTTGGTATTCTTTGTTGAAATTGAAACCTAGGTAGTCTCATGTGCTAATTTCTAAGCCCTTGAAGGATGCCTTATCTTAGTGCATTTTGACAGTTTTTACAGCTAGACAGGGCTAGTTTGTGTGTGCCATATAGTTAACATAGTGTTCACTCCCATGGAGTTACTCAGGAGTCGGTACTAATTGGTTAAAATTCAAGTCTGTCAAATGAACTTAGATACGGGGGCAGTCTGCAGAGGCTTAGATACAAGGTAATCACAGAATTAAAAGTATATTACTATAACCTTGTTGGTTATGAAAAAATGGGGTATGGGTAATAAAGGGATTATCTATCACTTTAAACAATAACAATTCTGGAGTAGACTGTATCTTTAATTTTCTTACGTATCTATCTTCAACAATTAGGGATAGATATAAGTCAGGCAACAAAAGTGATTATCTAATAAAAAATATTCCTAAAAAATATTGCACAAAAAAGTTATAAGGACTCAAATATATGAGGTCTAAAGTGTTGTCATGCAAATGACTTTAACATTGAGATACATACATATACATGTCTAAATATGTACATTTATGTATATATAAATGCCTATATATATGTGTGTACAGATGTATTTATATATTCATATGTGTATATATGTATTTACAGACATATATACACATATAAACACATAAATACATATTTATACATATATAGAGATACTGTATGTATAAGTGCATTGGAGCCCATTGCAGTTAAGTATATGAAAACATGTAAAATAATATTTATGCAATATTCATATTTAATAAAGTGTTATACTGTGTACTTACTGTAAATGTTTCACATTCCAATGTTCTGTACAAAGCAGTATTTCTAAATATTTATTCCTATATACTGTATATCTGTATATATATATATATATATATATATACCTTTATATAATCATGTATATATGTGTGTATATATATATATATATATATATATATATATATACATACATATATACTATACTGTGTATATATATATATATATATATATATATATATATATATATATATATATATATATATATATATATATATATATATATATATATATATATATATAAATATATATTGTACCAAAAAAACATCCCCTTAAGGACACAGTCATTTTTCAATTTCTTTCCCTGAAGGACCAGGGCTTTTTTTAAATTTCTGCAGTGTTTGTGTTTAGCTGTAATTTTCCTCTTACTCATTTACTGTACCCACACATATTATATACCGTTTTTCTCGCCATTAAATGGACTTTCTAAAGATACCATTATTTTTATCATATCTTATCATTTACTTTAAAAAAATGATAAAATATGAGGAAAAAATGGAAAAAAACACACTTTTTCTAACTTTGACCCCCACAATCTGTTACACATCTACAACCACCAAAAAACACCCATGCTAAATAGTTTCTAAATTTTGTCCTGAGTTTAGAAATACCCAATGTTTACATGTTCTTTGCTTTTTTTGCAAGTTATAGGGCCATAAATACAAGTAGCACTTTGCTATTTCCAAACCACTTTTTTTTCAAAATTAGCGCTAGTTACATTGGAACACTGATATCTTTCAGGAATCCCTGAATATCCCTTGACATGTATATATTTTTTTTTAGAAGACATCCCAAAGTATTGATGTAGGCCCATTTTGGTATATTTCATGCCACCATTTCACCACCAAATGCGATCAAATAAAAAAAAATGTTCACTTTTTCCCAAATATTTTCACAAACTTTAGGTTCCTCACTGAAATTATTTACAAACAACTTGTGCAATTATGGCATACATGGTTGTAAATGCTTCTCTGGGATCCCCTTTGTTCAGAAATAGCAGACATATATGACTTTGGCGTTGCTTTTTGGTAATTAGAAGGCCGCTAAATGCCACTGCGCATCACACGTGTATTATGCCCAGCAGTGAAGGGGTTAATTAGGGAGCATGTAGGGAGCGTCTAGGGTTAATTTTAGCTTTAGTGTAGTGTAGTAGACAACCCCAAGTATTGATCTAGGCCCATCTTGGTATATTTCATGCTACCATTTCACCGCTAAATGCGATTAAATAAAAAAAAACGTAAAATTTTTCACAATTTTAGGTTTCTCACTGAAATTATTTACAAACAACTTTTGCAAGCATGGCATAAATGATTGTAAATACTTCTCTGGGATCCCCTTTGTTCAGAAACATCAGACATATATGGCTTTGGCGTTGCTTTTTGGTAATTATAAGACCGCTAAATGCCGCTGCGCACCACACGTGTATTATGCCCAGCAGTGCAGGGGTTAATTAGGTCATTTGTAGGGAGCGTGCAGGGTTAATTTTAGCTTTAGCGTAGAGATCAGCCTCCCACCTGACACATCCCACCCCCTGATCCCTCCCAAACAGCTCCCTTCCCTCCCCCACCCCACAATTGCCCCCGCCATCTTAAGTACTGGCAGAAAGTCTGCCAGTACTAAAATAAAAGGTGTATTTAAAAAATAAAAACAAATTGTATAGCATATTTACATATGCAGCTGTGTAGGATCCCCCCTTAGCCCCCAACCTCCCTGATCCCCCCCAAACAGCTCTCTACCCTCCACCTCTAACTTACTGGGAGCCATCTTGGGTACTGGCAGCTGTCTGCCAGTACCCAGTTTGCAAATAAAAATGTATTTTTTTTTAAATTTTTTTATTTATTTTCCTTTTTTCTGTAGTGTAGTGTAGCTTCCCCCCCCCACCAATCCCCCACCCGCTCCCAGATCCCTTAGATTAACTTTTATTAGGGATTTTATCCCCCCTTACTGCCACTTCTGTACAATGTCTTTTTCCGTAGTGAAGCGGTTCCCACCCGCTCCCTCCCCGTGCACGCGCCCGCCCGCCGCCCCCAGTGCACGCGCGCGCTCCGGTGCGCACTCCCGACAACCCCGCCCGCGATCCCGCCCTCCTCTCTCTTCAGCCTTTCATCGATGGCCGCCCACCCGCCTCCCACGTCAGCTCCCACCCACCAACGATTGCGGCCATCGATGCCGGTGCAGAGAGGGCCACAGAGTGGCTCTCTCTGCATCGGATGGGGGAAAAATGTTATTGCAGGATGCCTCGATATCGAGGCATCACTGCAATAACTGTAAAGCGGCTGGAAGCGATCAGGATCGCTTCCAGCCGCTTTAATCCCCAAAGTCGTACAGGGTACGTCGCTGGTCTTTAAAGACCAGGTTGTGTGCGACGTACCCTGTACGACTCGTGTCGTTAAGGGGTTATATATATATATATATATATATATATATACAGTATATATATATGTATTTATGAATAAATAGAACATATTCCGCTATGTGAAGAACATTGGAATGGGAAGTATTTATATTTTCATGTCCAGTTAGCGCACTTGAGAATATGTGATCGGGTTTACGCATGAGTAGGGTTTTTTTTTCCCATTTTTTTGCTTTATTGACTTCTTTATGGTGGAAGGTTATCGCATGTACTATATTGTAAGTTTGGCTAGGTCACGTTTGCAATTAGTGCTCAGAAAATTAACCAAAGATCCCATCTCTGGTTAATTTTCTAAAAGTGCCCAAAATGCATCTGGGCAGTTTTTGGGGCTAAAGTTGGCGGGAGTGGGCTGAAAAGTGCCTTTACATTGCGGCCTATAGGAACTGTGTGTTCCCAGTAAATATCTATGTATATGACTATATACAGTACATATATATTTAGGTGTTAATATGCATATACACAAATATTAACAGATAAATATATATGTATATAATCATATAAATATATATATTTACAAATGCTGCAATCACTGCGCTACTTATCCCATTAGGTTCTGATGCTGAGGCTTCCATTGGAGTCTATGGTGCTTGCTTTCGAATACAAAACATTAGCGAGCACTGGTATTAAACGATGGAGCACAAATTTAGTTTTCTTATAAGCGATATTTAGCTCTCCATTTGTAATCAAGCCCTAAAGCATCAGACAAAGGGAAAATGCCAAAAGTCTGCAGTGCAACTGAAAATGAACAATTTTTGTTAAAAAAACTAAACGGCTAGATTACGAGTTCTGCGTTAGCCTTAAAAAGCAGCGTTGAGAGGTCCCAACGCTGCTTTTTAACGGCCGCTGGTATTACGAGTCTGACAGGTAAAGGTGTACCGCTCACTTTTCTTCCAAGACTTTTGGCTACCGCAAATCCCCTTACGTCAATTGCGTATCCTATCTTTTTAATGGGATTTGCCTAACGCCGGTATTATAAGTCTTGGAAGAAGTGAGCGGTACACCCTCTCCTGTCAAGACTTCTACCGCATTTAAAAGTCAGTAGTTAAGAGTTTTATGGGCTAACGCCGAAACATTAAACTCTTAACTAAAGTGCTAAAAAGTACACTAACACCCATAAACTACCTATTAACCCCTAAACCGAGGGCCCCCCACATCGCAAACCCTATAATAAAAAATTTTAACCCCTAATCTGCCAACCAGACATCGCCGCCACTTTAATAAATGTATTAACCCCTAAACCGCTGCACTCCCGCCTCGCAAACACTAGTTACATTTTATTAACCCCTAATCTGCCGTCCCTAACATCGCCGCCACCTACCTACAATTATTAACCCCTAATCTGCTGCCCCCAACGTCGCAGCTACTATATTAAATGTATTACCCCTAAACCTAAGTCTAACCCTAACCCTAACACCCCCCCTAACTTAAATCTATTTTTAATAAATAAAAATAAAATTACTATAATTAAATAAATTAATCCTATTTAAAACTAAATACTTACCTATAAAATAAACCCTAATATAGCTACAATATAACTAATAGTTACATTATAGCTATTTTATGATTTAATTTTATTTTACAGGCAACTTTGTATTTATTTTAACTAGGTACAATAGTTATTAAATAGTTATTAACTATTTAATAACTACCTAGCTAAACTAAATACAAATATACCTGTAAAATAAACCCTACCCTAAGTTACAATTACACCTAACACTACTCTATAAATAAATTAACTAAATTAAATTAAACTAATTACAATTAAATTAAATAAACTAAATTGCGAAAAAAAACAAACACTAAATTACAGATAATAAAAAATAAATTACAATTTTAAACTAATTACACCTAATCTAATCCCCCTAAAAAAATAAAAAAGCCCCCCAAAATAATAAATTTCCCTACCTTATACTAAATTACAAATAGCCCTTAAAAGGGCCTATTGCGGGGCATTGCCCCAAAGTAATCAGCTCTTTTACCTGTAAAACCAAAATACAATATCCCCCCCAACATTACAACCCACCACCCACATAAACCTACTCTAAAACCCACCCAATCCCCCCTAAAAAAAAACTAACACTAACCCCCTGAAGATCACCCTACCTTGAGCCATCTTCACCCAGCCGGGCCAAAGTCTTCATCCAATCCGGGCAGAAGTCTTCATCCGATCGGGGCAGAAGAGGTCCTCCAGATGGCAGAAGTCTTCATCCAGGCTGCATCTTCTATCTTCATCCTTCCGGCACGGAGCGGGTCCATCTTCAAGACATCCGACGCGGAGCATCCTCTTCTTCCGACGGACTAACGACGAATGACGGTTCCTTTAAGTGACATCATCTAAGATGGCATCCCTTGAATTCCGATTGGCTGATAGAATCCTTTCAGCCAATCAGAATTAAGGTAGGAAAAATCCAATTGGCTGATGCAATCAGCCAATAGGATTGACCTCGCATTCTATTGGCTGTTCCAATCACCAATAGGTATAATGTAGGTGGCGGCGGTGTCCGGATATGCAGATTTGGGGTTAATAGTATAATGCAGGTGGCAACGATGTTGGGGGCGGCAGATTAAGGGTTAATAAGTGTTAGATTAGAGGTGTTTAGACTTGGGGTTCATGTTAGGGTGTTAAGTGTAGACATAGAAAGTATTTTCCCATAGGAAACAATGGGGCTGCGTTAGAAGCTGGACACTGCTTTTTTGCATTTGTTAGATTTTTTTTCAGCCATCTCAGCCCCATTTTTTCCTATGGGGAAATCGTGCACGAGCATGTATAGCCAGCTCACCGCTACCGTAAGCAACGCTGGTATTACAGTGAGATGTGGAGCTAAATTTGCTCAACGCTCACTTTTCTAAGGCTAACGCAGCCATTCAGAAAACTTGTATTACCAGCGTTGTTTAAAGTGAGCTCTGGAAAAAAAGGCTCATTAGCAACGCACCTCTGTTACCGCAAAACTCGTAATCTAGGCGAAAGTGTTTAACGATTTTCTGACAAAAAGAATACAACACTAAACAAAAATTGCCCTAAATGGAAAAATGTTTTTTAACAAAACAAAAATATCGGACAAAAGGAAAAAAAAATTCTGTGCGCATTTCTAAAACTTTAAAGCCCTTGGGCATTGTGTACACTACAACAGTTGCTATCTATGGCCTAGATTTGGAGTTCGGCGGTAGCTGTCAAAACCAGCGTTAGAGGCTCCTAACGCTGGTTTTGGGCGCCCGCTGGTATTTGGAGTCAGTGATTAAAGGGTCTAACGCTCACTTTTCAGCCGCGACTTTTCCATACCGCAGATCCCCCTACGCCATTTGCGTAGCCTATATTTTCAATGGGATCTTTCTAACGCTGGTATTTAGAGTCGTTTCTGAAGTGAGCGTTAGAGCTCTAACGACAAAATTCCAGCCGCCTGAAAATAGCAGGAGTTAAGAGCTTTCTGGCTAACGCCGGTTTATAAAGCTCTTAACTACTGTACCCTAAAGTACACTAACACCCATAAACTACCTATGTACCCCTAAACCGAGGTCCCCCCACACCGCCGCCACTCGATTAAAATTTTTAACCCCTAATCTGCCGACCGCCACCTACGTTATACTTATGTACCCCTAATCTGCTGCCCCTAACCCCGCCGACCCCTGTATTACATTTATTAACCCCTAACTTGCCCCCCACAACGTCGCCGCCAGCTACTTAAAATAATTAACCCCTAATCTTCCGACCGCAAATCGCCGCCACCTACGTTATCCCTATGTACCCCTAATCTGCTGCCCTAACATCGCCGACCCCTATATTATATTTATTAACCCCGAATCTGCCCCCCACAACGTCGCCGACACCTGCCTACACTTATTAACCCCTAATCTGCCGAGCGGACCTGAGCGCTACTATAATAAATGTATTAACCCCTAATCCGCCTCACTAACCCTATCATAAATAGTATTAACCCCTAATCTGCCCTCCCTAACATCGCCGACACCTAACTTCAATTATTAACCCCTAATCTGCCGACCGGAGCTCACCGCTATTCTAATAAATGTATTAACCCCTAAAGCTAAGTCTAACCCTAACACTAACACCCCCCTAAGTTAAATATAATTTTTATCTAACGAAATAAATTAACTCTTATTAAATAAATTATTCCTATTTAAAGCTAAATACTTACCTGTAAAATAAATCCTAATATAGCTACAATATAAATTATAATTATATTATAGCTATTTTAGGATTAATATTTATTTTACAGGCAACTTTGTTATTATTTTAACCAGGTAAAATAGCTATTAAATAGTTAAGAACTATTTAATAGTTACCTAGTTAAAATAATAACAAATTTACCTGTAAAATAAATCCTAACCTAAGTTATAATTAAACCTAACTCTACCCTATCAATAAAATAATTAAATAAACTACCTACAATTACCTACAATTAACCTAACACTACACTATCAATAAATTAATTAAACACAATTCCTACAAATAAATACAATTAAATAAACTAGCTAAAGTACAAAAAATAAAAAGAACTAAGTTACAGAAAATAAAAAAATATTTACAAACATAAGAAAAATATTACAACAATTTTAAACTAATTACACCTACTCTAAGCCCCCTAATAAAATAACAAAGCCCCCCAAAATAAAAAATTCCCTACCCTATTCTAAATTAAAAAAGTTACAAGCTCTTTTACCTTACCAGCCCTGAACAGGGCCCTTTGCGGGGCATGCCCCAAGAAGTTCAGCTCTTTTGCCTGTAAAAAAAAACATACAATACCCCCCCCCAACATTACAACCCACCACCCACATACCCCTAATCTAACCCAAACCCCCCTTAAATAAACCTAACACTAAGCCCCTGAAGATCTTCCTACCTTGTCTTCACCATACCAGGTTCACCGATCCGTCCTGGCTCCAACATCTTCATCCAACCCAAGCGGGGGTTGGCGATCCATCATCCGGTGCTGAAGAGGTCCAGAAGAGGCTCCAAAGTCTTCCTCCTATCCGGCAAGAAGAGGACATCCGGACCGGCAAACATCTTCTCCAAGCGGCATCTTCAATCTTCTTCCATCCGGTGCGGAGCGGGTCCATCTTGAAGCAGGCGACGCGGATCCATCCTCTTCTTCCGTTGTCTCCCGACGAATGACGGTTCCTTTAAGGGACGTCAACCAAGATGGCGTCCCTCGAATTCCGATTGGCTGATAGGATTCTATCAGCCAATCGGAATTAAGGTAGGAATTTTCTGATTGGCTGATGGAATCAGCCAATCAGAATCAAGTTCAATCCGATTGGCTGATCCAATCAGCCAATCAGATTGAGCTCGCATTCTATTGGCTGTTCCGATCAGCCAATAGAATGCGAGCTCAATCTGATTTGCTGATTGGATCGGCCAATCGGATTGAACTTGATTCTGATTGGCTGATTCCATCAGCCAATCAGAAAATTCCTACCTTAATTCCGATTGGCTGATAGAATCCTATCAGCCAATCGGAATTCGAGGGACGCCATCTTGGATGACGTCCCTTAAAGGAACAGTCATTCGTCGTTCAGTCGTCGGTCCGGATGGATGTTCCGCGCTGGAGGTCTTCAGGATCCTGCCGCTTCGCTCCGGATGGAAGAAGATCGAAGATGCCGCTTGGAGAAGATGTTTGCCGGTCCGGATGTCCTCTTCTTGCCGGATAGGAGGAAGACTTTGGAGCACCGGATTATGGATCGCCAACCCCCGCTTGGGTTGGATGAAGATGTTGGAGCCAGGACGGATCGGTGATACCTGGATGGTGAAGACAAGGTAGGAAGATCTTCAGGGGCTTAGTGTTAGGTTTATTTAAGGGGGGTTTGGGTTAGATTAGGGGTATGTGGGTGGTGGGTTGTAATGTTGGGGGGGGGGTATTGTATTTATTCTTTTACAGGCAAAAGAGCTGAAATTCTTGGGGCATGCCCCGCAAAGGGCCCTGTTCAGGGCTGGTAAGGTAAAAGAGCTTGTAACTTTTTTAATTTAGAATAGGGTAGGGAATTTTTTATTTTGGGGGGCTTTGTTATTTTATTAGGGGGCTTAGAGTAGGTGTAATTAGTTTAAAATTGTTGTAATATTTTTCTTATGTTTGTAAATATTTTTTTATTTTTTGTAACTTAGTTCTTTTTTATTTTTTGTACTTTAGATAGTTTATTTAATTGTATTTATTTGTAGCAATTGTGTTTAATTTATTTATTGATAGTGTAGTGTTAGGTTAATTGTAGGTAATTGTAGGTAGTTTATTTAATTATTTTATTGATAGGGTAGTGTTAGGTTTAATTATATCTTAGGTTAGGATTTATTTTACAGGTAAATTTGTTATTATTTTAACTAGGTAACTATTAAATAGTTCTTAACTATTTAATAGTTATTGTACCTGGTTAAAATAATTACAAAGTTGCCTGTAAAATAAATATTAATCCTAAAATAGCTATAATATAATTATAATTTATATTGTAGCTATATTAGGGTTTATTTTACAGGTAAGTATTTAGCTTTAAATAGGAATAATTTCTTTAATAAGAGTTAATTTATTTCGTTAGATGTAAATTATATTTAACTTAGGGGGGTGTTAGTGTTAGGGTTAGACTTAGCTTTAGGGGTTAATACATTTATTAGAATAGCGGTGAGGTCCGCTCGGCAGATTAGGGGTTAATAATTGAAGGTAGCTGTCGGCGATGTTAGGGAGGGCAGATTAGGGGTTAATACTATTTATGATAGGGTTAGTGAGGCGGATTAGGGGTTAATAACTTTATTATAGTAGCGCTCAGGTCCGCTCGGCAGATTAGGGGTTAATAAGTGTAGGCAGGTGTCGACGACGTTGAGGGGGGCAGATTAGGGGTTAATAAATATAATATAGGGGTCGGCGATGTTAGGGCAGCAGATTAGGGGTACATAGGGAGAACGTAGGTTGCAGCGGTTTACGGAGCGTCAGATTAGGGGTTAAAAAAAATATGCAGGGGTCAGCGATAGCGGGGGCGGCAGATTAGGGGTTAATAAGTGTAAGGTTAGGGGTGTTTAGACTCGGGGTTCATGTTAGAGTGTTAGGTGCAGACGTAGGAAGTGTTTCCCCATAGGAAACAATGGGGCTGCGTTAGGAGCTGAACGCTGCTTTTTTGCAGGTGTTAGGTTTTTTTTCAGCTCAAACAGCCCCATTGTTTCCTATGGGAGAATCGTGCACGAGCACGTTTTTGAGGCCGGCCGCGTCCGTAAGCAACTCTGGTATCGAGAGTTGCATTTGCGGTAAAAATGCTCTACGCTCCTTTTTTGGAGCCTAACGCAGCATTTGTTTGAACTCTCGATACCAGAGTTAATTTTATGGTGCGGCCAGAAAAAAGCCTGCGGAGCGTTAACAGCCCTTTTACCGCCGAACTCCAAATCTAGGCCTATGTTTTTTTGTAAACTTATAGGGTTTAACCCCCTTTTTGTCTAGGGTTTTGGGGCTTATTCACTTGTGCTGTTCTAAAAAAAATATGAAAATAGATGATGAAAATGTACCCAGAATATCATTAAATGCACAACTGCTATGCTTTGCTAATTATCTGTCATGTTTTATATTGAAACTTTATTCTTGCAGCTGAGTCCTGCATCATCCACACCTCTTCTCAGTGACAAGATTAAGTTTCCTTCATTTTTACGGACAATTCCAAATGATGAACATCAAACAAAAGCTATTGCTAAGCTCCTCCAAGAATTTAGATGGAATTGGGTTGGCATAATATCAAGTGATGATGATTATGGACGGTCTGTTGTTGAGTATTTGAATATTTATTTTAAAAATGAACAAATATGCACTTCCTTTTCAAAGGTGATTCCATCAAATATGAAACATCCTTCTATGGAAGCAGAAATAACCAACACAATTACTGCACTCAAAACCTCATCTGCAAATGTTATTGTTGTATTTATAAAAGGCCCAATTGTGCATAAATTATTTACGGAATGCTTGAAATATAACATATCCAGAACATGGATTGCAGGGGATATTTGGGTAAACTCACAAGAAGTTTTTAGTATGGATAACATTGACAAACTTGGTACAATAATTGGGTTGAATTTTAAAGAGGTCCGCATGCCAGGATTTGTAGATTATTCAAAAAACCTCCAGCCGCCTTTAAACAACGCATTCAATTTGTTTCTTGAGGAATATAAAGAACTTCGAGTCAGTTGTACAAAGGAATATATGGAATATCTGGAATGCATACAGTCTTCTTCAAAGGATTGTATTTTTTCTGACTCTCTAAAACATAAATCTCCTTTAGCATGCAGAGCTGAGAATGTATCCTTAGTAAATGATGACTATTTGGTGGAGAATAGTGAATGGAGCATAATATACAGCACTTTCCTAGCAGTTACTGCCATAGCACAAGCTCTCGATAATATTATGTGTAAAAATGGAAAATGTGAAAAGGATTTTAACTTGTCACAACATCAGGTAAGGAAAATGTAGAATAGTTAAAAGTCTAACATATATGTAAAGGGTCAATTAATCGCTCAATAGCTTAGAAAATATTTAGTATATTGTATAGGTACTCATTTTATTTATAACTTTGACTCTGATTTTAGTAGGACCTTCATTATCTTTTTAATTATATAAATGTACCTTATCTGAACTTCCACTGTTCATTGTCTGTTTAGAGTCTTTTAAATATATGAGAATTATATTATTATTATTATTTTTATTATATTTTACTATGAGTTAAATAAGTATCCATGGACATCAGTTATTTAACAGTATTAATATTAAAACAAATTGTTATAGATCTTGATGTGTACATACATTATACTATTTGGGCCTGCATTTTAAATGTGTATGCTCATAAGACAAATTTGAATACATAACCATTAGTATGTATTGACTGTCTTAGTTTGTAGTATTAATGCTTCCAAAAAACCTCACAGACAAGCGTTTGATTTTGTATGGGGTACACAATTAACAACAGGCATATTCAGTTTAATAGTTTCTAGTGACACACCTGAAATAAAAATAAGAAAAAATAAAAATAAATAAAAATATGTGAGCTCTTTCTTATTTAAATCCCCTATTTAATCATATACATAAGTTTCACCAGCCCTGATTTTTTTCCCCCCTCATCTTTTTGACTACTGGTTCAGACTTGAAAAAGGAAGACACTCTTCCGAAAGCTTGTCATCTTATAAATGTATAGTTAGTCCAATAACAAAGTATAATTGCTCAATGCAATACTCTTGTTATTTTGATATCTAAATCTCTGGACTAACACGGCTACTCCAATTAACGTATATATATATATACACATACATGTTTAGAGATGTATATGTATATCTAAATGATAAAGGTCTTTGCCTGTCTTTTTTTCTAACACCTGAGACTTCATATCTTTGAGCATTTAACGCCGGGTTTTTGCAAACCTGTAATAGCAGCGCTATTAAAGGTGAGCGGTGGAAATAACTTGCTCAAAATTCGTAATCTGGCCGATTGTGTATTTTAATTTTTTAAAGAAACAAATCAAAGGATAATAACAAAAAAAGGGGAGTTGGTTAAAATTAAAAGTTGAACACATCTCCATTGATAATATAACAATTAAAGGGACACTGAAACCATATTTTTTCTTTTATAATTCAGATAGAGCATGACATTTTAAGCAACTTTCTATTTTACTCCGATAATCAATTTTTCTTTGTTTTCTTGCTATCTTTATTTTAAAAGCAGGAATGTAAATCTTAGCAGCCAGTCCATTTTAGGTTCAGCCTCATGAATATCACTTACTTATTGGAGGCTTACATTTACCCATACCCATTTACCAATAAGCAAGCATAACCCAGGTTCTCAACCAAAAATGGGCCGGCTCCTATGCATCACATTCCTTTTTAAATAAAGATAGCAAGAGAACGAAGAAAAATGAATAATAGGTAAATTTGAAAGTTGATTAAAACTGCATGCTCTATCTGAACCATAAAAGAAAAAAAATGGGTTTAGTGTCCCTTGTACTACATATAAAACTATTTTTTATTATAAAAGTATGTTTAGATAAGTACTGCTAGCACATAGTAACTATTGTATTATAAAAGTCAATTTTTTTTTCTTTTTTTGTCCCAAGGTAACCATTGTTTCACTAACTAACTGCACTTTTAAAATAATTTGTTTTACAGCTACTCAGGGAGCTAAAAGCACAAAAATATACATTTAATGGCGAGGTGCTCTATTTTAATGAATTTGGTGATACCTTAACTGGATATAATTTAATTTACTGGCAAACAACAAATGGCTCAACAAAATTTGTGAATGTTGGAAAATTTGATATTCTCGATGGTAAAATATTGTTAAACAGAAGTATTCTTAACTGGCATACGAAAGAGAAAACGGTAGGTGCTAAATTATTTCTTGAATTTAATATTGTATTTTAGACAATAAAACCATTCTCTAGAGCAGAGCTTTCCAAACTTTTTATGTTGATGACACGCTTTTTAGACATACATAATTTCGCGACACAGTAATTTAGTTGTGCTAGCAAACAGGAGGTTAACTAACTTACATTTTTAAGCTTTCACTTCCTATCCATATATCAAGAGCAGGAGCAGCAATGCACTTCTGGGAGCTAGCTTTAAAAAAAAACACTTTGATTTCCGCTCAGTGTTTAAGCTGCCACCCTCAGAGCTCAGTTCCCACTGAGCTGCACCAATAGCTTAAAGGGACAGTAAACCTAAAAAATAATGTTATATAATTCTGCACATAGTGCAGAATTATATAACATTATTTTACTGCTATAGTTATTAAACCCTTTTTTCCCTTTTAATATTTAAAAAACATGCCGCTTTTACAGACCCGCTCTCTGCTGAGCGGGTCTGGTTTTTTTAGTGAGCGCATCGGGCCAGCTGTATAGTCACAGCCCGGCCCGACCACGCCATAAGAATAAGTGCAGCTCGCTCCTGCTCTGTCTGACAGCAGGAGCGAGCTTCACTTAATGTTATGACGTGGTCGGGCCGGGCTGTGACTATACAGCTGGCCTGATGTGCTGACTAAAAAAAACAGACCCGCTCAGCAGAGAGCAGAGAGCGGGTCTGTAAAAGCGGCATGTTTTTTAAATATTAAAAGGGAAAAAAGGGTTTTATAACTATAGCAGTAAAATAATGTTATATAATTCTGCACTATGTGCAGAATTATATAACATTATTTTTTAGGTTTAGCATCAGCCAATCAGATTTTTCCTACCTTAATTTCCGATTGGCTGATAGAATCGGCTGATAGGACGCTACGGTAGGACTCTTGGTATTCTTTATGAGCCATTGATTAGACCTAGTGATCCTTTTCCTATATGTTTGTTTTGTTGTTTGTTTTCCCTCTCCTTTCCATACCTGTTGGGTCCGCCAACTCACCCAAACCCTACTTTACATCACAGTTAACTGAAACTTGTTATCAGAATGTTTATGCTTGTATTTGCAGTTTGGGTGTAAGCTAATATTGTTAAAGTTTACATTGTTTGTTCACTACATAATTGATTGTTTTCATTACAGGTCAAGATTGTGCCTTTTGACTATGTTAGAGATACTGTGTGTCTGCTATATATTAAGTGTCTATATATATATATATATATATATATATATATATATATGTGTGTCATATTTATATGTAAATGTAGTTGAATGTGTTATCACATAATGTTAGAGGACTCCACTCTAACATTAAAAGACGTAAAGACCTTACCACATACAAAAATAATAATGCCCATATAATTCTTATGCAAGAAACCCATTTAACTAAAGCTAAAACACCTAAGTATTGGGATAAAGTGTACCCTACACAATTTCACGCCTCAGTCATAAGAAAAAAATGTAGAGTCTCTATACTCTTATATGCAAACCTTAACTTTAAAGAAGAAGAGAGACACCTTTGCAAACCTCTCCAAACCAAATTCTGAAACATCAGACTTCTTAGAAACTAGTAATCTCCCCAAAATAGCAACAGAAGATTTAAACGCCCCTATAAATTTAGAGGTCCCAACGCTGCTTATTAACGCCCGCTGGTATTATGAGTCTTGCAGGTACAGGTGTACCGCTCACTTTTTTTTTCGCGACTCGAAAATACAGAAAATACACTTACGCCAATTGCGTATCCTATCTTTTCAAAGGGATTTTCCTAATGCCGGTATTAGTGAGCGGTACACCCTCTCCTGTCAAGACTCCTACCGCATTTGAAAGTCAGTAGTTAACTGTTTTATGGGCTAATGCTGTAGTATAAAACTCTTAACTAAAGTGCTAAAAAGTACACTAACACCCATAAACTACCTTTTAACCCCTAATCTGCTGAACCGGACATCGCTGCCACTTTAATAAATATATTAACCCCTAAACCGCCACACTCCCGCCTCACAAACACTAGTTAAATATTATTAACCCCTAATCTGCTGTCCCTAACATCGCCGACACCTACCTACATTTATTAACCCCTAATCTGCCACCCCCAATGTCGCCGCCACTATAATCTGAGTTTAACTTCAATTGGACGATAGAAAAATGGAGTGAGGTATTAAATAGGGGTTCATCATTTTCAATCTGTGCACATCTTAAAGAAAATTACATAAAGGTAGCATTCAGATGGTACTTTCACCTGACTAGACTGCATCAGGTTGACCAAACCAAAACAAAATGTCTTAGAGGCTGCGATGATCAAGGTTCATACTCACATATGTGGTGGGACTGCCCTTTAGTGACTGACATATGGACCCAGACATCTAGATTATTAAGTGACATATTTAAAAAAAATATCCAACTAACCCCTACACAAGCCCTTCTACATGAGCCAATTAAAGGGCTACACTTGAGAGCCAATAAACAAGTCACCTTTATCTGTACAATAGTCAAACTAGTAATAGCTCGATACTGGAAAACTATGATCCCTCATACCATATCATTAAAAAAAAAAAAAAAAAAATATTATCAAATGAGCAGTGCATCAGCAGACCTAAGACAGAAGAAACAGGGGTACTAATGGCACTACTCGGATGAGAAGGTTAGGAATGCTTATCTTGGTTACATAGATGTCTGTTATTTGTCTAAAATTTATAGACATAACAGCAAGAGTAAATTAAGTTCTAGGCAAGGATACACTTATGGCAATTACTTATGTAGAATACTTATGTCTCTCACCAAAAAGAACAAAGGGAACTATCTCAAATTTATACCCATTATTCAACATTCACAAGGATGTGGCTAAACTTCCATTCATGTGCAAATGGAAATCTGAGTATAACTTCAATTGGATGATAGAAAATGGAGTGAGGTATTAAATAGGGGTTCATCATTTTCAATCTGTGCACATCTTAAAGAAAATTACATAAAGGTAGCATTCAGATGGTACATTCACCTGACTAGACTGCATTAGGTTGACCAATCCAAAACAAAATGTCATAGAGGCTGCAATGATCAAGGTTCATACTCACATATGTGGTGGGACTGCCCTTTAGTGACTGACATCTGGACCCAGACATCTAGATTATTAAGTGACATATTTGAAAAAGATAGCCAACTAACCCCTACAAAATCCCTTCTACATGAGCCAATTAAAGGGCTACACTCGAGAGCCAATAAACAAGTTGCCTTTATCTGTACAATAGTCAAACTAGTAATAGCTCGATACTGGAAAACTATGATCTCCTCATACCATATCATAAAAAACAAAATCAATTATTATTATTAAATGAGCAGTGCATCAGCAGACCTAAGAGAGAAGAAACAGGGGTACTAATGGCACTACTCAGATAAGAGGGTTAGGAAGGCTTATCTTGGTTACATAGATGTCTGTTATTTGTCTAAAATTTATAGACATAACATTATAATAATTTAGAAGCTTAGGTGCTGTGTACCGGGTATACGAGACACAAAACTATCAGTCTAAGACTGATGCTGGTGTACACTTGTGTAGCACTCACTTTCCTAAAAAGGCTATTAAAGAGAAGCAGATTAGAAAGGGGGGAAGATGAGGAGGGATGATTTAATTAAAATATAACCTTTATTAGGATGATTAAAACAAAATAATTCACTTACACACATAAACAACTCTAAAAACACAGGGAGATGTAATGCTTTATCAATATATGTTAACAGTTATATATATAACTCTTGGCCTAGGATGTTGGTGTTAATCCATAGTCAGGATATGTATAGTTGTATACTGGCCCTATGGGGGTCTCGGAGAGGTTAGTTGTGATAGCAATGTTATTGCTGTTAATGGTGAATAAAGTGTCAGCTTATAGCTGTAGGTGATTATATAACTTGGGTTAACTGTATTTAGTTGACAGTACTGTTACTTTAATATCAAAGGCACAACATAAGGAAGTGCATTTAGACTCGCTACAGTTACTGAAGTAGTGTTTATAATACCTCCTAATGTAGAATTGACATGCTTGACAGCTTAATACTTCATATATTCGAAGGATACTCAGTTCATACCCAGTATCTATATTGGAGATTCTAATATGGTATAGTTAACTGTAGCAAGTCTATATAGAAAAATATAAACAACTGTCGGTAATCATATGATAATCCTTTTTGTCATGTGATTAGTATCGCTGTATATATATCGCTATATAAGGTATGACGATTATGTATTTATATTAAATAATGACAATGTAGATCGATAAAATAATAGGATGGTCAATACTATGTATCCTGCTATAAAGCTATGTGTATAGTGTACCCACATAAACATCCAATAGTAACAGAGCCAAGCAAGTGGAAGTTTCTTAAACAATCAGTGATTGGATCGAAGTATAGCTTGGAATAAGTGAACAATGTCATCATAGGAGGCGGAGTAATGAAAGCCAATAAATATCCACGCTTCACGCCACGCCATACTCTTTGATAAAGCCAAATGTGGCGAAAAATGTCAGGGACTAGCTAACTTTAATGCTACAAGCATTTTTTTAAACTTGCAGGGAGGTAATGGTGGATTTGGTCACAAGTGGTTAGAAGCGGTTTTTGAATATAACTTCAGTGACTTCACGCTGCGGATGTTTGCACATGATAGATCACTTATAATTTATTTTAAAGCTAACAGCTGATTAGTATGTCATAGAAACCGGATTTAACTCATTTAACGCACACCAGATTAAATGCTTCTAAGATATCGTTGGGAGATGAAGCATAAACACACTATGAAGAAATATTATTACATAATGGTTGAGAATAAGTAATGATATTATACATATATAGTTGGTATTGTGCAATCCTAAATATACTTTGGATGTGAGCATAGGTAATTTGATCATATACAGAAACCTAGTCTGGTAATTTATTTAAAGTTGGATATTTAAGGCAATAGGATTAAAATAACACACATTTATAAGCTATCTGATCAGTTAAGCTGTACCTTAACTCATTGTATTAAACAACTAGAGTCCTCAGCGATACTAATCACGTGACAAAAGGAGTATCATATGATTACCGACAGTTGTTTATATTTTTCTATATAGACTTGCTGAAGTTAACTATACAATATTAGAATCTCCAGTATAGATTCTAGGTATGAACTGAGTATCCTTCAAATATATAAGTATTAAGCTGTCAAGCCTAGCAATGCTACATTACTTTAGTAACTGTAGCGAGTCTAAATGCACTTCCTTATGTTGTGCCTTTGATATTAAAGTTACAGTACTGTCAACTGAAGGGTCATGATACAGTTAACCCAAGTTATATAATCACCTACAGATATAAGCTGACACTTGATTCGCCATTAAAGGGACATTGAACCCAAATTTTTTCTTTCGTGATTCAGATAGAGCATGACATTTTAAGCAACTTTCTAATTACACATATTATAAAATTGTCATTATTCTCTTGGTATCTTTATTTGAAATGCAAAAATGTAAGTTTAGATACCGGCCCATTTTTTGGTAAACAACGTGGGTTGTTCTTGCTAATTGGTGGATAAATTCATCCACCAATAAAAAAGTGCTGTCCAGAGTTCTGAATTAATAAGAAAGCTTAGATGCCTTCTTTTTCAAATAAAGATAGCAAGCGAACAAAGAAAATAATTGATAATAGGAGTAAATTAGAAAGTTGCTTAAAATTGCATGCGCTATCTGAATCACAAAATAAAACATTTGGGTTCAGTGTCCCTTTAACAGCAATAATATTGCTATCACAACTAACCTCTCCGAGAGCCCCATAGAGCCAGTATACAACTATATATATCCTGACTATGGATTAACACCGACATCCTAGGCCAGGAGTTATAGATATAACTGTTAACATATATTGATAAAGCATTGCAGTGCACTGATAATCTCAACCCTTAATCTCCCTGTGTTTTTAGAGTTGTTTATGTGTGTATGTGAATTATTTTGTTTTAATCATCCTAGTAAAGGTTTAATTAAAGCATCCCTTGTCATCTTCCCCCCTTTCTAATCTGCTTTTCTTTAATAGCCTTTTTAGGAAAGTGAGTGCTACACAAGTGTACACCAGCATCAGTCCTAGGGGGATATTTAACAAAGGTCTGGCGGACCTGATCCGACAGTGCGCCAGACCTCGCTGAATGCGGAGAGCAATACGCTCTCCGTATTCAGCATTGCACCAGCAGGAAGCAGGCCGCCGGTAGGAAGGTGTCAATCAACCCGATCGTACTCGATCGGGTTGATTTTCTGCGATGTCTCTCCGCCTGCTCAGAGCAGACGGACAGTTTATGGAGCAGCGGCCTTTAGACCGACCACTGCTTTATAACTGCTGTTTCTGGCGAGCCTGCAGCTATATATATATAGCTAATGTCTATAGAAAGCACTCACTGGGTCTGTACAACTTAATAAATCAAGGTTTATTCACAGTAACGTTTTGGGGGTGTTAGCCCCATCCTCAGACCGATGGTCTAAGGACAGGGCTAAAACCCAGAAATGCTAATAGGTATAAACCTTGATTTATTAAGTTGTACAGACCCGGTGAGTGCTTTCTATAGACGTTAGCTATTGTTTCTTCAAATGCACCCTGGGCAGTTGTAGTGTGAGAAGCAATACTGTATATATATATATATAAATATATATATATATATATATATATATATATAAATATATATATATATATATATATATATATATATATATATGCACTTTGCATTGGACATTCAGAATATTTGTGCACACGCATGTTTTTTATTATTTTTAAAGCTTTTCTGTGATTTTATCTGATTTCTAAGTAATTATTGAAAGTTACATATGTGTTAGCATGAATCTTAGTTGTGTCTGGTAATTTATTCACATATAAAGAATAAAAGCACACTGAATTTTTAGACTGGTATACTTCTGTTTGAGATAAAGCAGGCACACCTAATTACTTTCTCTTTTTTATGATTTTTAATTTACAATCAGGTAGATTACGAGTTATGCGCGCTAGAGGGTATTTAACAAACCCAACCAAAATTGCGTTATTTCACCCTCCATAGCGCTGCCATTACAAGTTTTGAAACAGCCAGCTTGTACATGCGATATGGTTGCGTTGAGCTCCATACTGCACAAAATACAAGCATAGTTTTGACGTGCTCATGCACACTTTCCCCATAGACATCAATGGGGAGAGAGTGTTAGAAAAAAAAACTAACACCCGCGGAATGAAAAACTCTGTAATGCAGCCCAATTGATGTCTATGGGGAAAATAAAGTTACGTTTACACCTAACAACCTAACATAAACCCCACATCTAAACACCCCTAATCTGCTGCCCCCAACATTGCCTACCCCTACATAATGATATTAACTCCTAATCTGCCGCTCCCAATATTGTCGCCACCTAAATACATCTATTAACCCCTAATCTGCCGCTCCTGATATCACCACCAGTATACTAAAGTTATTAACCCCTATTCCCCTGCACCCCAACATCGCCCACACTATAATAAATCTATTAACCCTGATTCCACCACTCCAGACATCGCCGCCACTAAATAAAGCTATTAACCCTATACCTCTGGCCTCCCACATTACTACCATTAAATAAACTTGTTAACCCCTAAACCACCAGCCCCCCACATCGCAACAACCTAAATTAAACTATTAATCCATAAACCTACCCCTAACCCGTAACCCTAACCCTAAACCTAACACTCCCTAACTTTAACATAATTAAAATAGAGCTAAATTAAAGTTACAATTATTAACTAAATAATACCTATTTAAAAGTAAATACATACTTACATGTGAAATAAAACCTAAGCTAGCTACAATATAACTAATAGTTATGTTGTAACTAACATACGGCTAGATTTGGAGTTTTGTCGGTAATGACCCGAAAAGCTAACGCCGGCTTTTTTCTGGCCGCACCATAAAAATAACTCTGGTATTGAGAGTCAACATAAAGGCTGCGTTAGGCTCCAAAAAAGGAGCGTAGAGCATATTTAACGCAGCTTCAACTCTCTATACCAGAGTTGCTTACGCAAGGGGCCAGCCTCAAAACCGTGCTCGTGCACGATTCCCCCATAGGAAACAATGGGGCTGTTTGTGCTGAAAAAAAACCTAACACCTGCAAAAAAGCCGCGTTCAGCTCCTAACGCAGCCCCATTGTTTGCTATGCGTAAACACTTCCTACGTCTGCACCTAACACTCTAACATGTACCCCGAGTCTAAACACCCCTAACCTTACACTTATTAACCCCTAATCTGCCGCCCCGCTATCGCTGACCCCTGCATATTATTATTAACCCCTAATCTGCCGCTCCGTAAACCGCCGCTACTTACATTATCCCTATGTACCCCTAATCTGCTGCCCTAACATCGCCGACCCCTATATTATATTTATTAACCCCTAATCTGCCCCCCACAACGTCGCCTCCACCTGCCTACACTTATTAACCCCAAATCTGCCGAGCGGACCTGAGCGCTACTATAATAAAGTTATTAACTCCTAATCCGCCTCACTAACCCTATAATAAATAGTATTAACCCCTAATCTGCCCTCCCTAACATTGCCGACACCTAACTTCAATTATTAACCCCTAATCTGCCGACTGGAGCTCACCGCTATTCTAATAAATGTATTAACCCCTAAAGCTAAGTCTAACCCTAACACTAACACCCCCCTAAATTAAATATAATTTACATCTAACGAAATTAATTATCTCTTATTAAATAAATTATTCCTATTTAAAGCTAAATACTTACCTGTAAAATAAATCCTAATATAGCTACAATATAAATTATAATTACATTGTAGCTATTTTAGGATTAATATTTATTTTACAGGCAACTTTGTAATTATTTTAACCATGTACAATAGCTATTAAATAGTTAAGAACTATTTAATAGTTACCTAGTTAAAATAATTACAAAATTACCTGTAAAATAAATCCTAACCTAAGTTAGAATTAAACCTAACACTATACTATCATTAAATTAATTAAATAAAATACCTACAATTACCTACAATTAAACCTAACACTACACTATCAATAAATAAATTAAATACAATTCCTACAAATAACTACAATGAAATAAACTAACTAAAGTACAAAAAATAAAAAAGAACTAAGTTACAAAAAATAAAAAAATATTTACAAACATAAGAAAAATATTACAACAATTTTAAACTAATTACACCTACTCTAAGCCCCCTAATAAAATAACAAAGACCCCCAAAATAAAAAATGCCCTACCCTATTCTAAATTACTAAAGTTCAAAGCTCTTTTACCTTACCAGCCCTGAACAGGGCCCTTTGCGGGGCATGCCCCAAGAAGTTCAGCTCTTTTGCCTGTAAAAAAAAACATACAATACCCCCCCCAACATTACAACCCACCACCCACATACCCCTAATCTAACACAAACCCCCCTTAAATAAACCTAACACTAAGCCCCTGAAGATCATCCTACCTTGTCTTCACCTCACCAGGTATCACCGGTCCGTCCTGGCTCCAAAATCTTCATCCAACCCAAGCGGGGGCTGGCGATCCATCATCCGGGGTCTGAAGAGGTCCAGAAGAGGCTCCAAAGTCTTCATCCTATACGGGAAGAAGAGGCGATCCGGACCGGCAACCATCTTCATCCAAGCGGCATCTTCTATCTTCATCCGATGACGAGCGGCTCCATCCTGAAGACCTCCACCGCGGACCCATCTTCTTCCGGCGACGTCCAACTGAAGAATGACGGTTCCTTTAAGGGACGTCATCCAAGATGGCGTCCCTCGAATTCCGATTGGCTGATAGGATTCTATCAGCCAATCGGAATTAAGGTAGGAATATTCTGATTGGCTGATGGAATCAGCCAATCAGAATCAAGTTCAATCCGATTGGCTGATCCAATCAGCCAATAGAATGCGAGCTCAATCTGATTGGCTGATTGCGTCAGCCAATCGGATTGAACTTGATTCTGATTGGCTGATTCCATCAGCCAATCAGAATATTGCTACCTTAATTCCGATTGGCTGATAGAATCCTATCAGCCAATTGGAATTCGAGGGACGCCATCTTGGATGACGTCCCTTAAAGGAACCGTCATTCTTCAGTTGGAGGTCTTCAGGATGGAGCCGCTCGTCATCGGATGAAGATAGAAGATGCCGCTTGGATGAAGATGGTTGCCGGTCCGGATCGCCTCTTCTTCCCGGATAGGATGAAGACTTTGGAGCCTCTTCTGGACCTCTTCAGCCACCAGATGATGGATCGCCAGCCCCCGCTTGGGTTGGATGAAGATTTTGGAGCCAGGACGGATCGGTGATACCTGGTGAGGTGAAGACAAGGTAGGATGATCTTCAGGGGCTTAGTGTTAGGTTTATTTAAGGGGGGTTTGGGTTAGATTAGGGGTATGTGGGTGGTGGGTTGTAATGTTGGGGGGGTATTGTATGTTTTTTTTTTACAGGCAAAAGAGCTGAACTTCTTGGGGCATGCCCCGCAAAGGGCCCTGTTCAGGGCTGGTAAGGGCTGGTAAGGTAAAAGGGCTTTGAACTTTAGTAATTTAGAATAGGGTAGGGCATTTTTTATTTTGGGGGTCTTTGTTATTTTATTAGGGGCTTAGAGTAGGTGTAATTAGTTTAAAATTGTTGTAATATTTTCTTATGTTTGTAAATATTTTTTTATTTTTTGTAACTTAGTTCTTTTTTATTTTTTGTACTTTAGTTAGTTTATTTCATTGTAGTTATTTGTAGATATTGTATTTAATTAATGTATTGATAGTGTAGTGTTAGGTTTAATTGTAGGTAATTATAGGTATTTTATTTAATTAATTTAATGATAGTATAGTGTTAGGTTTAATTGTAACTTAGGTTAGGATTTATTTTACAGGTAATTTTGTAATTATTTTAACTAGGTAGCTATTAAATAGTTCTTAACTATTTAATAGCTATTGTACCTGGTTAAAATAATTACAAAGTTGCCTTTAAAATAAATATTAATCCTAAAATAGCTACAATGTAATTATAATTTATATTGTAGCTATATTAGGATTTATTTTACAGGTAAGTATTTAGCTTTAAATAGGAATAATTTATTTAATAAGAGTTAATTTATTTCGTTAGATTAAAATTATATTTAACTTAGGGGGGTGTTAGTGTTAGGGTTAGACTTAGCTTTAGGGGTTAATGCATTTATTAGAATAGCGGTGAGCTCCGGTCGGCAGATTAGGGGTTAATAATTGAAGTTAGGTGTCGGCGATGTTAGGGAGGGCAGATTAGGGGTTAATACTATTTATTATAGGGTTAGTGAGGCGGATTAGGGGTTAATAACTTTATTATAGTAGCGATGCGGTCCGCTCGGCAGATTAGGGGTTAATAAGTGTAGGCAGGTGGAGGCGACGTTGAGGGGGGCAGATTAGGGGTTAATAAATATAATATAGGGGTCGGCGGTGTTAGGGGCAGCAGATTAGGGGTACATAGCTATAATGTAGGTGGCGGCGCTTTGCGGTCGGCAGATTAGGGGTTAATTATTGTAGGTAGCTGGCGGCGACGTTGTGGGGGGCAGATTAGGGGTTAATAAATATAATACAGGGGTCGGCGGTGTTAGGGGCAGCAGATTAGGGGTACATAAGTATAACGTAGGTGGCGGTCGGCAGATTAGGGGTTAAAAAAATTTAATCGAGTGGCGGCGATGTGGGGGGGCCTCGGTTTAGGGGTACATAGGTAGTTTATGGGTGTTAGTGTACTTTAGAGTACAGTAGTTAAGAGCTTTATGAACCGGCGTTAGCCCAAAAAGCTCTTAACTACTGACTTTTTTCTGCGGCTGAAGTTTTGTCGTTAGATTTCTAACGCTCACTTCAGACACGACTCTAAATACCGGAGTTAGAAAGATCCCAGTGAAAATATAGGATATGCAATTGACGTAAGGGGATCTGCGGTATGGAAAAGTCGCGGCTGAAAAGTGAGCGTTAGACCCTTTTTTGAGTGACTCCAAATACCGGAGTTAGCCTAAAACCAGCATTAGTAGCCTCTAACGCTGGTTTTCACGGCTAACGCCAAACTCCAAATCTAGGCCTTAGGTTTTATTTTTATTTCACAGGTAAGTTTGTATTTATTTTAACTAGGTAGACTAGTTAGTAAATAGTTATTAACTATTTACTAACTACCTAGTGAAAATAAATACAAACTTACCTGTGAAATAAAACCTAAGCTGCGTTACACTAAAACCTAACATTACAAAAAATATAAAAACCTACCGTTACAAAAAATAACAAACGAAATTAAACAAAACAATAAAAATTATTCCTATTCCAATACCCTGTTTAAAATAAACAAAAAATACCCCAAAATAAAAAAGCCTAATCTACTAAGGGCCCTTAAAATTGCCTTTTGTAGGGCATTGCCCTAAAGATAACAGCTCTTTTCCTACAAAAGAAAAAGAAACACCCCCTAACAGTATACAAACCCCCACCCCCCCCCCCAAACACACAAAATAAAGTAAAACCTAATCTACCCATTACCCTGAAAAGGGCATTTGTATGGACATTGCTCTTCAAAGGGCATTCAGCTCTTTTATAAAATGGCCAACTCCTAATCTAAAAATAAAAACCCACCCCAAAACGAAAAAATAACATAATAAAATAACAAACAAATTATCCAAAATAATAAAAATGATTCCTATTCTAAATTTTTTTTTTTTTTTAAAAAAACACCTCAAAATAAAAGAAGTCTAATCTAGAATAAACTACCAATAGCCCTTAAAAGGGCCTTTTGTAGGGCATTGCCCTAAATATATCAGCTCTTTTTCTAAAAAAAATACAAAGACCCACTAACATTACAAACCCCCACCCCCCCAAACCCTGATTCAAATCAGCCGATAGAATTAGAGCTGCTTAAATCCTATTGAACAACAAAAAGATAGAGTAGATAAAGTCTCTATATAAGGTGCACAGAGTTTCAAAACATTCAGATAGTGGTAATTCCCAGTGTCTTTCTCTGAGGAGCAGGCAGCACTCTTGAACAATGTGGTTTAGAAAAGCACCTCTATGGACAGAGAGAAAGAGAGGCGCCTCATGGGACAGTATCGTGCCAGTAGAGAGATCAGACAGAGCGACAGAACGTAAGTGAATATACACACAAGGATAGCGGCATATATGGATGCCTAGTAGAGCAGGACGGGACTTTCTGTCGCCCGACAGACAAACACTCCGGTGCTTGGACGTAGGATCACAGAGCCCAACAGCCAATCTGCAGCCACAGGGCGACAGAAAGTCCCGTCCTGCTCTACTAGGCATCCATATATGCCGCTATCCTTGTGAGTATATTCTCTTACGTGCTGTCGCTCTGTCTGATCTCTCTACTGGCACTATACTGTCCCATGAGGCGCCTCTCTTTCTCTCTCTCCATACAGGTGCTTTTTTAAATTCTATTGGCTGATTTGAACAGCCAATAGGATTTTAGCAGCCCTAATTCCTATTGGCTGATTCATATTTTTCAGCCAATAGAAATGCAATGGTATCCCCCAGTATAAAAGGGGTACCTTGCATTTCAATCCTCAGTGTGTGGCAGACGATCGCATGAAGAGGACCTCCACGTCGGATCGATGGACCTCCACCTGGACCTCCGCCTTGGACTTCCACCTTTGACCTCCGCCTTGGACCTTTGCCTGGACCTCCACCTCTGCGCATAGACCGCTCCTCCTCCGCAGGGATGAAGAAGATGCCGGCCCCACGATGGATGAAGATGAAGCCGCCTGGATGAAGACCTCTCGCCACCTGGATGTCCGGACTTCAGGAACTGTAAATGGATCTTTGGGGGTTAGTGTATTTTTTAAACTTTTTGGAGTGTTTTTTTAAATTTAGTTTAGGGTTTGGGCTTTTCCTAAAAGAGCTAAATGCCCTTTTCAAGGGAATTCAAAAGAGCCAAATGCCCTTTTAAGGGCAATGCCCATACAAATGCCCTTTTCAGGGCAATGGGTAGCTTAGGTTTTTTTTAGATTTAGTTATTTTTATTTTGGGGGGTTGGTTAGGTGGTGGGTTTTACTGTCTGTGTATTTTTTTTTACAGGTAAAATAGCTGTTTAACTTAGGGCAATGTCCTATAAAGGCCCTTTTAAGGGCTTTTGGTACTTTATTGTATGCTAGGTTTTTTTTTGGGTGTGCTTTTTTTTTTTTTATAGGGCTATTAGATTAGGTATAGTTCTTTTTTATTTTTGCTAATTTCGTTTGTTATTTTTCGTTATTTAGTGTTTGTTATTTTTCGTTATTTAGTGTTTGTTATTTTTTGTAATTTAGTATTTTTTGTAATTAGATACTTTGTAATTTTTATAGTAGTGTTAGGGGGCTTGCGGTTTAGGGGTTAATAGGTTTATTATTGTGGCGGCGGTGTCAGGGAGCGACGGAATAGGGGTTAATATATGTATTATAGTGTGGGCGATGTTGGGGTGCGGGGGAATAGAGTTTAATAAATTTTATTAGTGGCGGTGATGTCAAGAGCGGCAGATTAGGGGTTAATAACTTTAATATAGTATTTGCGATGCGGGAGGGCCTCGGTTTAGGGGTTAATAGGTAGTTTATGGGTGCTAGTGTACTTTGTAACACTTTAATCATGAGTTTTGTGTAACAGTTTTGTTGCGTAAAACTCATAACTACTGCTCTCAGATGGCGGTACGGATTTTGTCGGTATAGGCTGGAACGCAAGCTTTTTAGCCTCACCCCAAAACTCGTAATGGCTGCGCTATGAAAGTCCCATGAAAAAATGTAATTTTTACGAGTGCAGGACTGATGTTGCGTTACAGGCTAAAAGGCTGAAATTACAATTTTTACAGCGTTAAAACACGAACGCACAACTCGTAATCTACCTGAATTTTAATTGTGCAGTTTTGAAATGTATGCTTCTCCTTCCCATACGAGAATGCAGTATATGCCCCTTAGCAAGACACCATGTTTTCAGTGACTTTAGATAATTCCACCAGGAAAACAGTACCAACAAGCATTCGAAAATAATCTTGCCAGCCCAGAGACTGTTAGATAATCAGGCCCTTATAAGTCTTGGATGTTTGACATCTGCAACCTCTTAGGCTGTAGGCCGGTTAAGACTTATTGGTTGCATGATCGAGCCTGTACTGTAATGGCACAAAGTAAAACATATTAAAATATATGCCACTAAAAATTTTTAAAAACAAAACATTTTCCTTATTTTTGAATCTGTCAATAAGTAGAATTTATGAAATGGGAACAGACACAATGCAGCTTCTGTAAAGCTGCAAAATTAGCCAAAACTTTTAACTGTCAAAAACGTGCAAGTTTTGGTCAAGCTGAATGCTAAAGTTTAGGTTTATTCTATGTGAACAAAAGATCCATTCTGTTACTTTAGATGCATTTTGTGTGTGTTCTATAGTCCTTGTTAAATCTTGATAAAGAATTAAAAAAAGTATGATCTGTGCTCCATATGCAAGCAAGATAACTGCAGTACTAGTAATTATTATTTTCTGTACCACAGGTTCCTTTTTCAAATTGTTCAAAATCATGCGCTCCTGGATATTTCAAAAAACATTCTTTTATCACCTGTTGTTATGATTGTATAGAATGTGCAGAAGGATATTACACTCCTGAAGCTGGTAAGTTCTATAGTTTAGTACATAGTTCACTGTTATAAACTTTAACTAAATGGTCAGTTCTAATTGGTTAATCAGTTTTACAATTTATTTTTACTTTTATGAGGTAACATTTTCTAATGGGCAGGATCATAAATCAGTATAATAACAGTGGGGCCCAGATCTGCAATTTTTGTTTTAAGGGTTTTCTACTAGGGTTGAGTTCAGTTAGGGGATGCTGTGATAAGGGTTAATTACAGTTTGGAGGGAGATTATGTATAGGTAATTGTAGTGAGAAATTACCTCAGTGTGAAGTATCATTTTTATTGACCTTTTTTACCTTTGTATTCAGTTTTAGACTCTATAAAAACTGTTTTATGACAGCTAAAAACTAATGTACATAATAGAGACATAGATAAGATATTGCTATGTATAGCTGATTTCATAGAAAGTAAAAATCTACTGTACCAAGGTGAGCCTTACCACCTGAAATAGGAGCAGCCCTGGTGCATCATTGAAACCTTGCCTTCCACTCTATTGGACTGTTTAATGTTTTTATATTTTTATATTACACACACACATATGTATGTATGTATATATATATATATATATATATATATATATATATATATATATATATATATATATAGTCATGGCCAAAATATTGGCACCCCTGCAATTCTGTCAGATAATGCACCACATCTCCCAGAAAAATGTTGCAATTACAAAATATGTAGGCAATCTCATCTTTATTTCTTTTGTTTGTATTGGCATGGCACAAAAAGTGGAGAAAAAAAAGGCAAATCTGACACATTCCACGCAAAACTCCAAAAATGGACTGGACAAAATTATTGTCACCCTCAATTTAATATTGGTAGCACACCCCATGGAAAAAATAACTGAAATCAATCACTTCCTGTAACCATCAATGAATTTACACCTCTCTACTGAAATTTTGGACCACTCTTCTTTCGCCAACTGCTCTAGGTCTCTCAGATTGGAAGGGTTCCTTTTCCCAACTGCTGTTTTGAGATCTCTCCACAGATGACCTATGGGATTGAAATCTGGATCCAGCGCTTTTTCTTAAACCGTTTCTGGGTGCTTTTTGACGTGTGCTTTGGGTCATTGTCCTGCTGTAAGACCCATGACCTCTGACAGAGACCCAACTTTCTGAAACTGGACCCTACATTATACCACATAATTATTTGGTATTCTTCAGATTTCATAATGCCATGCACAGTCAAGACAGCCAGTGCCTGAAGCAGCAAAGCAACCCCAAAACATCAAAGAATCTCCACCATGTTTGACTGTAGGAACTGTATACTTTTCTTTTTAAGCCTCATTTCTTTTTCTAAAAACAGTAGAATGATGGGCTTTACCAAAAAGCTGTCATTTTGTTTTGTCTGTCCACAGCACATTCTTCCAAAAGCTTCCTCAGGTAAATTTTGCAAAATTCCAATCTGGCTTTTTTATGTTACTGTGTCAGCAGTGGGGTACTCCTGGGTCTTCTACAATAGCGCCCCTTTTCATTCAGATTGGGACAGAGTGCGAGCTGACACATTTGTACCCTGTGCCATTTGTACCCTGTGCCTGAAGGTCAGCTTGAATTTGTCTGGAAGTTGATCAAGGTTCTTTATCCACCATTGGAACAATCCATCGTTGCAATCTTTGATAAAATGCTCTCTTTCGTACACATCAAGGGAGATTAGTTACAGTAACTAAAAGTAAATATAAAACTTTTTTTACAAGGGAGGTACGCTTCCGCATTCGAGAACACTTGTCAACAATTAATGTGGGTAGAAGTAATACAGCATATATATAGGATTTAGACATGTGCAGCCGCGAAAAATTCGGTTCGGATCGATTCGGACCGATTCGAATTTTGGTTCGGATCGATTCGAATTTGGAAGAAATCGAATGAATTTGTTTCGGATTCATTCGGATTCTTTTGGATTTGAAAAAATTCAGTTCACATTCAGTTCGGTTCAGTTCGATTCGGTTCAAATCGATTCGGATTTTCGGAAATTCGGTCACTGTAAAGTGGGATGTGCTGTGTATTACACTAGTATACTAGTGTAATACACAGCCATCCGAATCCATCCGAATCTACCGAATAAATTCGAATCGATTCGGATTTATTCGGTAGATTCGGAAATACCGCAATTCGGAAATTCGAATCGATCCAAATCCAGAATTCGAACAAATTCGTCCGAATTTCGATTCGGGCCGAACCAAATCGCACATGTCTAATAGGATTCAGAAAAAGTCCCTTTTAATGCAAGGGCACGTGGAAAGCAAAAGACCCACTGCAGGCCTCAAATATCACAAAATGAAAAAGCTCCACAGCACAGTGAAATTCAGCTCACTTTATTCCAGAGAGTGAATCTAACAGACAGTCTGTTAGATTCACACTCTGGAATAAAGTGAGCTGAATTTCACTGTGCTGTGGAGCTTTTTCATTTGGTAAAAGTAATACACCATTGGTGGACCATTTTGTAAAACAACACAATAAGAACCATGAAATCTTGAGATGGATGGTTATTGAACAAATAAGGGAAAAAAATGTTCAGGCACTATCCAGACAAGAGATGTACTGGATATTCAGACTTCAGGCCAAGATTCCTTTTGGTCTGAATTCTGAATATGATGTTATCAACTGTTGGTGCCAGATCACGCCCCTTAGTTCAGTGAGAGTTTTGCAATTTGTTTGTTACTAATTTTCCATGAATTTTCACTAAGTTAAATTATTCACACTCCATACCCTAGTATATATTACACACATCATTTCCATTATTTGCATTTTACACCCTAATATATAGCATTTATTACATGCTCCAGAGTGTTGATTATTTCCATTACTTATTATCACATGTGGGATTTTAGATAATTTAATCCAGTTTATGGATAGTTGGTATTTCCCTCTGACATCTCATATCCTCTTGTTTACTTATCCATTCATGTATTTATTTATTTTCCTTTTTTGTCCCATTTTTTCAAAGGACCGTTATAACACATTTATGTTTCTTGTGAAAAATTTCTATACAGCAGTAATCATGGGGCTCATTAAAATTATGAACAAGATATATATTAACACTATGGGCTTGTGATATTCATAGGTGTATTTGATACTATGTTCAATACCGATTATTGAATGTTTTGTATTTGTTGCTATTGTAATTTACTAATATAACTTTGATGGGACTTTTTGTTTCAATTGTCGTTTGGCAATTAACATGTGTTTTTCGCAATATCTACCTGTCAGGGTTCAGCTTGGAATTGAACCTGGGACCTGTCTCTATTTCTGCAGCTGTTATTTCCCAGCCTGTTGTGTTACCACTATGCCACCAGATGGCTTGATCACAGGAAAGGAATATTGTGATTTTCTGTTTGCTGCAACTTTGGCTCTCTGGCTCCACCTGCTTGCCAGCTGAAAGAAATCATTTAATCAGCAGACTGCCTTTATCTGGGAGCTTTGTTTGCAATTTGGTGCTTTCACATTAAGAGTGATACTCTGAAACACTATCTGCTCCTGTTTCCTGTGAGAAATACAGTTATCTTGGATTTCCTGGTTCCTGACTTCTGTTTCAATTACTGACTTCTCTTCTGGATAATTCCTTGGTACTGTGTTTCATTTTTGGACTGAATTCCTGGCAATTGAACTTGCCTAAAACTTTATTTCCTAAGGACTGATTCAGGTACTTTTGCTTGCTTGTTTCCTGATACTACAAAGTTCCAATTTCAGTCTATGCAAATATCCTGTTTGTTTCTACAAAGTACCAGTTTGCAGTTTATACAAGTTTCCTTAAAGTACCAGTTCTACAGCATATGGAAGTATCCTGCTTGTTATTACAAAGCTCTGCCTTCCTGAGTGTAATTACACATTCCAGTCTTCAGCATATGCAAGTATCCTGTCTGTTATACAAGCTCTGTTTTCCTGCCTGTTTCTACTCAGCTCCAGTTCTACAGCATATGCAAGTATCCTGCTTGTTATTACAAAGCTCTGCTTTCCTGCATGTAATTTCACTGTTCCAGTCTAGAGCATATGCAAGTATCCTGCCTGTTATTATAAAGAACTGTATTCCTGCCTAATACAACAACTTATAGACTTTGTCTTATCTAATTGCATATCTCTGCATTGCTTTATCCTATAAATAAAACCATCTCCTTTATTTCCTAAAACCTTGTACCTGTTTAATTATGCCTAAAAGGAAAGACTCACGCAGACAAAACACAACATTAACCCCAAAACCTGACACCTCTGCACAACAGCTCCTTACTCCTGAACCTGCTCCCTTGCAGAGTATGACAGAATGTGAAAGCCTTAAATTGGAGCTTGCAGAGGTGATTCACTCTTTGACTGAAGTGTCAGAGAGAATTTTGTCTGTGGAATCTCATCTACTACAACTTAACCAACTTCTAAAATCTCTTCCAGATGCTTTGAAGTCACTTATCCAAGATTTCACTGCGGGATTCCAGACTTTACAGGATAGCCTGAAAGACTTTTTCACTAAAAAATTTTTGGGCTTTGGCACTCCCACTCCTGTGCCCACTACCCCAAAGGCTGTATCCTTATCAATCAAAAGGAGGATTTCAACCCCTCTTACCACTGATGAAATGGCCAGAAGGAGAAATAATGGCTTATGTTTCTATTGTGGAGCTACTGGGCATGTAATATCCTATTGTCCAGTGAGACCCCCTAAGAAGTCTGTTCCGCTGTCTCCACCTCTAAATCCTGAGTTATCAAATGGACAGGCTACAGAGAGGAAGTCAAACTGTGATTCCACTTCGGATTCCTCTGGAGATGAGCTCTGCATGGGTTCTATTCTACATCCCAAATTTGATCAGCCAAGGACTGCACCTTCCAAAGACTCTGATTCCTGTGAAGTACTAACATGTCATACACAGAATCCTAGTACTATGAATCCAGAGATTTTCCTACCAGATCCAGCTACATTCTTATCTTTGTGCCTTCCAGAGGAGATGTCTAACTATTCTACCATTGAAGATGATACTGATTCTGACACTGGAGGGACAGTGCTTCAAACTGCTGTGCGGTCTAAAGGTCCTTTACCACCTCCACCTCTCCAAAACCTACCAGCCTAGAACTGCACAGAAACCAAAGATCAGTCCTGATGGGGCCCTCTATACTAATTCCAGTCCCCAGAATCCTCTTCTGGAGAGCCCTTCAAAAAAGATAATACCCTCTGATTGTGCATATGCCTCTGATGGCACTTTGGTACGCATCAAAGATTTGGAGTTATATGAGAATGCCAAGTCCGCCCAGAGGTCGTCTTTGAGGAGGGGGTACTGTCAGGGTTCAGCCTGGAATTGAACCTGGGACCTTTCTCTATTTCTGCAGCTGTTATTTCCCAGCCTGTTGTGTTACCACTATGCCACCAGATGGCTTGATCACAGGAAACGAATATTGTGATTTTGGTGCTTTCACATTAAGAGTGATACTCTGAAACACTCTCTGCTCCTGTTTCCTGTGAGAAATACAGTTATCTTGGATTTCCTGGTTCCTGACTTCTGTTTCAATTACTGACTTCTCTTCTGGATAATTCCTTGGTACTGTGTTTCATTTTTGGACTGAATTCCTGGCAATTGAACTTGCCTAAAACTTTATTTCCTAAGGACTGATTCAGGTACTTTTGCTTGCTTGTTTCCTGATACTACAAAGTTCCAATTTCAGTCTATGCAAATATCCTGTTTGTTTCTACAAAGTACCAGTTTCTACAAAGTACCAAAACCTGACACCTCTGCACAACAGCTCCTTACTCCTGAACCTGCTCCCTTGCAGAGTATGACACTACCCCTATTCCTTTAAGGATTTGAAAAATGTTTTCACCAATCAGAGTCCAGAGCATATCAGTAGTATTATAAGGACTATGAGTACAGCACCCTGCCGAAACGCGTCAGACTTATTTAACTAAGGGGTATTGTCCCTCTATGTTTTATCATTGAAGATCAATAAAAGTTTTATTTTTTATATTTACTGGCGACCCTTCTTTTTGATTCTATTTATTTTGCCAGTCAGCCAGTAATATTATAGCTGCATTGCCACTCACAATGGACTGAATCCAACTGCTGTGGCTATATTCCACAACTACTCATCACTGCAGTAGCACGCTGTCTTCCCTTTAAACAAGGATATTGAATTTGGGGTACTTTGGCACCTAATGCAGCCAGGAGGTTTTCGCACTGGTCTGGTGATGTCACCGTTATCACGTGGACACGAACACGCTCATCCACATTTGGTGGACGGACAAGGATCTGGAGGCAGCAATCGTTTGCTGTGGTTAAGTGAACAGACCTGTTGCCTATGGACTGTGGTAACTATACAACTCATGAAGAACTTTGGTTTGCCCTTTATGTAATAACAAGCAAATTTTGGTTCCCAACTTATAAGAATACCCTAAGATCGTTATCGGAATAGTGTTTGGCATGACAGCGTGTTTTCTGTGAAAGTGGTGTTTTGTTCTCACTGGTAAGTGAGCTAGTAGCAGTTGTGTAACACTGGATGAAATGACTTTACCAATGTGGAGTTAACTATTGGGCAGTTACGAAGAGTGTTTGTTGGGAGCCTTTTGTTTTATAGATTAGCTATAGTGGCATGGGCTGTAAACTTCTTGACAATGTTGCGCACTGTGGACACAGGAACATTAAGATCTCTGGAGATGGACTTGTAACCTTGAGATTGTCCATGCTTTTCTACAATGTTTGTTCTCAATTCCTCAGACAATTCTTTGCTGCTCTTTCTCTTCTCCATGCTCAGTGTGGCACACAGAGACACACAACAGAAAGGTTGAGTCAATTTTTCACCATTTTACCTGGTTGCCGGTGTGATTTCTATATTGTCAGCACCTATTAATTGGTACAGATGAGTTTAATTACAAATTACAGGAGCATCACAAACTTGGAATGCAATTATTTCTTACAATTTTGAGAAGGTGCCAATAATTTTGTCCAGTCCATTTTTTGAGTTTTGTGTGAAATGTGTTAGATTTGGCTTTTTTTCTCCACTTTTTTGTGTCGGTACCATAACAAACAAAATAAATAAACATTAGAATGCCTAAAAATTTGTAATTGCAACAATTTTCTGGATGAAGTAGTGCATTATCTGACAGAAATGCTGGGGAGATGCGAAACAAGGCATTTATGTCAGTAGGAGATTAGAAAGGATAGTGTTTCCTCCGTAATGTATGGGTTAACTTTTTACTGCAGTTCACATACCGTCTCACTTTTAATCAGTGGGGACTTTATAGGCAGGTCTGTGGTAAGCAGTGTCTTTCTCATTAAGCAGGCAGATAAAAGGGAGGTAAAGCTGGAGAATTGCTGCTGATAAATGCTTGTTATGTACAATTTTTATTCTGTGAAATGTTTATTTGGCTGGTAACCAGATTAGCTGGCCACTTCATGTTTAGACAGGACTGTTAAACTGTTTAGTAAGCCTCTTAAAAGGAGTAGGTTTTTGTTTATGTTTATGCTATCCTTGCTATGGATTAAAGAGTTAATACACCCTGACATGTTGCTGAATAAGAACCAATCTATGAATCAGGCACGGGAGTTTAGGGTCAGTCACCCCCTTGTATCAACGTTCACTTGAAAAAAGATAACTCCAGCCTTGGCAAATGCATTAAGAAAAGACCTTTATTGTTCCATGGTCCAAAGAAAAACAACAACGTTTCAGACATGCACTAGGTCCTTAGTCTGCATATGTACATACAAAGGCTACCTTTATACCTGTGGCCAGGTGTGGGTCAACCCCCATTGGTTAAACAGCATCGCCATCTAGTGGTTATTTTTTAAGAAATCTCCTTTAACAGCATTATTTTTTTTTTCTTAAATAGGCAATACTTTCCAATGGGTTCTGTATTATACAAAAAGGAATTAAAAGACACATTTAGCCAAAATATATGCAAATTAAAAACAGGAGGTTATGCTACTAATTATACAAGATCAGTATATTGGAATAAAGAAAAAATCAGTTATTCCGATAGTGGTAATGAGGGAAGAGTATATTGCATGTTCCTTTAGTATTATTTGTTTGTAGGGAACAACTCTCTTTTAGTAAGCTATGTTTAAAATGTTCACCTTAACTTCTGTTGTTTTTTTTCAAATACTTAAAAATCAGATTATCATAAAAATAGCATCAAATTTTTTTTATCTGAACAATGACCAATCAAAGTCCTTGTTCAGACCTCTGGGTTTTATTGTGTGCAATTTGTTGATTTAATAATTTCTTTAACCTTGAGTAGTTCCTCCCTGTCACCCCCTCTTCTAGGAGTATCAATCCTTTCAATAATTTGAAAGCTCAGTTGACTGATGTTATGTCCTACTTCCAGAAGTGGGAGGAGACAGGAGCATCTTTATTTTTACACCTTATGTTGGATTTGTGTTCTGTAATTAGTTCTCTAGCTTCTGTACATGACTCATCTATATAATTAAGGCCACATAGGCACTTAATAAGATATATAATGTAACTTGATCTGCAGGTTAAATATTGTCTTATTTTGTATTTAGTACCCTTAGTGGGGTGGTAAAATAATTCTCCTTTTATAATAGAGTTGCCGTTATTGCAGCTCAAACATTGAAAACAACCAGTTTTCCCAGGACCAATAGTTTTCTGTATACTTCCTTTTTTCACCTATATCTGCTCAAACTAAATAGTCCTTTATGTTTTTATTTCTCCTATAGGCTGGCATAGGTGGATTATTAAAAGCATTCACAAAAGGGTTAAGATCTTTCAAGATGTGCCAGTGTTTTTTAAGAATTGTATTTATTTTGTTACTCATGTTGTTATATTTGGTTACAAAGGTTTACCTCTCAGTTTTTTTGTCTAGTACCCTCAATGCCTTTATGGGCATTAATAGAAACATAGAAACATAGATATTGATGGCAGATAAGAGCAAATACTGCTGCAAATACCTCTACCAATACATCCAAGCATTCTGCTAGCCTTACTCGCTACATTACTACATTGTTTACTAAGTTTTAAATCATCTGAAATAATAATTCCCAAGTCCTGTTCCTCGTCTGTAACAGTCAGTAAAGTGTCATTGAGTCTGTAATTAACATTTGGATTTTTCTTCCCTAAATGCATTATTTTACACTTTGCTGTGTTAAACTCTAGATCCCAGTCGTTTGTCCAATCCTCCAATTGTTGTATATTACTTCTCATTTTGTCTACCCCCCCTGGAACATCCACTCTGTTGCAAATTTTTGTATCATCTGCAAAGAAACATACTTTCCCCTGTAGCCCTTTGCTGATATAGCAGATAAATATGTTAAACAAAACAGGCCCCAGAACTGACCCCTGAGGAACACCACTAGTAACAGCCCCCTCTGCTGAATGAACTCCATTTACTAAGACACTTTGTTTTCTGTCCTTAAGCCAGCATTCCACCCAGTTCACAATTTTTGAATCTAGACCAAGGAGATATAGTTTGTGAATAAGTTTATTGTGTGGGACGGTGTCAAATGCTTTGCTGAAATCTAGATATGCTACATCAACTGCTCCTCCCTTGTCTAATACTTTTGTTACATAATCAAAGAAGTCAATTAGATTAGTCTGACATGATCTCCCTGAAGTAAAACCATGCTGATTTTGGTCCTCTAAATTGTTTGCCTTTATGTAAGTCATAATTCTTTCTTTTAAGAGGCTTTCCATTCATTTCCCTACTACTGAAGTTAAACTAACTGGCCTGTAGTTGCCAGATTCTTCTCTACTGCCCTTTTTATGAAGAGGTATTACATTTGCTATTTTCCAATCATCTGGGACAGCTCCTGTTAATAGTGACTGATTAAACAGATCAGTTAATGGGACAGTTGGCACTGATCGAAGTTCTTTTAAAACCCTTGGATGAATATTATCAGGACCCACTGCCTTTGTAACATTTATTTTTGATAATGCTAACAAAACCTCATCCTCTGTAAAAAGATTACTGTTAAGCTTGTTTCTATTTTGCGTAGCATCCCTTAATGTAGACATTGTATCTTCACAATCTTTAGTGAAAACAGAACAGAAGTAATCATTGAGACAGTCTGCAATCTGCTTATCCTTCTATTATTCTACCATCAACTGATTTCAATTTTACTATTCCTACCTTATTTTTTCTTCTTTCACTGATATATCTAAAGAATGTTTTGTCCCCATGTTTTACTGACTGTGCTATCTTCTCTTCTGCATGAGCTTTAACCTTCCTAATTAACTGCTTAGTCTTTTTTTGTTGGAGTCTCCATATTTTCATATCATCATCTGCTTGTGTGTGTCTGTAATTTTTATAAGCTATCTTTTTTGTCTTTACAGCATGTGCTACTTCTTTGGAAAACCAAATTGGTTTCCGCTTTCTTTTACTTTTACAGACATGTCTAATACAGTGTGCGGTTGCATCTAAAATGGCACCTTTCACAAATTCCCACTGTTCTTGAACCCCTGTAATAAGAGTTTTCCCCTTTAAATAGTTTTTTAGGTATTCTCCCATTAATGAAAAATCTGCCGTCCTAAAGTCTAAAACTTTTGTTTTAGTCTGGGTGGACAGTTCCTGAACATGAATACTAAACCAAACAGATTGATGATCACTGGATCCTAAGTTATCACCTACAGACACATCTGAAACTGTATCACTGTTTGTAAGTATTAGATCTAATATAGCTTCCTTACGAGTTGGTTCCTTGACTAATTGTTCAAGTGATTCCCCTAGCAGAGATTCAAGAATATACCTGCTTCTAGCCGATCTAGCAGAAGGAATCTTCCAGTCTATATCTGGCAAATTAAAGTCCCCCAGTACTATAACCTTACCCTTCATGGTCATTTTGGTTATTTAATCTAATAATAAACTGTCCAGTTTTTCATCCTGCAATGGAGGCCTATATACAACCCCTATTCTAAAAACATTTTTATCTCCAATTTCCAAAGTCACCCAAATACTTTCCACCTCATCATTTGTTCCTACAATTTCAGTAACCTTTATATTTTCATTTACATACAAAGCAACTCCTCCACCTTTCTTTCCTACTCTGTTCTTTTTAAATAACCTGTATCCAGGTATGACTATGTCCCAGTCATGCAAATCATTGTACCATGTTTCTGTTATAGCTACTAAATCCAAGTTGTCCCTAGTCATTATTGAAATGAGTTCAGGTAATTTATTTCCTAAGCTGCGAGCATTTGTGCTCATGGCACGAAGAATTTTTCTACTAGAATTTCTAGAATTGTTACTTGGACTAACAGTTTTGGCATGCTGTGGGGGGCAGGTGGATATATTAATGCTACCCCCCTTTATAAGTTTAAATGATTTCTAATAAAGTATTTGAACTCCTCTCCCAGATACTCTGTTCCTTTAGCATCCAAATGCAAGCCATCTCTCCTAAATAACCTAGTATCTTTCCAAACAGAGCTATAATGGCCAATAAAACCAAATCCTCGTTCCCTGCACCACTTATCTAACCAAGAATTAAATGTTGTTATCCGCTCCATCTTTCCTGCTTCCTGGTCATACACAGGTAAAATAGCAGAAAATGATAGAGTTGATGCCACAGTCTCTAAATGATTACCTAGGTCACAAAACTCTTTCTGAACAGCAGCAACATGATTACTAGCCAGATCATTTGTTCCTAAATGAACAATCACATCTAACTCACTTCCCTTTCCTGCTGCCTTAACAATTCTCAAAATACGATTCTTATCCCTGTGAGCAGTAGCTCCTGGAAGACATCTAACCTCCCTTGTTTCTCCTTTACTTTCACCTAAATACACATTGCTCAAAATAGAGTCACCCACTAACAGTCTTTTTCTCAAAAACACATCTGCAGTTCTTTCCTGTGTTATGTTACCTGGAAAATTAGGTGCCAATAGATTTAAATTACCTGTTACAGCTTCAGAGGGCTCAGAAACAGCAATCTCCTCATCACAAGTGTATTCGGCAAGAGCAGCATAGGAGTTTTGCAATGGCAGAGGTTGTGGGCAATGCTTCTGGTCTACTGTTCTAATTCTTCCAGAGCCTACAGTGATCCATCTGCCTCTCCTTGTTGATCTCTGGGGTAGAGGGGCTTCTTTCTGAGGCAGCTTTGTAGAGGTAACAGGTATGTTACTTACCTTAGCTTGAAGTTTAGCTATTTCCTCCCTTAACAGGGAAAACTGCTTACAAACAGGACAGCCCCTAAATCTCCAAAAAGTAGAACGATTAAAAAGTGCAAAACACCCATTGCACTGTATCTGAGACATTTTAAACTATGCAACACTTTAACAATAAACAAATATAAGTATTATTTACTACTGAATAAGCCTGAATAACCCTGAATAACTCCTGAAATAACTCAAATATCCTTATGTATTTGATCCTTTTTTAGTTTGATCCCTTTGCTAAGAAGCAGAGCTAAATGTTTAGCAGAGCTAAACCGATCTCTTTAAATACCCTCAGAAAGATAGGGTGGGTCCCTCCTAATTGCTCACCTATGCAAACAATCTAATTGTTATCTAATTGCAATACTAAAAACCAGAATACAAAAGAATGTAAATTAACTCAAACCTTTAACTATTCAATTTATGTAGTGAAACTAATTCACAGTTCAGGTCTACCACCTATAAAAAAACAAAATATAAAGTTAATAGAAATACAAAATATATTGTCTGAAAATTAATAACATTCTCTTTTTATTTTTCTACAAACTTTGTATCCATTTCTTCTAGTCTTTTGTTACACTGTTGAGGATTACAGACTATTCTCTTGATTCGTGTGAATTGGCTCTTGGGTAATGCCTTTAACACATTTGGGGAGTGATAACTGTTGTATCGTAAGAGACTATTTCTGTCTGTAGGCTTAATATATAGATCTGTTTTTAAAAAGCCATTTTCTTTATAGACTAGTGTATCCAAAAAGTTGACTGATATTTCACTGGCTGTCAAAGTAAATTTCAACCCCAATACAGAGTTGTTTAGATCATCCACAAAAGCTAGTAGGCTTCCAATGTCGCCCAGCCACACACCAAAGTTGTCATCTATGTACCTCCACCAGGAGGCACCATAGAGTATAAACAACTTGTGAGGATACACAAAGTGCTCCTCACAGCTGCTCATAAAAATATTGGTGTATGTAGGGGCAAAATTGGAGCCCATAGCTGTACCCTGTTTCTGTAGAAAAAATGTGTATGAGAAAAGGAAATAGTTTTGATATAAAATAATCTCAAGTAATTCAATTAAAAAGTGAATTTGATCCTCAGTGTATGTGCCTTTTGTTCTCAGTGAATTTTGTCAGAACAACTTATGAATGTTTCTATATTCCGATATACTGATCTTACATTTGTAAATTTAATTTGTATATATTTTGGCTACATGTGTATTTAATTCCTATTTGTATAATACAGATCCCATTGGAAAGTATTGTCTCTTTAAGATAAAAAAATAATGCTGTTAACGGAGATTTCTTAAAAATAACTACTAGATGGCGATGCTGTTTAATCAATGGGGGTTGACCCACACCTGGCCACAGGTATAAAGGTAGCCTTTGTATGTACATATGCAGACTAAGGACCTAGTGCAGGTCTGAAACGTTGTTGCTTTTCTTTGGACCATGAAACAATAAAGGTCTTTTCTTAATGCATTTGCCAAGGCTGGAGTTATCTTTTTTCAAGTGAATGTTGTTGAATAAACCACTGATATTTTATATGAACTTTGCCATCCTGGCTACTGCCTTGTCACAAGTGGTGTCAGCAACAAGATAGCCAAACGGTTTTCTGACATGGAGAATGTTGTAAAAGCCCTACAACAGGCTACAGCTGTGCAAAAATAAACTAATTACCAAACTGCAGCGTCAGTGGCAGCTCAGCAAGAATAGAATCAGTTGCTGGCGGCACAACTTGAAGCAGTAATGGAGACACAGAAAAGTGAACACTCCATTGTGGATATAAGCAGAGTTCTTGCTGTTCAGTGAATTCCCACACAGCTGGGTGGTGCAAACAGAATTAGTGGAAGCAGCTGCCTCCAAAAATTGACTTTAGAGGATGATGGGGAGGTATATCTCTTGATGTTTAAACACACAGCAACCCAAGAAGCTTGGCCACAAGCAGAATGGGTTGGGATTATAGCTCCTTTTCTGCTGGGTGAGACCCCAAATACTTATTTTGATCTGGAAGAGGAATCTGCTGCGGAATATTCCCGACTTAAAAAAGAAATATTAGCCAGGATGGGGGTAATGACAACTGTCAGAGCACAACATGTCTACAACTGGAGATTCAATGAAGGAAAAGCTCAGAGTTCTCAGATGTTTGTCTTAATTCACCTGGCACAGAAATTGCTGAAACCAGAGTCCCAAAGCCCAGTGCAAGTTGTGGAAACCCTGGTACTGGACCGTTTCTTGAGGGAACTTCCACGTGGACTCTGTGAATGGGTTGGCCAAAGCAACCCCACTACCTATGATGCTGTGGCTGCCCAGGTTGAGCGATATCTATCTGCCAAGGATCTTGCAGGAGCATTTCCCACTATACCTAAGACAAATCAAGGCAGCCCTTCCTATCTAAAAAACAAACATTTTGGGAGGTTGTGGACTGATATGCCTCTCAGGCATGGTGGAAAGTGCACAGACTTTCCGTGTGACTGTTCTTTTGAATATTAGTGCCCTAATATTGATGTCTGGTAATTTAATTGAGCCCTTTCAGTTAAGAAGAAATAATACTGTTGGGGTGCTTTGTATTCATGGGTGTACTGAACACTATACTACTGCTTTGAGAGAGGTCTCTGTATTTGGTAAAGTAGTTCAAATCTCAGCAATAGTTGTGCCAAACCTTCCTTGTCCCTTAGTTATAGGGAGAAGCTTTCCTGGGTAGGGGGTAAGAGTCCCAGAGAGATTTTTACTTTTACACATCCTGATTTGTATATTGCAAACTTCGCCATCCTGACTGTTTTTGAAATATGTCTGGCCTACTGCCTTGTCACAATATATATATATATATATATATTTGTTCCTCATACCTGGAGTTATAACTGGTAGCATTTAAAGTTATTTATTCTAGCCTTAACTCTATGAGGCCTATTTATCAAAGGTCTTGCGGATCTGATCCGACAGTGCGGATCAGGTCCGCAAGACCTCGCTGAATGCGGAGAGCAATACGCTCTCCGTAATCAGCATTGCACCAGCAGCTCACAAGAGCTGCTGGTGCAATGCCGCACCCTGCAGACTCGCGGCCAATCGGCCGCCAGCAGGGGGTTGTCAATCAGCCCGATCGTACTCGATCGGGTCGATTTCCGACGATTCCTGTCCGCCTCATCAGGGCAGGCGGACAGGGTTATGGAGCTGCGGCGTCAAGCTCCGTATGGAGCTTGATAGATAGGCCCCATTGTCTGGAACTAATTCTCGCTATATCTTAACATTAATCATAAAGTGAGAAAATATTACAAACCTCTTTATACACTTATATTGCTTGACACAATATTATTGCAACAGGATGTGAAGGGCAACAAAATATTGGTACAGGTATACCTCACTTTACAGCGCTTTGCTTATACAGCGTTTTATGGAGCTAAGGTTCAACCTCCAAGGATTTTGAAATAGTGCTGTAAATCATAGTGAGATTGCGAGAAAAGTGACTGGCACCATTTTGTTATGCGCAGTTCACTCTGATTACAGCATTACAGTGCAATCTGTGTCTCAGTGCTATATTGTACTACAGTAATTGTCACTATGTTACAGGTACAGTATTTATTGAATACTAATTGAATACTGTGCTGTGCAAGTGTTAAACTAAAGATAGTGCTATTGCACCCCTCATATATGTTAGTTCAAACAGGTTTCCATGTTTTTAAACACATTGGCAAGTGAAAAGAAAGCTAAAACCGTCTTGTTTCATTTTAAGGAGGTTTTCACTTTACAGCAGGGCTCCGGTCTTTAACCCGCTGTATGAGCGGGGTATACCTGTATTGATTTCTATGCACATGACATTCTGGCTACATGATTGTGGTTAGCAATTTTGCAGCCAAAATATTGTGTTTGGATATCATACCCATCAATGTAAGAGTTTTAATATAAGATTATCTTTAAAGTAATAAACTTGTCCTTTTTTCATTACAGATTTGGATAAATGTCTGAAGTGTCCTGTTTCTCAGTGGTCATATAATACAAGCTTTCAGTGTAATAATAGAACAATTGAGTACTTCTACTGGAATGATCCATTTGCACATTCACTATTGACTTTTGCTTCATTGGGTTCTCTTTTAGTGTTAATAACAGAAACCCTGTTTATAAAATATTCAGATACACCAGCAGTTAAAGCAGCAGGAGGCAACTATACTTACCTACTGGGGATATCTCTGTTAGTCAGCTTGGTTAGTATTGTACTCTTTATTGGTCAGCCAACAAATATTATCTGCAAGATCAGACAACCTCTCTATGGTATCAGCTTCACCCTTTGTGTTTCCTGCATCTTAGTCAAATCTTTAAGAATAATCTTAGCTTTCGAGTCCTACAAAAGTGGTAAACCTACACCAGCATTAACATATCAGCCTGTGGTTCTTATTGCTGTGTTAACTGGTCTCCAGTTCTGTCTTTGTATGGTATGGATCATTCTGAAAGAACCCTTTGTAATAGAAATCTACAAAATACCTGAACTTATAATAATGCAATGTGATGAAGGATCGTATGCGGCCTTTGGTATCATGTTGGGCTACATTGGTTTCCTTGCACTTGCTTGTTTTATTTTAGCTTACAGAGGGAGAAAATTGCCGGATAAATACAACGAGGCCAAGAGCATCACATTCAGCATGCTCATCTACATGTTTGTATGGATTATATTTATTCCAGTCTATATGAACACTACTGGAATGTATTTGTCTTCAGTGCAGGCTGTGGCCGTATTGGCGTCAAACTATGGAGTCATATCATGTCACCTCTTACCAACAAGTTACATCATTTTGTTCAAGAGGAAAAGTAACAATACAGCAAGGTACTTGCAAAGTATTCATGCTTTCTGTAGAGCTCAGTTGTCAATAACATCTCATGTACCGGATTCAGCCATTATACCTACTGTATTTATTGCAGGTACTAAGGCTAACAAATTTGCACAGACTATACAAGGCTGGTCAGTAAGAAAGAGAAGATGTAACAGTTTGTAGTCATGTGACATATTACACATATCTAATGTTGCAAGTGGGATTTTAACATATTTTAAACTTCAGAATATATTTTCTAAATAGAAGAACATATTAAATGACCATAACTTATATCATTCACCCCTTGTGTTAAATATGACTACTTAGCCACTATGCAATGTTTGTGAATGTCCATATATTATACCAATATGTGTTAGTGTGTGTGAATATATATATATATATATATATATATATATATACACACATATAAAAATATATATGTGTGTATTTATATATATATACAGCATATATATATATATATATATATATATATATATATATATATATATATATATATATATATAATATTTATATTCCATCAATACTGTGGTAGTACGTGGATCTTTGTATACTGAATGTAAATAGAATCAGTTGTATAAGCTATATATGCTGTATTAGTTTATTTTTGTCAAATAAATTCAATGGACAATATATGAAGCTTTATTTAATTGAAATAAAAATATTATATATTTGTATTTTGTACGTCATTTTTTAACATAGGAGAGTGGAAGCTCCTCCTTTGGGCAAACAAAATAAATACAAATTAAAATTCATCTCAATAAAATATTCTTTGTCCTCCTTTCAGACCAAAAACATTTCTGTTGTGTACTACTTTTTTCACTGTAGCTTAATATGTTATGGTTTAAATAAACAGCACAATAATGATCTATATTTAAAGTTTACCATATGTAAATGCCCTGGAGACAGGTCAAAAACAAATCAGCTCCACTCCTCTAGTTTGATTGACGTCTCCTTATTGCTGCAGGATGGGGCAACCACTGATAGGGAGACAAATACAAATCTCCAAGTAAAATAAGGTGTGGTTGGGTGCCTTCCCTGTGCTGCTCTTTAAAAAAAAACAACTGTGGTCACCCAAAATTTTATATATATAATATTATTTAACTTTCTAATTTACTTCTATTATCAAATTTCCTTCATTCCCTTTTTATCCTTTGCTGAAGGAATAGCACTGCACCACTGGCAGCTAGAAGAACACATCTAGGTAGCCAATCACAAGAGAAAAATGTGTGCGGGCACCAATCAGCAGCTAGATCCCACTATTGTAGGATATGTGCATTTTGTTTTTCAACAAGGGATACCAAGAAAACAAAGCATATTTGAAAGCAGAAGTGAATTTAAAAGTGTCTTCAAATGACACGCTCTATCTGAATGCAAGATTAATTTTGACTTTCCTATCCCTTTAAATGTAAGCTAACATTTGAAAGGCCTCATCTGCCTCTATGCTTTACAAATAGGCCCCAGAAAGAAGTGACACTGCACATCTGTTTTTGTTATCAGCCAAGGAGGGTTAAAAAAATGTCTTATCTATTACTGGTAACCTTGAAAGTGTAAAAACGCTGCTCTTGCACTAGGAATCAAGGGAGTCAAATTACTGCTGTGTATGTGTTACTGGCAACCAAGGTATAAAATTGTAAGTTGTGAAAAAGATTTATCGCGGGGTCAGGGGTGCACAGTCAACTTAAAGTTGTCCAGTGATTTTGCAGAGCAAAGCAAAGCTGGCAACCCTAGTTACAGGATGAGTGGATTTACAGTGCAGGCAATGCAGACATTTCCCTGTGCTTAAAGGGATATTAAACACTAATGGCTAGATTACGACTAGAGCGGTAATTACCTCTCCCACTCGCACGCTAACTCCACTAGACTTCTGCTTTTTGCATGCATCAGATAGAGTGCGTATTAAAAGTTGAAATAAAATATTTTTGCTTGCACGCTAAACCAACGAGCACAAAGAGCAGAAGTTACAATATTGCAACAGCGTTAACTTACTCTCGCATAGGACTTCAATGGAGAGAGAAATGTGGAAAAAAAACAACTAACACCATAAGCCCCTCACTCTAATAACCCCTTGCATGACACATAGCCCACCACAAAGTCCCCACTACACTATTAACCCCAAAACTGCCACAGCCCCAATCGCAAAGTAACCCACTGCACTATTAACCCCTGAACTGCCATATTCCCCTTTTCAAAGTAACCCACTAACATCTAAACCCCTAACCTAACTAAGATTACAAAAAATAAAATTCTAACATTACAAAACATAAAAAACCTACCATTACAGAAAACAATAAACATATTACCAAAAATAAAAAGAGTTATGCCTATTCTACACTATCATTAAATTAATTAAATAAATTACCTACAAATAACTACAATTAAATACAATTAAATAAACTAACTAAAGTACAAAAAATAAAAAAAAACTAAGTTACAAAAAAATAAAAAAAATAAGTTACAAACATTTAAAAAAGATTACAACAATTTTAAGCTACTTACACCTAATCTAAGCCCCCTAATAAAATAACAAAGCCCCCCAAAATAAAAAAATGCCCTACCCTATTCTACATTAAAAAGTTAACAGCTCTATTACCTTACCAGCCCTTAAAAGGGCCTTTTTCGGGGCATGCCCCAAAGAATTCAGCTCTTTTGCCTGTAAAAATAAAATACAACCCCCCCCAACATTAAAACCCACCACCCACATACCCCTACTCTAACCCAAACCCCCCTTAAATAAACCTAACACTACCCCCCTGAAGATCGGAACAGCCAATAGAATGCGAGCTCAATCTGATTGGCTGATTGGATCAGCCAATCGGATTGAACTTCAATTGGCTGATTTAATCAGCCAATCAGATTTTTCCTACCTTAATTCTGATTGGCTGATAGAATCCTATCAGCCAATCGGAATTCAAGGGACGCCATCTTGGATGACGTCACTTAAAGGAACCGTCATTCGTCATTCAGTTGTCGGTGGAAGAAGATGGCTCCGCGTCGGCTCGTCTGAAGATGGCTCCGCTCCGCTCCGGATGGATGAAGATTGAAGACGCCGTCTGGATGATGACTTCAATCGGATGGAAGACTTCTTCAGCGCCACCTGGATGTTGACTTCAATCGGATGGAAGACTTCTTCAGCGCCCCTTGGATGATGACTTGCCACTCCAGATGTCTTCTTCTGTTCCATCGGTGGTCGGCTGGCTGAAGACGGCTAAAGGTAGGATGATCTTCAGGGGGGTAGTGTTAGGTTTATTTAAGGGGGGTTTGGGTTAGAGTAGGGGTATGTGGGTGGTGGGTTTTAATGTTGGGGGGGTTGTATTTTATTTTTACAGGCAAAAGAGCTGAATTCTTTGGGGCATGCCCCGCAAAAGGCCCTTTTAAGGGTTGGTAAGGTAATAGAGCTGTTAACTTTTTAATGTAGAATAGGGTAGGGCATTTTTTTATTTTGGGGGGCTTTGTTATTTTATTAGGGGGCTTAGATTAGGTGTAAGTAGCTTAAAATTGTTGTAATCTTTTTTAAATGTTTGTAACTTATTTTTTTTATTTTTTGTAACAGTTTTTTTTATTTTTTGTACTTTAGTTAGTTTATTTAATTGTATTTAATTGTAGTTATTTGTAGGTAATTTATTTAATTAATTTAATGATAGTGTAGTGTTAGGTTTAATTGTAACTTAGGTTAGGATTTATTTTACAGGTATTTTTTTATTTCTTTTAGCTAGGTAGTTATTAAATAGTTAATAACTATTTAATAACTATTCTAACTAGCTAAAATAAATACAAAGTTACCTGTAAAATAAATTTAAATCCTAAAATAGCTACAATGTAAATATTAATTACATTGTAGATATCTTAGGGTTTATTTTACAGGTAAGTATTTCGTTTTAAATAGGAATAATTTATTTAAGTATAGTGTAGTGTTAGGTGTAATTGTAACTTAGGTTAGTTTTTATTTTACAGGTAAATTTCTCTTTATTTTAACTAGGTAGCTATTAAATAGTTAATAACTATTTAATAGCTATTGTACCTAGTTAAAATAAATTGAAATTTGCCTGTAAAATAAAAATAAATCCTAAAATAGATACAATATAATTATTATTTATATTGTAGCTATATTAGGGTTTATTTTAAAGGAAAGTATTTAGTTTTAAATAGGATTAATTTAGTTAATAAGAGTTATAATATTTAGATGTATTTAATTAATATTTAAGTTAGGGGGGGTTAGGGTTAGACTTAGGTTTAGGGGTTAATAATTTTATTATAGTTGCGGCGGTGTAGGGGGGGCAGGATAGGGGTTAATAAATTTATTATAGTGGCGGCGGTGTAGGGGGGCAGGATAGGGGTTAATAGGTATTATGTAGGTGGCGGCGGGGTCCGGGAGCGGCGGTTTAGGGGTTAACATATTTATTATAGTGGCGGCGTGGTCCGGGAGTGGCAGTTTAGGGGTTAACATGTTTATTATAGTGGCGGAGGGGTCCGGGAGCGGCGGTTTAGGAGTTAATCAGTTTATTAGAGTGGCGGTGGGCTCCGGGAGTGGCGGTTTAGGGGGTAATAACTTTATTTAGTTGCGGCGGTGTAGGGTGGGACAGATTAGGGGTGTTTAGACTCGGGGTACATGTTAGGGTGTTAGGTGCAGACAGCTCCCATAGGAATCAATGGGATGTCGGGCAGCAGCGAACATGAACTTTCGCTATGGTCAGACTCCCATTGATTCCTATGGGATCTGCCGCCTCCAGGGGGCGGATTGAAAACCAGGTACGCTGGGCCGGAAAAGTGACGAGCGTACCTGCTAGTTTTTTGATAACTAGCAAAAGTAGTCAGATTGTGCCGAACTTGTGTGCGGAACATCTGGAGTGACGTAAGAATCGATCTGTGTCGGACTGAGTCCGGCGGATCGAAGCTTACGTCACTAAATTCTACTTTTGCCGGTGTGTAGGGCTTGATAACTAAGGCGAATCAGCCTCACCACAAATACGCTGCGGAATTCCAGCGTATTTGAGGTTGACGACTTGATAACTAGAGGCCTATTAGTATTACATTTTATACATTTTTTTCAACACAAATTAATTAATATATTTTCAAACCCTATATACTAGCACTATATTCTATAGCCCACTCTTGCAGCACTAAACTATTCACCACTATTAGGTGACAAATTTGCTGCTGAGTTTGATCCAGAGTTCCTCTGGTACTCTTATTTTTACCCAAGTTATTTTATTCCCCCTATTTCTTTTTCTTTTTACTTTTCCTTCACAATGGAAATTCTGGACAAGCCTTATTTCTAACGGAATCACTATTAGAACGCCATGAACCAATTCCCGGTCATCTTGCCAATAACTTGCTCTGGTTAAAACTCGCTGGACACACAATCCCCCGACTTTGATATGGACATTTAACCTGTATGATTTTTATTTGTCAATATATGTATGTAACTTGTTTTTATTGTTGCACATTTGTTTTAGATTAAATATAACATTGTTTTATTTTTAATTCAAATTTATCCTTTGTTATATGAGGGTATCTTGTACATATTTGCTTTCTAGATGTATAGGGATCCTTTATCTTCACTGTTAGCTCTGTGACATCTTTTTCTGCTCTGATATCTTACTCTTACTTTTCCTTGCCCATGCCATCACATTGCCTCCACCATTTTTTACAGATGATGTGGTATGCTTCGGATCATGAGTGGTTCCAAGCCATCTCCATACTTTTTTCTTCCCATCTTTCTGGTACTGGTTGATCTTAGTTTCATCTGTCCAAAGAATGGTTTTCTAGAACTGGACTGGCATTTTTAGATATTTTTTGGCAAAGTCTAATCTGGCCTTTCTATTCTTGAGGCTTATGAATGGTTTGTGTTGAATCCTCTGTATTTGCTCTCGTGAAGTCTTCTCTTTATGGTAGACTTGGATAATGATATGCATACTTCCTGGAGAGTGTTCTTTACTTGGCTGGATGTTGTGAAGGGCTTTTCTTTACCATGGAAAGGATCCTACTATCATCCACCACTGTTGTCTTCCATGGAGGTCTAGTCTTTTTTGTGTTATAGAACTCACCACTGCTTTTTTTTTATCATAATGTACCAAACTGTTGATTTGGCCACTCCTAATATTCCTGTTATCTCTTTGATGTATTCCTTTTTTTTGCAGCTAAGGATGGCCTGTTTCACTTGACATGAGGGATCCTTTGAAGACATGGGCCTCTAGTTATCAAGCCGTCAACCACAAATACGCTGGAATTCCGCAGCGTATTTGTGGCAAGGCTGATTCACTGTAGTTATCAAGCCCTACAGACCGGCAAAAGAAGAATCTAATGACGTAAGCTACGATCCAACGGACTCAGTCTGACACAGATCGATATACGTCACTCCAGATGTGCCGAACGCAAGTTCGGCACAATCTGACTACTTTTGCTAGTTATCAAAGAACTAGCAGGTACGCTCGGCACTTTTCCGGCCCAGCGTACCTGGTTTTCAATCCGCTGCCCTGGAGGCGGCGGATCCCATAGGAATCAATGGGAGTCTGACAGCAGCAAGAGCTCATGTTCGCTGCTGCCCGATATCCCATTGATTTCTATGGGAAGTGTCTGCACCTAACACCCTAACATGTACCCCGAGTCTAAACACCCCTGATCTGCCCCCCTACACCGCCGCCACCTACTTTATACTTATTAACCCCTAAACCGCCGCTCCCGGACCCTGCCGCAACTAAATTAACTTACTAACCCCTAAAACGCCGCTCCCGGACCCTGCCGCAACTTTAATAAATATATTAACCCCTAAACCACCGCTCCCGGACCCCGTCGCCACCTACATAATACCTATTAACCCCTAATTTGCCGCCCCCTATACCGCCGCCACCTATTGTAAATTTATTAACCCCTATCCTGCCCCCCCTATACCGCTGCCACCTATCTTAAAGTTATTAACCCCTATCCTGCCCCTCCTATACGGCCGCCACCTTTATTAAACCTATTAACCCCTAAACCTAAGTCTAACCCTAACCGTAACACCCCCCTAACTTAAATATTATTTAAATAAATCTAAATAAAAATTACTATTATTAACTAAATTATTATTATTATTTAAAACTAAATACTTACCTATAAAATAAACCCTAAGATAGCTACAATATAACTAATATATATCAAAGGATAAACAGCGCTTATAGATTTTCTTAAAAACTGTATATATTATAGAGTCTCGACAGTATTGGTTGGTAAAAGTAGATAAGAGGAAAAAATATATATGGTCATACGCTTGTATAATAAAGTCTTAGATGAGATATGGAGATCCAGGTGTAGTGTAGGAGTATTAGATACCCTTACCAAAAGTTACCTCAATCCTATGAGGTAAGTTTGCCGCATTGGAGGATGTATCTGATGATTGGATGAGTCCTAGGTATTCTGATCTGTATAGTTTCGCTGCCTCTTGGAGTAGAATGGGATGTGGGTCCCCTTTGTGCTGGTTTTCTTAGAAAACTTCCTGGGCTTGTTGCCTCTTGGAGCTTGGTTCTCTTGTCTTGGTATGAACTTTCTTGTCCAGGTATATACCCAAAAAGACAGAAAACAGCAAAAATAGTGTAATACCGTTTTATTCAATAATAGTATAAAAAAGTAACATATATCACACTCACATTTTATGTCCTCACTGATATGAGGTATTGTTACAGCACTTATAATTAGAGGTGGATTCACAGATGGTTATGTCCCAAGCCAGTCAGAAAATAAAGTCTGTATTCCTTAGATGTCACAAGCAGTGATTACAGCCGAGTGAGGATGTAGCCAGGAATTTATCCGGATAATATCGCTAATTGGGTCAGTGACTGTAAAGGGCTGGTCTGTTTATATATTTAGGTATGTCCAGTGTCTTTATACATGTCACACCATTAGCAGATGGCCAGATAAACGATATTAATACAGTTATTATCAATACTGCATGTGCAGATGGATTAGTATAGTACCAGTCTGGCAGGTCAGGCAGTATACGTTGTTAATAGCAGTTAATAGCAGTTAGTAACAGATCATAAGCTCAGTTCATACATAAAATGCTAGCTTAAAAAACCAAACAGTTTAAAAAGCAGTTTAAAAGATAATAAAACAGGTAAGTAGTGTTACCCTAAATGCAATACCCTAACGCGTTTCAAAGGTTTATGTCTCCTTCTTCCTCAGAGGGGTTTGTTGTAACTGAGGTGTGTGTATAGCTCTATTCATACCCACGGGGCGGCGGCACGCCCAGATGTAGGTAGAATCCTATTGGTTCATGTGACCTAGTGTCATGTGATTGTACTGGTGGTGTGCGAAGTGTGGCCGTATATATAATAAACATTAAAAACATTAAAAAGGTACCTAAGGCTTAGACTTATGCATATATGTAATATCAGTTGCCTTATTTTCCCGGATTCGCCGCTATTTAAGTTTAGCGGTTCTATTTTCCATACGGATGACGTCATACGTGAACGTCTTAGCTTCTAAACGTGTCTCTCTGCCTTCTGGGAAATGTAGTTGATTTCATGTCCCCCAGAATGGCGTAATGGGATACTTTGAGCCCTGATGTCTCGGCTGCTATGCACTTCCCTAAGCCTGCTGGGACTTGTAGTCAAATACAAGTCCCGAAGATATACATAATACAATAATAAAATAATGTCATAGTATAATCATCAGTGCTTAACAGGTTCCTAGAGATATCTAAATGTTTTCACATAAGGGTATCTTTGTTTTAAGAAGTATATGTTATTTTTCATAGCTCATTATCGAGATTAGCTACTGAATATGTCACAGAATTAACACTGTGATTTTAAATATATCTTCATATACTCAGGAGTTAATATTACTAGTTTTCCAGTTTCCACTTATGTATCTAGTGTTACAAATAAATTTAACTGGGGATAATATATGGACTCATTTGGTTGTAGCAATTATTCCCTTTTGTATAGAATGGTAGACTGAATATTATAAATATTATAAATACTAGTGTAGTGGTAAGTTGTGAGAGCAAGTATTTATATTGTTAAATTGAAATTATGTATTGGTATAGTGAAAGATATTATATTGTAGCTATTTTAGGATTTAATTTTATTTTACAGACAACTTTGTATTTATTTTAACCAGGTACAATAGTTATTAAATAGTTATTAACTATTTAATAACTATCTAGCTAAAATACTTACAAAATTACCTGTAAAATAAATCCTAACCTAAGTTACAAATAAACCTAACACTACACTATCATTAAATTAAATAAATCAACTACAATTACCTAAAATTAAATTCAATTAAATAAACTAAACTATAGTCCAAAAAAAACAAACAAACACTAAATTACAGAAAATTAAAAAAGAATTACAAGAAGTTTAAACTAATTACACCTAATCTAAGCCCCCTAATAAAATAATAAAGCCCCCCAAAATAAAAAAATGCCCTACCCTATTCTAAATTACAAAGTAATCAGCTCTTTTACCAGCCCTTAAAAGGGCTTTTTGCGGGGCATTGCCCCAAAGTAATCAGCTCTTTTACCTGTAAAAAAAAATACAACCCCCCCAACATTAAAACCCACCACCCACATACCCCTACTCTAACCCACCCAAACCCCCCTTAAAAAATACTAACACTAACCCCCTGAAGATCACCCTACCTTGAGCCGTGTTCACCCACAGCCAATAGAATGCGAGGTCAATCCGATTGGCTGATTGGATCAGCCAATCGGATTGAACTTCAATCTGATTGGCTGATTGAATCAGCCAATCAGATTTTTCCTACCTTAATTCCGATTGGCTGATAGAATCCTATAAGCCAATCGGAATTTGAGGGACGCCATCTTGGATGACGTCCCTTAAAGGAACCTTCATTCGTCGGGTAGTCGTCGGGCCAGCAGGATGTTCCGCGTCGGAGGTCTGCAAGATGGAGCCGTGGTTGGATGAAGATAGAAGACGCCACTTGGATGAAGACTTCTACCGGATGGAGGACCTCTTCTTGCCCCGCTTGGATGAAGAATTCGGCCCGGCTGGGTGAACACGGCTCAAGGTAGGGGGATCTTCAGGGGGTTAGTGTTAGGTTTTTTTAAGGGGGGTTTGGGTGGGTTAGAGTAGGGGTATGTGGGTGGTGGGTTTTAATGTTGGGGGGGTTGTATTTTTTTTACAGGTAAAAGAGCTGATTACTTTGGGACAATGCCCCGCAAAAAGCCCTTTTAAGGGCTGGTAAAAGAGCTGATTACTTTGTAATTTAGAATAGGGTAGGGCATTTTTTTATTTTGGGGGGCTTTATTATTTATTACAAATTATTACAAACTTCTTGTAATTCTTTTTTTATTTTCTGTAATTTAGTGGGGGGTTTTGTACTATAGTTTAATTTATTTAATTGAATTTAATTTTAGGTAATTGTAGTTAATTTATTTAATTAATTTAATGATAGTGTAGTGTTAGGTTTATTTGTAATTTTGGTTAGGATTTATTTTACAGGTAATTTTGTAAGTATTTTAGCTAGGTAGTTATTAAATAGTTAATAACTATTTAATAACTATTGTACCTGGTTAAAATAAATACAAAGTTGCCTGTAAAATAAAATTAAATCCTAAAATAGCTATTAGTTATATTGTAGCTATCTTAGGGTTTATTTTATAGGTAAGTATTTAGTTTTAAATCAGAATAATTTAGTTAATAATAGTAATTTTTATTCAGATTTATTTAAATAATATTTAACTTAGGGGGGTGTTAGGGTTAGACTTAGGTTTAGGGGTTAATAAGTTTAATATAGGTGGCGGCGGTATAGGGGGGGCAGAATAGGGGTTAATAACTTTAAGATAGGTGGCGGCGGTATAGGGAGGGCAGGATAGGGGTTAATAAATTTAATATAGGTGGCGGCGGTATAGGGGACGGCAGATTAGGGGTTAATAGGTATTATGTAGGTGGAGGCGGGGTCCGGGAGTGGCGGTTTAGGGGTTAATATATTTATTATAGTTGCGGCGGGGTCCGGGAGCAGCGGTTTAGGGGTTAATATATTTATTATAGTTGCGGCGGGGTCCGGGAGCGGCGGTTTAGGGGTTAACATATTTATTAGAGTTGCGGCGGGGTCCGGGAGCGGCGGTTTAGGGGTTAACATATTTATTATAGTTGCGGCGGGGTCTGGGGGCGGCGGTATAGGGGGTAAAATCTTTATTTAGTTGCGGGGGGCTCCGGGGGCGGCGGTATAGGGGGTAAAATCTTTATTTAGTTGCGGGGGGCTCCGGGAGTGGCGATATAGGGGGTATAACAGTATAGTATAGTGTGGGTGCTTAGTGACAGGGGTATCAATAAAGCTGGGAAAAACCCGAAGAGCAGCGAGATAGATGACTGATAAATATCACAGTCCGCTGCTCATCGCTCCGTACTTGGTGCGCGGCTTTTTGACAGCTTTATTGATACATTTGGCGAGCGTATTCAGGTCCGTGGCAGCGAGGTTAGGTGAACTTAGGCGGGCGTATTGGGGCCGGCGAATGCAGGTAAGTACGGAGCTTAATAACTAGAGGCCAATATCTGAAGCTGTATTTAATCGAAATAAATATATTATATACTTGTATTTTTATGTCATTTGTTTTAAAATAGAATATAAGGCAGCTGAAGCCCCTCCAGTGGGCAAATAAAATAAATACAAATTCAAATTCATCAGAATAAAATATTAATTGTCTTCCTCTCAGACCTAAAACATTTCTGCTGTGTACTACTTTTTACAATGTAGCTTATTTTGTTATGGTGTAAATAAACAGCACAATAATCTACTGTATATATATATATATATATATATATATATATATATATATATATATATATATATATATATATATATATAAAAGAATTAGTCCTGACTGCCTGACTAAATGACTGACTCATCAACGCCCAGCTCAAACTGTTTAACCTAGGAACGTGAAATTTGAAAGGTATGTTGTTTTTATGACGTAGGCACTCACTAAGGAAGGATTTTTAGAAATTACGTCTCGAAGGCGATGAAAAATGGGGGTGGATTTTTTTATGAGGCTACCTATATCTCAAAAACTGTAGATGTTACAGACGTGAAAATTGGTATTTAGATTCTCCTTGAAAAATAAACACTTGTTTTACCATTTCCTCAAAATCCACTTAAGGGGGTCAAAATTGGGGGGCTGATTTATGAGGATACCTATATCTCAAAAACCGACGCTGTTGCAGACCTGAAAAGTGGTTTTTAGATTCTCCTTGAAAAATAAAGAAACACATGTTTTACCATTTCCCCAAAATCCACTTAAGGGAGGTCAAAACGGGAGGGGGGGGGGTGATTTATGAGGATACCTACAGTATATCTCAAAAAACAAAGATGTATAGACATGAAAATTGGTATTTAGTTTACAAGAAACACAGGCCTAGATTTGGAGTTTTAGAAGGGGTGCGTTAGCTACGCGTGCTTTTTTCTGGCCGCACCTAACTTAGGTTAGGATTTATTTTACAGGTAATTTTGTAATTATTTTAACTATTTTAGCTATTAAATAGTTAATAACTATTTAATAGCTATTGTACCTGGTTAAAATAAATACAAAGTTGCCTGTAAAATAAATATTAATCCTAAAATAGCTACAATATAATTATTCGTTATATTGTAGCTATATTAGGGTTTATTTTACAGGTAAGTATTTATCTTTAAATAGGAATAATTTATTTAATAAGAGTTAATTTTTTTCGTTAGATTTAAATTATATTTAATTTAGGGGAGTGTTAGTGTTAGGGTTAGACTTAGCTTTAGGGGTTAATCAATTTATTATAGTAGCAGTGAGGTGCGGTCGGCAGATTAGGGGTTAATAATTGTAGGTAGGTGACGGCGACGTTGGGGGGGGCAGATTAGGGGTTAATAAATATAATATAGGGGTCGGCGGTGTTAGGGGCAGCAGATTAGGGGTTCATAGGGATAACGTAGATGGCGGCGGTATACGGAGCGGCAGATTTGGGGTTAAAAATTTTAATCGAGTGGCGGCGATGTGGGGGGACCTCGGTTTAGGGGTGCATAGGTAGTTTATGGGTGTTAGTGTACTTTAGACCACAGTAGTTAAGAGCTTTATGAACCGGCGTTAGCCCAAAAAGCTCTTAACTCCTGTTTTTTTTCTGCGGCTGGAGTCTTGTCGTTAGATTTCTAACACTCACTTCAGCCAAGACTCTAAATACTGGCGTTAGAAAGATCCCATTGAAAAGATAGGATACGCAAATGGCGTAGGGGGATCTGCAGTATGGAAAAGTCGCGGCTGGAAAGTGAGCTTTAGACCCTTTCCTGACTGACTCCAAATACCAGCGGGCGGTAAAAACCAGCGTTAGGACCCCCTAACGCTGGTTTTGACGGCTACCGCCCAACTCTAAATCTAGGCGACAGAGAATTAATGAAAACTCAAGAAGTTCATGTCAGCGAGTGTGCAACCCGAACGGGCACACATGTGAGGGCACACCTCATTGCAAGTAGTCGCGTTTTTCGCTATTTTTTACAAATCACAAAATCCACGTGAGCAAACCGCGGGCAACAGCTAGTTATCTATATTCCATGTTTAATTGCCCTGGAGAAAGGTGAAAAACAAATCAGCTCCACTCCTCTAGCTTGATTGATGGCTCCTCATTGCTTTAGGATGGGGCAACCACTGTTAGGGAGACAAATACAAATCTCCAAGTAAAATAAATTGTTGTCTAGTGCTTCCCCTGTGCTGCCCTGTAAAAAAAAACAACTGTGGTCACCAAATATTTTGCTCACAGGCATGGTTTCCTACTTTGTGTCCAGTATTAAACCATACAGTTCAGTATTTCACTAGGCTGTCCAGTGAAGTACATACAAAAATACACAAAGTAGGAAACCTAAAAAAATTCTTTCATGATTTGGATAGAACAATGTTAAATAACTTTCCAATTTACTTCTATTATCAAATTTTCTTCATTCACATTTTATCCTTTGCTGAAGGAAAAGCACTGCACTACTGGTAGCTAGATGAACACATCTAGGTAGCCAATCACAAGAGACAAATGTGTGCAGGCACCAATCAACAGCAGAATTGAATTTAAAAATGTCTTAAAATGACATGCTCTATCTGAATCCTGCAAGTTTAATTTTGACTTTCCTATCACTTTAAATGTAAGCTAACATTTTAAAGGCCTCATATGCCTCTATGTATTACAAATATGCCCCAGAAAGAAGTGACACTGCACATGCACATCTGTGTTTATTATCAGCCAAGGAGGGTTAAATGAAAGTGGAAAAAACGCTGCTCTTTGTGTGGTACTGGGAATCAAGGGAGTCAAATTACTGCTGTGTATGTGTTACTGGCACCCAAGGTATGAAATTGTAAACATTATTTATGGCGGGGTCAAGGGTGGGGAGTAAAGCAGTGGTAAAGAGCCATTGTGTGTCCTCACTGATCAGCTGTGCACAGTCAACTTCAAGTTGTCCAGTCATTTTTGAGAACACAGCTGGCAACCCTAGTTACAGGATGAGTGGATTCACAGTGCAGGCAATGCAGACCTGAGTCAGGCATTTCCCTTTGGTTAAAGGGACATTAAACAATAAGGGCTAGATTATGAGTGGAGCGGTAAATACCTCTCCCACTCGCACAATAACATCGCTCGACTTCTGCTCTTTGTGCGCATCGGGTAGCGTGCATATTACAAATTGAAATTAAATCTTATTGCTTGTGTGCTAACCTGACGAGCACAAAGAACAGACGTTACAATATTGCGACAGCGTTAACTTACTCTCACATAGACTTCAATGGAGAGAGAAACGTAGAAAAAACAACAACAACTAACACACATTCTCACACGCTAACCTGAATTGCCATAAGTCCCCTAATTTAATAACCCCTTACATGACACATAGCCCACCACAAAGTCCCCACTACACTATTAACCCCTAAACTGTTACATCCCATACTGCAAAGTAACCCATTACACTATTAGCCCCTAAACCACTGCAATCCCCTTTTTAAATTAACCCACTAACATCTAAACCCCTAACCTAACATCCCCTAAGTCACCCCAAAACACACTAAACTTACCTGTAAAAAAAAATAAAAAAAAAGTACCTTTGAAGGGCATTAACCTTTTTCTTTTTCTAAACAAAATAAATCTACACTACTCTACAATTAACCCCCCACCCCTCCAAAAAAAGGCTAGCTAAAACAAAACTACTCTAAAAATTGCTCTGAAAAAAGGCATTTGCTGGGCTTTTCCCTTAAAATGGCATTTAGCTCTGGTTAACTGTTGCACAAAACAAAAAAGTGTCACAAAACAAGTCAAAAATAAATTTAAAAGCACATTTACACTCATAATAACCCTATCTAATAAAAATTATTTTTAAAAAATTCACAAACGAAAAAACTTTTTCTTTTAACTTGTAATACAAGCGCTACCTGACACGTGCAAAAAGCTTACTTCTAGCGGAGTTAGTGCGCGACTTGTAATCTGGCCCAAATTAGATAGTTGTGGAAGTTATAGTTTAGCACCCCCTTGGTTGACCACCATACCAGCCCCCCATCAAGAGGCATATTTTTTTTTTCAGGCAGTATGTACAGGCAGTCAGATGTGTAGCACCTTGCCCATAGACTGTCATTTTAATATGACTCTATAACTAGAAGCGCTCTATTATTATTGGACTAGATTACAAGTAGTGTGCTAATTATTTTTTGCTCATGCACTAATTTCGCTGAAAGTAAAAAATTAGCATGGGCAGATTAGTACGCATATTAAAATTTAAAGTAGAAAGTTAGAGCCTGTGCAAAGACTCAAGTGTGTTAACTACATGATCCCGCTAACTTCCCCTCCCCAAAGACTTCCATGGGGCGTGCTACTAAAAAAAAATTCTTATCACTCCCACATTAACTCAACACCATACTAGATCAACTGCACTAAAGCTGAAGGTGCGTTAGGAATACTTTACATTCTTTACATTCCTATGTTATTCACATATTCTTTTTATTTTTAAACAGAAATATATATATATATATATATATATATATATATACACACACAGTATAGATATATATACTGTATATATATAGTTAGGTCCGTAAATAATTGGACACTGACACAATTTTCATAATTCTGGCTCTATACACCACCACAATGGATTTGAAATGAAACGACGGAGATGCAATTGAAGTGCAGACTTCCATCTTTAATTCAAGGGGTTGAACAAAAATATTGTATTACACAGTCCCCTTATTTTAGGGGCTCAAATGGAATTGGACAAATTAACACAATCATAAATAAAAGGTTAATTTTTTTAAACTTTGTCGAGAATCCTTTGCAGGCAATGACTGCTTGAAGTCTGGAATGCATGAACATCACCAAATTCTGGGTTTCCTCCTTTGTAATGCTTTGCCATGCCTTTATTGCAGCTTGCTTCAGTTGTTTGTTTGGTTGTGGGTCTTTCTGCCTTAAGTTTTGTTTTCAGCAAGTTAAATGCATGCTCAATCAGGTTGAGATCAGGTGATTGACTCGGCCAATGCAGAATATTCAATTTCTTTGCCTTAAAAAAACTCCTGGGTTGCTTTTGCATTGTTTTTGGGTCATTGTTCATCTGTAGTGTAGTGAAGCGCCATCCAATCAACTTCACTGAATTTGACTGAATCTGAGCAGACAATATATCCTTATACACTTCAGAATTCATCTGGCTGTTACTGTCACCTCAACAATAAACAGTCCACCGTGTTTTACAGATGATGTGGTATGCTTTGGATCATGAGCCTTTCCAAGCCTTCTCCATACCTTTTTCTTCCCATAATTCTGGTACAGGTTGATCTTAGTTTCATCTGTCCAAAGAATGCTGTTCCAGAACTGAGCTGACATTTGTAGATATTTTTTGGCAAAGTCTGATCTGGCCTTTCTATTCTTGAGGCTTATGAATGGTTTGCACCTTGTTGTGAACCCTCTGTATTTTCTCTTGTGAAGTCTTCTCTTTATGGAAAACTTAAATAATGATATGTCTACCTCCTGGGGAGTGTTCTTCACTTGGCTGAACCTTGTTAATGGCTTTTCTTTACCATGGAAAGAATCCTACGATCATCCACCACTGTCATTTTCCATGGACGCCCAGGCTTTTTTGTGTTGCAGTGCTCACCAGTGCATTCTTTTTTCTCAGAATGTACCAAATTGTTGATTTAGCCACTCCTAATGTTCCTGCTATCTCTCTGATGGATTCCTTTTTTTTTGCAGCCTAGGATGACCTGCTCCTTTGAATGCATGTTGTGGGTTCACAGCAACAGCTTCCAAATGTGAATGCCACACCTGGAATCAACTCCAGACCTTTTGCCTGCATAATTGGTGATGAAAATAATGAAGGAATAGCCTACACCTGTCCATGAAACAGCTTTTGGGGGATATTTCTCAAAGCATCAACTGATAATACACTGGAATCCAGCGTCGTATTTGACGTGAGATTGATCCGTCGTAGTTAACAAAGCGTCAAGATCGTCAAATGTTGAAATGTGTGACAAAATATACGCTCCCGCAATCTCAATCCGACGCCGATCGATGCTTGCGTAATTTCAGATGTTTAGAATTCACATTCGACTCTATTTGACTCTTTTCCCAATTTATCAAACATTTAACAGGTACGATCCCGTCTATTCGGATGCAGCGTACCTAGTTTTCAAATCGCCACCCTTAAAGCCGCGGATGCCATAAAAATCAATGGGAGTCTGAAAACACAGAAAGCTTATGTTCGATGCTGCAAGAGCATGAAAAATATTACATAATAAAAGTAAATTAGAAACTTTATTCAAATTGTATACCCTTTCTAAATCAAACAATATTATTGCTCCACATTTGGTACACTAGAAGATATAGGGAAAAAAATAAAAAAATACATTACTACTTATGGATTATGTTACATCTTTGTCTCTCATTACAAAGCAAGGGGACAATATTATTTCTTCAAATTTGGTGCAAAGTTTTGCCCCAAACTTGTTGAACTAATAGATATAGAGATACAAATGAAATAAATACACAACATAATATAGCTCACTTCCTTTTTTTTTATAAATCTATTTGCATCATGTTTAAGGCATATAATACAAGTCCCACTCTCCACTTTGCCCCAACACTTTTCGCACCAATTATGATGCAAACTCCAAAACAACCCACACACTAGTGAATTTTTCAACCACTTTTGATTGGAATATGCATAATCACATGATTTATGACATCAGCCAATCTGATTCAAATATACATTTTAAACTATCACTAACAAATCAAAATGCTCGATACTTGTGTCATTGATCACTCATCAGAACTTGTAAGTGCCATTTGTTACATTGTGTATTATACTTTGAAAGTATGTATATGTGAAATTAGTATTAAAGATAAACATTGATGCTGACATTAGGGCACACAGTGTAATATTTTAGACAATGATTTTAAAATTCGAATGATGTTTGATTCAATATAATTTTAAGCTGATAGCTCAAAGGAATAACCCACCTAACATTAAACTGTCATAAATCAGATACAGCAGAAATTAAAATCACCTCTTTACTGTCATGCTATTTTCAGTGTATTTCTTCCTTCTCTTGAATTTCTTTTTCAGTAAGAAATGTCATCTTATATGCCAGCCCATTTTGTAACACATGTGTAGGGGTGGTTTTTAAAACTAGATTGCAATCATGAGAGGTTACACAGGTACAGAGAGAAAACTGGCCCAGCTCTTAAGATATCCATTGATTGCAAATACAGTAAGTACATATGATACTCTGATTACGTTATATTTGCAATTATTCCTGCTCAGAATAATAATAAATTTACACTATATACATATGGTGGTATAAATAAACACAGACAACATTGTTTAAAACAAAAAAAGGAATTTAGGGAAATGTAAATATATATATATATATATATATATATATACTGTATATATATATATATATATATATATATATATATATACAGGGAGTGCAGAATTATCAGGCAAGTTGTATTTTTGAGGATTAATTTTATTATTGAACAACAACCATGTTCTCAATGAACCCAAAAAACTCATTAATATCAAAGCTGAATATTTTTGGAAGTAGTTTTTAGTTTGTTTTTAGTTTTAACTATTTTAGGGGGATATCTGTGTGTGCAGGTGACTATTACTGTGCATAATTATTAGGCAACTTAACAAAAAACAAATATATACCCATTTCAATTATTTATTTTTACCAGTGAAACCAATATAACATCTCAACATTCACAAATATACATTTCTGACATTCAAAAACAAAACAAAAACAAATCAGTGACCAATATAGCCACCTTTCTTTGCAAGGACACTCAAAAGCCTGCCATCCATGGATTCTGTCAGTGTTTTGATCTGTTCACCATCAACATTGCATGCAGCAGCAACCACAGCCTCCCAGACACTGTTCAGAGAGGTGTACTGTTTTCCCTCCTTGTAAATCTCACATTTGATGATGGACCACAGGTTCTCAATGGGGTTCAGATCAGGTGAACAAGGAGGCCATGTCATTAGATTTTCTTCTTTTATACCCTTTCTTGCCAGCCACGCTGTGGAGTACTTGGACGCGTGTGATGGAGCATTGTCCTGCATGAAAATCATGTTTTTCTTGAAGGATGCAGACTTCTTCCTGTACCACTGCTTGAAGAAGGTGTCTTCCAGAAACTGGCAGTAGGACTGGGAGTTGAGCTTGACTCCATCCTCAACCCGAAAAGGCCCCACAAGCTCATCTTTGATGATACCAGCCCAAACCAGTACTCCACCTCCACCTTGCTGGCGTCTGAGTCGGACTGGAGCTCTCTGCCCTTTACCAATCCAGCCACAGGCCCATCCATCTGGCCCATCAAGACTCACTCTCATTTCATCAGTCCATAAAACCTTAGAAAAATCAGTCTTGAGATATTTCTTGGCCCAGTCTTGACGTTTCAGCTTGTGTGTCTTGTTCAGTGGTGGTCGTCTTTCAGCCTTTCTTACCTTGGCCATGTCTCTGAGTATTGCACACCTTGTGCTTTTGGGCACTCCAGTGATGTTGTAGTTCTGAAATATGGCCAAACTGGTGGCAAGTGGCATCTTGGCAGCTGCACGCTTGACTTTTCTCAGTTCATGGGCAGTTATTTTGCGCCTTGGTTTTTCCACACGCTTCTTGCGACCCTGTTGACTATTTTGAATGAAACGCTTGATTGTTCGATGATCACGCTTCAGAAGCTTTGCAATTTTAAGAGTGCTGCATCCCTCTGCAAGATATCTCACTATTTTTGACTTTTCTGAGCCTGTCAAGTCCTTCTTTTGACCCATTTTGCCAAAGGAAAGGAAGTTGCCTAATAATTATGCACACCTGATATAGGGTGTTGATGTCATTAGACCACACCCCTTCTCATTACAGAGATGCACATCACCTAATATGCTTAATTGGTAGTAGGCTTTCGAGCCTATAAAGCTTGGAGTAAGACAACATGCATAAAGAGGATGATGTGGTCAAAATACTCATTTGCCTAATAATTCTGCACTCCCTGTATATATGTGCAAAGATATATGTACAAATTCTAGTATTAATAATCATTTATAAAAAAAACATGAGATAAAAGCATATCATGACTTCTAGAAATACAAATACACATTAATTTATGTGAAAGTATCATATAAGAGATTTTTTTGTATAACAAATACATTTAAAAATAACTTTCTATGAGATATTGTTTGTTGAGGCATAAATGTAGCTATTTTTTAGACATTAACAGATGAAAAAAAAAGATAAGCTTTAGAGAAATGTGCTTGTTCATGGACAGTAATGAAATGGTATAAATAAAGTTGGGAAAAAACAGAATAACCGCAACATTGATGACTGTTAGTTAACAACAGTTCGATGCTCATCATGCCGTACTTGATGCGCGTGTTTTTGATTGTTTTTTTTTTATAAATAAGGGCATCGTATGCAGATCCGTGGCAGCGATGTCTGGTGATATCTGGCCTGCGCATTGACGCCGGCAAATGCACGAGATTGACGCTTTGATAAATTGCCCAATTAGCTTTGGTCCCTTGAAAAAGAGGGGGCTACATATTAAAGAGCTGTAATTCCTAAACTCTTCTTCCAATTTGGATGTGAATACCCTCAAATTAAAGCTGATAGACTGCTCTTTAAGCCCTTATTTATTATTTAACTCTAACTTGAATTTATTTTGGTAAACAGCCAAAATAACAAAACTTGTGTCAGTGTCCAATTATTTTTGGACCTAACTGTTTATTTAAGTGCATTGGAGTTGTATGCAGTTAATTAGTGAAAACATGAAAGATTATATTTATGCAATATTCGTATATAATAAAGGGTTATTGTGTGTATTTACTATAAATATTTCACATCCCAATGTTCTTCACATAAGGGAATATGTTCTATGTATTTGTAAATAGGTATTCCTATTTATATCTGTATATATCTATACCTATATATAATAATATATACATAGAAGTATAAATATATATTTGTGGAAAAAATCATTTATATATAGAAATATGTAATTATGAATAAATAGAACATATACTATGTGAAGAACATTGGAATGTGAAATATTAAATATTAATTAAATATTAATATTAAATTAAATAGTAGGGTGTGTTCCACTATCTTTGCTCCATTGACTTTTATGGGGGAATAGGTTATTGCACAGGTGATATTCTAAGTTCGGCTTTTTATGCATGTCGGGTTAGCGCTCGAGCGATAACAGTTTACTTTCAACTCATAATTCAAGCGCAACCCGATGCATGCAAAAAGCTTACTTCTAGCACAGTTAACACTCGAGCGAGAGCGTTAAATAGCGATCCACTTGTATTCTAGCCCTAAATCAGCAAAAAACAAAAAAAAGAAAAAAAAAAACAACTTTTATTTGTAACTATTTTAAAAACATAGAGGCCAATTTATTAAAGGTCTTGCGGACCTGATCCGACAGTGCGGATCAGGTCCGCAAGACCTCGCTGAATGCGGAGAGCAATACGCTCTCCGTATTCAGCATTGGCTGCTGGTGCAATGCCGCCCTCTTCAGACTTGCGGCCAATGGGCCGCCAGCAGGGAGATGTCAATCAACCCGATAGTACTCCATCGGGTTGAATTGCGTCAAATTTAGACCGCTGCTTCATAACTGCTGTTTCTGGTGAGTCTGAAGGCTCGCCAGAAACACGGCCCTTCAAGCTCCATTCGGAGCTTGATAAATAGGCCTCATAGAGTGGAAGGAGAAGTGTATCACCCAGTGTTTAAAACTTAGTTAAACTATGAGACTTAGGGCCTATGGTGTATAAAATGTGAATATGCTTTAGTTGATTCCCTTGCAACTTTTAAAGGAAGGGCTGTAAAACTTGTATTCCTAGGGACTCAAGGGCATTCTCCTATTTGCAAGCATTAGGTGTTAACTCCCCCCAGTTAAACCCTTACAGTCAAGTCCAAAAAAAACTTTCATGATTTAGATAGGGCATATAATTTTAATCAACTTTCCAATTTTTTTTTTTTACCAATTTTGCTTTGTTCTCTTGATATTAATGTTGAAAGCTAAACCTAGGAAGGTTCATATGATAATTTTTAAGCCCTTGAAGGCTACCTCTTATCACATGCTTTTTTATTTGCTTTTCACAAAAGGAGACTGCTAGTTCATGTAAAACCATATAGATAACATTGTGATCATGCCCGTGGCATCTGGCAGCAACGCTACCTATATAAAATGTTATTGGACATGGTCCGTTGGCTGTTTAACCAAGGCTGATAACTTTGGAGTTAATGTGTGTTTAAATATTACTATCTACCACAGAGCAAGTAGCCTATAGACCACGAACATGGTTTAACTGAACTGAAAAGTCTATAATCCTTAAACGAAATTCAACTTAATGATCTGCTAACCGAGCTCAGCATAACTTCTGTTTCCTTTTTTTATACTAACAATTTAAATTACATATATAATCCTCTTTTAGGGGGCATCAAGAAATGTCATACTGATGTATATGCCACCATGTTTGTCTATGTTAAGTAGTATTACTGTTCAATAACTGAGATTTTACATATAAAGCTATTAAGGTGTACCCTACAAGAATTATTGAAAAGGTCTATTATGTTGTACTTGATTATGGGAAGATACTTAACCATCGTTAAATAGTACCTTAATTTAACTTTTTTAATAGGATCATACTGTAGAAGCATATATATTTATTTATCTAAATAGCTCATTAGATTGGGTAACGAGAGAGTGTGTCAATTTGAAAGATCTAAACACTTGATGATTATATTGGTTACTCTTCTTTTTCTATGCTGGAGTGCACCCTATAAACGCTAAAATAACTTTATACCTGATATAGATTTAAAAGATCCGGTCTTTAATTACTCTGAGCTACCAACTTGTATTTAAATTCACAAGTGATTTTAGATTAGAAGCTGACCACGAGAAGGTCACAACATTTTCGGATATTGGGATAATTTAATTTGCTATAATAATGGGGAGAAAAAGTATATTACTTTACAATAATTATACTTCAGATAAGAGTTCACTTCTTTTTTTCACTCACCTTAGTGGACTAGTTGTTTGTCCTCCTTAAAATACACCGTTCTATGTTTCAAGAGATTTGCTTTTGTCTTCCACTTTTTTTTTTCTAACGTGTTTTTCACTAAGTTTTTCACTTATGACACCTATACCAGTCTACTAATTATTTTATTTCTATTGCTTTCACTGTGTTGTTTGTCACAATTTGATATTGTCTTATCTGCTCATTGAATTTGTTGTGCTCATGGAAAGATTTATCTTACAAAGGAAAAGTAACTCCCCAAATATGCTGCTGAAACAAAGGGATAATAAAGTAACTAAACAAGTTGACCAAAGCTTAGAAATAATGCAAGAGCGTAGTGAGACAAATGGTTTAAATGTTGATATGGCTGAATTAGTTACAAAAATCTCTAAGGTAATGATACCTCAATTTGACGCCATGAAACAAAAAATTAAGCAAGAAATACACAGTTTAATTAAAGAAGTGAGACAATTTGCTATAAGAATAGCTGAAGTTGAGACTAGAGTTGCTGAAGTAGAGGACAGACTTAATTTACAAGAACAGACTAATACAGTTTATAGTAGTGTTATAGCTACCCTACAAGCTAAGGTAGAAGACCTGGAAGACCGGTCTAGACACAATAACATCAGAATTATTGGCCTTCCCGAAATGATTAATTACCAAGATCTTATGCACTTTGCAAGTAATAAACTACCACAATTACTGGGAATTTATTTCAGCTCACACCCAGTACAGATTGAACAAATACATAGAATAGGGGTAATTTGTAAGAACATAGATGGTTCAAATAAACCTGGACCAATTGTTTTAAAATTCTTGAACTATCAAAACAAAGTTAATTATCTCAAGCAATATCTTAAAATGAACCCAATTATGATAGAACAACATAAGATCATGATATTTCAAGACCTTTCTAGTGAGACCTTAGCCAGAAGGAAAGAGATGTCCCCATTTTATTCTAAGATTATGAAAGCCAATTTTGATGTCAAAATGGTTTATCCTGCAAAGCTAATTTTAATGGTAGATGGGACTTCTAAAATGTTGAGTAATATTGGGGAGGCACAAGCCTTTTGCAAATTATACGGAATTGAATAATGTTATTTTTTTTAGAAGAAGCTAATGTTTAATTATGTTAAAATGGAAAGGTTTGGTTATATATATGCCCTTTACTTTTCCTTTTTGACTGCTTGGACAATTTATTTTTTATTTTTTTATTTTTTTATTTTATATTTTACATTTTTACACACAACCAAGTACAAACATTTAAGACATATTCAAAAATTTCTTAACAATGCTAATACTCTTCTATATAATATCTTATCAAGCCCACCGGCTCTGACTGTACAAAAAGAGAACAAAAAAAATAAGAACATAAGAAGTTAAGAAACCCCTTTTTCTTGTTGATGTCTAACTAAAATCAACAAACATCAGTAATATGTTTAACCACATCCATCCACAGCCATACAATCCATAAATAATAGAAGAGAAAAAAAAAAAGGGAAAAAAATTAACACCCTCCTTCATGACATTGGACCTTCCGTTCTCTAGGTACTCTCCAGCTTAAGCTAGATTGATTTTAAGTTCCTCCCAATGAAAGCGTATTTCTTGAAAAACCTCTTCTCTATTGGATCTTAAATATGAGTATTCCTCCAATATTAATAGTTCGTTAATTCTGGTAAACAACATTTCCTTATCCGGGACAATAGTTTTTTTTCCAATTTATAGCCAACAAAGATTTTGTTCCATTTAAAACGTACATTATAAGTTTAGCTTTTGTTTTACCAATATTCTTAATGGGTTTATTTAACAGAGCAGTATATATGTCTAGTTGAAAATTTTCCTTCCCACTTATCTTTCTTATGCAATTTAAGATTATTTCCCACACCTCTTTCAGTCTGGGACACTCCCACCATATATGTTGCATATTTCCTATATCCCCACAACCCCTCCAACAGTATTTGGAGGCGTTAGGGTATATGCTATGGAGTCTGACTAGCGTTAGATACCATCTAGTAAAATTTTTATAATTTAACTCTTGAATATCAGAGGAAGAAGAAGATTTAGCTATATTGACACATATAGACCTCCAGACTGAATCATCTACATAAGTCCCCGTCTCGGCCTCCCATTTTTGCATAAACCTATGTTTTGTAAAATCCACCGATGTATTAAGAAGCTTATAACTAAATGATACCAAGCTTCTAAATGAAGATTCCTTGAAACAAATTTTCTCAAATGTGGTTAGTTGCCTAGTTAAATTTGCTTTTCCTGGGTGTGATGACAAAAAATTCTGAAGCTGTAAATACTTTAGCCAGTTACGATATATACCTCCTGCCAAATCTACCAGCTCCTGTTGTGGTTTGAGCTTTCCATTGTTTAAAAAAAGATATAATGGCGTGGATTGATGTGATTTTGATTGGTTAACCCAACTAGGTATATGTCCCCCCTGGAACTCTACATTGTTTGTAATTGGAAGTAGAGGTGATGGGACTGATAATATTGAGGGACATTCTATTGTAATTTGTTCCCAGTTCATAAATATATGCTTCAGCATTGGGAACTTCATAATATTTTCTGGTCTGCCTTCTCTTGGGGTCCAAATTAATTTATACATTGGTTGAGATGATATTAATTTATTTTCTAAATGTACCCAAGCTTTATTCTTTTGATTGGTATGCCAATCTAAGATCCTCTGAAGAATAATTGCTCTATGGTAGTTTCTGATATTTGGGACACCCAGTCCACCCTCATTCCTTGTCCTATATAACATAGAAGCTTTGATTCTTGGCTTGATTTTGTTCCAAATAAAGGAATTTATTATTTTCTGAAGTTTAGTACAATAGGAGCACGGGATATATATGAAAGATATATAAAATGCGAGGGAGCACATTCATTTTTACTATCTGTATTCTCCCTAGCCATGAAATCATTTTCAACCTCCAAGAGTCCAAATCCATTTGAAGTCTGGATATTAGATTGGCATAATTTTCTGTATATAACCGTGTATCATCCAGTGATAATTGTACCCCCAAGTATTTTAAGGAGGTTTCTTTCCACCTATATGAGCTGAATGCTTTACAGTTAGTATAGTCACTTGAGGGAATTGCATATTTAAGGGCCTCTGATTTATTTTTATTAATAAGAAAATTTGAGTGAGTCCCAAATTACTGCAATGTCAGCTCTAGCTTTTTAATAGACCTTACTGGATCAATTATTGTTAAAAGCACATCATCGGCGTACAATGAGATCTTATATTCCTGGTCCCCTATTTTAATTCCTTTAATTTCTGCCTCTGCACGAATTTTGGCTGCTAATATTTCCATTGAGATAATGAATAACAGGGGAGACAGGGGACAACCCTGCCTAGTACCATTTGTGATTGTAAATGAGTCTGTAATTACTCCATTTATTTTAACTCTGGCTGCAGGTAATGTATATAAATGAAAAATACGCTGAATTATGCTTTCCCCAAAACCAAATTTTTTAAGTGATAATTGTAGGAAAGACCAGTCCAGCCGGTCAAAGGCCATTTCTGCATCTAACGATAGTGCGGTCATAGGTATCTTGTTAATTTTTGTGTACTTTATTAGATATAAAGCCTTAATGGTATTGTCCCTTGCTTCTCTATTCGGGACAAAACCCACTTGATCTAAATTTATAATGTCCGGCAATATTCTATTTATTCTATTTGCTAATAATTTAGCATATATTTTAACATCGTTATTCAGCAATGAAATAGGCCTATAACTTGCTGGAAGTACTGGGTCTTTACCTGGTTTATGTAAAACAATTATCTTTGCTTCCAACATCTCTTTTGCCAATAGGGGTTCTGTACTTGAAGAGTTGAAGAAAAGTAAAAGTTTTGGGGCTAAGTTCTCTATAAATGTTTTATAATAGTTTGAACTGAAACCATCTATTCTTGGGCTTTTTCCCGGGACCAATTTTTTAATAGTCTGTTTAATTTCCTGAAGCGAGAAAGGTTCTTCTAACATTTTTTTTTGAGGCTCGGTTATCGTGGGGACTTTTGTCTCCTTAATATATTGAGCTTTATCAGTTTGAGAGTTTTTTTGGTTGTTATGTATGTCTAGGTTATATAGATGTTGATAATAGTCCTGAAATACCTTAGCTATGTCCTGACTCCCTGTTTTATCTTTGCCTAGCCTATCTATTATTTTAGGTATATAAGTTTGTAACATTCTTTTTTTTAATGCTCGGGCTAGCAATCTCCCAGCCTTATTTCCTCCATTAAAAAACACTTTTTTAAGTTGTAAAGCTCTGCGTTGTACCCCCTTATTTAAGTAAATATTGAGATTTTATCACTCTCTTCTAAGGATATCTGCCAATTGTTTGTTATATGGATCTTTCTTATGTTTATGTTCTGCCTTGTTCCGTATATCCTTCAGATGTATGAATTGTTCTCTAGCTTGTCTATTTACCCTAGATTTATGTTTTATAAATTCCCCCCTTATTACTGCTTTATGTGCCGCCCACCACATACTTGGTGAGGTTTCCTCTATAGCATTGATATCAAAATAAGATTCGATGGATTTTAGTATAGACTGTCTTATTAAGGGGTCCTTTAACAAATTGTCATCTAGACACCATTGATATGGTATTATTGGTTTTTGAGGCCACTTCAGCCTTAAAGAGATAAGAGAATGATCTGACCAGGTAATATTATGTATTTTAACTTCTTGAACTAATGAGTAACTATTTTGATCTATCCAAAAATAGTCTATGCGTGAGTAAGACTTTTGAGGTGATGAATAAAAGGTAAAATCTCTAATGGTTGGGTGGAGTGTCCTCCATGTGTCTAACAGGGAAAGAGACAGAAGACTTGTCTTAACTGCTTTAATTGTATTTTTTGAGATATTGCTTCTAGATTTAGAACAGTCTATTACCGGTTCCATTGGGACATTAAAATCCCCGCCGACCACCAGGGTACCTTTCTGTATGTCTAATATCCGGTTACAGACTTTCTTGAAGAATAGATTCTGGCCACTATTTGGTGCGTATATGTTTACTAAAGTAACTGGCCTGTTATATAACAGACCTACTAGACATAAAAATCTACCCTCTTCATCTTTATCCTGTTGGATAAGTTGAAATGGTATATCTCTATGAACCAGAATACAAACCCCGTTTTTTTTTTTTTTATTTACTCGAACTCTGGTATACAGTTGGATAATTTTTATTAGTAAAATTAGGTTCTTTGTCTCTAATAAAGTGGGATTCTTGTATAAAAACAATATCACCCTTATCTTTATGAAAGCTGTGTAAAGCCTTGTTACGTTTTTGTGGATTATTAAGGCCCTTGGCGTTTTGGGATAATAAGTGTACTTCTCTTTTATCTGCTTTCATTTTTTTAAAAGACTACCTGGGGCTCTGATAGCATAAGTAACCATGGAAAAGGTCCCGAAGAAGGGGGGAGGAGAAAAAAAAAAAAAGGAACACACCCACAACATATACCATACATATCCCATCCATGACCCTAAGTTAGGGAAAATTGAACCTACTGATGTAATTTTTCCTTCCTGTGGCAATAATACAATAATTTAAAGCAACACAATATTCTTATTACCCCTAATATACTCTAAAAAAAAAAAATATCCACCTTTAGTCCCTATGCTAACCTGACGGAGGTACAGATACCTAATTTGAAAGAGAAACATACCCTCCATCCATGAAGGGAAAGATAACCTCTTAAAAACCTGGTGCTTAAGGGCCTTTCTTTATCCCCTTGTGCCACAACAACACAGGGAAGAAAAGAAAACAGAATACTTATAAATGCATAACAAAAATACTTACTAACTAAGCATAGTGTGCACAGTATATGATAACCTCTAAAAAGAGGAAGAAAAGAATAAAGTAAAATCCAAAAAAAAAAACCCACTAAACACCCCGTTGTGCAAGTGCTTTAAACCAACATGCAATATGTGAAAAATATATAAAACTGTGAGAAAAAAAAATAAAAAAATTAACCTCTTGGAAACCCTGTGCATAAGGACCTTTCTTTAACCCCTTGCGTCTGAACAACACAGGGAAGAAAGGAGTACAAGACACTTATAAATGCGTACATAACAAAAATGCATGCTATCTAAGCATAGTGCCCATAATGTGTGGTGACCCCTAAAAAAAAAAAAAACACGCCCTACTATCCACCCTTGGTGCATACAATATATGATCCTTCTCTAACCCCTTAGAAACCTTGTGCATAAGGACCTTTCTTTAACCCCTTGTCTAAACAGCACAGAGAAGAAAGGAATAAAAAATACTTATAAATACATACGTAACAAAAATACATACTGTCTAAGGATAGTGCACATAATATATAATGACCCCTACAAAGAGAAAAAAAAAAAAAAAAAAAAAAAAAAACATGTGAGCGTACTTTTTAAGACCTTTCTTTAACCCCTGTATAAAAAAAAAAAAACACAGGGAAAAAAGGAATACCTGTGAAAACATAGCATAGATACATGCTATCCATGATACATATAACTTGTGAAACACAATTAATAACTCTAATACCTAAGCTTATATACAACATATGATTCTAAGGAAAAAAAAATAAAAAAACACAACCTTCCTCCTTGCTTAACAAATTTCTTGAATCTCCAATTATTTTATCATAATCTTATACTAGCTCTATAATGATGCTGTCTAACCCGTTAACCCTTAGCTAATAGGATTTGGGCTATAGTCTGTGCTGCTTTTAGGAATTGTCTCTGGGCCCTTATTGTACATCCCTTGCTGTTTATTCCTCTTCGGGACTTTTGTCCATTGTGACCCCCATGCCCCCTGTATTGTCCTTTGATTAGATGGGTGGTCGTTCTTCCCTCTCCCTTGGTTATTTAATGGGTCCTGTGTTGGGGTACTGATACCCAGATTGGCACAGAAAGTTCCTAGCTCTTGTAAGGAGTGTAAGGTTGCAGTCTTTCCCTCCGCTGTAGCTCTTAATCCGAAGGGAAATTCCCATCTATATGGGATATTTAAGTTATTAAGATGCAGGGTGAGGAATTTAACTTCTCTTCTTTTTTGTAATGTTCTTGGGCATATATCGGTGTAGATTTGAATGTGCTGGCCTTCATGCATAATGTTTTGTTGTTGTCTTGCTGCTTGTGTAATGGCCTCCTTATCTTTGAAATGTGCAAATTTAATTATAACATCTCTGGGGGGGTCTCCTTTTTTTGGCCTAGGTTTTAAGGCTCTATGGCATCTTTCCAATGTATTCGATGTATATGATTTATCTTTTGTGAATGTATTAAAGAATTGTAAAATAAATTTTTCCAGATCTGTAGATAGTATGTCCTCTGTAATCCCCTTTATTTGTAAGTTAGACCTCCTCTGCCTGTTCTCTAAATCCTCTAACTGATTTTGTAGTGACAGTATGATATCTCCTTGCTGACACAACTGCTGTTCCATGTTATCAGTATGTAAGACCCATGTGTCCCTTTCTTCTTCCAGTTGGGCCACTCTGTTTCCAATCTCTCCAATATCTTTTTTAATCTCAGAAAACTCAGTTTTAATACAGAGTTTCACCTGACTTATTTCTTCTAGCAAAGTTTGAATATCTGCTTTCGTGGGTAGGCCCTTTAGATCAGCTTTTGTTAGAGGAGATGTTTTAGGATCAGGAGTATTAGGTATTTTATTAGGTGAGGTGGGTTCTGGGGATTGATTTAATAAAGAGGATTCTGTGGTTTTAAAGTAAGAGTCTACTTTTGGTGCTTGTGAAAAATTAGATTTACCACTTTTATCTTGTTTGGTCTGTTTTTTAGTAGCCATTTTTTAAACCTCCTCTGCCCTAGGCACAGATACAGCTTGTAACTGAGGTGTTTGTTCCTCTTACGAATATAAGTAGTTTAAGTAGGATCCTCTTTAAATTAGCAGAGAGGTTATTTTTCCCCCTTTCTCTTTTTTCCTTTCCTTTTTTCCTTTTAATCTTAAAAAAGGGGGGTCAAAGTAATTTTTTTCTTTTTTCTTCCCCTCTCTTCCTCTCTCCTTGCCTTCCTCCTCCCCTCACTCTTTATGATTTTAAACAACAACCCTTATTTACTGTCTTTTTTCCTGTGGCCTGTTATTAACATATCCTTGTGTTAGAAAAAAATAGGAAATGTTACCTTTTGCAGGTCCCACAGTCCTTCTGGGTTGATTTGCCACTTTGCAGCGCTGTGGTTCTAAGGCCGTAGGGTGCGCTCTTCGTGCTTTAGTGAAGGCAGTTACAGTCCACTCTAAGCCTGGGGGGAAAAAGAGAGTCCACCACTTAACCATGGGGTTCCAGCTCTTGCTGCGGTCTGGTGAGTTTTATCCCAGCACTTCGGTTACCTATCTGGCCGGGGCGCAACTGAAGGCACACCTAATACCAGAAAGACAAGCTGTAATCTATGCTCCAGCACCGTACTTGGCTCTGTTCCCATATTCCTTCTACGGCTTGTTTAACCCAGTAGGTATCTGGACTCTGACACGTCCAGTCTATCTTCCACGGGTGCTGGTGCTGTCCGGAAACTTAATCTTTTGTTGCTAGGTGTGCCACATAATGCTTTCGCTGTACACGAAGACTCTCTCCTCCTCCGTGTCCGCTGAGACTGGGCTAAGCTGTGGATCCAGCCTGAACAATCCGCCCCTCAGCATAAGCCTCTGTGTTAGATTACTAGCGCTCCAACCGCCTTCATCTGCTGTCTGTAGCGTCTCACACAGAATAGGAAGCTTGAGCCCGCTTACACAGGTGCATGTTTTTTACCTGAGCACAGGTGTATTTCAATTAGATGTTATGTTCAGTATATAGAGCATATTTCTTATGCAGCGTTGCAGATAGTTCTTTTACAGGCATGTATAATTTGAAAAGTCCTTTAAGCATTATTTTGTATATGGGGTATTATGAACCATAAAGCTACATTATCGCCACATTAGGAACGGTTCAGCAGGAGCTCTGCATGCGTGCGGCCATTCTCCACCACGGCCGGCTCCTCCCCCCTGGACAATTTATTTTAGCATTTTTTGGCACAATAATTTGGATGGCACATGAGGAAGGTCCCTGTATTTTTTTTTTTTTTTTTTTTTTCTGGAACCTTTATGTGGATGCCTCTTCTCCTCTACTTTTTTTTTTTCTCCTTCTCTCTTCGCTTTTCTAATTTTTTATGAATATTTGCTGCTATGGGAACAGATGCCCTTAAAATGTTATCTTGGAATATAGGAGGGATAACCTCCCCCATTAAGAGGAAGGCTATTATTAGAAAACTTGGCTTACATAATCCTGACATTGTGATGTTACAAGAAACCCATTTGAAGGAGTCTGAATATGGCAAACTGAAAACAAAATGGATGGGAGAGGTCATAGCAGCTCTTAGTACTGACAGGAAGAAGGGCGTGGCAATTTTGTTAAGTAAACATATTAACTTTGAGATAATGGCTACAGAATTTGATCCAGAAGGCCAATTTCAGATTATAATAATTGATAAGACCCCTCTTATCCTATGCAATATCTATGGTCTTAACATAGTAGATTACAGATTTGGGATGATTTGGCTCTGAAAATTAAAATTAAATTAATGGAGTGTATAGGATAAAATGTAATAATAGCAGGTGACTTGAATGTAACCTCGATACCGCAATTGGATTGAATGGGTAGTAGAGTTTTGATAAAGAAAGATAGGAAGGTGCGTATTTTACAAACATTTTGCTGTAAACTAGAACTTAAATATATATGGCCAATCCAGAATCTGGATCTTAAAGCATATACATGTATGTCACAAGACCACCAAATGCTTTCCAGAATAGATATGTTTTTAGTTTCTGATGTTTTGCTTGGTCTTGGTTTAAAAGCAGAAATTAATTACATTGTGCTGTCGGATTATTTGTTTAGAATTTAAAACTAAATCCCTGCAAATACAGGGTAATAATTCCTTTTTTTCCCAATGAATTTACTCCATAATATCAAATTCCAGAACTGGTTAAAGATAAAATGGAAAGAATATTAAGATTATAACCAGTCCTATTTAGAAAAAACTGAAACATTTTGGGAAGCAGCGGAAGCTGTACTACACAGTGATATTAAATCTCATTTATCCTATCTTAAAAAAAGATTAAACAGAAATAAATTCAATTATCTAATACCCTTAGGAACACCTATAATGCCTATATTTCTAACCTGAGCAGATATTTATGGGCCAGATATATTAATGCTAAATTGCAAAGAGATTTCTTCCTTAAACAAAAGACTGCACAAGAAAATTTAAAACAAAAATCTCTCTATGGGGGACACGTGGGTAGATTCACCAAATATCTTGAGATAATTACCAAACATAGGACAAGAAACTCAATTGCTGCAATTAAACAGGGTAAAGAAATATTTACTAAAAATTAGGATATTAAAAAGACCTTTTCTTTTTTTCAAGATTTATATGCAGCAGAAACACTGGATACAAAGCAGAAATTTTTTTTTTGGGCAAACATGAAGTTACCTACGTTTTCCCTTGATGTTATAGATGCATTAAATGCACCAATTTCTATCCAAGAAATATCAGATGCTATTAGTTTAGCAAAATTGAATAAAGCACCTGGTCCAGACTGCTTACCAGTTGAATTCTATAGAATCCTACAAGAACAAATAATACCTATTCTTTACAAATTATTTAATACATATTACTCACTTAAACCACTACAATGTTCCAAATCTTTGCAACATCCAAAATTTTGTTAATCTTGAAAAAAAAAAAATAAGGATCCTGAGACATTATCTTCTTATAGACCAATATCCCTTCTAAATATTGATTATACATTTCTAACATCGATCATTGCTAAAAGATTAAAACTGCATCTTGGCAAAATTATTCATGAAATCCAAGTAGGATTTATGCCTAGATGAAATCCTGTTAAATATGTTTGTAAGATTATGATTGTATTAGATTTTTTCTGGAATAAATTAAAAAAAAAATTAAAAAAAAAAAATTAACTGACCTGGAACTCTTGACAGTAGACGCAGAAAAAGCCTTTGATTTTATAAGTTGGGATGATATATTTTTTTTTTACGTTAGCAAATTTGTAATTAGTGGGCATTTTAATAATTTTGTTAAACTAATTTATAGAAAGCCATTATCCTCGATTATTATTAATGGTTCAGTTACTGATTCCTTTTTTTTACAGAGAGGGACGCGCCAAGGTTGCTCTTTATCCCCACTTTTTTTCAATATTTCACTAGAATCATTAGCAATTATGTTATGTCAACATCTGGGGCGCGATCCGATATACATCGTAGTTTGCGGCACAAGCGAGGGAACCCCCGCCGCCCGTAGTTTCAGCTCGCAACTCGAGCTATCCAATATACTTTAGAAACTGTCGGCGCCTACAAAACCTGACTAAATTATTACATCTCCCGTACTGTCTAACACGCCTCCCAAACATAGCCCGACATGTATACCCCTCTATCCGCTATCCCCCCTCACTCTCCTAATAATAAAAAATGTATTAACCCCTAAACCGCCGCTCCCGGACCCCGCCATACCTAATAAAGTTATTAACCTCTAAACCGCTGCCCCAGGACCCCGCCGCCACCTACATTAACTACCCCCTAATGTGAGTCCCTTACACCGCCACCAGTTACATTAACTACCCCCTAATGTGAGCTCCTACCCCGCCACCAGCTACATTAACTACCCCCTAATGTGAGCCCCTTACACCTCCGCCAGCTACATTAACTACCCCCTAATGTGAGCCCCTTACACCGCCGCCAGCTACACTAACTACCCCCAATTGTGAGCTCCTACCCCGCCGCCAGCTATATTAAAATTATTAATCCCTAATCTAATCCCCCTACCCCGCCGCCAGCTATATTAAAATTATTAACCCCTAATTTAATCCCCCTACCCCGCCGCCAGCTATATTAAATTAATTAACCCCTAATCTAATCCCCCTATACTGCCGCCACCTATATTAAATTAATTAACCCCTAATCTAATCCCCCTATACCGCTGCCACCTATATTAAATTAATTAACCCCTAAAATACTAAAATATCCCTACCACAAAACCTAAGTCTAACCTTACAAATAGCCCTGAAAAGGGCTTTTTGCGTGGCATTACCCCAAAGTAAACAGCTCTATTGCCAACCCCTTAAAAGGGCTTTTTGCGGGGCTTTGCCCCAAAGTAATCAGCTCTTTTACCAGTCCTTAAAAGGGCTCTTGGCGGGGCATTGTCACAAAGCAATCAACTCTTTTGCCTCTAATCTAAATCCCCCTACACCGCCGCCACCTATAATAAATGTATTACCCCCTAATCTAATCCCCCTACACCGCCGCCACCTATATTAACTATATTAACCCTAATTATATTAGGGTTAATATAGTTATTATAGTTATTATATTATATATATTAACTATATTAACCCTAATTATATTAGGGTTAATATAGTTAATATAGTTATTATATTATATATATATTAAGTATAATAACCCTATCTAACTCTAACACCCCTAACTAAATTCTTATTAAAATAAATCTAATTAATATTATTAATTAAAATATTCCTATTTAAATCTAAATACTTACCTATAAAATAAACCCTAAGAAAGCTAAAATGTAATTAATAATTACATTGTAGCTATTTTAGGGTTTATATTTATTTTACAGGTAACTTGGTATTTATTTTAACTAGGTACAATAGCTATTAAATAGTTAATAACCAATCGGATTCTATCAGCCAATCGGAATTAAGGTAAGAAAATCTGATTGGCTGATTCAATCAGCCAATCAGATTCAAGTTCAATCCGATTGGCTGATCCAATTAGCCAATCAGATTGAGCTCGCATTCTATTGGCTGATCGGAACAGCCAATAGAATGCGAGCTTAATCTGATTTGCTAATTGGATCAGCCAATCGGATTGAACTTGAATCAGATTGGCTGATTGAATCAGCCAATCAGATTTTCTTACCTTAATTCCGATTGGCTGATAGAATCCTATCAGCCAATCGGAATTCGAGGGACGCCATCTTGGATGACGTCATTTAAAGGAAACTTCATTCGTCTTTCAGTCGTTGGGCCAGCTGGATGTTCCGCGTCGGAGGTCCGAAGAAAGAAGATTGAAGATGCCGCTTGGAGGAAAACTTCGCCCCGATGGAGGACCTCTTCTTTGCCGCTTGGATGAAGACATCGCTGGATGGAAGACTTATTCTTTGCCGCTTGGATGAAGACATCGCCCGGATTGGATGAAGAGTTCGGCCCGGCTGGGTGAAGACGACTCAAGGTAGGAAGATCTTCTGGGGCTTAGTGTTAGGTTTTTTTAAGGGGGGTTTGGGTGGGTTTAGAGTAGGGGTATGTGGGTGGTGGGTTGTAATGTTGGGGGGTGGTATTGTGTTTTTTTTTACAGGCAAAAGAGCTGATTACTTTGGGGCATGCCCCGCAAAAAGCCCTTTTAAGGGCTGGTAATAGAGCTGTTAACGTTTGTAATTTAGTTTAGATTAGGGAAATTTTGTTATTTTGGGGGGCTTTGTTATTTTATTAGGGGGCTTAGAATAGGTGTAATTAGCTTAACATTCTTGTAATCTTTTTTTATTTTTTGTAATTTAGTGTTTGTTTGTTTTTGTAATTTAGTTTATTGTATTTAATTGTATTTTAGTTTAGATATTTGTAGTTTATTTAATTTATTGATAGTGTAGGTGTATTTGTAACTTAGGTTAGGATTTATTTTACAGGTAAATTGGTAATTATTTTAACAAGGTAGCTATTAAATAGTTATTAACTATTTAATAGCTATTGTACCTAGTTAAAATAAATACCAAGTTACCTGTAAAATAAATATAAACCCTAAAATAGCTACAATGTAATTATTAATTACATTGTAGCTATCTTATGGTTTATTTTATAGGTAAGTATTTAGATTTAAATAGGAATATTTTAATTAATAATATTAATATGAATTAGATTTATTTTAATAAGAATTTAGTTAGGGATGTTAGAGTTAGATAGGGTTATTATACTTAATATATATATATAATATAATAACTATATTAACTATATTAACCCTAATATAATTAGGGTTAATATAGTTAATATATATAATATAATAACTATAATAACTATATTAACCCTAATATAATTAGGGTTAATATAGTTAATATAGGTGGCGGCGGTGTAGGGGGATTAGATTAGGGGTTAATGTATTTAATATAGGTGGCGGCGGTGTAGGGGGATTAGATTAGGGGGTAATACATTTATTATAGGTGGCGGCAGTGTGGGGGGATTTAGATTAGAGTCAAAAGAGCTGATTACTTTGTGACAATGCCCCGCAAAAAGCCCTTTTAAGGGCTGGTAAAAGAGCTGATTACTTTGGGGCGATGCCACACAAAAAGCCCTTTTCAGGGCTATTTGTAGGGTTAGACTTATGTTTAGTGGTAGGGATATTTTAGTATTTTAGGGGTTAATTAATTTAATATAGGTGGCAGCGGTGTAGGGGGATTAGATTAGGGGTTAATACATTTAATATAGGTGGCAGCGGTGTAGGGGGATTAAATTAGGGGTTAATGTATTTAATATAGCTGGCGGCGGTGTAGGGGGATTAAATTAGGGGTTAATAATTTTAATATAGCTGGCGGCAGGGTAGGAGCTCACATTAAGGGGTAGGTTATGTAGATGGTGGCGGTGTAAGGGGCTCACATTAGGGGGTAGGTAATGTAGATGGCGGCGGTGTAGGGGCTCACATTAGGGGGTAGGTAATGTAGGTGGCGGCGGTGTAAGGGGCTCACATTAGGGGGTAGGTAATGTAGATGGCGGCGGTGTAAGGGGATCACATTAGGGGGTAGGTAATGTAGATGGCGGCGGTGTAGGGGCTCACATTAGGGGGTAGGCAATGTAGGTGGCGGTGGTGTAAGGGGCTCACATTAGGGGGTAGGTAATGTAGATGGTGGCGGTGTAAGGGGCTCACATTAGGGGGTAGGTAATGTAGATGGCGGCAGTGTAGGGGCTCACATTAGGGGGGTTATACATTTAATGGAGGTGGCGGCGGGGTCCGGGAGCAGCGGTTTAGGGGTTAAATACTTTATTAGGGATTGCGGCGGGGGATCGCGGTTGACAGGTAGATAGACATTGCGCATGCGTTAGGTCTTAGGTTTTATTTAGCAGCTAGTTTAGGGAGTTACAGGGCTCCAATAGACAGCGTAAGGTTTACTACACCTGCAATTTGTGGCGAGGTGAAAATGGAGTAGGATTTCTACATTTTCACCACGTAAGTCCTTACGCTGTATATTGGATACCAAACTGCGCTGGTTTGGTATACCTGCCTATGGGCCAAAAAACTACGGCCGAAGGCAGAAATATATGAGCGTAACTTCTATGTTACGCCGTATATGTGATACCAAACCAGCGCAAAATTTGGCGTCGCCAGCTTTTGCGGGCGATGCTGCATATCGGATCGAGGCCCTGGAAGGTATTCAATTAGGAAGTCAAAATTTTGTTTTATCCATCTATGCAGATGACGTATTGCTATTTCTGAATAATTTAAAAGTAAATATCCCAAGGCTATTGTCAGATATCCAGTTATGAGGATCCATATCAGGATATAAAATTAACCTTTCAAAGTCTGAATTATTATGGATAGTGAAACCATCAAAATGATTCATTAAAGATCCATTCAGAGAAACTACTGAGATCAATTATTTAGGTATAAATTTGAGTATGAACTCACAAGAATGGTATGATTTAAATGTACTCAATTTTTTTAGGGAAAGCAAGAGTAAGCTGGATGAAGTTGCCAATTACCCTCATAGCATGTATTATGCTAAACAAGACCATACTATTTCCAAAATTACTATATCTATTAAAAAATATTCAAATTTTTTTACAGAAAGCTGATATTGGCAAATGTAATCAACTCTGTGCTGGATTTATATGGAAAGGGAATAGACCTTGCATTGCACTAAATAGATTGATGAGTGCTAACTTAGCTGCGGGACTGGCGATCCCAAATATTATAAACTTGCTGCTCTTTTTAAATTTGCCATCAATTGGATCACAGAGAAGGAATATGTGTCTTTCTTTCAATGTGAATCTAGTTTGATAGCCCCATTTGATTTGAAGGCTCTGTTGCACTGTCCGATATCCAAATTACCCTCCAATGTCTATAATATGATAACTTTTAGAAATATAATATTAGCCTGACAGAGATATTGTCTGGAGATCAACTAAGTTCCATACGCCACTGATTTTCTACCAATTACAGGCAACCCTGGATTTCTACCAGGTTATACCACTTAGGTCTTTCAAGTATGGGAAAATAAAGGGTTAAAATGGATCAAATAATTATTGATGACAGACTTCACACTAGATTCTTTTAGCAATATTAGTACAAATTTTGGACTATCTAATAAAGATTTTTTTGCATATTTGCAGGTTAGACATTTTTTCTGAGTTACAAAATAAATATAATTCTGACTGGTCATTAGGCCCTATCGCTGAAAGAATTTAAAAGTATCAGTAGAGTGTACATACGATGTGGCCTTTTATGACACTTTAAATGTACACCACAATCGTAGGCAATGGAAATATATACAGTATAAATGGCAAAAATATTTCCCAAATATCAAGGAACAAGACATTCTGGAGAGCTAACTACATTATATCTACAATCTTTGGAATAAAATGCATGGCCAAGTATATTTCATATTAGTTTAAGTATTGGATATATAAATTAAAATGTAGATATTCTTGCTTGATGCATTTATTATTGTAAATATAAATATATTTTAAAAATAGATATTTATGTTATAAAAGACAGTTGTATTATAATTATAGTATTACATAACTACATGCCTGTTATGCAATAAAACAATTGTAAAACTAATGCCTTTTGTAACATGAATATCAATTTTAAAATATATATTTATGTTTAAAATTAAAAAAATACATATTAATTTATATACAATAGTTAAAAGAATATGTATCATACATAAGAAGGCATATATTTTTTTAAAATGTATATAAATGCAATATTTACCCCTAAGCTGCCCTAACCTAATCACCTAATCAACCCCCTACAGGTATGGGGGATAGTTAGGAGATGTATGGGGGTTGGTTGGAGATTAAGACCTACTAAATACTAACAAACAATAATCTAAAATCAGCCCCCAGTTAGGAGATTAATGCCTAAACCGCCACCTCCCAATGAAAACTAGTGCTACACTAACAGCTAACCCCCCTCTAAAGGAAACCCCTCCTCTAAACTAACCACACTAAGCACTAACCACACTAAGTTGCAGAAAAATTATAAGTTACAAAAAAAGGTAAGTTACAAAAAATAAAAATAAACTACAGTATCCAAAAAAAAAAACAGCATTATACCTAACAATAAGCTAACCTAACACATAACCACCCCTCTAAACTAAACCCCCTAAGTTAAACATTTTTTTACAAAATCTAACTAAATCTAACTAATAAATTAAATTAAAAAAAATCTTAAACTGAAATAAAACAAAAGAAATCTAATCCTACATCTGATGGGGATTCCGGCTTCTCTTTATCTGATGTTGAGCCCATCTTCATCCAGACTCCAGACGCCGAATACCCATCTTCGCAGCATCTTCTTTTCTTCTTGTTTCTTTTGGGAGCCCTCCTTTTCATGCAATCTCCGCCACACACTGAAATCCTGAAAGCACAGAACCCCAATATATAGAGGTATTACTTAATTCCGATTGGCTGATTTCAAATTACTCAAACCCTCACCTAGATTACAAGTTTTGCGCTATACCGGGTGCATAAATAAGCAATAAAATGAGCGGTAACGCACTTTTAATAGCGCTGCCATTACAAGTTAGTGAAAAACTTCCTTGTGCTGTGCGGTATGGTGCGATAAGCTCCATACCGCAAAAAAAAAACAAGGGCGGAGTTTACGTGCTCATGCACATTTTCCCCCATAGACATCAATGGGGAGAGAGTGTTAGAAAAAAATCGCAAATCGCCGTAACACAACCCCATTGATGTCTATGGGGAAGATAAAGTTATGTTTAAACCAAACACCCTAACATAAACCCCTAGTCTAAAAAACCCTAATCCACCGCCCCCGGCATCGCCGACACAACTAAAATTATTAACCCCTAACCTGCTGTCCCCAACATCGCCGACACCTAAATAAAGTGATTAACCCCTAATCCACCGCTCCCTTTTGCCGACGCTAAATAAAGTGATTAACCTCCAATCCGCTGCTCCCCGACATTGCAGACACTTAAGAAAACCTATTAACCCCTAAACCACTGGCCGCCCCCATAACAACTAATAAATAAACCTATTAACCACTAAACCGCCGGACCCACACATCACAAAACACTTCATTAAACTATTAACCCCTAAACCTAAGAACCCCTAACTTTAGATGAAAGTTACAATATAACTATCTTAAAATAAATAAAAACTTACATTAAACTATAAATTAACCTAACATTACTATATTAATAAAATTTAAAAAAAACTACCAATTAAAAAACCTAAATTACTCATTTAAAAAAACCTAATACTATGAAAAAAATTTAAATATATAACATTACAAAAAACAATAAAAACACTATCGCCTAGATTTAGAGTTCTGCGTTAGCCGTCAAAACCAGCGTTAAGGGGTCCTAACGCTGCTTTTTACCGCCCGCTGGTATTTAGAGTCAGTCAGGAAAGGGTCTAACGCTCACTTTCCAGCCGCCACTTTTCCATACCGCAGATCCCCTTACACCAATTGGGTATCCAATCTTTTCAATGGGATCTTCCTAACGCTGGTATTTAGAGTCTTGGCTGAAGTGAGCGGTAGACCCTCTACCGACAAGACTCCAGCCGCAGAAAAAAGTCAGGAGTTAAGAGCTTTCTGGGCTAACGCCGGTTTATAAAGCTCTTAACTACTGTGCTCTAAAGTACACTAACACCCATAAACTACCTATGTACCCCTAAACCGAGGCCCCCACATCGCCGCCACTTGAATCTGATTGGCTGATTCAATCAGCCAATCAGATTTTTCCTACCTTAATTCCGATTGGCTGATAGAATCCTATCAGCCAATCGGAATTCGAGGGACACCATCTTGGATGACATCATTTAAAGGAACCTTAATTCGCTGTTAGGACGTCGTTAGAAAAGGATGTATCCGTGCCGGCTGCTTCAAGATGGACCCGCTCCGCTCCGGATGGAAGAAGATAGAAGATACTGTCTGGATGAAGACTTCTGACCCTCTGGAGGACCTCTTCCGTCCGGATAGGATGAAGACTTTGGACCCTCTGGAGGACCTCTTCTGGCCGGATAGGATGAAGACTTCGGACCCTCTTCTGGATGGATCGGATGGTACCCGGCTGGGTGAAGACAAGGTAGGAAGATCTTAAGGGGCTTAGTGTTAGGTTTTTTAAGGGGGGTTTGGGTGGGTTAGATTAGGGGTATGTGGGTGGTGGGTTGTAATGTTGGGGGGGGTATTGTATGTTTTTTTTATAGGCAAAAGAGCTGATTTCTTTGGGGCATGCCCCGCAAAAAGCCCTTTTAAGGGCTGGTAAGGTAATAGAGCTGTTAACTTTTTATTTTTTGGGGGGCTTTGTTATTATTTTAGGGGGCTTAGAGTAGGTGTAATTAGTTTAAAATTCTTGTAATCTTTTTTTATTTTTTGTAATTTAGTGTTTGTTTTTTTTGTAATTTAGTTTAGTTGATTTAATTGTAGGTAATTGTAGGTAGTTTAGTTAATTAATTTATTGATAGTGTAGTGTTAGGTTTAATTGTAACTTAGGTTAGGATTTATTTTACAGGTAATTTTGTAATTATTTTAACTAGGTAGCTATTAAATAGTAAATAACTATTTAATAGCTATTGTACCTGGTTAAAATAAATATGAAGTTGCCTGTAAAATAAATATAAATCCTAAAATAGCTACAATGTAATTATTATTTATATTGTAGCTATTTTAGGGTTTATTTTACCGGTATTTAGCTTTAAATAGGATTAATATTTTTAATAAGAAATAATTTATTTCGTTAGAATAAAATTATATTTAACTTAGGGGGGTGTTAGGGTTAGGGTTAGACTTAGCTTTAGGGGTTAATACATTTATTAGAGTAGCGGCGAGGTCCGGTCGGCAGATTAGGGGTTAATACTTGAAGTTAGGTGTTCCAGATGTTAGGGAGGGCAGATTAGGGGTTAATAAAATTTATTATAGGGTTTGCAAGGCGGGAGTGAGGCGGTTTAGGGGTTAATACATTTATTAGAGTAGCGGCAAGGTCCGTTCGGCAGATTAGGGGTTAATAAGTGTAGGTAGGTAGCAGCGACATTGGGGGGGCAAATTAGGGGTTAATAAATATTATGTAGGTGTCGGCGGTGTTAGGGGCAGCAGATTAGGGGTACATAGGGATAATGTAGGTTGCGGCGGTGTCCGGAGCGGCAGATTAGGGGTTAATAATAATATGCAGGGGTCAGTGATAGCTGGGTCGGCAGATTAGGGGTTAATAAGTGTAAGGTTAGGGGTGTTTAGACTCGGGGTACATGTTAGAGTGTTAGGTGCAGACTTAGAAAGTGTTTCCCCATAGGAAACAATGGGGCTGCGTTAGGAGCTGAACGCTGCTTTTTTGTAGGTGTTAGGGTTTTTTTCAGCCCAAACTGCCCCATTGTTTACTATGGGGATATCGTGCATGAGCACGTTTTTCAAACTAGCCACTACCGTAAACAACGCTGGTATTGAGAGTTGAAGTGGCGGTAAATATGCCTGTACGCTCCCTTTTTGGAGCCTAACGCAGCCCTTCAGAGAACTCTAAATACCAGCGTTATTTAAAAGGTGCGGGGGGAAAAAACACACGTAGCTAACGCACCCCTTTGGCCGCAAAACTCTAAAGCTAACTGTAAATTACGAAAAATAAAAAACTCTAAAATTACAAAAATAAATAACGAAATTATAAAAAATAACAACAATTACACCTAATCTAATAGCCCTATAAAAATAAAAAGCCCCCCAAAATAAAAACACCCCCTAACCTACAATAAACTACCAATAACATTGCCCTAAGTTAAACAACTCTTTTACCTAGAAAAAAAAAATACAAAGTCCACCCAACAGTAAAACGTCCCACCCAACCAACCCCCCAACCAACCCCCCAAAATAAAAAACCCAAGTCTAAAAAAAACCTTAAGCTCTTTAAAAAGCCCACAGCCCTAATCTTAAAAAAAAAAACACCCTAAAAAAACTAATTAACACTAACCCCAGAATATCTACTCACGGTTCCTGAATTCTGAAGTCCGGACATCCATTTCCATTCAGACGTTGAGAAGTCTGTATACAGGTGGCGACATCTTCATCCATCACAGGTTCGTCTTCTATCTTCATCCCAGTGGCGCGGAGCGCAGCTATCCAGGACCGGCAATGACATCCTGCGCGAAGTGTCCTCTTCATACGATCACCGCCGTACACTAAAGTTGAATGCAAGGTACCCGTTTAAAAATGGTGTACCTTGCATTCCTATTGGCTGATTTGATTCTTCAAATTCAAATCAGCCAATAGGATGAGAGCTACTGAAATCCTATTGGCTGATTTGAAAAGTCAGCAGATTAGGGGTTAATAGGTTTAATATAGCATTTGGGATGCGGGAGGGTGGCGTTTTAGGGGTTGATAGGTAGTTTATGTGTGTTAGTGTACTTTGTAACGTAGTTATGAGTTTTGTGAAACATTTTTTTTTTAGAAAAGGATAATTAGAAATTAGGATTGACTGATTTAAAATCAGTCAGTCGGAATAAAGTGGTACTTCTTCATATTGAGGTTTAGGGCCTTCGAGATTTCAGTGTACAGCGATGACAGGGCTCCCCAAAGAGAGCCATAGAGCTGAAGATTGCGGAGCAGAGGCGACGTAAGAGGCTATGGAAGTCCGCCTTCGTGAAGATGGGCTCCTGTCGCCTGGAGCCTCGATAAAGAGGATCAACCTAGTGTGAAAGTAGATACATAAATACATATGAATACACATATATACATATGAATATATATATATATATATACACATACATACATACATACACATATTTTGACATGTATATGTATGTACTGTATACACTGTATGCATTATAGGCCTTTCCTTTCAAGCACGTTGTCTTATACAATATACCTTTTAACCTCTATAATTTCAGTGTAACACTCTATTTTAATGTATTTATGTAGTGTTTAGTGCAGCTAAACCTTAACCCTTTACTCGAGAACTTCAGTCAGGAGCGCAAATTTAGTTCTCGTGCCATCGCATTTACTTTCAATTTGTATTACGTGCTCAAGTTAGCGCAGACCCAAATATTTCTATATTGTGCGTGCTATCGTTAGAGAGCTACTTGTAATCTAGCCCTGTGTCCGGTGATCAGGAGGAAATGCAGAAAACCGTGTGTCACACAAAAGGACTATGTCAGTTGAAAGGACTGTAAACAATATTTACATTAATTCATTTCAAAGCACCATTTTCTTTATGGCCTGATCTACATCTGAAAACAAGAAGAGCCAGATTTCTATAAGAAATACTTATGACATCTTCTTATACTGGATTTTAACATTACTGAAATTGTAAAATGTGAAATTGTGCCATTGCAATGATGCATCTGCAAAGAATATGTTGAACTGAGATTGTGCAATTGTGAACCTGTTTTTAAAAATGAAATGAGCCTAAGTAAATGGACTTGCAAACAAAATTGTGCATTCATGATGACAAAGTCCAAACATGTTCTTGTAGCATTGAATCTCTATCATAACTGTAAAAGGTATTTGGAATTTTGCTACAAAAGATAAAAATATTGGTTTAAGTGCTTTGTTTCTATTACAAGATTAGGAATTATTGATCTACTCAAGGATATTTATATAGTTTCTCAAAGTTACAGGGAGCCTTTTTTAAGAATGTAGGATAGACTTAAGTAAAAACATATATAGGAGGTAAACAAGATTTCATATTTTTCAGGTTGATAAAGACTTGCATGGCATTTTAAACTATTTTGTAATAGTAATTAATCTTTAACTTGATAGGACATGAAACTTATCATTGAATATAATAGGTTTATACCATTTGGGAAGGGGGATCAGAAATATAGATTAAGGTCTATAAGGTCAAACGTGACCAGCTAAACATCAATTTTATAACTTCTTGAGAAAGTCTGTTAAGTGGACAGACACAACACGTAGAGAAGGAAAAAGTAAACAGAGATTGTGATTTAACAGTCACCAAACAAGGGAAACAAGCTGGAGGTGAACGGCAAAACCGGAACCACAGAGGTAGACGGATCCCACAAAAAACTGATTATTATACACCTATACTCTTTTATCTAGTAAGTGTAATTTTATGGTGTGAAGTGTGTAAATAAATATTTTTATCACCATGAATCGAGGTTGTGCTTTGTGATTTAATCTCTTTCATGTAACTCTTCTGAAGAGAGCATTAAACAACAAGCTTCTGGGACGTTAAGCAGCACCGGGAGGTGGAAGTTTACTTAATTGTGGAAAGAAGACACCTAAGGACACAGAAAAAACGGTAAAAGAGAAATATATAATGACTGGTAAAATTGTTTGAATTTGAATTAAAAAAATCCTTTGAAACTTTTGGAACATATTTTTCACTATTGGGAATAATCAAAAGTTTACCAGTGACTGCCATAATCTGTAGAGGGGGTATATATCTCCCATTTTTTTAAGCATTTTATGGTGAAACAGAGTCATTTTTAGAATACTCATTTTAAACTTGATGTTAAGTTGGGGTGAGAAATCTGTGTTACTCAGACATTTATTAAATTCTTCCGTCACTTAATCCAAATGCACTCTCACTATGTCATTGATTCAATAATATTGTTTTAATCTACAAAAAAATTTTTTTTTTACAATATTGTAACAGCCATTGTAGAATGTGTGCATTTATCACAAATACATTTTTCTGGCTAAATTTAGTTTTCTTAGCAGAACAATAGCCCAGTAAAGATTTAATGCAGGTGTATTTTAGGTAATAATATTTAGCAGCAACTTTCCTTAGCTCCTAGTGAATAGCCTGCCAATATACTATGATTCCAATAAGATGAAAACTTATATAGGTTTCCATCTAATCCCAACCCTTGGAGTTTCGCTCTTTATATCCAAGCACCCTCTTGAGTTCCTGATGGGCCACCATTTTTAAAATTATGTGCATCACATGTGTAAAACACTCAACTCTCTTCTGCTGCACATGTTGCTAATGATATTATTTGTATGTTGCATTTTATTTATTTGCCCTCTGCGGAGAAATATTTACAGACACCCAAATTTCACATAAACATATTCAGATCTGTTAGGGCACCATTAAGAGGATAGCTAGATAGATAGATATTAACATATATACTTTTTACATTGGAATTTTTTAAGGACTTGTTTTGATTGACCTATTGTTATGTAATTATATATATTACCTTTTTTAGTAATATGTTTTATGCAAATGTTGCTTGGGAAGTGCCCTTATTGTGTAATAATGCAAATGAATGGATTACAGACCTACAAACTATCCATACATTAAATTTACCTTGGTTACACCTCTAAATAAAGATGAATCAAAACATTTTGTTTTTTATTGATAGGAGCATTTTCTCGTTCCTAGTAATACTTTTTAAATATCATAAAATAGTTGAAACTACACCATGTGTCACAGGGATCTATTTTATTTATGTTTCTTAATCATTTTTCGGAAATCACTATCATCATGTGATATAAAAGAATATGCATCAGCTCGAATGCCTGGAGATATCATCATAGGAGGAATTTTTCCCCTTCATGCTGGAGTTTCAAATTTGAGAAATCGAACAGACTCTGATGATGATTTTAATTGCACTGGGTAAGTTTTTGCTTCTAACTGTATATATATATATTAAATACAAATTGTAATGTTGCTTTTTGAAATTTTGTTAAAAACACAGTCTAAACAGTTACTACATTATCAGTATTGAAACATGCGTATCCTTAATCACTAGCCATGAGCAACATTTTGAATGAAAGGCAGTGAATAAAGGAATTTAATGTAAAAAAAATTAAAACACAGGACAAAACAATTTGATTTCCATAACACTATGTATATAGAAAATAGCATTTGCATTGACAACCTTAGAACCAGTAGATTTCCATCACAAATTTGAGATAGATTATGAGTGGAGCGCAATATTGCGCTTACGCAAGAGCGATATTTGCGCTTCACTCAGTAATATGCGAATGTGACCTCGCTTTCACATTGCCAAAAGCCAAGTGGCTCCAATGGGAACCTCATTTTCAAGCTGACAGTCACAGCAAACAATCTAGTGCAGCGCAGCGGGCAAATCGCTCAGCATTGGGCAGCAATAAATAAGTATGCTTATGTACATATAAATGTATGTATTTATATGTTTATTAACACATAATATACATGTATATAAGTATATACATATTTATTAATAGTGAAAACGCAGTCCCCCATTGACCTCCATGTAAAGGCACTTTTGTTGCCATTTTTTTCCCAAACATCCCACAATACCTCACTTTAACCCCTTATAACTGCTTTGTGCAATTTTAAAAAAAAAAGGTCATCTTTATTTTCAATTTTAATGTACTGTACTCTTTATTTTGGAGGTAAAAAGAGAGGAGAGAGGCACCAACATAGAGCATTGTTTGGACATTAACCAGAGGCACAGGATTACGTCCTCCCACCAGAATAACGATCTACTCACAATCGGAGCGGCACAAGCCAAGGTGCCAGATCTAGCAGGTCGGGACTGTTGTGAGTCACCCAACAGACACGCTGGAACGCCACTCCGTCACTGTCACAACAGTTCCGACCTGCTAGATCTGGCACCTTGGCTTGTGCCACTCCGATTGTGAGTAGATCGTTATTTTGGGGGGAGGGCGTAATCCTGTGCCTCTGGTTAACGTCCAAACGATACTGCTCTATGTTGGCGCCTCTCTCCTCTCTTTTTACCATCTGCAGGATATTCCATCTACCATCATTTGGGAGTGCTGCCTGAGTCCTTTGGATTTGTATTAAGTTTTTCTGTTGCCACACACAAGCGCACCTCCTTAGGGACTATTGATCCTTGACAGTTCTTATTTTGGAGGCAATTGGTGCATTTTTTATTTTTAACCAGAGGTCTCTGATCTCTAGTTAATTGCACTAAGTGCAAATTGAAACCACAAGCTCACAGTCACATTAACCAGCCACTTGTAATTGCTGGTTATTTAACATGCGCCTGTAAATGGTCAAATTTAAACCTTTACAGGTGCACATTGAGATAGCACTCCACTCTTAGGGACCGATTTATCAAGCTCCTTGTAAACAGAAGTTATGAAGCAGCGGTCTAAAGACCGCTACTTCATAACTTGTCCACCTGCTCTGATGCCACAGACAGAAATCAACTCGATCGAATACGATCGGTTTGATTGACACCCCCTGCTAGTGGCCAATTGGCCCCGAATGTGCAGGGGGCGGCATTGCACCAGCAGTTCACAAGATCTGCTGGTGCAATGATAAATGCTGACAGCGTATGCGATGTGCAGTGGACATGATACGCTGCATCATATAATGTCTGCTCGCACTATGATAAATACACCCCTTAATCTGGCCCTAAATGTTTTATTGTCTGAGTGGTGTGCAGAGGGACATTATTATTATGTTATTTTATTTATTTTTTTTTTTTTTTTTTTAAATATGTTTTTATTGAGGGAATTGCACTTACAAACACACAAGAACAGTTTGCCCCAACATGGACATAGTATAAAGCATATAGTAAAACAAGTATTGTGGATAATTATAAATGTAGAAGAACAGATATAGAGATAAATCTCCTGTCAAATTCACAAAACGTTCTCAGGTTAAAGTATACATCAAATGAATAGAAGTTGGAGAGCAAACTCAAAATCGCCCTCTTTTCCCTCAAAGATGACTGAAGCCACTTTTGAACTTCTATGAATTAAGGGTACTATTCAGAGGGCTTTTAGGCAGCACAGACCCAATCAAGGCCTACGCTGAATAGCTCCTCCCTATGGCAGATAGGACCCTGGTAAGGTCCGAGAAGCTCAGAATAATATAGGAGGAGATGATATAACCAGATATTACAACATTAAATATTTCAATATCTCATATTATGTCAGAGAAACAAACTGTAGAAACTGTGTCTCATAAAAGCTCACATACTGATAAATAAAGGAATGTAGTTGTTCACCAAGATACAAATATGGGAAGAGCATTGAGGCTAGAAAACGAACAGACCAAAAATTGCAGGCTCAAAAGGAATTATTAATCACCCGAAGGTTAGTGAGTGCTTATACCACCACGGTGGGTAGCATATGAAAGAAAACATAAGCATTGGACGTCCTAGAATCTCTGAGCCTTAGGCAGCATAGTAATAATTCTAGAAAAAGCATTAGATATATAAGTGAGGTTGCAAATACAGAAAGCCAATAGTGAGACGCAGCTTGTAGATAATAAACAATGCATGACATTCATAATATATTGTTACATTAGTGACATTCGAAGAGCCAATTTTTACACTCATATGGGTATATTCTCTAACCGAGGCCCTACGAACAGGGCAGAGAATTCATAACTCTGCCAGATAGGAGCATAGAGGATAAATTATTTATCCCTTTACTACACAATTGTGAGAGGGGGGGGGAGCAGGAAGGATGAGGAAAGAGGGGAAGGAGAAAAGGAGGGAATGGAAAAGGAGGGGGGGAGAAGAAAAAGGGGAGGAAAGGAGGGAGGGGAGGAGGAAGGGGGAGAGGAAGGGGAAAGGATGGAGAGGGGGGGGAGTGAGGGAAAAGGGGGAGGGAGGAATGGGGGGAGGGGGAGGAAGGGGGAAAGGGAAAAGGGAGGGGAAAGGGAAAGGGGGGGGAAGGAGGGAAGGAGAGGAGGAGGAAGGGAGGAGAAGAAGGTTGGAGGGGAGTAGGAGAGGGGAGAAGGGAGGAGGGAAAGGGGGGGGAGATGGGGGAAAAAAAGGGGGGGAGATGAGGGGAAAAAAGGGGGGGAGATGAGGGGAAAAGGGGGGAGAGGGGGGGGGAAAGGGGGGGGAGAGGGGGGAAAAAGGGGGGGAGAGGGGGGGAAGGAGGAAGGAAAGAGGGGGGAGGGAGGGGGGAAGAGAGGCGGATCTAAGACAAGTATTGTGGTCCCATTCTTTGAAAAAACCCCGCTACCCAAGTAATAGCTGAAAACTAGCATTCTCTTTCCCAATAACACATATCATCAGGAGGAGGCTGCAATGGTATGAGATGGATAAACTATTCACTATATATGGAAAAAGATTAGATTAGGAAAGAGCAAAGGGCAGACAGTGGTAATTTACAAGTACAGGGGACATAACAGTTGCATATTTAGATCCACAGTTAGCCAAATAATCAGAGAGGATATAGGTTCTCATATCTCCAGTAAGCTGACAAATATGAATATTGCTGGGGACACAAGATAAAATGTTCACAAAATTGAGTCTGTGAGTTCAGACCTAACGGTCGTCATATGGGATTGCAATGTTAGAACAGAGGCACCCTGCTGAACATGGCGGTAGCTGCACAAATGACAGCCACAGTAGGAATGCTCAGCCCACACCGGTCTTTACAAACAGTTGTCTCACCAAGACGCCAGGTAAATCCAGAGTTTCCCAGCATGATATGTCCATCCGATGTAGCCTCAGGCTGTAGGTCATGTTGGAGTAGAATTGTCTTCTGCGCGCACCCTCCTGAAGTGTAGCAGCGCAATGGTAGGAGCTCCCACAGTCCCCCCTGGGTATCTGGATTAAGAGATCTGACCTGTACCGGGTCGCTGGTAATCCACAGGCCTCTGATTCTGCGGTGAGCGGTGGGTTATCCGGGGGTTGATCAATATCCTCCTGAGAATCACTGCGCTGTGCGTTCAAAGCTGCATGGGGTGCCACATCCGAGACTTCAGTAGCAATTTCTGCATGGGTATCCGCCATGATGGTTAGGAGGTGGTCAAATCTGCGGCCCATCTTGCACTCGAAGTCCTCCTGCCAGTTGTGCAATGCCGCTAACAGCCCCTCCATGGTCTCAGAGTCCTCACACTCCAGCAGGCACCGCTCCAAAAAGCCAGCTCGGGCCCTCTTACTATTATCTTGCTGCGAGGTACATGGTATACAGGTCTCTCATGGAGACCCCGAGCTCGGCAAGGCCTCAATCTGTCGCTCCTCTCTGGCGCCCAAAACCTTCTTATAAATCGCCAGCGAGGTCCTCAGCTATTGCAGGGCTCCTTTAGAATGAGTACATCTCTTGTGCTGTGCGAATTAGCTAAATTTTATAACTTTTTTTATTATTTATTGCAGGAGCCATGTTCAAACACATCCTCTCTGCATGATAGCTGGCTCCGCCCCCCGTTATTTTATTTTTTAATATTGTGCTATCATTGTGTAACACAAGAAAAGTGCTATAAAATTGTGATATCAATTTGATCATAATGATATTTTAATAGTTTAATTTGATATACTGAACACTTACAATATCATTTTTAAAAACACAATAATTTCACCTTTCATCTTGATAGATTAATAATTTAATTACAAATTGCTCTTTCACAGGTTTGGTGTAGGGTACATTCTGAGTATGGTTGTATCTTACAAGATTACTGTACAGCAAAAAAAAATGTGTGCACAAACCTATTATGAATATATATTAATCCTTTAGAAAAAATGTATCTATATACAAAAATCTCCAAAGACTTTAACCCCTTAATGACCGGACCATTTTTAAATTGTCTTACCCTTAATGACAATGGCTATTTTTACATTTCTGCAGTGTTTGTGTTTAGCTGTAATTTTCCTCTTACTCATTTACTGTACCCACACACATTATTTACCGTTTTTTCTCGCCATTAAATGGACTTTCTAAAGATACCATTATTTTCATCATATCTTATAATTTACTATAAAAAAAATATAAACTATGAGGAAAAAATTGAAAAAAAACACACTTTTTCTAACTTTGACCCCCAAAATCTGTTACATTTCTACAACCACCAAAAAACACCCATTCTAAATAGTTTCTAAATTTTGTCCCGAGTTGAGAAATACCCAATGTTTACATGTTCTTTGCTTTTTTTGCAAGTTATAGGGCAAAAAATACAAGTAGCACGTTACTATTTCCAAACCACTTTTTTTTCAAAATTAACGCTAGTTACATTGGAACACTGATATCTTTCAGGAATCCATGAATATCCCTTGACATGTATATATTTTTTATTTTGAAGACATCCCAAAGTATTGATCTAGGCCCATTTTGGTTTATTTCATGCCACCATTTCACCGCCAAATGCGATCAAATAAAGAAAATTGTTGACTTTTTCACAATTTTTTCACAAACTTTAGGTTTCTCGCTGAATTTATTTACAAACAACTTGTGCAATTATGGCATAAATGGTTGTAAATACTTCTCTGGGATCCCCTTTGTTCAGAAATAGCAGACATATATGGCTTTGGCATTGTTTTTTGTTAATTAAAAGGCCGCTAAATGCCGCTGCAAACCACACGTGTATTATGCCCATCAGTGAAGGGGTTAATTAGGGAGCTTGTAGGGAGCTTTTAGGTTTAATTTTAGCTTTAGTGTAGTGTAATAGACAACCCAAATTATTGATCTAGGCCCATTTTGGTATATTTCATGCCACCATTTCACCGCCAAATACGATCAAATAAAAAAACAACTTAAATTTTTCACATTTTTAGGTTTCTCACTGAAATTATTTACAAACAGCTTGTGCAATTATGACACACATGGTTGTAAATGCTTCTCTGGGATCTCCTTTGTTCAGAAATAGCAGACATATATGGCTTTGGCGTTGCTTTTTGGTAATAATAAGGCCGTTAAATGCTGCTGCGCACCACACTTGTAATATGCCCAGCAGTTAAGGGGTTAATTAAGTAGCTTGTAGGGTTAATTTTTAGCTTTAGTGTAGAGATCAGCCTCCCACCTGACACATCCCACCCCCTGATCCCCCCTGACCCCCCTCAAACAGCTCTCTTCCCTCCCCCACCTCACAAATGTCAGCACCATCTTAAGTACTGGCAGAAAGCCTGCCAGTACTGAAATAAAAATCATTTATTATTTTTTTTTATTTTTTTTCATACAGTCTGCAGTAATGGATCCCCCCTTACCCCACAACCTCACTGATCCCCCCCATACATCTCTCTAACCCTCCCCCTCTACCTGTTTGCCTCCATCTTGGGTACTGGCAGCTGTCTGCCAGTACCCAATTTGCCCCCCAAAATAGTTTTTTTTTTTACTTTTTTATATGAAAGATTTGTTTTCTGTAGTGTAGCTGGCCCCACTAAATAATCTACATCCCTCCACCTCCCAGATCCCTTACTAAACAACGCAGATCCCCCTGCATCTGTCTTTTTTTTTTTAACTTGCGATCATATTTTGGTCCATATTGACATGATAGCATCATGCAGTTGCTGCAGATTTGTCGGCTGCACATCCATGATGCAAATCTCCCGTTCCACCACATCTAAAAGGTGCTCTATTGGATTGAGATCTGGTGACTGTGGAGGCTATTTGAGAACAGTAAACTCATTATCATGTTCAAGAAACCAGTATGAAATGATTTGAGCTTTGTGACATGGTGCATTATCCTGCTGAAAGAAGCCATCAGAAGATGGGTACACTCTAGTCATAAAGGGTCAGCAACAATACTCAGGTAGGCCTTGGCATTTAAATGATGCTCAATTGGTACTAAGGGGCCCAAAGTGTGCCAAGAAAATATCCCCCACACCATTACACCACCACCAGCAGCCTGAACCGTTGATACAAGGCAGGATGGATCCATGCTTTCATGTTGTTTATGCAAAATTCTGACCCTACCATCTGAATGTCGCAGCTAAAATCAAGACTCATCAGATCAGACAATGTTTTTTCCAATCTTCTATTGTCCAATTTTGGTGAGCCGGTGCGAATTGTAGCCTCAATTTCCTGGTGTTAGCTGACAGGAGTGGCACCCAGTGTGGTCTTCTACTGCTGTAGCCCATCTGCTTCAAGGTTCGACATGTTGTGCGTTCAGAGATGGTATTCTGTATACCTTGGTTTTAACAAGTGGTTATTTGAAGTACTGTTGCCTTTCTATCATCTCGAACCAGTCTGCCCATTCTCCTCTGACCTCTGACATCAACAAGGCATTGTCATCCACACAACTGCCGCTCACTGGATAGTTTCTCTTTTTCGGACCATTCTCTGTAAACCCTTGAGATGGTTGTGGGTGAAAATCCCAGTAGTTCAGCAGTTTTTGAAATACTCAGACCAACCCTTCTGGCACCAACAACCATGGCTCGTTTAAAGCCACATAAATACTTTTTTCTTCCCCATTCTGATGCTCGGTTTGACCTTCAGCAAGTCGTCTTCCCCACGTCTAGATGCCTAAATGCATTGAGTTGCTGCCATGTGATTGGCTGATTAGCAATTTGTGTTACCAAGCAATGGAACAGATGTACCTAATAAAGTGGCTGGTGAGTGTATGGAATGCACATACCTGGTGTAATAGACCTTTTTCACAGCAGTCATTTTGACATAAAAAAATAGTAGGACAAATACAGGTGATACCAATTAAATTAATTAGGGTTCCATTACATTTAGGTTTACGAAAGCCAGGTTCCTGGTATTGCTCAAGTGTAAGGGGATGTCACACTAAATACTTGCCACTTTAGCCTATAGAAGCTGCTTTTTCAGATTTTTTCCAGTTGTTTAATACTGCATACAAATATCCTGTATTTTTTCGTTGTATTCTAATAAAGAGACTGAGAAAAAACGTATATATGGTCATTAGAACTTTGCTAAAACAACAAATCTAATGGTGGCCTAAGACTTTTGCACAGTACTGTGTATATATATATATATAAATCAGGAAAAAGGAATGCACATCCAGACTGGACCGGGTACACATCCCGTGACTCATAAACAGGCACAGCTTTAGTTGCTGTCATACTCACATAAAGCTCCACTATCTACAGAGTCACAGGCAGTTAACCCCGGGCCTGCCAGGGTGCAAGTCCTTTAGGGAGAATTAAAAAAACAGACAATACAACACACATAAAGTCCAGTACTCACTCACAAGCTCTCAGCTAGGATTAAAAAGCAAAATTGGAAGAGTTAGTTACCACATTTGGCCAAATTGGACAAGCTCAGGCACCACATCAAGGTCTCTTCCAAGTGCCTGAGTCCCTAATACAGCCCCACAACTGCAGCCATGCACACTATAAACAATATAAAAAATGCAAAGCATGATATTATAGCATTTCTACAACAATGTATACCTCAACAGAATATTCACTCCTACAAAATGTACATTGATTTTATATACTTAAATAAATAATGAAAAAAAGGAAAGAAAAAAGGGAAAAGTAATAATGAATCTTAATATATAAAAGTGTATATATATATGTAAATATGCAACACGAAATGCTGCTGACAAAATGATGTTAAACAATATTAACAGCATGGCTAGACTGATACAGTATTTTGTAAATCGCCTCATTATGTTAATGACAGACATATTATATTCATCATTGCTTAAAGAAATCACATATGCAATTATTCTCAGACATACCATACACACATATATATATATATATATATATATATATATATATATATATATATACACTCATGTAAATCTATTTTATAAAATCCCATTACATGCATGTAGGGTTATTTTTATCATTTAGTGATAGCCATACTAATGGCATATGTCCCTATAATAATGTTATATAATAGACATTGTTCTAAATATGTGTGTAGATAAATTAGGTCAAATCTGAGTATATGATCTCAAAAAACTAGTAGGAAAGTATTAATGAATAATAGAGTAATAAAAAAAAAAAAGACTATACAATTTACATTACTACACTTAGATTAACAAACATAAACAAAAGGAGAGACGCACCCTGCCCATGAGCACAATCAGTTAGAGTTGCACTTTTATACAGTGAGCTACAGTTAGAAAGGCTCTCAAGCTTACAATTTTAAGGATTACACATGGGATTCACTTCCTAACTACTAGGAGGAGGAAAAGATTCCCAAAAACTTTCAAGAGCACTTTATCCCTCACACCTCACTGGTATGATGCTCCTGAATTTTGTTTGAGAGGGGTTCTCATACTGATCTGAGGCCCATAATTCCCCTCAGAGAAATTCTGCTGACAGTCAGAGGGGAGATTGGAGTATGGGGCAGTGACACAATTACTCCTGGTGAAGGAGTAAGTCATAAGCCTGCAGCAGGTGTAATAGATGGGTTTCAGGGTTTTATGGACTCCCTGTAGAGGTGCGCTCAAGGAAGCAAATGTCGGATAAAAAGTCCAATCGAGTCCAATAAACGGCAGCTCTTCCAAATGTTTGGGGTACGACGAGCGAATCTAGATTGAAGGTAAGAAGGCGCCAGACATAGGGTAATATTGTTACAAACTGCAAACACGCTCAGGTAACATATAGATGGAATACTTACAAACGCAGCGGCACCAAATTGTGCCTAGTGAAGCAGACCGGGACCTCAACCGTCGCCCGGAAGACCAACCAATGGCGTGCACCAAACTCCCGCAGTCACGTGAGTGTTGAAGCCAATCAACGATTCTTTGGGCTATAGAAACGCCTATATTCTTCCCTATACAATTCTGTATGCGATTGCAGTGCCGAAAATAACTTCTCTGGCTCCGCTGTCATCCACTGCAGTGTGATCTGGCTTAGACAGCCTCTGCAGAGTTAGGTGTCAGTGAGGGCTGCCGCAAAACAGCTTCGCTGCGGAATCTGTTGGCGCTCTACAAATAACCGATAATAATAATAATAATAATACTTTACTGCACACTTAAGCTTATCCCTCTCTTCAGCATTTCTATTTTGACATCTCTGGTCGAGAGCATCGGCATCATTAAAAGGGGGAATTTGCACAAGAGGGGGAGCTGATGAGCACTCTCCTGGCACGCTCACATTTTTCTTTATTGCTCCTTATTTTCTCTGTGCATTATCCTGTCAAATGTAAGGAAAGGAAACCCAGAATATGATAGGCAGTCTGTATTGTATTAACAACAAAAAGGTATCAAATAAAGTGCAAGGTGCTAAAAAGAAACTCTCAAATTCCTTGGTATATCACTCATTCACTCGCTCCAGCGTGGACAATGGAGATCTCACTCACCCAATCCAATGGAGAAGGTGGGTATCGCCATTCGCGGCTGTAGATTCAATCCGGACGCCTCTAAGGGGGCTCGGCCCAATTCCGGCCAATGGAACACACTCTGGAACGAGGCAGAGATCCCTTGCTCCGCCTCAACTTATTCCAGACACTTGTTCCTCCGATAGAATACAGTATCCCTCCGCCAGTGACGTAGTGAAAAACAGTTCCTGCTTGCAATAGGGAACTGCCAAATGTAGAAAAGCACACAATGCAATCCTCTTTGAAGAGTATAAGCTCGTAATGCACAGCAGGAAACAGCCAAACTCCGGACAATAGTAGCTTGAAAAGAGAAAGTGGAGGCTGTTTCCTTAAAATTAATTCCTTTATTTATTCAGTTTAAAACCGGCAAACACAGCAAGGATAGGGTATGGTGTAGAAGGCGCAGCACAGTCTGGCTTACGCGTTTCGGATGAAATCCGTAGTCATAGCCTACTGTGCTGTGCTCCACACCTGCTTAAAACTAGTTAAAACAAATGTGATTGGTGCACACATAAAAAACAACGCCTTCAAGTTTAACCAATACCAACAGTGTATAAAATTAACCCACTGGTGTCAGAACCGCACAATCTAATACATTGCCTGAGCCCATACAACCGTAATATACACACTGCAATAATTATGTCAATAACCAACATAGTGGTATACATCGTAGACAAAATGTCAAATACTAAGGGTTAGTAAGTAATTAAATGTTATTAAAAATTCTAATGCCCAGATAGTGCGTATAGGAGTCTCTATTAATATATCCTCGATATGTGAGAGTTAAATCATTACTCTTATCCTATCTAATGCACTAATGGGCAACAGAATTCAAACAATACCCTAAGTAAAGAATACCACAATAGATGCTATCATGTGTCAAAAATAAATAAATGTATAAACAAATTATAAAAATATTATAAACATGCAATAAGCAAATAATTCTAAATGAGGAGTAACCTGTCAAATACTGTATGAATTAAAGATATCTAAACAAATTGTCATCATAATGATATATGGTAGAAAATAACAAGCTAACAAATAGCGCCTCCCCATAAAGTAATCCAATGTGATATGATACAGGTTGAGCACACATGACCATCCGATGAGTCTTAAATTATAATATACAAGGAGATCTATAGGTAAATGTATTGCGAAATACCATAATATTTATTCCCACAGGTTCATTACGTCATATCTTGAATTTAGACCATCAGGCACCCGAGTGCCTAAGGTAAAAATCCAAAAGGCTTCGCGTCTGGCGAGCAATTGGTCCAGATTACCCCCCCTAGCAGGTCTAGAAACTTTCTCAATAGCACACCATGTGAATCCTTTAAGGTTGTTATCATGGTAGACTCCAAAGTGTTGTACTATTGGAGTCGTGGATCTCTTAGTGGAGAAAGAGGAGAGATGTTCCCTAATTCTAGAGTTCAGGTCTCTGGAGGTGAGTCCCACATACTGAATCTGGCACAATGTGCATTCAATCATATAGACTACCGATTCCGTTTTACAATTCATACAAGAATTGATTTTGTAACTTTTCCTCGTTCTTACACTCACAAATTCCTTAGTCACCTTGGCATAATCACAGGGCTTGCACTTCCTGTGACCGCATCTGTACATCCCAGTATGTACCAACCATGATCCCCTCTCATCTTTGTCAGTTTTTAGCAGGGTGGGCGAAAGAATAGAACCCAATGTGGGGCTTTTCCTGTAGGCACATCTGAGTCCTTGTCGGACTGTGTCAACCAATTTATCCTCAGCCTTCAATATTGGAAAATGTTTCCTGATAATCTCACATACCTGAGGATATTGGGTACTGTGTGTTGTAACAAAAGTAATTCCCTGTTTGGTTGTACTGTGCTTATTTTTAGTTTTCAGTAAGCTCTCTCTCGGTATTACTTGTACAGATTCTCTAGCCCTTTTGATCACTTTTTTGGGATACTTTCTCTCTTTTAATCTCATCTCCAATCTTTCTGCCTCCCTGCAAAAGTCCTCATTGGAGGTACAGTTCCTTTTAATCCGGGTATATTCACCTTTTGCAATAGCATAGGGAACATGTCTGGGATGACAGCTTGTTCCTAAGAGTAAGGAGTTCCCTGAAATGGATTTTCTGAAAATCCTGGAAAGTATTTTGCCATCGGAACTGCCCTCCAATGTAATATCCAAATAGTTAATTGAACTCTGACTTGCTTCAAAAGTGAAGCTTAGTCCAATGTCATTATGATTCAGATAGTCAATGAATCCCTGAATGTCAGACTGATTACCCGACCAGATGAAGAGAAGATTATCCTGTCACACAGGCATTATCTGAAGTGTTCCGTGTTTGGTTTCAGTGAGCGTACTGTATGTGCTGTGTTAGGAACACTTCAGATATTGAACACTCTCCCTTGCCCACAGAAAGTGTCGACAAGTGGTCATGGCAGTGATGTTTAGCTGATGTAGCGCTCCCTATTATATCCTATGGGAGACACATGGCCACTCACCGGCACTTTGCAGATTTGCCCCCTTTTTTAGAAAATATTGATAGACCGGTGGACTGTGAGGTCAATGACACCAGAAAGGCACAACCCCTTCTATACTCATTCAACTAATTTTAATCTCTTCTGCCCCTTAATGCCCCTCTGACTACTTCTGTACCCATCACTCCCCCTGATATAACGATTACTTCTTGCAGTTGCAAGCTCGCTTGATTGAGTTTGCACTTCCAGGACTCCATAGTTGCATTTACAGCATCATAACTAGAGCCTAAAGTATGAACAAGACCCCTTTTTTCATATATTTGCAAACACAAACACTTAAGAACCCCAAAATAAGTAACGCAAGTGTTAATTTTTTTATTTTTTGTCTTAAAATTGATTTTGCAGATTTGAAAGAAATGCTTAAAATAAAAAAATAAAAATACAGAGCTGCTATTTCATGTTTTTTTTGTGAATTAGCAGATATACTCGTCTTTTATAATATAAGTAAATAATTCCGTGCAGATGTCAAGCAGGATGTTTTTATACCAAAACATTTGACTATAAAATCATTCTTTCATGATAGCATTAGATTGTTAAAAAAATATTAATTTGCATTTAAATTAAAATACTATTAATAGAAAATAAGCTGATACAATTATTTTAATTAAAGGACCAGTCAACACATTAGATTTGCATAATCAACAAATGCAAGATAACAAGACAATGCAATAGCACTTAGTCTGAACTTTAAATGAGTAGTAGATTTTTTTATAACAAATTTCAAAGTTATGTATATTTCCACTCCCCTTGTACCATGTGATAGCAATCAGCCAATCACAAATGCATATACGTATAGTCTGTGAATTCTTGCACATGCTCAGTAGGATCTGGTGACTCAAAAATTGTAAATATAAAAGACTGTGCACATTTTTATTAATGGAAGTAAATTGGAAAGTTGTTTAAAATTATATGCTGTATCTGAATCATGAAAATTTTATTTAACCTGAATGTCCCTTTAAAGATTTCTTTCCTGTTATTTTTAGCAGTACTTTTAGATAGATTTCATGAGAGCATTTAAAATATCCAATCACTGCCATTGTCATTTTTACAATGACTAATTTAATCAGAATTTGTTTTCTTTTTTTTTTCAGGTTACAACTAAGGAATGTTATTAAAGCATTATCAATGATACATACAATTGAGAAAATTAACAACTCAACCTTTTTACCAGGAATTACATTGGGTTATGAGATATATGACTCCTGTTCTTATGTTGAAAAAGCCATTCAGTCCACAATAAAATTATTTCCTGAGTTGAATAAAATGAACAACAATTCCCAGTGCAATAATACAGAAATAATACCTTCAGTTAAAGCAGTTATAGGAGAAATATATTCAGAAATCTCAGTTGCTGTTGCAAGGATTCTAAGTCTTCACTTCATACCTCTGGTACGTATAATTTGAATATATAATTTTTCCATTGGAAATGCTCATAAGTAGGGAAATGCCTGAGTTTATGTGCTAAAAAACGGACTCTCTTCTACAAATCCTAATTATATAAAAAAATAACTAAATAAATTGGAGTAAGTTTATTAATGGTTGCACAGACATGATTCGCTGTAGACCTATGCTCTTTAAATATAATAATATAATATAATATTTTAGTTCAACATATGTTAACTATAAAGAAAATATGCATGTTTAAAGTTCTATATCTATCCATTTACTAACAAGATTATAAAATGTTTAATTCAACGTACTTGTAATCTCTGTTGGTTTGGGTACTTACTATGCTATATTTGTAATGTCAATGAAACTATAAGATACAGTACAGTCCTAGTTTTATTAATACAAATGTTTTAACAGTGTCTTAAAGGAATATAGTATACAACAAGATGTTGGATTGGGAAGGGCTCAAACGTGTACATATATATTTGTATAAATTTGTATGTGTGTATGTACATACAGTTGCAAGAAAAAGTATGTGAACCCTTTGGAATGATATGGATTTCTGCACAAATTGGTCATAAAATGTGATCTGATCATCATCTAAGTCACAACAATAGACAATCACAGTCTGCTTAAACTAATAACAGACAAAGAATGAAATGTTGCCATGTTTTTATTGAACACACCATGTAAACATTCACAGTGCAGGTGGAAAAAGTATGTGTACCCTTGGATTTAATAACTGGTTGAACATTCTTTGGCAGCAATAACTTCAACCAAATGTTTCCTGTAGTTTCAGAACAGACGTGCACAACGGTCAGGAGTAATTCTTGACCATTCCTCTTTACAGAACTGTTTCAGTTCAGCAATATTCTTGGGATGTCTGGTGTGAATCGCTTTCTTGAGGTCATGCCACAGCATCTCAATCGGGTTAAGGTCAGGACTCTGACTGGGCCACTTCAGAAGGCGTATTTTCTTCTGTTTAAGCCATTCTGTTGTTGATTTACTTCTATGCTTTGGGTCATTGTCCTGTTGCAACACCCATCTTATCTTCTGTTGAGCTTCAGCTGGTAGACAGATGGCCTTAAGTTCTCCTGCAAAATGTCTTGATAAACTTGGGAATTCATTTTTCCTTCGATGATAGCAATCCGTCCAGGCCCTGACGCAGCAAAGCAGCCCCAAACCATGATGCCCCCACCACCATACTTCACAGTTGGGATGAGATTTTGATGTTGGTGTGCTGTGCCTCTTTTTTGCCACACATACGGCTAGATTTCGAGTTTTGTCGGTAAAGACCCGCGTAGCTAACACTGCTTTTTTTCCCAGCACACCCTTAAGACAATACTGGTATTTAGATTTGTCTGAGGGGCTGCGTTAGGCTCAGACGTTAGGCTCAGAAAAGGGAGCGTTGAGCCTAATTTAGCTCCACATCAACCCTCAATACCAGCGTTGCTTACGGTAGCAGTAAGCTGGAAAAACATGCTCGTGCACGATATGCCCATAGGAAACAATGGGGCTGAGCTGGCTGAAAAAAAACCTTACATCTGCAAAAAAGCAGCGTTCAGCTCCTAACGCAGCCCCATTGTTTCCTATGGGGAAGCACTCTCTAAGTCTGCACCTAACACCCTAACATGAACCCCGAGTCTAAACACCCCTAACCTTACACTTATTAACCCCTAATCTGCCGCCCCCGCTATCGCTGACACCTGCATTATACTATTAACCCCTAATCTGCCGCTCCGTACACCGCCGGAACCTACATTATCCCTATGAACCCCTAATCTGTTGCCCCTAATACCGCCGACCCCTATATTATATTTATTACCCCTAATCTGCCCCCCCAATGTCGCCGCTACCTTACCTACACTTATTAACCCCTAATCTGCCGACCGGACCTCACGGCCACTATAATAAATGTATTAACCCCCAAACCGCCGCACTCCCGCCTCGCAAACACTAGAATAAATAGTATTAACCCCTAATCTGCCCTCCCTAACATCGCCGCCACCTACCTACAATTATTAACCCCTAATCTCCCGCCCGCAACGTCGCCGCTACTATAATAAATGTATTAACCCCTAAACCTAAGTCTAACCCTATCCTTAACACCCCCCTATGTTAAATATAATTTAAATGAAACAAAATAATATTCCTAAAATTAACTAAATTTATCCTATTTAAAACTAAATACTTACCTATAAAATAAACCCTAATATAGCTACAATATAACTAATAATTACATTGTAGCTATTTTAGGATTTATATTTATTTTACAGGCAACTTTGTATTTATTTTAACTAGGTACAATAGCTATTAAATAGTTAATAACTATTTAATAGCTACCTAGTTAAAATAACTACAAAATTACCTGTAAAATAAATCCTAACCTAAGTTACAAATACACCTAACACTACACTATCAATAAATTAATTAAATAAATTACCTACAATTACCTTAAATAAAAAAAACACTAAATTACAAAAAATAAAAAAGAATTACAAGAAGTTTAAACTAATTACACCTAATCTAAGCCCCCTAATAAAATAAAAAAGCCCCCCAAAATAAAAAATTCCCTACCCTATTCTAAAGTACCAAAGTAATCAGCTCTATTACCAGCCCTTAAAAGGGCTTTTTGCGGGGCATTGCCCCAAAGTAATCAGCATTTTATACCTGAAAATAAAAATACAATACCCCCCCAACATTACAACCCACCACCCACATACCCCTACTCTAACCCACCCAAACCCCCCTTAAAAAAACCTATCGCTAACCCCCTGAAGATCTCCCTACCTTGAGCCGAATTCTTCATCCAAGGTGCGCAGAGGAGGTCCTTGATCCGGTAGAAGTCTTCATCCAAGCGGCAAAGAAGAGGTCCTCCATCCGGTAGAAGTGTTTATCCAGGCGGCGTCTTCAATCTTCATCCGCGGAGCGGAGCCATCTTCAAAGGAGCCGACGCGGAGTCATCCTCTTCAAATGACGACTTCCTGACGAATGAAGGTTCCTTTAAGGGACGTCATCCAAGATGGCGTCCCTTCAATTCCGATTGGCTGATAGAATTCTATCAGCCAATCGGAATTAAGGTAGAAAAAATATGATTGGCTGATGCAATCAGCCAATCAGATTGTAGTTCAATCCGATTGGCTGATCCAATCAGCCAATCATATTGAACTCGCATTCTATTGGCTGATTGGAACAGAGCAGGCGGACAAGTTATGGAGCAGCGGTCAGAGCTGGATAATTCGGCCCCTAAATACACACACATATATGCACACAAATTGGATTTCAGGGTGGGACAAAGTGCGAACAACAATATCTTGTCATTTATGCACTGTTTACAAGTCATAATACAGCTTACACATTCAATCTAAAGGTATATATTTGTATAATTTGTATTACTTTTCTATACATAATACCATTAGACATATAGTACAGAACAGTAATTTAGAAAGGTAATAGTTTTTTTTAATAAATATAAACTAGCATTTGCTTTTTAGAACATAAACAAACCAAAGACTCAGGCAGAGAAGATTATAAATTACTGTAATTTTTAATAATTTTATGATAAAGTCTGGATTTTAATGATAAAGTCTGGATTTTTGAATAATACGAGATTTTGGAATTCTGGATTTGAGGGGTCTGTTAGTGTGTTGAGTCAGTTGCATTTGGCCAAAAATGGTTTAAGCCCAGAATCACGTCAAGGTCTCTCCCTTCCTGGGACCTAACCAGCAGCCACACAATGCATGCTTTCAAACAAACAAACTGAGAACCAACCAGAGTGACACAGGCCTTTGTCATTTCCCTTAGCACATACAAAACACAGAAATGGACTGCACTGCCAGCCCTGAATACTTACACACAGCTGTACAGTTTCAAGCAAATTAGGCAGCCTGGGTGACAAGCCCATAGGGAAAATTACAAAACAAAATTATCAATACAACACACAGAAAACCTAGTACTCTCTAGCAAGCACACAGTAATATTCAAAAACAGAAATAGGACTCTCCTTTTTGCCTTTAAAGGGACAGTAAAGTAAAAAATTAACTTTCATAATTCAGATAGGGCATGCAATTTTAAACATGTTTCCAATTTACTTTTATCATCAACTTTGCTTTGTTCTATTGTTTTTCTTTGTTGAATGCTAAACCTAGGTAGGCTCATAAACTGATTTCTAAGCTGTTGAAGGCTGCCTCTTATCTCAGTGCATTTTGACAGTTTTTCACAGTTAGACAGTGCTAATTCATATGTGCCATATAGGTAACATTGTGCTCTCTCCCCGTGGAGTTATTCATGAGTCTGCACTGATTGGCTAAAATGCAAGTGTGTCAAAATAACTGTATCTTAGATGCAAGGTAATCCCAGAGGTAAAAAGTGTATTAATATAACAGTATTGGTTATGCAAAAATGCAGAATAGGTAATAAAGAGATTATCTATCTTTTTAAACAATAAAACATTTCAAGCAGTCTTTCCCTTTATTACTGGGTGCCTATATCATATACCTTTAAAACACTGTTAATACATTTTTAATGAAGAAAACTTCAATACCTTATAATTTACATTTATTATTTATACATTTTTGTGAAATACTTTATTTGAATATATTATACATGTGCTTTTTTATACTTTTATTTTAGCCCTAACATTTTACTTCAAGTCTCCAGGTGCACTCAATTTTTCAATAGCTGTTATGTGTTGTGCTCACATGCAACACATATCTCACCACTTGTAATATGAGTGATGTTAGAGTGCCTCGCACTATCCATTGAAAGTATACAGGGAGTGCAGAATTATTAGGCAAGTTGTATTTTTGAGGATTAATTTTATTATTGAACAACAACCATGTTCTCAATGAACCCAAAAAACTCATTAATATCAAAGCTGAATAGTTTTGGAAGTAGTTTTTAGTTTGTTTTTAGTTATAGCTATTTTAGGGGGATATCTGTGTGTGCAGGTGACTATTACTGTGCATAATTATTAGGCAACTTAACAAAAAACAAATATATACCCATTTCAATTATTTATTTTTACCAGTGAAACCAATATAACATCTCAACATTCACAAATATACATTTCTGACATTCAAAAACAAAACAAAAACAAATCAGTGACCAATATAGCCACCTTTCTTTGCAAGGACACTCAAAAGCCTGCCATCCATGGATTCTGTCAGTGTTTTGATCTGTTCACCATCAAAATTGCGTGCAGCAGCAACCACAGCCTCCCAGACACTGTTCAGAGAGGTTTACTGTTTTCCCTCCTTGTAAATCTCACATTTGATGATGGACCACAGGTTCTCAATGGGGTTCAGATCAGGTGAACAAGGAGGCCATGTCATTAGATTTTCTTCTTTTATACCCTTTCTTGCCAGCCACGCTGTGGAGTACTTGGACGCGTGTGATGGAGCATTGTCCTGCATGAAAATCATGTTTTTCTTGAAGGATGCAGACTTCTTCCTTTACCACTGCTTGAAGAAGGTGTCTTCCAGAAACTGGCAGTAGGACTGGGAGTTGAGCTTGACTCCATCCTCAACCCGAAAAGGCCCCACAAGCTCATCTTTGATGATACCAGCCCAAACCAGTACTCCACCTCCACCTTGCTGGCGTCTGAGTCGGACTGGAGCTCTCTGCCCTTTACCAATCCAGCCACGGGCACATCCATCTGGCCCATCAATACTCACTCTCATTTCATCAGTCCATAAAACCTTAGAAAAATCAGTCTTGAGATATTTCTTGGCCCAGTCTTGACGTTTCAGCTTGTGTGTCTTGTTCAGTGGTGGTCGTCTTTCAGCCTTTCTTACCTTGGCCATGTCTCTGAGTATTGCACACCTTGTGCTTTTGGGCACTCCAGTGATGTTGCAGCTCTGAAATATGGCCAAACTGGTGGCAAGTGGCATCTTGGCAGCTGCACGCTTGACTTTTCTCAGTTCATGGGCAGTTATTTTGCGCCTTGGTTTTTCCACACACTTCTTGCGACCCTGTTGACTATTTTGAATTAAACGCTTGATTGTTCGATGATCACGCTTCAGAAGCTTTGCAATTTTGAGAGTGCTGCATCCCTCTGCAAGATATCTCACTATTTTTGACTTTTATGAGCCTGTCAAGTCCTTCTTTTGACCCATTTTGCCAAAGGAAAGGAAGTTGCCTAATAATTATGCACACCTGATATAGGGTGTTGATGTCATTAGACCACACCCCTTCTTATTACAGAGATGCACATCACATAATATGCTTAATTGGTAGTAGGCTTTCGAGCCTATACAGCTTGGAGTAAGACAACATGCATAAAGAGGATGATGTGGTAAAAATACTCATTTGCCTAATAATTCTGCACTCCCTGTAAATGCTAAAAAATGACGGCTGTGCTAGCATTTATCTGGTTAATATCTTTAACCATTGACTTGTGCACTGTTTCTAGCGCAGAGTCGTGTTATGAATAGCCCATCCTGTGCTATCAATACTGCTCCACTTGTAATCTAGGCCATTATCTTTTTTATATGAGGTCCCAAATAATACATCTCTGTTAAATAAAATTATTTTTAGTATTTTGTTATATTTTATATTTAAAACATACAGCACTACATGCATACACCTCTTCAATTTCCTATTTTTTTTATTAGCATTTGATTCATTTGAGCATTATTGTGTAATTGTATACAAAAAAATAAAATAATAAATAAATAAATATATATATTAGAATCAAAACATAGGGCCCCATGTATTAAAACATCACTTGGTTTGTTTCTCAATAAACTAACATACCCACCATTGCCTATGTGTCCGCCACTCATAGTTACTAAAAATACACTAAAAGCTATTTGCGTAAAATTCAACTGGAAGACAAGCGAATGAAAGATAACTCAGGAACTTTGATTGTAGAAAGGTAGTGCAGGATATCTAATTAGAGAAGTTCTGATTATATTTTGTATAACAACATCCAATAGGGATGGAACATACAGTACTCTCATCAGCTAAATAATGTTTTAGCTACAAAGTACTCGAGTACTTTGAGTTTCTCTTCAGCTCTTGGATGAAGAAGATCCCAATTGCAAGGAAAATACTTTTTATTGGAGAAAATGGATGAAGTGAATGCCCAGGGATTTTTTTAAAAAGGATATAGATTACTGCAAAAAAAGATTCAACAATATAAAAAATGTAACTGTCTAAACTGGCTTGGGAAAAAACTGTGCACTAAGGGTACAAGTAGAACCCAAGCTTATGTTGCTGATCTCCTAGACTATGAACAGAAGGTTCTTCAGCATCTAGGCGCGGATTTTATCAAGTGGATCTCAGAAGAATGGGACTGTGGAAGAATGTTAGAGGTAAATATTATACCGTAATATGTAACACAAAACTATAAGGCCACAATGTGCAATTTTGTCATAACTACTAATTAGGCTGCTTTTGAAGTGCATCATTTCAACTAATAACTAGTTTATTGCTGACATTACATTAATTATGCTTGCTATGCTCTCCTAATTGATTTGTGAATTGCATATATCTCTCTTAAATAGTAAAAGTACATTGTTTGGATGACTACATTCACTTCTTTCAATTAATTTAAGAATTTAAAATTGTATTAATATGTTTTGTAATGTATTAAATTATACTTCTTGCTCCATATATAAAAGTGTATTCATTGTTTTCTAATAATTCCCCAAATTACCTTGCATTTCACCATTGGTTTGATGGTGTTTACCATTATTTGATTATTATCTGCTTGATAGTAGACATGTGCATTTCGTTTCGTTCTGAATCGTCATTCGGCCAAATTTGTCAAATTCGGAGCTTTGGATCGATTCAAATTTCCGAATTACCCTAGCAACTAAACTAAACTAATCCGAATGCATTTGTAACGAATAAATCCAAATTAGCTTGGATTTATTTGTTACATTCGAATGGCCATGGACTAATCACAATTACACTAGTATTGTACAGTATATTAGGTTATATCACTCTGCTAGCTCTGTGCAGGGCACATTATGTAGCTGGTACATGTGAGGCTGGTACTTAGGTGGGATGTGCTGTGTATTATACTAGTATTATGTACTGTATATTAGGTTATATACCTCTGCTAGCTCTGTGCATATTGTGTAGCTGGTACCTGTGAGGTTGGTACTTATGTTGATTCAGAAGGGTTACACCTAATATACAGTACATAATACTAGTCTAATACACAGCACATCCCACCTAACATATACCAAACTTCTGAATTTACTAATTGAATCCGAACCGAATACATCCAAATTTATTTGAATCCGAAAGGAATACATTCGAATGTATTCGAATCGATCTGAAAACGAAATTCGAAAAAATCTGAATCGGTCCGAAACTAAACAAAACAAATGTTTCTGCCGCACACAAGTCTACTTGATAGCACAGCTATATTAGATGCAAATTTTAAATATTTATTTTAAACTGAAAAAATATATAAATCTGCTATCATATACTGTGTATATATATATATATATATATATATATATATATTTAGCTAATCACTTAAAATGTTTTGTTTTATTTTTTCCCAACAGATTACATGCATTTTTATCTAATTAGATATCCAAAATATCATTATCATTTGACTACACAACAAACACATAGCATTGCTTCAAAAGGGATTCCCATAATGAGATTAGAGTTCGTTCCTTCTTAAATGTAATATATATTTAACCTAATCCAAAATATTCCCTTTGTTAATTCAAAGTGAGTTAGGTATTTATACTTTTGGAAAGAAACTGGTTAAGCCTGTTGTTCAAGAAGTACATAATTGTGTCAAGTGTATCAAGTATTGATTATAATTGTGGGGTACGTTGTCATTTGCAAATTGCTTTGAGAATCTGTGACATAATTAGATTCATTTTTCTGTACTGTCGTTCCCCCATTGGATTTTTTTTTTTTAAGAAAAATCATTAACATCTAATATTTTTTCAAAGTGTAAATTAATTTATTTATTGTTATCATCAATTATTTCAGCACAGACTATGACTAGCAAAGACTGTACTTTTGCAGTTGGACCATCCCATAGTACAGTATAGTACAACTCGTGTGGACCTTCACATCCGTTGAGATTAAAAGGCAGTCTCAACATTCTCTGGATTAGTAAGAGGGTCCAATTTAACAATGTGCTGGCAGACATGATCCGATGTAGCGTGAATTGCTTGTGCCCCCTGCACATTAGCGGCCAATCGGCCGCTAGCAGGGGGTGTCAATCAACCCGATTGTATCCGATTGGGCGGACAAGCTGCTTCCTAACTTATTTTTCCGGCGAGACTAAAGGCTCACGCAGAAACTGCTGCATTCGCAGCATAATAAATCAGCCCCAGAGTCTCTCATCATCTGTAAACATATCAGACATAAGAAGATGCACTCCAGATATTGGTGCTGGAAGGGGAAGAGGTGAGTTATAATAATTTTTAAAGTTGTGTTAATGACAAATGGAAGTTTCACAATAACATGAAGTAAAATATTTCTAGTTTTCCTATTTGATAGTCTTTATCAATGAAGAGTGTTGTAAATATGATTTATAAATTGTGTATACTTATAAAACTAAAATCTAATTTATTTAATCTATTTTCATCTGTTAAGACTTTTTGAAGGCAAGTTAATGAATTTTTAAAAATGTAACCAATTATATTGCAAATTCTATAAATTATAATTTGTATTGAATAATTATATACTAGGCAGTAGTGTCTACTTAAAACAAACAAACAAACAATGTAAAAATTTAAATAATTATGAATTTGTTTTATCATGACCATTTTAATAGTTTTAAGGTGCAAAAGATACTAATGAAAAAGTAATGCGTCTAAATGTATAACTTTTTTAATATAAATAATAGCTATACATTCTGTTTATTCCAATGCAACTGTTTCGTCTGTTTAATCTAGAAAAAAAGAGCTGATATCAGCCACTAGCAGGGGAGTGTCAATCATCCCGATCGTATCTGATTGCAATAATTTAGTCCGCCACCTCAAAGGTGGCGGATGAGTTAAGGAGCAGTGGTCTTACGACCGCTGCTTCTTAACTTAAGTTTCAGGCGCCGGCGGACCTGAAACTTCGGGGGTAGATTGCATCCACTGCTTAATCAATCTACCCCTTAATCTCCAGCAATGTAAACATTTTGTTCACTGTAAGCGCAATCAAATCCTTGCCTAAGCAGGTAGTGAATGCAAACACCTTAGATACATTTTAAATCATATGAGCTAAAAGCAGAATTTAGGTTTGAAGTTTTTTCACTTAATTTTTCAAAGCACTTGGACTTGGTTGTATTATATAAGCTATTATAATGTTTATTATAAAAACAATTATTAAAATGTAATGAGCTGGGTGTTACTCTGTTTTATTACATAAACAATGACATATTTATTTAAGAAAATATACTAATGCAAACATACATGTGTCTCTGTCTATTGTAGTTGTTGACTCTCTGGGAAATTCACAGTTCAATATATTGAATGCAATATAAATAATTGTGTATATACATTTGTTTATATTCATACCCTTATAAAAATAAAATGACCTCTCTGACGAAGTGTGTTCTTACACACGAAACGCGTAAGAGGAACCTTGTTGCGCTATTTTGGGGTTATTTCCCGTATTTTGTACTTTCCTAATATTTTACAAGCACGAATTAAATGCATCACTTACTGCCTCAAACTGGTTTTCTGTTTCCTTTTTGATGTTTAAAAATTAAATGACCTTGTAGGTATACAACAGTCAACTGTCTGACCCCTTGACATAATGGAGTGAGCATCCTGTCTAACAGTAATGGTTATGCAGCATTACTCCTAGGGGTGAGTCTCAGAAAATGTGGAGGAAGAACCCCCTTTTTTTCTTTCTTAAAATCTGAAAAGAAAAAATGCAATTTTTTGTTAGAATACTAATTTTTATTTAATTATGTATTGTAGTGGATAGGGTCTTTTATAAGGACTTTAATGGTATTGTGGATTGCTACATGTTCTTTGTTTTCTTTTAAATAATTTTAATTATATATTTTTTAAAATACTTTCTTCTAAAGGTTTTGTTTATTAGTTCTATAGTTATTTACCATTGATACTTTTATAGTTGCATGCATACATTACTTCAATGTATACATTACTTCCTTTTTTGTTTAATAAATGCATTATGATTTTATACATTGTACCTAAAAAAACGTATTTAATTTCAGTTATTATTCATTGCACATATTGTACTTTGTACTAATTTAAATAGATTAGTGTATTTGTGTATTTTGCAATTGGAATATACTGGTTTATATGTATTACTGGTCTAGCCTTGAATAAATTGTTAGCTATAATGTAGCTGTGAAATAAATTATGACACCACTGTCTAAACATAATTCACAGATTGAATAACTTTATTTATCTTACAACTGTTTTCAAATATTTTTAAAAGACTCCTTATACTTTGGCTATCCCTGTATTAGATCACTATGGGCCAGATTACAAGAGGAGCGCTATTGTTAGCACAAGAAGCGTACGTGCGATCGCAAGATCATGATGTTATTTATGCTCCATATTACAAGTGGTGAGCTGTTTAACTTGCGGTTGTTTACTCTCCTCATTTTTCTATGGACGGTGTTGAGCAGCAATGTCTGCTCGTATTACAAGTTGAAAGTAAATGTGATTGCTAGAACGCAGTCGCATTTAACGCTCAAACATTTTATGTGACGTGAAACTTTACGTAAAGAATTTGGCTAAAGGAAACAGTTGCACTAAACTACTCTATTAACCCCTGAACTGTCACAACCCACAGGGCAAACTACTCCTTTACTCTATTAACCCCTAAACTTTAATGCAGGTACTGGGAGCCGAGTACACTAACCATCCTATCTGAGTGTCTGGTGCTCTGGCAAAAAGAGGAGCGGGTTAGCACTCTTTACAGAGCACGTTAAGGTTAGTATTAACCCCTTAAAAAATTCAAGGAAACAAAATGAATATTGATCATTTTCATCAGTATTTCTTCATTTCTTTTCATTTTCTTTGGTGCATTAATTCAGATTTTTGTTTCCTTAAATGAAAACAAAAATCAGATTTTCATCATGAATGTGTATTCGTGACAAAACATATGCATATTTCTAGTTCATCCTCCTCAACATCCTCTTCTCTACAATCTTGTTGGACACCGCAGACTCCTACCAAGTGTTTTAGAAAATACCTATCAATTAAATAACCTAAAATCTGCATTTCACCTACTGTAAATGGCTGTGGTTTGACATTTTCTATTTCTAGTTCTATGATACAAAAGCAAAAGAAAGATACACAGTCAAATAAAGAGAATAATCATGTGTAACAGTTTTGAAAATTATTGTAATACTAAATTATTGTGTTTCATTTATTGCTATTTACATTACAAAAATACAGAATTTTGTAATAAGTTACAAAAAGTTGTTTATTTCGTTTTGTTGTTATATGTGAGGTTTAGAAAGTTTAATTCGGTCAGTTTTTTTTTCATTTAGAAATTTCTAATTAGTGGTTTAAGTTTGTATTTGTTTCTTTTTGTTGCATTATGTTGTTATGATTGTTTATTCATGTAATCTAATAAACTGTAACTTATTTTAATAAATCAACTGACACGCTTTTTATAAAGCATTTGGGGCCTATTTATCAAAGGTCTTGCGGACCTGATCCGACAGTGGGGATCAGGTCCGCAAGACCTCGCTGAATGCGGAGAGCAATACTCTCTCCGTATTCAGCATTGCACCAGCAGCTCTTGTGAGCTGCTGGTACAACGCCGCCTCCTGCAGTCTCACGGCTAATCGACTGCCAGCAGGGGGTGTCAATCAACCTCGTAGTTGATCGGGTTGATTTCCAGCGATTCCTGTCCGCCTCATCAGAGCAGGCGGACACGGTTATGGAGCAGCGGTCTTTAGACCGCTGCTTCATAACTGGTGTTTCTGGTGAGTCTGAAGACTCACCAGAAACACTGGGCCCACAAGCTCCATTCGGAGCTTGATCAATGGGCCCCTTTGTCTTAAATCAGAGAAAAAGAGAGTGATCATAAAATTATAGTTAACTTTCGGCTAGATTTAGAGTTCTGCGGCCAAAGGGGTGCGTTAGCTACGCATGCTTTTTTTCTCCCGCACCTTTTAAATACCGCTGGTATTTAGAGTTCACAGAAGGGCTGCGTTAGGCTCCAAAAAGGGAGAGTATAGCATATTTACCGCCACTGCAACTCTAGATACCAGCGTTGCTTATGGACACGGCCAGCTTCAAAAACGTGCTCGTGCACGATTCCCCCGTAGGAAACAATGGGGCTGTTTGAGCTGAAAAAAAACCTAACACCTGCAAAAAAGCAGCGTTAAGCTCCTAACGCAGCCCCATTGTTTTCTATGGGGAAACACTTCCTAAGTCTGCACCTAACACCCTAACAAGTACCCCGAGTCTAAACACCCCTAGCCTTACACTTATTAACCCCTAATCTGCCGTCCCCGCTATTGCTGACCCCTGCATATTATTATTAACCCCTAATTTGCTGCTCCGTACACCGCCGCAACATACATTATAGTTATGTACCCCTAATCTGCTGCCCCTAACACCGCCAACCCCTATATTATATTTATTAACCCCTAATCTGCCCCCACAACGTCGCCGCCAGCTACCTACATTAATTAACCCCTAATCTGCCGACCGGATCTCACCGCTACTATAATAAATGTATTAACCCCTAAAGCTAAGTCTAACCCTAACACAAACACCCCCCTAAGTTAAATATAATTTAAATCTAACGAAATAAATTAACTCTTATTAAATAAATTATTCCTATTTAAAGCTAAATACTTACCTGTAAAATAAACCCTAATATAGCTACAATATAAATAATAATTACATTGTAGCTATTTTAGGATTAATATTTATTTTACAGGCAACTTTGTATTTATTTTAACCAGGTACAATAGCTATTAAATAGTTAATAACTATTTAATAGCTAAAATAGTTAAAATAATTACAAAATTACCTGTAAAATAAATCCTAACCTAAGTTACAATTAAACCTAACACTACACTATCAATAAATTAATTAAATACAATACCTACAAATAACTACAATTAAATAAACTAACTAAAGTACAAAAAATAAAAAAGAACTAAGTTACAAAAAATAAAAAAATATTTACAAACATTAGAAAAATATTACAACAATTTTAAACTAATTACACCTACTCTAAGCCCCCTAATAAAATAACAAAGCCCCCCAAAATAAAAAAATGCCCTACCCTATTCTAAATTTAAAAAGTTCAAAGCTCTTTTACCTTACCAGCCCTGAAAAGGGCCATTTGCGGGGCATGCCCCAAATAATTCAGCTCTTTTGCCTGTAAAAAAAAACATACAATACCCCCCCAACATTACAACCCACCACCCACATACCCCTAATCTAACCCAAACCCCCTTAAATAAACCTAACACTAAGCCCCTGAAGATCTTCCTACCTTATCTTCAGCATGCCAGGTTCACCGATCTGTCCACCGAAGTCTTGATCCAAGCCTCCGAAATCTTGATCCAAGCCCAAGCGGGGGCTAAAGAGTGACGTCCATCCTCCGGCTGAAGTCTTGATCCAAGCGGGCAGAAGAGGACATCCGGACCGGCAAACATCTTCATCCAAGCCGCATCTTATATGTTCTTCAATACGATGACGACCGGCTGATCTTCAAGACCTCCAGCGCGGATCCATCCATCTTCACCGACGACTTCCCGGTCATCCAAGATGGCGTCCCTCGAATTCTGATTGGCTGATAGGATTCTATCAGCCAATCAGAATTAAGGTAGGAATATTCTGATTGGCTGATGGAATCAGCCAATCAGATTCAAGTTCAATCCGATTGGCTAATCCAATCAGCCAATCAGATTGAGCTCGCATTCTATTGGCTGATCGGAACAGCGAATAGAATGCGAGCTCAATCTGATTGGCTGATTGGATCAGCGAATCGGATTGAACTTGAATCTGATTGGCTGATTCCATCAGCCAATCAGAATATTCCTACCTTAATTCCAATTGGCTGATAGAATCCTATCAGCCAATCGGAATTTGAGGGACGCCATCTTGGATGACGTCATTTAAAGGAACCGTCATTCGGCGAGAAGGCGTCGGTTGAAGAGGATGGATCCACGTCGGCTGAGAAGAAGATGGCTCCGCTCCGCTCCGGAAGAAAGAAGATTGAAGATGCCGCTTGATAGAAGACTTCATCCCGATGATGGACTTCCGACTTCAGCCCGATGATGGAGTTCTTCAGCCGCCGCTTGGATCAAGACTTCGGACCCTCTTCTGGACCAATCGCTGAACCTGGTGAGGTGAAGACAAGGTAGGGAGATCTTCAGGGGCTTAGTGTTAGGTTTATTTAAGGGGGGTTTGGGTTAGATTAGGGGTATGTGGGTGGTTGGTTGTAATGTTGGGGGGGGGGGGTATTGTATGTTTTTTTTTAAACAGGCAAAAGAGCTGAATTATTTGGGGCATGCCCCGCAAAGGGCCCTTTTCAGGGCTGGTAAGGTAAAAGAGCTTTTCTATTTTAATTTTAGAATAGGGTAGGGCATTTTTTTATTTTGGCGGTCTTTTTTATTTTATTAGGGGGCTTAGAGTAGGTGTAATTAGTTTAAAATTGTTGTAATATTTTTCTAATGTTTGTAAATATTTTTTTTATTTTTTGTAACTTAGTTCTTTTTTATTTTTTATACTTTAGTTAGTTTATTTAATTGTATTTATTTGTAGGTATTGTATTTAATTAATTTATTGATAGTGTAGTGTTAGGTTTAATTGTAGATAATTGTAGGTATTTTATTTAATTTATTTATTGCTAGTGTAGTGTTAGGTTTAATTGTAACTTAGGTTAGGATTTATTTTACAGGTAATTTTGTAATTATTTTAACTAGGTAGCTATTAAATAGTTATTAACTATTTAATAGCTATTGTACCTGGTTAAAATAATTACAAAGTTGCCTGTAAAATAAATATTAATCCTAAAATAGCTACAATATAATTATAATTTATATTGTAGCTATATTAGGGTTTATTTTACAAGTAAGTATTTAGTTTTAAATAGGAATAATTTATTTAATAAGAGTTAATTTATTTCGTTAGATAAAAATTATATTTAATTTAGGGGGGTGTTAGTGTTAGGGTTAGACTTAGCTTTAGGGGTTAAAAAATTTAGTAGAGTAGCGGTGAGCTCCGGTCGGCAGATTAGGGGTTAATACTTGAAGTTAGGTGTCGGCGATGTTAGGGAGAGCAGATTAGGGGTTAATACTATTTATTATAGGGTTATTGAGGCGGGAGTGAGGCGGATTAGGGGTTAATACATTTATTATAGTAGCGGTGCGGTCCGGTCGGCAGATTAGGGGTTAATTATTGTAGGTAGGTGGCGGCGACGTTGGGGCGGCAGATTAGGGGTTAATAAATATAATATAGGGGTCGGCTGTGTTAGGGGCAGCAGATTAGGGGTTCATAGGGATAACGTATGTGGCAGCGGTGTGCGGTCGGCAGATTAGGGGTTAAAAAATTTTAATAGAGTGGCGGCGATGTGGGGGGACCTCGGTTTAGGGGTACATAGGTAGTTTATGGGTGTTAGTGTACTTTAGAGCACAGTAGTTAAGAGCTTTATAAACCGGCGTTAGCCCAGAAAGCTCTTAACTACTGACTTTTTTCTGCGGCTGGAGTTTTGTCTCAGCCACGACTCTAAATACCGGCGTTAGAAAGATCCCATTGAAAAGATAGGATACGCAAATGGCGTAGGGGGATCTGCGGTATGTAAAAGTCGCGGCTGCAAAGTGAGCGTTAGACCCTTTCATGACTGACTCTAAATACCAGCGGGCGGTAAAAACCAGCGTTAGGAGCCTCTAACGCTGGTTTTGACGGCTACCGCCCAACTCTAAATCTAGGCCTTTGTGTTTGTAAGCAACTAAATGTTTTATTTCTTGAAAATGTTTGCGGCTTGTGAGAATTTAAAGTTAACATTAGTGTTCATTGCTAAAACTATAATATAGAAGACAAATGTGTATAAAAATCCACACACACAGTTTTTCAAGTATTTGTTAAATGCATGGTTCCATTTTGGCATGAACTATACACAAAATGACAACTCTTGAACTTAATCGTAATCTAGAACAAGTATTTGTAACTGGGAATTCAATAAAATATGCACTGTTGTGAACGAGTTTGGACTTGCATGGAGGACCATTCCCTATGAAAAACCCATTCAATATTGGGTGATCTTGTTTAAGAGTTTCTTGGAAAGATTCTAAGCACAAGCAGCAAGACAAAGGGAATGTGATTTACAATTTTAAAGAAGTGAAAATTCTGTAAATAAATGTATATTTTATGTTTTACATAGAAACTTGCAGTTGCCATTTTGTGTACAGTTCACTACAAAATGGAACCGGGCCTTTGACAAATACTAAAAAAAAAAATTGTTTAAAAACAATCCTTTTTTTTCAAATGATCATGTAGCTATAGAAAAACAGTTTACAGTCTGACCATCCACATTACCTAACAGATTATTTTAGATGGTTTAGCAGTGGTGTGGATGGAAACAGATTGCAATAATAAACTCTGAAAGCTCCAATCTCCTTTAAAAATCCAATTTTAATATTGCCTGTACTGTTAGTGACAATCACAATAGTTCGAGTGAGAAATGCAATCAAATTTGAAATATGAAATATAAGATCATGACTTTTGTAGATGTAGGTTTCCTGAAGTGAGTTTTCCTGCAGATCACCTTTACATGATATCCCTTGTACACGATATCCTGTTTTCATATTTACGTATGTATATGTACCTATACATTTGTACCTATAGATATGTAAATGTATAACCTGTTAACTGTGTACAGTCTATCAAACAGAAATGAATGGAGGTGTAATTAATCAATACCACGTATGTTAGGAAACCATTTCAGAGTGTTTAACATAGGTGCAATGTAAATGACTGGAAATAGCCGTGAAAAAGTCTAATAGGTGGCTGAAAAGTTTCTCTGAGGTCTTATCAAATGTCAAATGTCTGCTGCTCATTTAAAATTGCTATTTAAAAGTGTTTTTGCATTGTCCTTTTATTATGCACTTGCTGATTATACAATTCTTCTGTATTTAATGGTCCTGTAACATAAGCAGGATATGCTGCCTTTTGTGTGAATGAAATGTATGATAACCCAAGTTAAGTATTTTACTTAAACATATCTTTCTCTATCCTTTAATTTTTAGTAAAATCCTGACCAGCCAAATATAATATTCATGTGGGGCTGTATACTATCTGTATTTTTAAGGAGTAGGAATTATTATTTATTCTCTTTTACATGATAGTTTCACTGCCATTTTTGTACATTATGTAGCACCAAGAACATTAGGCATGTTGGCTATCATATAAAAGTTGGACTTAAAGGGACATTGAACACTAGATTTTTCTTTGAATACATTTTTTGTAGATGATCCATTTATAAAGATCATTGTGTAGTGTTTTTGTAAAAATGTATAGTTTTGCTTATTTTTAAAGAACATTGTGCTGATTTTTGGACTCCTAACCAAGCCCCACAGTGCTAGATGTATACACGCATTTGCAGGCTCCTGTTTATGTTATTTTTCTTTTCATATGCAGGGAAGGGGGGAGGTGGGAAGTTTCTGCTCTTTTTGTTTACCCAGCCCCTTTCAGTGGGTGTTCCAGACTACCTCATCAACAGTGCTAAACTGAGAGCTTCTAAGTAAGTTTTTAAAAGGTTTTATACTTAAAATTTAGATCAGTATCTGTACATATTCTTCTTTACAGTAGTGTCTATTACATGCAGTTATATAAAAATTGATGTATACTGTCCCTTTAACCACTTGCTTCTCATAAGGTGTGGTAGGTAAGCAGATGTACCATGAAAAAATAGCAGTGTATTCAATACAGTCCTCAGATAATGGGAAAAAAGTCTACTGGCTCATTCCGTTAATAATGCTCAAAACTCACTGGAATAACCCGGTAACAAAAAATAAGGGAAAAAAAGAGTATAGCTTCAAGAGTCCAGGGATGGTCTGACAGCAACCTCATTGACTAAAGAGCTTCACATACCTATCTATCTATCTATCTATCTATCTATCTATCTATCTATCTATCTATCTATCATCTATCTATCTAGTTTCATCTCAGGTGCAGCAAATTACATTTTAGAAGCATTTTCATTTCATATTTGAATGGGAGCTTGTGAAGAGTATTTGAATCCTATGTTTAAAGGTGCTATAGTTCCTGCTTCTTATGTCTCTTTGACTCATTCCTACTGTGTAGATTCACTGCTTATTTTTCCCTCCCTTACTACTCTATCAGATAAAAAGTGTACATATTTCAGATTTGTATGTGTGTGTGAGTGTTAGGCATTTTGTAATTTTGTACACATAAAGAATATAAGTTTGTATGTAAATGTATTATATGTAAAATTTGTGTACTGAAAAAAATCAACACTAGTATTAAAATCGATCAAAAACCACATAAAACACAGTTTTACATGAATTTGAGATATTTTTCTAATGTTACAATTTTTACATGTTCCATTCATTAAACACATTTTTTAATTTGATAAAATGTTACTTAAATTACACTATTAAATTATGAAACTTGAACTCAAATTAAAAAAAGATCATCAAAATATTTAATTTACAATTGCAATGAAGTGATAATGAAGTGAAAATTATATTAAATTATTAACGGACTGTATGACAGCCATCATCTGCAGTTGAAGGGGTTAAATAGAGCTGCTCCTGCCAACAGCAGTGAGAATGCACTATAGCCCAAATTCTCCTACAGTGAGACATGTTGTAATAGCGCATCTTGATGCTATCAGTGAGACCCGCACTGTTACAGGGCCAAAAAACCCTTAAAGTGATTGTAACGTTTAAAGAATTAAAGCCAAGTTTTTAAAAATACTATTACATTACTATATATTCATTCATTCAACTTTAAAAAAACACTTTAAAAAAAAAACTACCTTTTTATTATGGTGAACAGAACGCCAATGCTCTTCCCGCTTCTCCTTCTGTATTTTGTATATCAATGACGAAGCTTCCTCCAATTGTTACGTGCACCCATTGGCGTACAGCTCATGGGGCATGACACGTGACATACAGGGTACATCCATGTCATTAAGGTGTTAAATGAGGCTGAAGGTCATTATTGATATTCTATTAATTAACATTATTCATTGTTCACTCATGTGCTTTAAAGTTTTTGTTTACTTGTGTTTTTTTTTTTTGCAACTACAAAGAGAATATATTCTATGCCTTTACTATTTCTTTAGGGTTACTTTATATTTTGAAAAGTCCAAAATATTCTACAGCACCAGGATATTAAACAAAACTTTTATTGGAACATCAGAGTCATCAGATAAACATGCAACATTTCGGGTTAACAACCCTTAATCATGCAGATTACTATCCTGGTGCTGTGGAATATTTTGGACTTTGTAAATCTTGGGGTGTCTGCAGTAACCCCCTCCTACCTGCCCAGGACAAAGTGGTGATGTCCTGTGTCTATTTGTGATTGTATTTATTTATATTTTTTAACAGTTTATTATAGTTGAACATAGAAGACAATCTCAGGCAAACAGGTGCTCTGCTTTCACTGTTACTAGATAAATAAATCAGTTTCAGGTAAAAAAAGATTTATATAATTACATTCTGAGAAAAAGAGAGATTAATCAGGAATTATAGCTGTATAAAACATACTTTATGTAAGAACTTACCTGATAAATGAATTTCTTTCATATTGGCAAGAGTCCATGAGCTAGTGACGTATGGGATATACAATCCTACCAGGAGGGGCAAAGTTTCCCAAACCTCAAAATGCCTATAAATACACCCCTCACCACACCCACAATTTAGTTTAATGAATAGCCAAGTAGTGGTGGGGTGATAGAAAAAGGAGTAAAAAGCATAACAAAAGGAACTGGAAATAATTGTGCTTTATACAATAAAATCATAACCACTATAAAAAGGGTGGGTCTCATCGACTCTTGCCAATATGAAAGAAATTAATTTATAAGGTATGTTCTTACATAAATTATGTTTTCTTTCATGTAATTGGCAAGAGTCCATGAGCTAGTAACGTATGGGATAGCAATACCCAAGATGTGGAACTCCACAGAAGAGTCACTAGAGAGGGAGGGACAAAAATAAAAACAGCAATTTTCAGCTGAAAAAATTAAATCCACACCCAAAATAATAAGTTTTTCTCATAAATGCAAAGAAAAAACTTAAAACATAAGTAGAGGAATAAAACTGCCTGTAGAACTTTTCTACCAAAAACTGCTTCGGAAGAGGCAAATACATCAAAACTGTAGAATTTAGTAAATGTATGCAAAGAAGACCAAGTTGTTGCTTTGCAAATCTGATCAACTGAAGCCTCATTCTTAAAAGCCCATGAAGTGGAGACGGATCTAGTAGAATGAGCTGTGATTCTCTGAGGCGGGGTCTGACCCAACTCCAAATAAGCCTGATGAATCAAAAGCTTTAACCAAGATGCCAAGGAAATGGCAGAAGCTTTCTGACCTTTCCTAGAACCAGAAAAGACAGCAAATAGACTAGAAGTCTTCCTGAAATCTTTAGTAGCCTCCACATAATATTTCAGAGCTCTTACAACATCCAGAGAATGTAAGGATCTCTCCAAAGAATTCTTAGGATTTGGACACAAAGAGCGGACAACAATTTCCCTATTAATGTTGTTAGAATTAACAGCTTAGGTATAAATTTAAATGAAGTCCGCAAAACTGCCTTATCCTGATGGAAAATCAGAAAAGGAGACTCACAAGAAAGAGCAGATAATTCGGAAACTCTTCTAGCAGAAGAGATAGCCAAAAGGAACAACACTTTCCAAGAAAGTAGTTTAATATCCAAGGAATGCATAGGCTCAAAAGGAGGAGCATGTAAAGCCTTCAAAATCAAATTAAGACTCCAAGGAGGAGAAATTGATTTAATGACAGGCTTGACACGGACCAAAGCCTGTACAAAACAGTGAATATCAGGAAGCTTAGCAATCTTTCTTTGAAACAAAACAGAAAGAGCAAATATGTCCCTTCAAGGAACTTGCAGACAAACCTTTATCCAAACCATCCTGAAGAAACTGTAAAATTCTAGGAATTCTAAAAGAATGCCAGGAGAATTTATGAGAACACCATGAAATATAAGTCTTCCAGACTCGATAATAAATCTTCCTGGAGACAGATTTACGAGCCTGCAACATAGTATCAATCAATGAGTCAGAGAAACCTCTATGACTAAGCACTAAGCGTTCAATTTCCATACCTTCAAATTTTATGTTTTGAGATCCTGATGGAAAAATGGCCCTTGAGACAGAAGGTCTGGTCTTAAAGGAAGTGGCCAAGGTTGGCAACTGGACATCCGGACAAGATCCCCATACCAGAACCTGTGAGGCCATCATGGTGCTACCAGAAACACAAACGATTGTTCCATGATGATCTTGGAGAGCACTCTTGGAAGAATAACTAGAGGCGGGAAGATATAAGCAGGTTGGTAAAACCAAGGAACTGCTAACACATCCACCGACTCCACCTGAAGATCCCTGGACCTGGACAGGTACCTGGGAAGTTTCTTGTTTAGATGTGAAGCCATCAGATCTATTTCTGGAAGACTCCACATCTGAACAATCTGAAAAAACACATCTGGATGAAGCGACCACCCCCCCGGATGTAAAGTCTAACGGCTGAGATAATCCGCTTCCCTATTGTCTTCACCTGGAATATGTACCGCAGAAATTAGACAAGAGCTGGATTCCACCCAAGAAAGTATCCAAGATAATTCTTTGATAGCTAGGGAACTGTGAGTCCCACCCTGATGATTGACATATGCCACAGTTGAGATGTTGTCTGTCTGAAAACAAATGAACGGTTCTCTCTTTAACAGAGGCCAAACCTGAAGAACCCTGAAAATAGCACAGAGTTCTAAAATATTGATTGGTAACCTCACCTCTTGAGATTTCCAAACCCCTTGTGCTGTCAGAGATCCTCAGACAACTCCCCAACCTGAAAGACTCGCATCTGTTGTGATCACAGTCTAGGTTGGATGAACAAAAGAGGCCCCTTGAACTATACAATGGTGATCTAACCACCAAGTCAGAGAGAGTCGAACATTGGGATTTAAGGATATTAATTGTGATATCTTTGTATAATCCCTGCACCATTGATTCAGCATACAAAGCTGAAGAGGTCTCCTATGAAAATGAGCAAAGGGGATTGCGTCCGATGCTGCAGTCATGAGACCTAAAACTTCCATGCACAAAGCTACTGAAGGGAATGATTGAGATTGAAGGTTCCGAGAAGAGTCATGGACAGAGTCATGGACACTGAATCTATCTGGAAACATAAAAAGATGACCCTTGTCTGAGGAATCAAGGAACTCTTTGGTAAATTGATCCTCCAACTATGTCTTTGAAGAAACAACACTAGTTGATTCGTGTGAGAATGTAAAGACTGAGCTAGTACCAAGATATCGTCCAAATAAGGAAACACCGCAATACCCTGTTCTCTGATTACAGAGAGTAGAGCACTAAGAACCTTTGAAAAAATCATTGGAGCTGTCGGTAGGCCAAAAGGAAGAGCAACAAATTGGTAATGCTTGTCTAGAAAAGAGAAACCGATAGTGGTCTGGATGAATCAGAATATGAAGATATGCATCCTGTAAGTCTATTGTGGACATATAATGACCTTGCTGAACAAAAGGCAGAATAGTCCTTATAGTCACCATTTTGAAAGTTGGCAATCTTACAAAACAATTCAAAATTTTCAGATCCTGAACTGGCCTGAATGAATTTTCTTTCTTTGGGACAATGAACAGATTTGAATAAAACCCGAGAACCTGTTCCTGGAACGGAACTGGTATGATTACCCTTGAAAACTCTAGATCTGAAACACACTTCAGAAAAGCCTGAGCCTTCACTGGATTTATTGTGACGCATGAGAGAAAAATATCTTCTCACAGGAGATCTTACTCTGAATCCTATTCAATACCCTTGAGAGACAATACTCTGAATCCAATGATTTTGGACAGAATCTGCCCAAATGTTTTGGAAAATTTTTAATCTGCCCCCCACCAGCTGAGCTGGAATGAGGGCCACACCTTCATGTAGACTTGGGGGCTGTCTTTGGTTTCTTAAATGGCTTGGATTTATTCCAACTTGAAAAAGGTTTCCAATTGGAACCAGATTCTTTGGAGGAAGGATTGGCTTGGAAAGAAAGAAATAGTAATCTAGACTTAGATACCATGTCAGCATTCCAATATTTGAGCCACAAAGCTCTTCTAGCTAAAATAGCTAAAGACATAGATCTAACATCAATTTTGATGATATCAAAAATGACATCACAGATAAAATGATTAGCATGTTGAAGCAAGCGAGCAATGCTAGATAAATCAGGTTCTGTTTCCTGTCGCGCTAAGCTTTCCAACCAAAATGTTGATGCAGCTGCAACATCAGCCATAGAAATGGCAGGCCTGAGAAGATAGCCAGTATATAAATAAGCGTTTCTTAGATAAGATTCAAGTTTCCTATCTAAAGGGTCTTTAAAGGAAGTACTATCTTCCATAGAAATAGTAGTACGTTTAGCAAGAGTAGAAATAGCCCCATCAACTTTGGGGATTTTTCCCAAAACTCCAATCTAACTGCTGGCAAAGGATAAAACTTTTTGAACCTAGAAGAAGGAATAAAAGAAGTACCAGGCCTATTCCATTCCTTTGAAATCATATCAGAAATAGCATCAGGAACTGGAAAAACCTCTGGGGTAACCACCGGAGTTTTATAAACAGAATTTAAACATTTACTAGTTTTAGTATCAAGAGGACTAGTTTCCTCAATATCCAAAAGTAATCAACACCTCTTTTAACAAGGAATGAATATACTCCATCTTAAAGAGATAAGAAGATTTGTCAGTGTCAATATCTGAGGTAGGATCTTCTGAATCAGACAGATCCTCATCATAGGAGGATAATTCAGTATGTTGTCAGTCATTTGAAATTTCATCAACTCTATGAGAAGTTTTAAAAGACCTTTTACGTTTATTAGAAGGCAGAATAGCAGACAAAGCCTTCTGAATCGCATCGGCAATAAAATCTTTTAGATTCACAGGGATATCATGTACATTAGATGTTGAAGGAACAACAGGCATTGTACCAGTACTGATGGATACATTCTCTGCATGTAAAGTCTTATCATGACAACTATTACATACCATAGCTGGAGATATAATCTCTGCTAACTTACAACAGATACACTTATCTTTATTAGAACTGTTATCAGGCAGCAGGAATCCAACAGTGGTTTCTGAGACAGGATTAGATTGAGACATCTTGCAAATGTAAGAGAAAAAAACAACATATAAAGCAAAATTATCAATTTCCTTATATGGCAGTTTCAGGAATGGGAGAAAAATGCAAACAGCATAGCCCTCTGAGCATAGAAAAAGGCATGGAGCATATAGGAAGTGGGGAATAAATAAAGAATTTATTTGGCACCAAGTATGATGCACAACGCAAAATTAAATTTTTTGGCACTAATAACATCCGGAAATGAAGCAACTTGCGTCATGGCAGACGCAACCTTGTGCAAGGAAACCTGGCATCAACGAAGACGCCAGAAATGACGAATTTGCGTCACCAAACGTACCTTCGCGCCAAAAAATTCTCGCGCCAAGAATGACGGAATAAATATCAGCATTTTGCGACCTTGTGAGCCTAGTTTTGCCCGCGAAATTAATGAAAAAGCAGTCAATTTGAAGAAAAGACTATACCCCAGGTAAGAAAAAATAACTTCCTAAATATATTTACCCAATTTTGAAACTGATAGTCTGCGAAAGGAAATATACATAAACCTGACTCATGGCGAATAAAAGTACAATACTTATATTTAGAACTTTATATTAATACAAAGCCATCTGAATCACATCGGCAAAAAAATCTTTTAGATTCACAGGGATATCGTGTACATTAGATGTTGAAGGAACAACAGGCATTGTACTGGTACTGATGGATACATTCTCTTCATGTAAAAGCTTATCATGACAATTATTACATACCACAGCTGGAGATATAATATCCGCTAACTTACAACAGATACACATATCTTTGTTAGAACTGTTATCAGGCAGCAGGAATCCAACAGTGATTTCTGAGACAGGATCAGATTGAGACATCTTGCAAATGTAAGAGAAAAAACAACATATAAAGCAAAATTATCAATTTCCTTACATTGCAGTTTCAGGAATGGGAAAAAATGCAAACAACATAGCCCTCTGAGCATAGAAAAAGCAAAGGAGCATATAGGAAGTGGGAAATAAATAAATAATTTTTAAGAAATATATATTTAAGAAAAAATAACTTCCTAAATATATTTTCCCAATTTTGAAACTGATAGTCTGCAAAAGGAAATATACATAAACCTGACTCACGGCGAATAAAAGTACAATACATATATTTTTAGAACTTTATATTAATACATAAAGTGCAAAACCATAGCTGAGAGTGTCTTAAGCAATGAAAACATACTTACCGAAAGACACCCATCCACATATAGCAGATGGCCAAACCAGTACTGAAACAGTTATCAGTATAGGTAATGGAATATGAGAGTATATCATCGATCTGAAAAGGGAGGTAGGAGATGAATCTCTTTGACTAATAACAGAGAACCTATGAAAAGATTTCCCGCAAGGAAAACCATAGAATTCAATAGGTGATACTCCCTTCACATCCCTCTGACATTCACTGCACTGTGAGAGGAATCAGGCTTCAAAATGATGAGAAGCACATATAACAGAAGAAAATCAAGCACAAACTTACTGCACCACCTCCATAGGGAGGCAAAGTTTGTAAAACTGAATTGTTTGTGTGGTGAGGGGTGTATTTATAAATTATAGGCATTTTGAGGTTTGGGAAAGTTTGCCCCTCCTGGTAGGATTGTATATCCCATATGTCACTAGTTCATGGACTCTTGCCAATTACATGAAAGAAATTAGGGCTAGATGAACCTGGAAGCCAAGGCATCAAAAGCATCTAGCATCTAACATCTAGAATTTGGATTCTTATGCCTGGGAAAATTGCCCATCACATCCTGTACAGTTACAATTACTTCCTCCGTGCTTCCTTCTCACATTTCCTGTCTAGAGTGGAGCTCCAGTCTGCAGCCTTTGCCTTTTAGAGTCCCATGTGGAGGCCTAATGTCTATGAAGGGAAAGTGCCACGTTTTCTATGTAAATGTTCTAGGCACACTGTGTCACAGATTCCAATTGCCCAGATTACAAGTGCAGCACTATTAATGGTGCAGAGTGTGCTATTAATATTGGGAGCCTGCTCTATGAATAGCAGACAATCTGCTATTACAAGTGAATGGTTAAACAGAATTACCACAGAATGTTTAGCGAGGACAGCATCTCTTTTGCATGCCATATCATTTCAAATAATGGTACGGCCATACTAAACACAGCTCAAATAACATGTTGTGAGTTATGTGCTGTGCACGAACACAACACATAAGAGCGCTAAAATAGTTAGCATAACTAGAGAAATTGAGGCCTATTTATCAAGCCGTCAACTTACTTGCATTCGCCGGCACCAATACGCTTGCCTGACATCGCCTTACATCGTGACCGTGGACCAGAATACGCTCTCCATATTTATATAAAAAGTTGTCAAAAAGCCGCGCACCAAGTACAGGGCGATGAGCAGCGGACTGTTGTTAACTAAACAGTCATCGATCTCACTGCTATTCGGCTTTTTCACAGCTTTATTTATACCCTGTCACTAAACACCGCCACTATACTAAACTGTAACCTCTATCCCGCCGCTCCTGGACCCCGCCGCAACTAAATAAAGTTATTAACCCCTATCCCGCTGCTCCCCGACACCGCCGCAACTCTAATAAACGTATTAACCCCTAAACCTCTGGCCTCCCACATCACTACCACTTACTAAACCTATTAACCCCTAAACCGCTAGCCGCCCACATCGCCATATACTAAATTAACCTATTAACCCCTAAACCTAACAACCCGCTAACTTTATATTAAATATTAACTCATTCCTATTTATAATAAATTTAAACTTAACTTTAGATTTAAATTAACTATATTAAACTATAATAAAATAATAATTAATCTACCCTAACTGTTATACTAAAATTACATTAAACTATATTAAACTAATAATTAATCTACCCTAACTGTTATACTAAAATTACATTAAACTATATTAAACTAAAAAATAATCTACCCTAACTATTATACTAAAATTACATTAAACTATATTAAACTAATAATTAATGTACCCTAACTGTTATACTAAAATTACATTAAACTATATTAAACTAAAAAATAATCTACCCTAACTGTTATACTAAAACTACATTAAACTACAAATTAAATTAAATATATTATATATTTAAAAACCTAACCCTACTCAAATAATTTAAATCTACTATTACAAATTACAAAGTTACCAAAAACTAACAACTAAGTTACAAAATACAACAAACACTAAGTTACAAAAAAAAAAAAAAACACTGTTACACAAAATAAAAAATAAATTATCAAAGATTTAAACTAATTACACCTAATCTAAGAGCCCAATGAAAATAAAAAAGCCCCACCCAAAATAAAAAATACCCCTAGCCTACAATAAACTGCCAATGACCCTTTAAGCTCTTTTACCTGTAAAAAAAATAATACAAGCAGCCCCCCCAACAGTAAAACCCACCACCCACACAACCAACCCCCCAAATAAAAACCTAATCTAAAAAACCTAAGCTCCCCATTGCTCCCCATTGCCCTGTATAGGCATTGCCCTTAAAAGGGCATTTAGCTCTTTTTCAAAAGCCCAAACCCTAATCTAAAATTAAAACCCACCCAATAAACCCTTAAAAAAGCCTAACACTAACCCCCGAAGATCCACTTACAGTTTCTGAAGAGCCGACATCCATCCTCAATGAAGCGGCAGAAGTCCTCATCGAATCCCGCAGAAGTCTTCATCCAGATGACATCTTCTATCTTCATCCATCCGGCGTGGAGCGGCTCCTTCTTCAAGACATCTGACACGGAGCATCCTCTTCGTTCAACGTCTTCTTTACAATGAATGTTCCTTTAAATTACGTCATCCAAGATGGCGTCCCTTAGATTCTGATTGGCTGATAGAATTCTATCAGCCAATCGTAATTAAGGTTGAACAAATCCTATTATGTATCTTAGTGTTTATTTTTTTTTTGTAACTTAGTGTTTGTTATTTTTTGTAACTTAGTTGTTAGTTTTTGGTATAATATATTTAATTTAATTTGTAGTTTAATGTAATTTTAGTATAACAGTTAGGGTAGATTAATTAATAGTTTAATATAGTTTAATGTAATTTTGTATAATAGTTAGGGTAGATTAATTATTAGTTTAATATAGTTTAATTTAAATCTAATGGTAAGTTTAAATTTATTATAAGATAGGGATGATTTAATATTTAATATAAAGTTAGCGGGTTGTTAGTTTTAGGGGTTAATTGGTTTAGTAAGTGGTAGTGATGTGGGAGGCCAGGGGTTTAGGGGTTAATTACTTTATTTAGTTACGGTGGGGTCCGGGAGCGGCGTGATAGGGGTTAATACTTTTATGTAGGTGGCGGCGGTGTCGGGGAGGAAGATTAGGGGTTAAGAACACAATGTTGGTGGCGGCGGTGGCGGACTGAAGATTAGGGGTTAATAACATAATGTAGGTGGCGGCGGTGTAGAGGGCGGCAGATTAGGGGTTAATAAGTATAATGTAGGTGGCGGCGGTGTTGGGGTGGCAGATTAGGAGTTAATAAGTATAATGTAGGTGGTGGCGGTGTCGGGGAGGCAGATTAGGAGTTAATAAGTATAATGTAGGTGGCGGCGGTGGCGGGCAGCAGATTAGGGGTTAATAAGTATAATGTAGGTGGCGGTGGTGGCGGGCGGCAGATTAGGGGTTAATAAGTATAATGTAGGTGGCGGCAGTTTAGGAGTTAATAAGTATAATGTAGGTGGCGACGGTGGCGGGCGGCAGATTAGGGGTTAATACGTATAATGTAGGTGGCAGCAGTGTAGGGGGTGGCAGATTAGGGGTGTTTAGACTCGGGTTACTTGTTAGGGTGTTAGGTGTAAATGTTACTTTTATTCTCCCCTAGGAATCAATGGGATATCGAGCAGCAGCGAACATAAGCTTTCGCTGCTTTCAGACTCCCATTGATTCCTATGGCATCCGCCGCTTCCAGGGCAGCGGATTGAAAAGCAGGTACGCTGGTCCGGCATAGCCGTGAGCGTATCTGTTAGCAGTTTGTTAACTAGCAAAAGTAGTCAGATAGTGCCGAATTTGCATTCAGAACATCTGTAGTGACGTAAGCATCAATCTGTGTTGGACTGAGACCGGCGGATCGTATTTTACGTCACAGATTTCAACTTTTGCCGGTCTGTAGACTTTGATAAATAAGGGGAATCAGGCTCTCCACAATAACGCTGCGGAATTCCAGCGTATTTGCGGTTGACGGCTTGATAAATATCCCTCCTTAAGTAAAGTGTTAGGGTTAGAATATCAGTTCATTAAAACAAAACATATTAAAATTAAAAAGTATTACATTCACATATATATACATATTAAAAGTAAGATATACTGTATGTTTAATTTTGAAATAAATGCATAAAAGTTATTTTAAAGTGATCTAGAATATGACAAGGTGTTTGATTTAGAAGGGCCAAAAGTATATTTACAGACATACAGTATATATACATATAAACACACTTGAATACATATATAGACATATATAGAAGTGCATTGGCGCCCTTTTGCAGTCAAATAGATAAAAAAAACATTTACGCACTATTAGGCTGTTTTTACTATATTGACTTTGACAGGGGAATCGAGATCTTGTAAATTGGACTTTTTGCTCACATCAGATTAGCGCACAAGTGAAAACATTTTACTTATAACTTGTAATATGAGCACTACCTGATGCGCGCAAAAACCTTACTTCTAGTGGTGTTAGCGTGCAATTAGGAGGGCTAAATAACGCTCCACTTGTAATCTGGCCCTTAATGTGTAAATTAACTAAACTATCACCTAGATTACGAGTTTTAAGCGCTATAGAGAAGTTAATTTACGTTAAGTTACGTTATTTAATTTCCTATAGCGCTACCATTACAAGTTTTCAAACATATGCCTTTTGCGTGTGATATGGTTGCGTTGAGCTCCATACTGCACACAATCAGATCGCTGCTGAGACGTGCTTGTGCATGATTTCACCATAGACATCAATGGGGAGAGCCGGCAAAAAAAAAAAAAAAACACCTGCGATTGTGGAAACAAAAGTTCCGTAACACAGCCCCATTGATGTCTATGGGGAAATAAAAAATACAGTTTAAACCTAACACCCTAACATAAATCCTACGTTTAAACACCCCTAATCTGTCAACAGAATGAGAGCTGCTTATATCCTATTTGCTGATTTGAATAGTCAATAGGATTTTAGCAGCCCTAATTCCTATTGGCTGATTCAAATTTTTCAGCCAATAGGAATGCAATGGACACCATCTTGAATTGCGTCCCTTGCATTGAAGATTCAGTGTACAGCGGAGACCATATAAAGAGGATGCTCTGCGCCGGATGTCTTCAGGATGGACCCGCTCCACGCCGGCTGGATGAGAATGCCCATACAAATGCCCTTTTCAGGACAATAGGGAGCTTAGGTGTTTTAGATTAGGTTTTTTTTGGGGGGGATTGGTTGTGTGGGTGGTGGGTTTTACTGTTGGGGGGGTGTTTGTATTTTTTTTTTACAGGTAAAAGAGCTGATATCTTTGGGGCAATGCCCCACAAAATGCCCTTTAAGGGCCATTGGTAGTTTAATGTAGGCTAGGGTTTTTCTATTTTGGGAGGGCTTTTTTATTTTGATAGAGCTATTAGATTTGGTGTAATTCTTTTTAATTTTTGATAATTTGTTATTTTATTTTTCGTAATTTAGTGTTTGTTTTTATAATTTAGTTAGTTTTTATTTCTGTAATTAGATACTTTTTGTAATTTTTAGAGTAGTGTTAGTATTTTTATTGGTAGTTTAGTTTTATTTAATTGGTAGTTAGTTTAATTTTGGTTTAATAATTATTATAGTTTAATTGTTAGTTTAAAAATATTTTTTTTTAATTTGACAGGTACGTTTTAATTTAATTTAACCTAGGGAAATTGTAATTTTAATATAAAGTTAGGGGGTCGTTAGGTTTAGGGGCTACTAGTTTAAATTAGTTTCTTTTGTTGTGGGGGATTTCGGTTTAGGGGTTAATAGTTTATTTTAGTATATTTCATTTTGGGGGGCTTGCGGGTTAAGGGTTAATAGGTTTATTATAGCGGTGGTGTGGGTGGATGGCAGATTAGGGGTTAATAATAGTTAAATAGTGCTTATGATGTGGGAGAGCGGTGGTTTAGGGGTTAATAAGTTTATCATAGTGGCGACAGTGTTGGGGAGCGGCGGAATTGGGGTTAATACATTTTTTAGTGGTGGCGATATCGGGAGTGGCAGCTTAGGGGTTAATAAATTTAATATAGTGTTTGCGATGTGGGAGGGCTCGGCTTAGGGGTTAATAGGTAGTTTATGGGTGTTAGTGTACTTTGTAACACTTTAGTTATGAGTTTTATGCTACAGCTTTGTAGCGTAAAGCTCATAACTACTGACTTTAGATGGCGGTACAGATCTTGTCGTTTTAGGCTGTAACATTAGCTTTTTAGCCGTACTGCAAAACTCGTAATACCGGCGCTATGGGAATCCCATGAAAAAACATACGCCTAGATTATGAGTCTTGTGTTAGGCTTAAAAAAACAGAGTTCAGAGGTCCCAGCGCTGCTTTTTAACGCCCGCCGGTATTACGAGTCTTGAAATGACAGGCTCATTGTTTACTTTTTCAGCCAGACTCGAAAATACAGCAAATCCACTTACGTCACGTATCCTATTTTTTCAATGGGACTTGCATAGCTCTGGTATTACGAGTCTTCCAAACAGTGAGGGGTAGACCCTCTCCTGTCAAGCCTGGTACCGCATTTTAAAGTCAGTAGTTAAGAGTTTCACACTACAACGCCGTAGCATAAAACTCTTAACTAAAGTGCTAAAAAGTACACTGACACCCATAAACTACCTATTAACCCCTAAAGCGAGGTCCCCCCCAACATTGCAAACACTAAAATAAAAATTTTAACCCCTAATCTGCTGAACCGGACATCGCCACCACTATAATAAATATATTAACCCCTAAACCGCCGCACTCCCAACTTGCAAACACTAGTTACATTTTATTAACTCATAATCTGCCGTCCCTAACATCGCCGCCACCTACCTACATTTATTAGCCCCTAATCTGCTGCCCCCAACGTCGCCGCCACTATATTAAAGTTATTAACCCTAACACCCCCTAACTTAAATATAATTTAAAATAATCTAAAAAAATAACTACAATTAACTAAATTATTCCTATTTAAAACTAAATACTTACCTATAAAATAAATCCTAAACTAGCTACAGTATAACTAATAGTTACATTGTATCTAGCTTAGGATTTATTTTTATTTTACAGGCAACTTTGTATTTATTTTAATTAGGTAGAATAGTTATTAAATAGTTATTAACTATTTATTAGCTACCTAGTTAAAATAAATACAAATTTACCTGTAAAATAAAACCTAACCTAAGTTACAATTACACCTAACACTACACTATAATTAAATTAATTCCCTAAATTAACTACGATTAAATACAATTATCTAAAGTACGAAAAAAACAAACACTAAATTACAGAAAAAAATAAAATAATTACAAGTTTTTTAAACTAATTACACCTAATCTAATCCCCCTAATAAAATAAAAAAGCCCCCCAATATAATAAAAAGCCCTACCCTATACTAAATTACAAATAGCCCTTAAAAAGGCCTTTTGTGGGGCATTGCCCCAAAGTAATCAGCTCTTTTACCTGTAAAAAAAGGTACAATACCCCCCCAACATTAAAACCCACCACCCACACACCCAGCCCTACTTTAACCCCCCCCAATTCCTCCTTAATAAAACCTAACACTAACCCCTTGAAGATCACCCTACCTTGAGAAGTCTTCACCCAACCGGGCCGAAGTCCTCAACGAAGCTGGGCGAAATGGTCCTCCAGAAGGGCAGAAGTCTTCATCCAGACGGCATCTTCTATCTTCATCCATCTGGCGTGGAGCGGGTCCATCTTCAAGACATCCGACGCGGAGCATCCTCTTCTTTCGACGTCTTCTTACTAAATGACGGTTCCTTTAAGTGACGTCATCCAAGATGGCGTCCCTTCAATTCCGATTGGCTGATAGAATTCTATCAGCCAATCGGAATTAAGGTAGAAAAAATCCTATTGGCTGATGCAATCAGCCAATAGGATTGAGCTGGCATTCTATTGGCTGTTAAAATCAGCCAATAGAATGTGAGCTTAATCCTTCAGGGAAGATTTATCAAATGTCAGGTGGACATTGATAAATGCCGTCAGCATACGCTGTCTGCATTTATCATTGCACAAGCATTTCTGGTGAAATGCTTGTGCAATGCCGTCCCTCGTAAGACTCCTGCTTCTTAACCTAAGTTTCTAGTGAGCCGGAAGGCTCGCGCGGAAACAGCAGCATCCGCTGCTTAATAATTATACCCCTTCATCTTGAGGAATTTTATCTTTGCTACTACATTTTACATTGAATAGATTTAAGCCTCCATTGATTGAAGCCATCATCTGTTTCATAAAGCACAACAGCTAAAGCTGAACGACTGTTCGTCTTTGCTCTGTCTACATCTGGCACCTTAATGCTCACTGTACATCCTTCTTCAGCTTTTGGGTGCTTAGAGTCAGACATTTTTTTTATTATTTTTTTTCTGTATCGCTAAGCCAGACATAGCTCCATAATGTTGATTTTCAATATAGACAGGTGTGAGCGCCAGTAGTTTCCTGTGAGCATACAATGTAGATTAATTTGTTATTCAATGTTTTAGGTTGCATTTCTGATTCTTTATTATTCTGTACATTGTTCTTTGATATATTTTGGGAGTTGCATATGTTTGCCCGGAATATATTAGTGATTATACTACTCTTTTTCTATAATATGATATAAATATTTACAATGTATTATAAATTTAGAATTTTATTTTTACAATTTTTTTTATTTTCAACACAAAAGAAATTATGCTTTTTATGTAGGTAATACAGATTTCTAGATCTATATATTTTAAACTCAACATTAAGGTTTGGTTTGACATAATAATAAAATATTATATTACATATATACTACAAGGGCAGACATTAGGCCCGAAACATGTCTGGCTGCTGTTGTTTGTACTTAGGCTTGTAACTGAATTTTCATGTTTTTACATGCAAAAGATTTTAACCTTTTTTCCAAAATAAAGTTAGACATATTTTTTTACTTTTTTTTTTTTCTTCTTTTTTTGTCCGGAGATATGGATATGCAGAGTGTGTGTGTGTATATATATATATATATATATATATATATATATATACACGGCTTGAAATTTCAAGTGGTCTAGGGGTTCTGGACAACTTAGACTTTTTTCTATCTTTAACATTGAGTGGACTACTACTTTTTCCTTCTGGACTAGTAGCCTTTAACCCCTAACTAGTATACCATAGTGATATTTTTCCACCCTTATATATGTGTGTGTGGATTTGTATGTGTATAATTACTGTATATATATATATATATATATATATATATATATACGTGAACATACATATGTATACACACATACACAGTTATACACTTGCCCCATAGAAGACTATGAGGTGAGGGATCAGTCCTCCAAATGTTAACGCAACTGAGGCTTTTGCTCCAAGCACAAGAATAAGAGTGCAATTGATTTAACTACTAATATTTTTGCTCTCTACTTGTAGTCTGGTCGCATGTGTAAGGAGATGTCCCTTGCCTTTTATACTTAGTCTGAGACTTCCCTGTGACTTATAGCGATTTTGTCTAGCGCCTTAAATGAACAGATACCTAGGCTGTAGGACGTTAGCACTTTTAACAAAGCTTTTCTTGAAAAGTAACTCTGTTGAAAGATAAAGATGATTCCAGCTGCATAAGGTAAACCTTAATGGTGTTTTTATTATATCAAGTAAAGTTATATTTTAACTAATGTTTTTTTTTTAGTAAGCTCCAATTACATTATATCCTGGGATCCTGCAAATAATATCAGCTACTAAAGCTATACAAATAGCAAAAAAATATATATATTTATTGTTCGTTTCCAACTCAGAACCAACAAATAACACGTTTGTACTAACTAAAGCAAAAGCCAGATAATTATTAATGTTAACTGTTTAACTCTTAAGATACCCATGCATAAAATCCACAAAAGTGGTATGCCAAGAGTGACAGAAATAAATATATATATCCATATATTTTTACATATTCAAATAGCATATATACACATATATAAACATATTACTTATGCACAATATTTCATAAATTCTACAGATTGGGATAAACACTCTTTCTCTTGTAAGGTGTATCCAGTCCACGGATCATCCATTACTTGTGGGATATTCTCCTTCCCAACAGGAAGCTGCAAGAGTATCACCCACAGCAGAGCTGTCTATATAGCTCCTCCTCTAACTGCCACTACCAGTCATTCTCTTGCAGCTCTCAACAAGAAAGGAAGTAGCTAGAGAGATGTGGTGTTTTTATTTAGTTTATCTTCAATCAAAAGTTTGTTATTTTCAAATGGTACCGGAGTTGTACTATTTTAGCCTCAGGCAGAAAGTAGAAGAAGAGTCTGCCTGTGGTCTTTGATGATCTTAGCAGGTTGTAACTAAGATCCATTGCTGTTCTCACACATTACTGAAGAGAGAGGTAACTTCAGCTGGGGGAATGGCGTGCAGGGTCTCCTGCTATGAGGTATGTGCAGTTTAAATTTTTCTAGAGAAATGAATATGCTAGAAAATGCTGTTAATACCGGATTTATTTAAGGTAAGCCTGATTACAGTGATTTAATAACGACTAGTATCATGCTTGCTGGAAAAGGTAATATTCTTATTACTTTCTCACATTACTGAAAAATAAAACGTTTGCTGGAAGTGTTTAAACGTTTTTTTTTTTATACATATTGGTGATAAAACTTTATTGGGGCCCAGTTTTTTCCACATGGCTGGCTAGATTTTGCCTAGGGATAGTTTTGTTAGGCCCTTTCACTGTGAATACAGGTTGGCAGGGGCCTATTTTCGCGCCTAAATGCACATTAGATTTTGCAGCTTGAGACATCCAGTTTCCCTGAAGGAGTCCCCTGAACACTTAGGACCTCTCTAAATGGTTTTTGTGCCTTTCAAAGTCGTTATATGGGCAGGTAGGGCCACAGCAGAGCTGTGGCAGTTTGTTGTGACTGTTGAAAAAACGTTTATATGGTTTTTTTGATCCAGTTTTGAAACTAAGGGGTTAATCATCCATTTGCAAGTGGGTGCAATACTCTGTTAGTCTATTATACACACTGTAAAAATTTCGTAAGATTTACTGCTTTTTATCACTGTTTTTCAATTTCTGACAAAATTTGTTTCTCTTAAAGGCACAGTACCGTTTTTATTTTTTGCTTGTTTACATTTATCAAAGTGTTTTCCAAGCTTGCTGGTCTCATTGCTAGTCTGTTTAAAACTCCTTGTTCATTATGTTTAGAAGCCATTGTGGAACCCCCTCTTAGAATGTGTACCAAATGTACTGATCTTACTTTAAGTTATAAAGATCATATTCTGTCTTTAAAAAATTTATCACCAGAGGAAACTGACAAGGGGGAAGTTATGTCGACTAACTCGCCTCACGTGCCAGAACCTTTGACTCCCGCTCAAGGGACTCCCGCTCAAGAGGCGCCAAATACATCTAGCGCGCCCATGGCGTTTACTTTACAAGACATGGCGGCAGTTATGTATCATACCCTTACAGCGGTATTGTCCAAACTACCAGGGTTACAAGGAAAGCGAGACAGCTCTGGGGCTAGAAAAAATACAGAGCACTCTGACGCTTTAGTAGCTATGTCTGATATCCCCTCACAATATGCAGAAGCTGAGGCAGGAGAGCTTCTTTCTGTGGGTGATTTTTCTGACTCAGGGAAGATCCTTCAACCTGATTCTGATATGTCAACATTTAAATTTAAGCTTGAACACCTCCGCGTGTTGCTCAGGGAGGTTTTAGCTACTCTGGATGACTGTGACATCATAATAGTGCCAGAGAAATTGTGTAGATTGGATAAATACTATGCAGTGCCTGTTTACACTGATGTTTTTCCAATACCTAAAAGGTTTTCAGAAATTGCTACTAAGGAATTTGATAGACCAGGCGTACTGTTCTCTCCCCCTCCTATTTTTAAGAAAATGTTTCCAATAGATGCCGCTACACAGGACTTATGGCAAACGGTCCCTAAGGTGGAGGTAGCAGTTTCTACCCTAGCTAAGCGTACAACTATCCCCATTGAGGACAGTTGTGCTTTCCTAGATCCAATGGATAAAAAGTTAGAGGGTTACCTTAAGAAAATGTTTATTCAACAAGGTTTTATTCTCCAGCCTCTTGCATGCATTGCCCCGGTCACTGCTGCTGCGGCCTTCTGGTTTGAGTCTCTGGAAGAGGCCTTACAGGTAGAAACTCCATTGGATGATATACTTGACAAGCTTAAAGCGCTTAAGCTAGCCAATTCCTTTGTTTCTGACGCCATTGTTCATTTAACTAAACTAACGGCTAAGAACTCAGGTTTTGCTATTCAGGCACGTAGCACGCTATGGCTTAAATCCTGGTCAGCTGACGTTACATCAAAGTCTAAGCTTCTCAATATTCCCTTCAAGGGGCAGACCCTATTCGGGCCTGGACTGAAGGAGATCATTTCTGATATTACTGGAGGAAAATGTCATGCCCTTCCTCAGGATAGGTCTAACAAATTAAGGACCAAACAAACTAATTTTCGTGCCTTTCGAAACTTTAAGACGAGCGCGGCATCATCTTCCTCTAATACAAAACAAGAGGGAAATTTTGCCCAGTCCAAGCCAGTCTGGAGACCTAACCAGGCTTGGAACAAAGGTAAACAGGCCAAGAAGCCTGCTGCTGCCTCTAAGACAGCATGAAAGATTGGCCCCCGATCCGGTAACAGATCTAGTAAGGGGCAGACTTTCTCTCTTCGCCCAGGCTTGGGCAAGGGATGTCCAGGATCCCTGGGCATTGGAAATTGTGTCCCAGGGATATCTTCTGGACTTCAAAGCTTCTTCCCCAAAAGGAAGATTTCACCTTTCACAATTATCTGCAGACCAGATAAAGAGAGAGGTATTCTTACATTATGTTCAAGACCTCCTAGTTATGGGAGTGATCCACCCAGTTCCAAAGGAGGAACAGGGGCAAGGATTCTATTCAAATCTATTTGTGGTTCCCAAGAAAGAGGGAACCTTCAGACCAATCTTAGATCTCAAGATCCTAAACAAATTTCTCAGGGTCCCATCTTTCAAGATGGAGACTATTCGAACCATCCTACCTATGATTCAGGAGGGTCAATACATGACTACCGTGGACTTAAAGGATGCTTATCTTCACATTCCGATACACAAAGATCATCATCGGTTTCTCAGGTTTGCCTTCCTAGACAGGCATTACCAGTTTGTGGCTCTTCCCTTTGGGTTAGCTACGGCACCAAGAATCTTTATGAAGTATCTGGGGGCACTTCTGGCGGTCCTAAGGCCGCAGGGCATAGCAGTAGCCCCTTACTTAGATGACATTCTGATACAGGCGTCGAATTTCCAAATTGCCAAGTCCCATACGGACATTGTTCTGACATTCCTGAGGTCTCATGGGTGGAAAGTGAACGAAAAGAAGAGTTCTCTATCCCCTCTCACAAGAGTTTCCTTCCTGGGAACTCTGATAGATTCTGTAGAAATGAGGATTTACCTGACAGAGGCCAGGTTGTCAAAACTTCTAAATTTCTGCCGTGTTCTTTATTCTACTTCTCGCCCTTCGGTGGCTCAGTGTATGGAAGTAATCGGCTTAATGGTAGCGGCAATGGACATAGTGCCTTTTGCCCGCCTACATCTCAGACCGCTGCAACTCTGCATGCTCAGTCAGTGGAATGGGGATTACACAGATTTGTCCCCTCTACTAAATCTGGATCACGAGACCAGGGATTCTCTTCTCTGGTGGCTATCTCGAGTCCATCTGCCCAAAGGTATGACCTTCCGCAGGCCAGATTGGACCATAGTAACTACAGATGCCAGCCTTCTGGGCTGGGGAGCAGTCTGGAACTCTCTGAAGGCTCAGGGGTCATGGACTCAGGAGGAGGCTCTCCTTCCGATAAAAATTCTGGAATTAAGAGCGATATTCAATGCTCTTCAGGCTTGGCCTCAGCTAGCGGCAGTGAGGTTCATCAGATTTCAGTCGGACAACATCACGACTGTAGCTTACATCCACCATAAAGGGGGAACAAGGAGTTCCCTAGTGATGTTGGAGGTTTCAAAGATTATTCGTTGGGCAGAGATTCACTCTTGCCAACTATCAGCTATCCATATCCCAGGTGTAGAGAACTGGGAGGCGGATTTTCGAAGTTGACAGACTCTTCATCCGGGGGAGTGGGAGCTCCATCCGGAGGTGTTTGCATAGTTGATTCAACGTTGGGGCAAACCAGAACTGGATCTCAGGGTGTCTCGCCAGAACGTCAAGCTTCCTTGTTACGGATCCAGGTCCAGGGATCCCAAGGCAGCGCTGATAGATGCTCTAGCAGCGCCTTGGTCCTTCAACCTGGCTTATGTGTTTCCACCGTTTCCTCTGCTCCCTCGTCTGATTGCCAAGATCAAGCAGGAGAGAGCTTCAGTGATTTTGATAGCACCTGCGTGGCCACGCAGGACTTGGTATGCAGATCTGGTGGACATGTCATCCTTTCCACCATGGACTCTTCCTCTGAGACAGGACCTTCTACTTCAGGGTCCTTTCAACCATCCAAATCTAATTTCTCTGCGGCTGACTGCTTGGAGATTGAACGCTTGATTTTATCAAAGCGTGGTTTCTCCGAGTCGGTCATTGATACCTTAATACAGGCGCGAAAGCCTGTCACCAGGAAAATCTATCATAAGATATGGTGTAAATATCTTCATTGGTGTGAATCCAAGGGTTACTCATGGAGTAAGGTCAGGATTCCTAGGATATTATCTTTTCTCCAAGATGGATTGGAGAAGGGTTTTGTCAGCAAGTTCCTTAAAGGGACAGATTTCTGTTCTGTCTATTCTTTTGCACAAACATCTGGCTGAGGTTCCAGACGTGCAGACGTTTTGTCAGGCTTTAGTCAGAATTAAGCCTGCGTATAAACCTGTTGCTCCGCCTTGGAGTTTAAATTTAGTTCTTAAGGTTCTTCAAGGGGTTCCGTTTGAACCTTTGCATTCCATAAATATTAAGCTCTTATCTTGGAAAGTTTTGTTTTTAGTAGATATCTCCTCGGCTCGAAGAGTTTCGGAGTTATCTGCTTTACAATGTGATTCTCCTTATCTCATGTTTCATTCTGATAAGGTAGTGTTACGTACCAAACCTGTTTTTTTACATAAGGTGGTATCTAATAAAAATATCAATCAGGAGATTGTTGTACCGTCACTGTGTCCTAATCCTTCTTCAAAGAAGGAACGTCTTTTACACAATCTTGACGTGGTTTGTGCTTTAAAGTTTTATTTACAAGCTACTAAATATTTTCGTCAAACATCTGCATTGTTTGTTGTCTACTCTGGACAGAGGAGAGGCCAAAAGGCTTCGGCAACTTCTCTTTCTTTTTAGCTAAGGAGAATAATACGCTTAGCTTATGAGACTGCTGGCCAGCAGCCTCCTGAAAGGATTACAGCTCATTCTACTAGAGCAGTAGCTTCCACATGGGCTTTTAAGAATGAGGCTTCTGTTGAACAGATTTGTAAGGCGGCGACTTGGTCTTCGCTTCATACTTTTTCAAAATTCTATAAATTTGATACTTTTGCTTCTTCGGAGGCTATTTTTGGGAGAAAGGTTTTGCAGGCAGTGGTGCCTTCCATTTAAGCACCTGCCTTGTCCCTCCCTTCATCCGTGTTCTATAGCTTTGGTATTGGTATCCCACAAGTAATGGATGATCCGTGGACTGGATACACCTTACAAGAGAAAACAAAATTTATGCTTACCTGATAAATTTATTTCTCTTGTGGTGTATCTAGTCCACGGCCCGCCCTGTCATTTTAAGACAGGTGTGTTTTATTTTTAAACTACAGTCACCACTGCACCCCATGGTTTCTCCTTTCTCTTGCTTGTCTTCAGTTGAATGACTGGTAGTGGCAGTTAGAGGAGGAGCTATATAGACAGCTCTGCTGTGGGTGATCCTCTTGCAGCTTCCTGTTGGGAAGGAGAATATCCCACAAGTAATGGATGATCCGTGGACTGGATACACCACAAGAGAAATAAATTTATCAGGTAAGCATAAATTTTGTTTTACATAGACTAGCACAGAGTGTAGCCAGTTCTCACAGGCTTTAATAATGCCCTCTTCTCCGTGTCAGTAATTATTGCAGTCTGCTGTCAATATGCTGGATTCCAAATATTAGAGACATGAGTTTATCATTTTCATACAAAACACAACACATGACCTCAGAACCACCTTATCAAGAAGAATAGAGTTGACCCTTTCGAATAACAGATTATCTGTAAGCTCTCTTACTACCAGATCTAACTACCAGAGCTAACATTATTTCTCAGTTTTTCACCCAATAAATAATGGATAATAATTACCAATCCTTTCACTACCAAATAAAAGAACAGGTAGAACCAAACTCAACAGCGGATGCTACTTTCTACGCCCATCGTTTCCGGCTCGCCAGAAATGTAAGTTTAAAGCAGCAGTCGTAAGACCACTGCTCCTTAACTTGTCCGCCACCTTTTATGTGGTGGACTGCAATCAAATCAATCAATCAAATGCTTGTGCAATGTTAAATGTAGACAGCGTATGCTGTCAGCATTTAGTGATGTTGGGCGGACATGATTCGCTACAGCAAATCATGTCCACCCGGCACCTGGTAAATCTACCCCTTTCTCAGTCATATCAAGCAGTTGGTCACTACCCTCTAAGTGCTGCAGAGAACAAATAATTTTAATCTAGTTAATTTAATTACTTATATACTTGTATTCATGCACATGATATATACGCCTCTTGTACACAGTCAGTCATTACCTGCATTTGAACTCTATGAAATAAAAAACAGTTTTTTTAATATGTTGTTCCATTAAAAAAAATTGACTACTATACAGAAAAATCACTGTGGGACATTAATGTCAATAACCTTTTTTTCTGGGGAGTATGGAGAGAAGGCCTTGTCATGGGTACAAACCTCCACTGTAAATAAAACCTAACACGTGCTTTTCTAAAGCTGCATCAACCATCAAGGGTTACACAGTTGCCTATTATTTTATAACATTATATATTGCTGAATATTTAAAAAATATTACAATCTTAAATGTGCTTTCACTTATTATTAAATTATATATTGCTGAATTTGTATTGTATTGTTATTTAAAAAGTATTACAATGTAAAATGTGCTTTCACTTAATATTGAATTATTTATTGCTGATTTTCTGTCCCTCTAGGTGAGTCCCGCTTCAACTGTCACATTTCTCAGTGATACTTTGAAGTTCCCTTCATTTCTACGTACTGTTCCAAGTGACAAATATCAAACACAAACTATTGCTAAGCTTATCAGAGCATTTGGTTGGAACTGGGTTGGTGTGATTTCAAGTGATGATGACTATGGACGTTCAGGACTTGACTACATAAACAGATTTCTGGAAGAAGAGAGAATATGTAAAGCATTTTCTAAAATTGTTCCATCAAATGTGGAATATCCTTCTATGGCAAAAGAAATAAACATAATTCTTAATGAGCTTAGCAACTGTACTGCTAATGTTGTGGTCATTTTTGCAAACTCACCAACTATCATTAAAGTTTTGCAGGAGTGTATAAGAAGGAATATTTCCAGAACATGGATTGCAAGTGACAGTTGGTCAATCTCCAGAGAAGTTTCTAGAATAAAAAATATTAATAAAGTTGGAACTATACTTGGAATTGATTTTGAAGCAAGGCAAGTACAGGGGTTTGATGATTATCTGAAAAACCTCCAGCCTCCACCACATGGAGCAATAAATACATTTCTTAAAGCGTATAAAGAGCTACGATTTGGCTGTACTGATGACTACAAGAAATACCTGGATTGTATTAATTCTTCTTCTAAATATTGTCCTCAGACAGATTCCATAAGCCAGAAATCTGCCTTGGCATGCAGCGTGGGGAATATCAACCTTGCAAATGATGACTATTTGGTGCAACATATTGAAATTAGTACAACGTACAGCACTATTTTAGCTGTTACAGCCATTGCTCAAGCTGTCAAAAATATAATGTGCAGCAATGGAAACTGTGAAAAGCTTAAGAGTTTGCCACCTCATGAGGTAAAGTAAAACAGCATAACTTTAACATATTATGTATTGCAAGACAACTAAGTTATATTGGGCCTATAGTCTAAGTTACAATAAGACATGGTAGGGCAGTGTTTTTAATCACTTTTAAACAATTCCAATCAATAAGGAGAGTTGTTATTTAACTAAAAAAAAAACACTTAGGGGCTGATTTTTGAATGTGCGGGCGGACATGATCCGCTGTAGCAGATCATATCTGTCCCACATCGATAAATGACGACAGCATTCACTGTCGGCATTTATCATAGCACAAGCATTACTAGTGAAATACTTGTGCAATACTGCCCCCTGCACACTCACGGCCAATCGGCCACTAGGGGGTGTGAATCATCCAGATCGTATCCAATCAGGATGATTACTGTCTGCCGCCTCAGAGATGGCGGATGAATTAAGTAGCAGAGGTCTTAGGACCGCTGCTTCTTAAAGGGTCAGTAAACCTTAAAATTAATGTTATATAATTCTGCACATAGTGCAGAATTATATAACATTATATTAGCCAACCATTATTTAACATAATATTGCCTTTTTATTTTTAGCAAAAAACGCTGTTTTACAGACCCGCTCTCTGGGCTCTTCTGAGCGGGTCTGTTTTTTTTCCTCAGCGCATCGAGCCAGCTGTATAGTCACAGCCCGGCCCGACCGCGCCATAAGACTAAGTGCAGCTCGCTCCCTCTCTGTCTGACAGCAGGAGCGAGCTGCACTTAGTCTTATGGCGCGGTCGGGCCGAGCTGTGACAATACAGCTGGCTCGATGCGCTGAGGAAAAAAAACAGACCCGCTCAGAAGAGCACAGAGAGCGGGTCTGTAAAACAGCGTTTTTTGCTAAAAATAAAAAGGCAATATTATGTTAAATAATGGTTGGCTAATATAATGTTATATAATTCTGCACTATGTGCAGAATTATATAACATTAATTTTAAGGTTTACTGTCCCTTTAAATCTTGTTTCCGTCGAGCCTGCAGGCTTGCACGGAAACTGTAGCATACGCTGCATAGTAAATCGGCCCCTTAATCTGTAAATTAATATATAAACAAAAGCAAGGTAAGCATTCACAAGTATGACAGGAATCCAAAGATATGCAGTTAAAGCAAAACATGACAACTAATTATGCAATATTGACTTCCTAAAATATTTGAATACAGTTATTCCAATTATTGCAATCATATGATCATATTTACATTTGTTCACACAATTATTTTAAAGTGTTATTTTAGTTGTATTTTTACTTTTTAAACAAAAATTAAAGCATTAACTTTAAGTCAGAATTAAAATGTCATGGTTTTCAGTTTTTGCTACTCCAGTCCTCAAGTACACCTAACAGGACATCTAAACTAGAGCACAGGTGAAATAATCAGCTGATCCGTAACCATGGTTACTAACCTGCTCTCACCCACCTGCTGATTATTTCACCTGTGCTCTAGTTAAGATATCATGAAAATCTGGCCTGTTAGGAAAACTTGAGGACTGGAGTTGAGAAACACTGGTTCAAACTAAGGGGTAGATTTATTAAATGTTGGAAGGACATGACCCGCTGTAGCCGATCATGTCCGCCCGACATTGCTAAATGCCAACAGCATACGCTGTCTGCATTTATAATTGCACAAGCATTTCTTGTGAAATGCTTGTGCAATGCCGCCCCCTGCACATTTGCGGCTAGCAGGGAGTGTCAATTATTTATTTATTTAAAAAATATTTTACCAGGAAGGATACATTGAGATTTCTCTCATTTTCAAGTATGTCCTGTGTTCATAAAACATTGCATTGATACAATAGGGTACAATAAAATACAAAAACAATAATACGCAATATATGCAAAAATTTAACATAGAACAGGTAGGAAATATATAATCAACCATGACAGGTGCATTCTGTTTTGCGATATGTAGAGAGGGATCTCTTAAAGGATATTAGGCTTGGGGAAGGTTTGAAAGTGTGAGGGAGGTCATATCATATTTTCGGTGCTCTGTAGGAAAAGGAGGATCGAGCTGCTTTCTTTTTGTATTGAGGCAAGCAAAATAATGTGCTGGTACTGGATCAGAGGTTATAGGAGGTGGGAATAGCTGAAGAGAGCATTCTGCTCAGGTAGGGTGGGAGCTTCCCAGAAAGGCTCTTAAACACAAGGCAGGTAAGATGGAGGGTGCGTCTGGATTCCAGCGACAGCCAGTTTAGTTCTTTTAGCATGTCACAATGGTGGGTCCTGTAGTTACATTGTAGCACAAAGTGGCAGAACGAGTTATATAACGTATTTAGATTATTAAGGTGAGTTTGCGGAGCAGGTGCATATACTATGTCCCCATAATCCATGATAGGCATCAGCATTTGCTGTACAATCTTTTCCTTTACTGTAGGACTGAGGCAGGATTTGTTTCTGTACAGGGCACCTAGTTTTGGATAAAGTTTAGATGCACGTTTTTCTATGTGGGGGCCAAAAGATAGATTAGGGTCTAACAACATGTCAATCATCCCGATCATATCTGAGTTGTATGAGTTAAAGCTGCATCTTAACGTTTGTTTCCAGCGAGCCTGAAGGCTGGCGTGGAAACCGCTGCATTCGCAGCTTAATAAATCTAGCCCAAAGCATGTAATTAAAAAAAAACTTTACTTTTTTTTGGTTAAATAATAAACTCAGGTAGGCTCATAGGATATAAGGAACGTGCATGTGTCTGAAAGTGGTTTGTTGCAGTATTATACATTGTTACAAACGCTGCTGACATTGAGTGCTAAGGACAAGTTTCTGAGCTCCTATGACTCTACTTTGGTGTACTCTTCAACAAAAAATAACAGAGAAATATAAGCAAATTTGATAATAGATGTAAACTCTAACTCACTGGTTTTCAAACCTGTCCTTGGGTCTCTCTAACAGGCCAGATTTTTAGGATTATTTTGGGTAAGATCAGGTTAATAACCGTGTTTACTAATCAGCTGATCATTTCACATGTGCTCCAGTTCAGATATCCTGAAAATGTGACCTGTTAGGGAGGCCTGAAGACAGGTTTGAAAAACAGTGTTCTATCTTAATTCTCAAAGTATAAATCTGACTTTACTGTCCCTTTAATTCAAGAAAAAAAACTTTGTGTGAATCCTTGATTAAAGGTACACAAAACCCATTTTATTTATTTTTTTGATTCAGACAGAGCATACAGTTTTAAACAACTTTCCAATTTACTACTTTTATCTAATTTGTTTTGTTCACATGGTATCATTTGTTGAAAAGTATACCTAGGTAGGCTCAGAAGCTGGGAGATAGCTGCTGATTGGTGGCTGCACATTAATGCCTATTGTGATTATCTTACCGATGCGTTCAGCTAGCTCCTAGAACTGCACCGTTACTCCTTTAGGAAAGGATAACAAGAGAATGAAGCAAAATTGGTAATAGCAGTAAATTGCTATATATATTGAATGGTTGTATGTAAGTTTTTCAGAAATAAACCATTTTTGCCTAGCAATGTGCCACAGGCTAATCTGATGGCCTGTGTGATTTGTTTGTATAATTAAGTGGAGTGACCTTTATAAAATCAGCCAGGTAAATAAGTTTTAGTATTATTTAATGAACATGATAACCAATTGTTGAAGCATTTGAAAGTGATGCAGCATAACTGTAAAAAGCTAACTAGAAAATATTACCTCATCATCTCTATGTAAAAAAAGGAAGATATTTTACCTCAAAATTTCCTCAGTAGCCACATACCACTGTAAATGGACTTTAGGCATCCAATTAGGATGCTAGTCCCAGGACTTGCAAGGGAGCAAGCATCTGCATGTGCAGGCTGTGTGATATTGAGATTATCAGTTGGTATGAACCATATCAACCTGTTATGTGCACAATGGTAGAGTCAGGAAGTGCCTCTTGCAGAGTGTGTGTGTGTATAGCATTCTTAATAAAGTTTACAGTTATGAAGACCTGTGCTTGATCTCCTTATATAAACTAAGATAAAAATGGTGTCAGAATAAGGAGTTCCCTGCTTCTATCTGAACTGACAAGCAAGGACTCAGAGGAATCCATTAGAAATCTTTGCAGCAAATTGAAAGTGTGAGAGTCAAGGCTCTGGCAGAGTGACTACAGCTTCTTCTCATGAACTGAGTAAGTGCATCATAACTTGTACAACTGATTGATTCTAACAGCACTACAGACTTTTATATTAATACTGCATAATTCAGAACATTAAGATGGAAAAGTTAAATCCTCCACCAGAATTGAAAATGACTGGTAATATGGAAGATGCATGGCAGAGGTTTAAGCAAAGATTCCAGCTATATGTTAGAGCTATAGGAGCTCAGGAGCAAGATGATGAACAAAAGATTGCACTTTTTCTGACTGTAGCAGGATCAGCAGCAATAGATGTATACAACACCTTCACATTTACAGATGAAGAAAGGGATGTTTATCAGGTTGTTCTAGACAAATTTGAACAGTACTGTGTACCTAGACGCAATGAAACCTATGAAAGGTATCTTTTCAGATGTAGAATGCAGAATGAAACAGAGACTATTGAGGAGTATGTAACAGACTTAAAACTGAAAAGTAGATCATGTAATTATGGAGCAATGTGTAACTCATTAATCAGAGACCAGTTAGTCATGGGCAGCAGAAATATAAGGGTTAAAGAACGCTTGCTCAGAGAGAAAGATTTAACACTGGAAAAGGCAGTAGAAATTTGTCAAAGTTCAGAGGCAGCACAGGAACAAGTGCGCACACTCTGCCACAGTACAGCAGCAACATCAGTAATGTCAGTTACAGTGGGGAAAAACAAAGTGCATCCACATTATGAAAATAAAATGAAAGGAAAAAGTTTTATCACACAAACAGCAAATTCTCAGCCTGAATCAGACTGGCTATGTACCAGATGTGGAAAGCAGCATGGCATAAGACAATGTCAGGCTTATGGGCAAATCTGCAGAAAATGTGGAAAAAGGAATCACTTTCAAAAGATGTGTAAAGCTAAAAAAACGGTTCACATTGTTGACCAGTCAGAAAGTGAGGAATCAGAAGAATTCTTTATTGGACTTGACTTGACGTAACCAAAGCTACAGATAAGGAGTGGGTCATTGAAGCTATTACAAATGGCACTAATATTGCTTACAAAGTAGATACAGGTGCACAAGCTAATTTGATGCCTGAGAGCAAGTATCACCAATTGAAGAACAAACCAGAACTTCTGAAAAGCTCAGTTAAACTAAAGACATATAATGGGGATTTTATCCCAGTGCTTGGTAAGTGCAGTGTGTTCCTGGAATATGGAAATCAAATGCATAAAATGAACATTCTGGTAGTTCCAGGAAACAAACCAGCTCTACTGGGTCTTCAAATGTGTGAAACTTTAGGACTGATTAAAAGGGTAAATGCCATTGAAGGAACTAATAAAGAAGAGAACATAGAACATTTATTAACAGACTATGCTGCAGTATTTGAAGGAATAGGATGTCTTCCAATGCAACATAAAATACAACTAAAAGAAGGTTCTCGTCCAGTAGTGCATGCCATGCGAAATGTTCCAGTTGCTCTAAGGGATCGTCTTAAACGGGAACTTGCCAGGATGGAGGATAAAGGTATTATAAAGAAAATCAAGACACCTACTGAATGGGTTCATTCTATGGTGTTGGTGGAAAAACCGGATGGGGGTTTCAGAATCTGTATTGATCCCAAGGAACTGAATAAAAGCATCTTAAGAGAACACTTCCATTTACCAACAAAACCAGAATTGCTTGGGGAGCTAAGTGGAGCAACTGTATTCAGTAAACTGGATGCATCCTCAGGATTTTGGCAAATTCCACTGGAGGAGGAAAGCATGAAAATCTGCACTTTTAATACTCCTTATGGGAGGTACTGTTACAAACAATTGCCCTTCGGCTTGTGTTCAGCACCAGAAGTGTTTCATAGTACCATGCAGCAACGAATACCAGGCACAACCGTATTCATTGATGATATTCTGATCTGGGGTAAAACCAAGCAAGAACATGATGAAAGGCTAAAGATGGTCTTAGATGTTGCTAAGGAGAATAATTTGAAGTTCAATAAGACAAAGTGTCAATTCAGAAAAACTTCAATTCAATATTTGGGAGAACAACTCACAGGAGGTGGTGTTTTACCAGACATGAAAAAGATTAAGGCAATTACAGAAATGCCACAGCCAGAAAATAAGCAAGATATACAACACTTACTAGGAATGGTGAATTACCTTGGCAAGTTCATACCAAATTTACCAGACAAAACTGTACTAATGCGACAACTACTCAGAAAAAACTATTCCTGGGAATGGTCAGAGAATCACTAGAAAGAATGGAAGTTTTTGAAGGACATGCTTACTACTGCACCAACTCTGCAATTCTTTGATCCAACGGCAAAAACAAAGTTGTCAACTGATGCTTCACAAAATGGATTGGGAGCAGTTCTATTTCAAAATCAAGGCTCGGGATGGATGCCTGTGGCTTATGCATCTAGGGCATTGACAGATACTGAAAAATCATATGCTCAAATTGAAAAGGAAACACTGGGACTAGTTTACGGATGTGAAAAATTTCATGTTTATTTGTATGGAAGAGTATTTTCAGCAGAAACTGAAACCTTTGATTCACATCTACCAAAAGGGCTTGATAGATGCACCTCCAAGAATTCAACGTTTTGAGACTTCAAAGGTATGACTTCACCTTGGATTTTATACCTGGCAAGGAGTTGGTGGTAGCAGATGCTCTGTCACGAGCTTACTTACCATTTAACAATGAGGACTTACAGTTGCAGAAAGAGGTGACTGTTCACGTCAATTTGATCTTGAAGACAGCCCCGTTTAGTCATGCAATGTGGGCAGCAATAGAACAGGCTACAGAAACAGATGCTCTTTTAAGTCAAGTGAAGAAAGCAGTTTCTAGTGGAAAATCTAAGACACTAATGCCATCCCTGTATAGACCATACATTTCTGAAATTTCTTTGATAAAAGGGGTACTTTTGAAAGGACAAAAGATAATTGTACCAGCGAGTTTAAAAAGTCAAATACTGAAAAGACTACATGAAGGTCATTCAGGTATAGAAAAGACAAAAAGACGAGCTAGAGACATTTTGTACTGGCCAAATGTGAATGAAAACATTGAGACAATGATCACTCAATGCCGGACTTGCCAAAAATTCAGACCTCAGTTACCTAAAGAGCCTATACTGGATACGGACTTCCCGTTGGCACCCTGGGAAAAGTTAGGAATGGACTTGTTTGTTTTCAAAAATCAGCATTATATCTTAGTAATGGATTACTTCTCTAATTACCCAGAGATAGCATTATTGGAAGATGAGTCAGCATGTACAGTGATCAAAAAAGTAAAAGCAATTTTGGCGAGACATGGCATTCCAAGAGTAATAATATCAGACAATGGTCCTCAATTCAATTGTAGAGAGTTTAGGGGTTTTGCCAGTACCTATGAATTTGAACATCGAACATCCAGCCCGGGATATCCACAAGCAAATGGATTAGCAGAAGCTGGAGTAAAAATAGTGAAAAACATACTTCGTAAAGCAACAGATGCAGACAATGATCCATGTCTGGCTCTTCTTAGCTATAGAGCTACTCCTTTAAAATGTGGGAAGTCACCGGCAGAATTATTGTTTGGCAGACAGCTGGTCACACGAGTACCAGTTCTGAAACCTTGGAAAAGGTTCCCACAAAAACATGTTGAAAACTCAGAGAAAAAAGGAATGAATACTGTGACCGAGCTGCAAAGCCTTTGGAGAATCTTCAGGTACAAACTCCTGTGCGAGTACAAGGTTCAAACAGCTGGAATACTGAAGGGACAGTTATCCAGCAATATTCTCCAAGATCGTATGTAGTTCAAACCAATGATGGGCAATGTTTACGTAGGAATCGTAGACATTTGATGGCTATTCCATCAGTTCACAACAATTCGGTAGTGAAGGAAACCTGTGAGGATACATTGAACACTCCATTGCAGTTGGAGAATGAAGATGCCAGAGAAACTTTGCAAAGCTTGACTGACTTGCCTGCTAGTGATGCAATGCAAACAAGGTCAGGTCGATATATCAAAAAACCTAATCGTCTAATTGAACAATGTTAAAAGGGACTGAAGTTTCTTCACATAGACTACAGTTTAAAAAAAAATGTACTTTAAGTTTTCTGTTGTTTAAAAAGAAAAGAAAAAGGGAAATGTGTGATATTCAGATTATCAGTTGGTATGAACCATATCAACCTGTTGTTATGTGCACAATGGTAGAGTCAGGAAGTGCCTCTTGCATAGTGTGTGTGTGTATAGCATTCTTAATAAAGTTTACAGTTATTAAGACCTGTGCTTGATCTCCTTATATAAACTAAGATAAAACACAGGCATAGCCATGTTATATCCCTCATCAGTTTAAAGGGACAGTCAACACCAGTATTTTTGTTGTTTAAAAAGAAAGATAATCCCTTTATTACCCATAACCCAGTTTTGCATATCCAATACGGTTATAATAATACACGTTTTACCTCTGTGATTACCTTGTATCTAAACGCTTCTGCTGACTGCCCCCTTATTTCAGCTCTTTTGACAGACTTGCATTTTAGCCAATCAGTGCTCACTCCTAGGTCACTTCATGTACATGAGCTCAATGTTAGCTATATGAAACACATGAACTAATGCCCTCTAGTGCTCAAAATGCATTCAGATTAACGGCAGTCTTTAAGGTCTATAAAATTAGCATATGAACCTCTTAGGTTTAGCTTTCAACTAAGAATACCAAGAGAACAAAGCAAAATTTGTGATAAAAGTAGATTTGGAAATTGTTTAAAATTACATGCCCTAACTGAATCATGAAAGTTTTTTTTTACTTTACTGTCCTTTTAAGGAAGTTTACTATGAGATATTGCAATATTTCAGTGAAAAATCCTTGGATCACTGTAAAGCAAAGTAAGACATCAGCAAAGAACCGGTGAAGCTGATTGGCTGTTTTCTATTTCTTTTTTCATCATTCACCTGACTGTAGGATAACTGTTCCCAGATCAATAATTCTTGTGAGGTGAAGAAACATTGAGGTAAAATATCTTCCATTTTTTACATAGAGATGCTCAGCTGATATTTTCTTGTCATCTTTTTAAACATATACTACATCACTTTCAAATGATTCTACACATGGGTATCATGTCCCTTCAATAACTAAGCATAATGCACTACAAAATTAAATTTAAACTAATACAGCTGTATCAGGTGTGTGCTTTCTACTTATCCTCATTGGCTCATAGAAACTTTCTACTAATGCTTATTGGTTGAGATGTGCTTCATGTTAAAGGGACATTAAACACTAAATACATGCTAGACAGAATTATGCATTCAAAGAAAAGATTAGTCCATGAGTAACATGTAGATGTATTTTTTAAAGTTTCATTAGTTGTTTAAAAAGTGACAAAATAAGTGTAAAGTTTTAGTGTCTATAAAACACTGGGAGCTGCCATGTTGTAACTTGTGTTACCTTCTCTGCTGTGGCCAATTAGGGTCAGTTATATATATGTCACTAGAGTGTGCAGCCAATAGTTGTGCTGGATTTAACAGTGTTCTGCACTTCCATTTCTAACAGGAACTGAAAAGCTCACAATTTCAGAATAGAATTACAGGCAAAGAGGTCAAACTAAATAATGAAAGTATATTGCAGAGTTGTTTTATATATACAATTTATCATTTTATATTACCATCTCAAAGTGTTTAATGTCCCTTTAATGCTCATCATTTGAGATGTAGTTTCTGCTAATGTTCATTGTACATTAGTAGAAAGTACATGTAAGCTAACAAGCATTTGGTAAAAGTTGAAGTAAAAATGAATACTTGTATATTAATTTAAATGTAAATTAATTTAAATGTAAATAGATTTTATTTAAAGGATTATTGTTATAGTGATAAAATTGCATGCTCTAATTCATTAGAGCATGTAATTGTATCACTAGTGATGCTGCAACATGGTTAAAAACATAATTAAAGTGTCCCTTGAGAGCCGCAGAGCACTGCAGAAACTGCAGCTGATCCAATCAGCAGTCTTAGTCATACAGGTGGTTCATGAAACTAGGCTGGTGGTTGGATCTTGGACATGAATTCCAAAAAACTCCAGCCACCAATTTCTTTAAAAGACCTTTATTCTTTTGTCATGGGTCCCATTGATATACAACGTTTCAAGCCAGCATTATGCTCTTAGTCATGTACACTTTAGCTATACAGGTTTCTGTTACTTATACCTGCACCTGTTAATCATTCACCTGATGTTAATTAACCCATTCCATAAGGAACACAACCATTGCTATTGCAACAGTGACATCTTGTGGATAAAAAATATAGTACACCACTGTTTTTATTCTGAATTTTTCAGTGTTCCTTTATGGAATGGATAAACACCATCACATATTCTTAAAATCACATAAAACCTATATACAATTTAAAAAGAGGAGTATAAAATCCCAATATCTATAAAGCCACAGTGATAGGGATCAATGTACATAATACATTCTCATAAATTCAGACAAAAAGATAATCATACAGAAAATTTTAAGAAATATACCTTCCCAAAAGCGCCTGTTTCTTCAAGAAAATCTCCAATCTTGTTTGCCAATATTTGACCAGTTATTAGTGTCCTTAGATATTAATGTCTATACCCATAATGTATTTATTATTTGACTAATCTATATACTACATAATTGATTAGGAGTCAACAAAACAGACTCCAATCAAAGTCTTTATTTAGACCCCTAGGGGTCAGGCAATCTAATTTATGAATCCAGAACATCTCCCTCATTTTGAGGAGATGTTCTCTATCACCACCCCTCCTTGGTTTCATTACCTGATCTATGATAAGGAATCTAAGTTGACTAATATTATGACCTGCAGAGAGGAAGTGAGAGGACACAGGAGCCTCCATGTTTTTACATCTTATGTTTGATTTATGTTCTGTTATCCTCTCCAAAAATTAAAGAAATTGGTGGCTGGAGTTTTTTGGAATTCATGGACTTTGGTGAGACTTGGCAAGTCTGTTACTCCGTGCCCCACTGAAAGAGGAAAATTGGTGTGCTGTTTTCCATTATTTTGGTTGGATCTTGGAAGCAGCAGGGGTGAAAGACAGGCAATAAAATGACATGCTGCAATGAATTAAATCATGTCATTTTATTACTATAATATCCGTTTAATGTTTTCAGGCAAATTTAATCTAATGCCCCTTTAAGTTAGTAAAAAACAAAAAAAAATGAATATATTTTCAATAGCGTAAAATTGGGAAGTTGCAAAATATTAAGCAGACCCTGAAAGATAGACTACAAAGAGATAATCAAAGATGATGTGTTTTTAGTATGTTATTATGTCTAGGGTTATGGATTTTTACTTAAAACAAAAAGCAAGGTCAACTCAATATCTGTACCACTAGGAGGTTGCTAAAAGTTAAAAAAAAACAAAAAAACGTTGGTGTTGAAAACGTTATGGACAGATATTTGAGACCTATATTTATTAGTAATACGGCTAGTTGTTTGAATAAATGATTGCTGGTAGAAGTCCTCAGCAGTAACAGGAACCGTTTGAAAATATTGAGCATATTTAAAAAGACATAAATTAAGCTACGTGTGCTTGGATTGACTTGAGATACTAGGTTCAAATTTCAGAGACCGAGGCTAATGATTATAATAAATGAGTGACAAGCTGAGACAAGAATAGATGAACACATTAGAGAACAGAAGCTGAAGAGTTACTGTGGACCTATTGCCTGAGGTTTTTGAGGGCATTTGTTTGATGGACAAAGGATTAAGAAATGACAATGGTAGTTGAAATGCAGGTGCAGGTTAGGATGTTTTGAAAAGAGGAAATTTGAGATTATAGGGCAGATTTGGTGCATGACATATCTTTTTTTAAATGTGTGCATTTTTTGAGGCTTAACTTGCGGCTTCATAGTAGTGTCCATAATGGCTAGAATGGGAGGGGACTCCCCTGAAACATAGGGAGCCAGAGAGTGCAGGTCAGGCAGAACAACTTAAAGCACCTGACTGAAATATCTCACTGCACAGCCGATAAACTCTCTACAGAACTTTAGCAGCTTTCATAAAAGTTGGTGGAGCCGGTGACAGCAGGAGGATACGAATCCATAGTCAGTCTAATGGGTAATACTAGTGCTAGTAAGAGCACTGACAATCCTCCAAATTTTAATAGACTGCAAGATATCAATGTATTTTATGTCTATATAAAATCATAATTGCACAGTACGCCTTTTATCTGTCTACTCTACATCTTTACCTATACATTAAAGTGTATAAATGGCCATAAACAGTATTCAGCCCAATATGTTCTATTTAAATGTATAGATACTTGGCATAATTATTGTATTTATTAGTACAGTATATAAATGTTCAAAAAAATCCCTGGATATCCTCCCTCCCAGGAAGTTGAGATGAATATAAGTTTGAGAAATAATTTTGGAAAAGTAATGGAATTTCCTCTACGTTATTAGTAATTCTCTCTCCTTCACTTATGTGTCCTATAGGTTTTCTCTTCTTTGTTTTATTAAACAGATTTGCTAAGTATTTACCCCCTTTATTACCAAATCTCTCAATGTGTTCCAAACTCTTAAGTATTGACTTCCCTGCCATATAGAGAAAAAAATCCTCTCTCTCTTTTTTGATTTTATAATAATTAAGTCTATTGGCCTCTGTTGGTGTATTCCTTAGTCGCGAGTATGCTATTGAAAGAGCTGTTGCTAGTTTCCCTTGCATGTTATGCCCCTCTTTTCTTAATTTAATTAATATATAGACGTATTACCCCTATGGTCCTCTTTGTTATTGCTATACTCATTCCACATTCTGCAAATTTTAATGATTTCAACAAATAGCTAGGAAAATAAAAGGAATTGAAACTTAGGGTTAGAGTAATACGGGCATGGTCTGAAAGTATGAATTAAAGAATTTAATATCTATAACCCTATTCATTAGTGAATCTGAGATAAAAAAATATCTAATCTTGCCAAAGTATTATGGGTTTTAGATAAACATGTATAATCCAAGTTATTTGGATTTAAAAGTCTCCAAGCATCTATTAAATTATAAGATACAGAAAATGTTGTAAATATCTTTTTTTTCACGCTTACAGTTTCTTTTCCACCCCATTGTCGCCCTATTTCCCCCAATTTTCTTTCTATCAAGAAAAGAATCTAGCGTGGCGTAATCCCCCATTATTATTGTTTTATAATCCGAAAATTTCTCTATGATTCTATAGATCTTCTTTCAAAAACTCCACTCTAATTTTTTAGGTCCATATATGTTCTCAATAACGTATTCCTTACCTTCTATATCAATACCTTCTATATCAATATATATAAATACAAAGTGTCCTTCTCGGTCAATTATCTTTTGTTTAAGAGCATATTTTAATTTTTGATTTAACAATATTGCTACCCCCCTTGCAGATTTGCTATATGATGAGCTAATGACCTTCCCAATCCACTTTGCCCTAATTTTCAAACGTTCTATTTCTGAAAGGTGAGTTTCCTGGAGGCCTATGACATCCAACTTCCTCTTACTAAGATAGTTTATAATAGCTTTACGTTTGATTGGGGAGTTAATACCACCCACATTCCATGACAGGAATTTAACCATTATCAAAGTAGTCTAAGGATAACCTGTCTACCCTCCTCTAATGTTGAACTACAGCTGGATAGAAATATATATATAAAAAGAAGAAAAAACACATATAACCAACACACAAAAAACAAACAACCTATGACTATATAGCTATACAGCCTTCACACCTATTTTTTTCCAAACAGCATCTTTATTTACTCCAATTACTATAACCTCATGAGGGCTAACTTCCCTTGCAAAGGGCGGAGAGAGATACAAAAAAAAAAAATAACACCCCATGATGTGACAAAATCGAGTTACTCACTATAATTAGCCTACGTTTCTTACTTTCCCTTACCTTCTCTCCTTACATATATTACCTAAAACAAAACTATATTTACTAAACACCTCCTCCCTTACATTCAATACCTGTAATACAATAAGCAAAAAACATTTCCATTTGTGACCATATAATTGTGAAATAGATAAAAGTTCAAGAACCTAGGCTATCACCCTTTATCGTGTGAAAAATAACACATATTAATTCTAGGACCTTTAAGTGATAATCTCTATCCTCTACCATGTGCTTATATATCAATTTAAAATTCCTTCAGAGAAAGATCCTCTAAGATTTTTCCATTTCTATAAGAGCTACTTTATGCTAGGGCATCTACTTATCAAGCCGTCAACTTACTTGCATTCGACGGCACCAATATGCTCGCCTAAGATCGCCTAACTTCGCTGCCACGGACCTGAATACGTTCTCCAAAGTTACCAAAAAAGCTGTCAAAAAGCCGCACACCAAGTACGGTGCGATGAGCAGCGGACTGTTGTTAACTGGCAGTCATCGATCTCGCTGCTCTTCAGCTTTTTTCCAGCTTTATTGGTATACTGTCACCAAACACCCACACTATACTACACTGTTTTACCCCTATCCCACTGCTCACGGACCCTTCCGCAACTAAATAAAGTTATTAACCCCTAAACCGCCACTCCTGGAGCCCACCACCACTCTAATAAATGTATTAACCCCTATCCTGACGCTCCCGGAGCCCACCACCACCACCTACATTATGTTATTAACCCCTAATATGCCGCCCCCTACACCGATGCCACCGACATTATACTTATTAACCCCTAATATGCCGTCCCCAACGTCGCCGCCACTATATTAAATTTATTAACCCCTAAACCTAAGTCTAACCCTAAACCCCCTAACTTAAATATAATTAAAATAAATCTAAATAAAACCTACTATTAATAAATAAATAATTCCTATTTAAAACTAAATACTTACCTATAAAATAAACCCTAAGCTAGCTACAATATAACTAACAGTTACATTGTAGCTTGCTTAGGCTTTATTTTTATTTTACAGGCAAGTTTGTATTTATTTTAACTAGGTAGAATAGTTACTAAATAGTTATTAACTATTTAATAACTACCTAGCTAAAATAAATACAAAAGTACCTGTAAAATAAAACCTAACCTAAGTTATACTAACACCTAACACTACACTATAATTAAATAAATTAACTAAATTAAATACAATTACCTAAATTAAATTAAATTAGCTAAAGTACAAAGAAAAAAACACACTAAATTACAGAAAATAATAAACAATTTACAGATATTTAAACTAATTACACCTAATCTAATAGCCCTATCAAAATTAAAAAAGCTCCCCCAAAATAATAAAAACCCCTAGCCTAAACTAAACTACCAATAGCCCTTAAAAGGGCCTTTTGCGGGGCATTGCCCCAAAGTAATCAGCTCTTTTACCTGTAAAAAAAAATACAAACAACCCCCCAACAGTAAAACCCACCACCCACACAACCAACCCCCCAAATAAAATACTAACTAAAAAAACCTAAGCTCCCCATTGCCCTGAAAAGCGCATTTGGATGGGCATTGCCCTTAAAAGGGCAGTTAGCTCTTTTGCGGCCCAAAGCCCTAACCTAAAAATAAAACTCACCCAATACACCCTTAAAAAACCCTAACACTAACCCCCTGAAGACTGGATATCCATCCTCAAGGAAGCGGCAGAAGTCTTTATCCAACCGGGCTGAAGTCCTCAACGAAGCCGGGAGAAGTCTTCATCCAAGCCGGGTGAAGTAGTCCTCCAGACGGGCAGAAGTCTACATCCAGACGGCATCTTCTATCTTCATCCATCCGACGCGGAGCGGCTCCATCTTCAAGACATGCGATGCGGAGCATCCTCTTCCTTCGGACGACTACCGACGAATGAAGGTTCCTTTTAGTGACGTCATCCAAGATGGCGTCCCTTAGATTCCGATTGGCTGATAGAATTCTATCAGCCAATCGGAATTAAGGTTGAAAAAATCTTATTGGCTGTTGCAATCAGCCAATAGGATTGAGCTTTCATCCTATTGGCTGTTGTAATCAGCCAATAGGATTGAGTTTGTATTCTATTGGCTGATTGGATCAGCCAATAGGATGAAAGATCAATCCTATTGGCTGATTGCAACAGCTAATAGGATTTTTTCAACCTTAATTCCTATTGTCTGATAGAATTCTATCAGCCAATTGGAATCTAAGGGACGCCATCTTGGATGGCGTCATTTAAAGGAACCTTCATTCGTCGGTAGTCATCGGAAGGAAGAGGATGCTCCACGTCGGATGTCTTGAAGATGGAGCCGCGCCGGATGGATGAAGATAGAAGATGCCGTCTGGGTGAAGACTTCTGCTGGCTTGGATGAAGACTTTGGCCGCTTCGTTGAGGACTTCGCCCGGCTTCTTGGAGGATGGATGTCGGATCTTTAAAACTGTAAGTAAATCTTCTGGGGTTAGTGTTAGGATTTTTTAAGGGTTTATTGGGTGGGTTTTAGTTTTTGATTAGGACTTGGGCTGCAATAGAGCTAAATGCCCTTTTAAGGGCAATGCCCATCCAAATGCCCTTTTCAGGGCAATGGGGAGCTTAGATTTTTTTAGTTAGGGTTTTATTTGGGGGGTTGGTTGTGTGGGTGGTGGGTTTTACTGTTGGGGGGGGTTGTATTTTTTTTTTTACAGGTAAAAGAGCTGATTACTTTGGGGCAATGCCCCGCAAAAGGCCCTTTTAAGGGCCATTTGCAGTTTATTGTAGGCTAGGGTTTTTTTTATTTTGGGGGGGCTTTTTTATTTTCATAGGGCCCTTAGATTAGGTGTAATTAGTTTAAAGCTTTGATAATTTCTTTTTTATTTTTGTAACTTAGTGTTTATTTTTTTGTGTAACTTAGTGTTTTTTTATTTTTTGTAACTTAGTTTTTTGTAACTTTGTAATTTTTAAATGTAGAATTAAATAATTTGAGTAGGGTTAGGTGTTTAAATATATAATATAGTAAATTTAATTTGTAGTTTAATGTAATTTTAGTATAAAAGTTAGGTTAGATTAATTATTAATTTAATATAGTTTAATGTAATTTTATTATAATTGTTAGAATAGGTTAATTATTAGTTTAGTATAGTTTAATATAATTTTAGTATAACAGTTAGGGTAGATTAATTATTAGTTTAATATAGTTTAATATAATTTTAGTATAACAGTTAGGGTAGATTAATTATTAGTTTAATATAGTTTAATGTAATTTAGTATAACAGTTAGGGTAGATTAATGAATAGTTTAATATAGTTTAATTTAAATCTAAAGATAAGTTTAAATTTATTATAAGATAGGGATGAGTTAATATTTAATGTACAGTTAGCGGGTTGTTAGGTTAATTTAGTTTATGGCGATGTGGGGGGCTGGCGGTTTAGGGGTTAATAGGTTTAGTAAGTGGTAGTGATGTAGGAGGCCAGGGGTTTAGCGGTTAATAACTTTATTTAGTTGCGGTGGGCTCCGGGAGCGGCGGGATAGGGGTTAATACATTTATGTAGGTGGCGGCGGTGTTGGGAGCGGCAGATAAGGGGTTAATAAGTATAATGTAGGTGGCAGCGGTGTCAGGGGTGGCAGATTAGGGATGTTTAGACTCGGGGTACATGTTAGGGTGCTAGGTGTAAACGTAACTTTTATTCTCCAATAGGAATCAATGGGATATCGGGCATCAGTGAACATGAGCTTTCGCTGCTTTCAGACTCCCATTGATTCCTATGGCATCTGCCGCCTTCAGGGTGGCGGATTGAAAACCAGGTACGCTGGGCTGGAATAGTGCCGAGCGTACCTGGTAGACATTTGTTAACTAGCAAAAGTAGTCAGATAGTGCTGAATTTGCAATCGGAACATCTGTAGTGAGGTAACCATCGATCTGTGTCGGACTGAGACCGGATCGTATGTTACGTCACAAAATTCTACTTTTGCCGGTCTGTAGGCTTTAATAACTAAGGCAAATCAAGCTCGCCACAATTACGCTGCAGAAATCCAGCGTATTTGCGGTTGACGGCTTGATAAGTAGATGCCTAGTTATAAGATCAGTAAAAATTAACATACTGCAATAGTGGATTAAGTAAATAATAATAAATAATTATCTAAATCATTTGCCCAAGAGTAGTAACTGTTTTCTGCTTACCACCCAAGGAAGAAAAAAAAAAAAAAAGAATCACTAAACCATATCATATCTCAAATATGTACAGTAATCCTTGCCTTTTACTCAAATGAAAAAACATTTAAATAACCTGATCCCTTATGAGTCAGGGTTTTCATATAAGGTTATGTGTATCAAATCTTTAAACAATTGCATCTCTCTTAGTACAAAATAGTAGGTTAGTTAATACCATCTAGTCAGTTAAAAAAGCATTTATACAACCTCATTCATTATAAATCAACAGTTTCATATGTGCTTTTTAACTTAAACCTCTAAATCTTCTGCACATAGATAATGACAGTTATTTCCTCAGTGACCTTATTTATCTTCCAAGGTAATCACCCTGAGAAGAGAACCCCACTCCCCAATAAGAGGAAGACACCCCATAGATTTAAGTGTCTACTGCATCCTTGTCCAAAAATTGTTGTGCCAGTTCAGGGGTCTCAAAAACAAAAAAGTAATTTTCGGATTTAATTTTTCATTTAGCTAGGTACAATAGTGAAAAAAAATTCCCCTCTTTCACCAAGCGGGTACAAATTGGGGAGAAGAGTCTCCTTTTATTTGCAGTCTCATATGAAAAATCTTGAAAAAGCAACATTCTTCCATCTTTATAGGTAAGCTGTTGTATCCTCCTGAAGGCTCTCAGAATATCCATTTTACCCTGAAAGTTACGGTATTTCACCACAACTGCTCTGGGCCCAACTGGCCTTGACTCAGACGCCTCTGTTATTCTTCCAGTTCGGTGAGCTCTCTCTACTGCATATCTGACTCCTTCTCCTTCCAACTTTAAAGGGACATAATACTCATATGCTAAATCCTTTTAAACTGATGCAGTATAACTGTAAAAAGCTGACAGGAAAATATCACCTAAGCATCTCTATTTAAAAAAGGAAGATATTTTACCTCACATTCTCCTCAGCTCAGCAGAGTAAATTCTGTGTAAAAAGTTATACTCAGTTACTGCCCAGCTGGAGGTAAAAAAAAAATGAAGAAATGAACAGCAGCCAATCAGCATCAACAGTGCTGAAGTCATGAACTCTTTTACTGTGATCTCATGAGATTTCAGTTAACTCTCATGAGATTTCATTGTAAACTTTCTTACACTGAATTGGGAAATAACATGAGTGTGCACGAAAGCTCGCTCCTGATTTGTTGCTTAACCCCTTAATGACCAAGGACGTACGCCACACGTACAGTTAATGACCGAGGACGTGTGGCGTACGTCCTTGGTCTGGAAAGCAGCTGGAAGCGATCCTGCTCGCTTCCAGCTGCTTTCCGGTTATTGCAGTGATGCCTCGATATGGAGGCATCCCGCAATAACCCCCCTTGGCCATCCGATGCAGAGAGAGCCACTCTGTGGCCCTCTCTGCAGCGGACATCGGTGGCCGGTATCGTTGGTGGGTGGGAGCAAGTCTGGGAGGCGGGTGGGCGGCCATCGATGTGCCGAGTGGAGGGAAGGGGGGCGGGATCAGGGGCGGAACCGTCGGGAGTGCGCGGGTGCACGGGGGCGGTGGGCGGGCATGTGCACGGGGTGGGAGCGGGAGGGAACCGCTACACTACAGAAAAATAAAGCTGCTAAAAGTTAAAATAAAACGTTTTAAAAGTTAGAAATAAACAGCTAAGGGATCTGGAAGGGATGGGGGGATGGTCTTGGGGGGGGGGGAAGCTACACTACAGATAAGGGCATTTTAAAAAAAAAAAAGGCACATTTGTTACTGCCAGTACCCAAGATGGCGCCCATTAAGGCAGAGGGGGAGGGTTAGAGAGCTGTTTGGTGGGGGATCAGTGAGGTTGGGGACTAAGGGGGGATCCTACACAGCAGCATATGTAAATATGCCAAAAAAAAAACAAAAAAAAGCCCAAGTATAGCTTTTATTTTAGTACTGGCAGAGTTTCTGCCAGTACTTAAGATGGCGGGGAAAAAATTTGGGGTGGGGGAGGGAAGAGAGCTGTTTGGGAGGGATCAGGGGGTCTCATGTTTCAGGTGGGAGGCTGAGCTCTACACTAAAGCTAAAATTAACCCTGCAAGCTACATAATTAACCCCTTCACTGCTAGCCATAATGCACGTGTGAAATGCAGCGGCATTTGGAGGCCTTCTAATTACCAAAAAGCAACGCCAAAGCCATATATGTCTGCTATTTCTGAACAAAGGGGATCCCAGAGAAGCATTTACAACCTTTTGTGCCATAATTGCACAAGCTGTTTGTAAATGATTTCAGTGAGAAACCTAAAATTGTGAAAAATGTAACGTTTTTTTTAATTTGATCTCATTTGGCGGTGAAATGGTGGCATGAAATATACCAAAATTGGCCTAGATCAATACTTGGGGTTGTCTACTACACTACACTAAAGCTAAAAGTATCCCTAAAAGCTCCCTACATGGTCCATAATTAACCCCTTCACTGCTGGGCATAATACACGTGTAGTGCGCAGTGGCATTTAGCAGCCTTCTAATTACTAAAAAGCAATGCCAAAGCCATATATGTCTGCTATTTCTGAACAAAGGGGATCCCAGAGAAGCATTTACAACCATTTAAGCCATAATTGCACAAGCTGTTTGTAAATAATTTCAGTGAGAAACCAAAAGTTTGTGAAAAAATTAGTAAAAAAGTGAATGATTTTTTGTATTTAATCGCATTTGGCGGTGAAATGGTGGCATGAAATATACCAAAATGTGCTTAGATGAATACTTTGGGATGTCTACTTAAAAAAATATATACATGTCAATGGATATTCAGAGATTCCTGAAAGATATTAGTGTTCTAATGTAACTAGAGCTAATTTTGAAAAATAATGGTTTGGAAATAGCAAAGTGCTACTTGTATTTATGGCCCTATAACTTACAAAAAAAGCAAAGAACATGTAAACATTGGGTATTTCTAAACTCAGGACAAAATTTAGAAACTATTTAGCATGGGTGTTTTTTGGTGGTTGTAGATGTGTAACAGATTTTGGGGGTCAAAGTTAGAAAAAGTGAAAATAATGGTATCTTTAGAAAGTCCATTTAATGGCGAGAAAAAAACGGTATATAATATGTGTGGGTACAGTAAATGAGTAAGAGGAAAATTACAGCTAAACACAAACACAGCAGAAATGTAAAAATAGCCTTGGTCCCAAACGGACAGAAAATGGAAAAGTTCTGTGGTCATTAAGGGGTTAAAAGCGCTTTACAATCGGATGTGGCTACTGAGAAACTTTTGAGGTAAAATATCTTTCTTTTTTACATAGAGATGATCAGGTGATATTTTCTAGTCAGCTTTTTACAGTTATACCTCATCACTTTAAAGTGTTTAAACATTTGGGTATTATGGCCCTTTAATAGTGAGGGTAAAATTGTTTCAGCAAATTGAATCAGACTTTCTGCTTTTACATCTTCTGTGAACCCAATTATCCTCAGATTATTGTGTCTGCTTCTGTCCTCCAATTCTTCAGCCTTGGCCTCTAATCTACTATTTTGTTTTATCAGCAGATTGTATTTGGAATCAAAAATATTTAAATTATCCTCACATTCTGATATTCAGTTCTGTGAGCCGAGTATTTTGATGTTTCAGTTCCTCCATTATAGAGACAAGCTTTACATTTATCTCCTCCATTTTGGGAAAAATCAGTGCTGATACTTGATTCCTCTCCTTTATCCTCCAATATTGATGACCCTTAAAGGGACAGTCTACACCAGAATTGTTATTGTTTTAAAAGATAGATAATCCCTTGTTTACCCATTCCCTAGTTTTGCATAACTAACACAGTTATATTTATATATTTTTTACCTCTGTGATTATCTTGTATCTAAGCCTCTGCAGACTGCCCCTTTATTTGTTCTTTTGACAGACTTGCAGTTTAGCCAATCAGTGATGGCTCCCAGGTAACTTCACGTGCACGAGCACAGTGTTATCTATATGAAAAACATGAACTAACATCCTCTAGTGGTGAAAAACCTGTTAAAATGCATTCTTAAGAGACGGCCTTCAAGGTCTAAGAAATTAGCATATGAACCTCCTAAGTTAAGCTTTCATCTAAAATTGGTGATAAAAGTAAATTGGAAAATTGTTTAAAATTACATGCCCTATCTGAATCATGAAAGTTTTTTTTGGACTAGACTGTCCCTTTAAATATTTATGCTTTTAGAGGATTTCCTTTCCCCGTTTTATATTTCGGTGACATTTTCTGAGGTTTTAGGTATTTCTCCATCCGGAACTTGCATTACCTACTCCTTGGATTATGGCTATTTCTCAATAGCTTTTCCTCCCCACAGGGGGTTAACAAAAAGAAAAAGAGGGGTTTACAGCGTTTTGAGTTCCGACTTATCTTATTGTTTGTTTTTTGACTCCTGTGCTCTATTTTAAGAATGTTCATGCGACTGACGCAAAGCTCACCAGGTGATAGTTAACCACCTTTCCTGCTGAATATTGCTCTCTTTGGGGGTTGTCCTCTGTTTTTTTAATTATAATAAAGCAGAGAAAATGTCAATTATTTAACCAGCCCAAGGTGGCCCAGGATGGCCTACAAAGCTGCTCCTTTTACCAGTTCAGTATGAGAGACAGACTCTTAATTGTTGCGCCTATTACACCAGCAGAAGGCTAACCAGCAAGTCTGTCTTTCCCTTAACTTTTCCCAGGGTTTCCGTTTCAGGCATCATTGCATATTCCAATCTTTTACCAGGATTTACCTCCTAGTCCGGTTTTACACTGCTTAGTATTTTACTGAGGCGCTGCACTTTTTTCACCCAAACCACTAACCACGTGTCTGCTCCTTTAATGTTTTGGGAATTTATTTTATAAAGAGTCACATAAACTGATAACACAGCACTCCTCCTTTTAACCCTGTTGTACCACACATTAGTGATTTAACAATACGAAAAAGGGAAGACAGTACCTTGTTTCCTCTGTTACTTATGTGCACACTATGCTCAAACGCTTTTTGAGTGTGATTCTTGATCCACTTTTTCTAGAGAGGGTGAGGGCACTTGTTAAAAATTTGTGTGAGTTGTACTGGTCCCCTGGCTAAAATTTGCCAGTAGTCTACTGCCAAGTAATGCAATCTATTTTAGAACTTGAAAAATGTATACTAATAAGAAAATGTATTGAGATGCATTTGCAGTTTCTGAGAACTTGCAGTTCAGGCTTGCAAAAGTGAGCCCTCAACCTCAAATTTATGAAGCAGTCTATGTTTCTCATCCTTGGTGGCAGAGATAAATCACCTTAAATTAACTTGTTAAGGGTGATTGACAGGTCCTGCTCTCACACAATTGGTTGCCCAAGAGTAGGGATCAGGACTGAACAACAGAGCTCTTCTACAGTTTTACATATTGACAAGTGGTGATTGAAGGAGGACAGGTTCTTTGATTGAGAACTTGCCCCCTTGCAGCTTGATACATTTTCCTGTTAGACATGTAGTAGCAGTCTAGGTATAATGGTGAAAAAGAAAGGAGTTCATCCTGCCAAGTTTATATGTTGCCACTGTTTGATTCATTATGCAGAGCCCACCACTGATTTGCTATGTTATGCAGTGCCACCACTTAGGTACATTATGTAATGCAGAATTTTTTTATTTTTTTTAGCTATAATAGTTATAATAAATTAGACTGACACTCAAAAATTTGATGTGATAATGCAAATCTATTTTCTCTAACATTATAGATAAAATAGTTATCTGTAGCTGCCTAAAACCTCAGTAGACCATTTTGTTGACTGAGGATATTATAGGGGGAGGGGGGGCAAAATGTGATAGCTGTCTAGCCAAAAATCCTAGCACTGGACCTGTTTGCAATTCCAATTTAACCAATTCTATGTATAGTTCAGGACTTCTAAACAATGTTTTTACAAGCTAGGTCAGATATATATTTGTAGGTTGACTGCTTCAGTAACTATGTAAAAGCTTGGTTCAAGTGTAAAATGTAACAAATCTGATTGTGATTTTTTTTAAATTTAATTCATATGAAAGACCATCTGATAAACATTGTGCTTTTTGACTGAAAAATATGAGGTAAAAGTTAACTACATTTAAAGAGACATTAAACACTAAATACATGCTAGATAGAATGATGCATCCAAAGAAAAGATTAGTCCATGACTAACATGTAGATGTATTTTTTTAAAGTTTCATTAGTTGTTTAAAAAGTGACAAAATAAGTGTAAAGTTTTAGTGTTTATAAAACACTGGGAGCTGCCATGTTGTAACTTGTGTTACCTTCTCTGCTGTGGGCAATTAGGGTCAGTTATAAATAGGTCACTAGAGTGTGCAGCCAATGGTTGTGCTGGATTTAACAGTGTTCTGCACTTCCATTTCTAACAGGAACTGAAAAGCTCACAAGTTCAGAATGGAATTACAGGCAAAGAGGACAAAATACATAATGAAAGTATATTGCAGAGTTGTTTTATTATATACAATTTATCATTTTATGTTACCATCTCAAAGTGTTTAATGTCCCTTTAACTTGAATTTGCTTTGTACTTCAGAAAAAAATTTTGTTCAGACTTAAATTTACATAAATTATCAACTCACACATGATTTAAGAGGATGTTTTTTTATTTATTTATTTTATACATAAAGACTTGACTAAAGACTAAAATGTAGCTAAATAAGACAATTCTATTTTTATTTAAATTGCATTAGACATATTTTATCCAAACACTCCAAACTCCCTGCTTGCAATAATCACACTGTAATGCATTTTTTTGCAGCTTCTTGATGAAATAAGACATGTTCAGTTGACCTACAATAATAAAAATATATCCTTTGATGTTTTGGGAATTTATTTTATAAAGAGTCACATAAACTGATAACACAGCACTCCTCCTTTTAACCCTGTTGTACCACACATTAGTGATTTAACAATACGAAAAAGGGAAGACAGTACCTTGTTTCCTCTGTTACTTATGTGCACACTATGCTCAAACGCTTTTTGAGTGTGATTCTTGATCCACTTTTTCTAGAGAGGGTGGGGGCACTTGTTAAAAATTTGTGTGAGTTGTACTGGTCCCCTGGCTAAAATTTGCCAGTAGTCTACTGCCAAGTAATGCAATCTATTTTAGAACTTGAAAAATGTATACTAATAAGAAAATGTATTGAGATGCATTTGCAGCTTCTGAGAACTTGCAGTTCAGGCTTGCAAAAGTGAGCCCTCAACCTCAAATTTATGAAGCAGTCTATGTTTCTCATCCTTGGTGGCAGAGATAAATCACCTTAAATTAACTTGTTAAGGGTGATTGACAGGTCCTGCTCTCACACAATTGGTTGCCCAAGAGTAGGAATCAGGACTGAACAACAGAGCTCTTCTACAGTTTTACATATTGACAAGTGGTGATTGAAGGAGGACAGGTTCTTTGATTGAGAACTTGCCCCCTTGCAGCTTGATACATTTTCCTGTTAGACATGTAGTAGCAGTCTAGGTATAATGGTGAAAAAGAAAGGAGTTCATCCTGCCAAGTTTATATGTTGCCACTGTTTGATTCATTATGCAGAGCCCACCACTGATTTGCTATGTTATGCAGTGCCACCACTTAGGTACATTATGTAATGCAGAATTTTTTTATTTTTTTTAGCTATAATAGTTATAATAAATTAGACTGACACTCAAAAATTTGATGTGATAATGTAAATCTATTTTCTCTAACATTATAGATAAAATAGTTATCTGTAGCTGCCTAAAACCTCAGTAGACCATTTTGTTGACTGAGGATATTATAGGGGGAGGGGGGGGGGGCAAAATGTGATAGCTGTCTAGCCAAAAATCCTAGCACTGGACCTGTTTGCAATTCCAATTTAACCAATTCTATGTATAGTTCAGGACTTCTAAACAATGTTTTTACAAGCTAGGTCAGATATATATTTGTAGGTTGACTGCTTCAGTAACTATGTAAAAGCTTGGTTCAAGTGTAAAATGTAACAAATCTGATTGTGATTTTTTTTTAATTTAATTCATATGAAAGACCATCTGATAAACATTGTGCTTTTTGACTGAAAAATATGAGGTAAAAGTTAACTACATTTAAAGAGACATTAAACACTAAATACATGCTAGATAGAATGATGCATCCAAAGAAAAGATTAGTCCATGACTAACATGTAGATGTATTTTTTTAAAGTTTCATTAGTTGTTTAAAAAGTGACAAAATAAGTGTAAAAGTTTTAGTGTTTATAAAACACTGGGAGCTGCCATGTTGTAACTTGTGTTACCTTCTCTGCTGTGGGCAATTAGGGTCAGTTATAAATAGGTCACTAGAGTGTGCAGCCAATGGTTGTGCTGGATTTAACAGTGTTCTGCACTTCCATTTCTAACAGGAACTGAAAAGCTCACAAGTTCAGAATGGAATTACAGGCAAAGAGGACAAAATACATAATGAAAGTATATTGCAGAGTTGTTTTATTATATACAATTTATCATTTTATGTTACCATCTCAAAGTGTTTAATGTCCCTTTAACTTGAATTTGCTTTGTACTTCAGAAAATTTTTTTGTTCAGACATAAATTTACATAAATTATCAACTCACACATGATTTAAGAGGCTGTTTTTTTATTTATTTTATACATAAAGATTTGACTAAAGACTAAAATGTAGCTAAATAAGACAATTCTATTTTTATTTAAATTGCATTAGACATATTTTATCCAAACACTCCAAACTCCATGCTTGCAATAATCACACTGTAATGCATTTTTTTTGCAGCTTCTTGATGAAATAAGACATGTTCAGTTGACCTACAATAATAAAAATATATCCTTTGAAGATCATGGAGATTTTTTGAATGGCTATGATATTGTCAACTGGCATACAGTTGACGGTTACACAAGTTTTAAAAGAGTTGGAAAATATAATATTCTAAAATCAGAAATAAAGGTAGATAAATCCCTTATCTTCTGGAACACTAAAGACAATGAGGTATGCAAATTAATATGTTGTATAATTTACTTTGCTGAAATTAATATTTTATACTTTTAATTAATGTTATCTTAAACCTTACAATATATACAGAGCTTTTAACTGGCTTGAAAATGTGTGTGCACTGTCACAGTTTAGAAGTTCTTCCCTGTTGTTCCTTCCACAACTTTACTTTTTCTTGAAAAATCAAGAAGCCAGGGACTGCCCCAACTCCAGCAATGCCCAGATTGACTCAGCCTAATCCCAGCCAAACTCCCACACAACCCTGCTCACCTAACTACCTTGACTACGTTGACCCTCTACCAGTCATTCCTCCACATGCCAAGCATCAATTACTTTGCTCACAGGTTGTCCTTTCTAGGCATTTTAGCCCTTGAAGTCATTACTCATATTGGTAGATATTTATATACTATGTGGCACGTATAACCTATCTAGCTGACAACAAAACTGGTCCATTCAGAGGAAGATTTAGAAACATCTTGTACACACAGTAGAGAAATATATATCAACCCATCCAGTATATTGAAGGGGTTTAAATGTCCTGGGATAGACTAGATAAATTAGAAAGCTTTTTGAGTACATAAAAAATTAGTTATATTATACTTATACAGGGTTGCATTACTTTTCAAAAGCAAGAATAAATGGGCCAATAATTGTTTTAGGTGGTAAGGGGGAAGGGAAGGAGTAAATGAATAATATACAAGTAGATTACAAGTTATGCGCGAATGTAACAAAAGTTATTTCAACCTCCATAGCGCTGCCATTACAAGTTTTGAAACAGCAGGCTTGTGCGTGGGATATGGTTGCGTTGAGCTCCATACCGCGCAAAATACAAGCGCTGATTTGACGTGCTTGTGCACGCTTTCCCCATAGACATCAATAGGGAGAGCGGGACAGAACAAAACCTTACACCTGCGATCGCGGAATGAAAAGCTCCGTAACGCAGCCCCATTGATGTCTATGGGGAAAAAAAAGTTAAGTTTAAACCTAACACCCTAACATAAACTCCACATCTAAATATCCCTAATCTGCTGCCCCCGACATCGCCGACACCTACATAATGTTATAAACCCCTAATCTGCTGCCCCCAACATCGCCGACAACTACATAATGTTATTAACACCTAATCTACCGTTTCCGATATAGCCGCCACCAAAGTAAATCTATTAACCCCTAATCTGCCGCTCCCGATATCGCCGCCACTATACTAAAATTATTAACCCCTATTCCCCTGCACCCGAACATCGCCCACACTATAATAAATATATTAACCCCTATTCCGCCGCTCCCCGACATTGCCGGCACTAAATAAAGCTATTAACCCCTAAATCTCTGGCCTCCCATATCACTACCATAAATAAACCTATTAACCCCTAAACCGCTAGCCCCCCACATCGCAACAACCTAAATTAAACTATTAACCCCTAAACCTAACCCTAAACCTTACCCTAACACCACCTAACTTTAGCATAATTAAAATAGAGCTAAATAAAAGTTACAATTATTAACTAAATAATACAGTACCTTTTTAAAACTAAATATATACTTACCTGTGAAATAAAACATAAGCTATCTACAATATAAATAATAGTTATATTGTAGCTAGCTTAGGTTTTATTTTTATTTCACAGGTAAGTTTGTATTTATTTTAACAAGGTAGACTAGTTATTAAATAGTTATTAACTATTTACTAACTACCTAGTTAAAATAAATACAAACTTACCTGTGAAATAAAACCTAAGCTGCCTTACACTAAAACCTACCATTACAAAAAAAAAACTACCATTACAAAAAATAAAAAAACACTTAAATTTCCAAAAATAAAAAACCTACCATTACAAAAAATAACAAACGAAATTATCCTAAACAATAAAAATTATTCCTACTCTAATACCCTTTTAAAAAAAAAAATCACCCCCAAACCCCCCCAAAACTATAGTACACTACAAAAGGGCCCTTAAAAGGGCCTTTTATAGGGCATTGCCCTAAAGATAACAGATCTTTTCCTAAAAATAAAAACAAACACCCCCTAACAGTATACAAACTCCCACCAAACCCACAAAATAAAAATAAAGTAAAACAATCTACCCATTGCCCTGAAAAGGGAATTTGTATGGGCATTGCCCTTAAAAGGGCAATCAGCTCTTTTAAGAAATGCCCAACCCGTAATCTAAAAATAAAAACCCACCCCAGATTGAAAAAAAAACACTACACAAAATAACAAACGAATTATCAAAAATAATAAAATTATTCCTATTCTAATACCCATTTTAAAAGAACCCACCCCAAAATAAAAGAAACCGAATCTAGAATAAACTACCAATAGCCCTTAAAAGGGCATTTTGTAGGGCATTGCCCTAAAGATATCAGCTCTTTAAAAAAAAAAAAAAAAATACAAAGCCCCACTAACGTTACAAACCCCCACCCCCCCAAACCCACAAAATGTAAAAAAAATAGCTAAAACCTAATCTACCCATCGCCCTGAAAAGGATATTTGTATGGGCATTGCCCTTAAAAGGGCATTTAGCTCTTTTAAGAACTGCCCAACCCCTAATCTAAAAAAAAAAACCCACCCTAAAAAACCTTAAAAAAACCCCTTAACCCCTCTTTAGGTACTCACAGTTGCTGAAGTTGCTTGAAGGATCTTCATCCCGGCGGCTCCATCTTCATCCAGACGGCATCTTCTATCTTTATCCCAGCGGTGACTTTAATCTTCATCCCGGCGGCACGGAGCGGATCTATCCTGAAGACTTCCGGCGCGGAGCATCCTCTCCATACAGTCGCCGCCATATACTGAATCTTCAATGCAAGGGACATGATTCAAAATGGCGTACCTTGCATTCCTATTGGCTGATTTGATTTTGGAAATTCAAATCAGCCAATAGGATGAGAGCTACTGAAATCCTTACCGCAAAACTCGTAATCGCTGTTCAAATCAGCAAATAGAATTTAAGCAGCTCTCATTCTATTGGCTGATTTTAATTTTTCAGCCAATAGGAATACAATGGTACCCCAATATAAAAGGGGTACCTTGCATTAAACCTTCAGTGTGCATCGGTGATCACATAAAGAGGAGGCTCCGTGCTGGATGTCGTTATTGCCGCCGGTCCTGTTCAGCTCCGCACCACCACAGCTCAGCGCCATCAGGATGCAGATAGAAGATGCCACCGTGATGGAGGAAAATGTCGCCGCTTGGATGAAGACTTCTCGCTGCCTGGATGAAGATAGATCTCTGGACTTCAGGAACTGTGAGTAGATTTTCTAAGCTTAGTGTAAGGACTTTTTTTTTTAATTTTTTGGGGTGTTTTTTTTTTTAAATTAGGGCTTTTTATATTTTTATGGGCGAAAAAGAGCTGAATGCCCTTTTATGGGCAATGTCCATACAAATGCCCCTTTGGGGCAATGGGTAGCTTAGGTTTTTTTTAGACTTAGACTTAGGATTTTTATTTTGGGGGTTGGTTGGGTGGGGGTTACTTTTAGGGGGGACTTTGTAATTATTTTAGGTAAATAAGCTGTTTAACTTAGGGCAATGCCCTACAAAAGGACTATTTGTAGTTTTTATTTTGGGGTGGCTTTTTTGTTTTTATAGGGCTATTAGATTAGGCTTAATATGTATTATTTTGGCTAATTTCGTTTATTATTTTTTGTAATTTTAGATTTTTTAAATTTTCGTTATGTTATTTTTAAATTTTTTTAGTAATGTTAGATTTTTTTTTTTCATAGTGTTTTTTTTAATCTTGGAATTCAGGTTTTTTATTTTTCGTTTATTTTATTTTCTTAAAATAGTTATGGTAGGCTTATTTATAGTTTAATCTTAGTTTTCTTTTATTTCACAGTTAAGTTTTTATTTATTTTAAGATAGTTATATTGTAATTTTAATTAAAAGTATAGGGGATAGTTAGGTTTAGGGGTTAATAGTTTAATTTAATGATTTGTGATGTGGGAAGGCAGCGGTTTATGGGTTAATAGGTTTAGTTTAGTCTTTGTGATGTGGGGAACAGCGGTTTAGGGGTTAATAGGTTTATTATAGTCTGTGCAATGTGGGGTGTTGGCAGTTTAGGGGTTAATACTTTATATTAGTGTTGGCATTATGGGGGCTGGCGGTTTAGGGGTTAATCATTTTATTTAGTGTTGGCGATGTTGGGGGCAGCAGTTTAGGGGTTAATAGGTTTATTTAGGTGTTAGTAATGCGGGGGGCAGCGGTTTAGGGGTTAATCACTTTATTTAGTGTCGGTGAAGTCGGGGGAGCGGCGGATTAGGGCTATTTAGATTAGGGGGCGATTTATGAAACAGCGGATGCTGCTTCTGACCCACTCCGCTTCAGTTCCTCCTGAAGCTGAACTTAAGAAGCAGCGGTCCTAGGATGACGGACAGCAATCAGCCCAATCAAATACGATCGGGTTGATTGACACTTCCTGTTAGCGGCCGAATGGCCGCAAATCTGCTGTCGGGCATTTATCAATGTGCGGCGGACATGATACACTACATTGTATCATGTCTATCCGCACAATAATAAATTGACCCTTAGGGGTTTATGTTAGGGGGTTAGGTTTTAACGTAACTTTCTTTTCCCCATAGACATCAATGGGGATTGCGTTACGGCGATCTCCATTCCACAATCGCAGGTGTTAGTTTTTTTCTAACACTTTCTCCCCATTGATGTCTATGGGGAAAACGTGCATGAGCACGTCAAGTCAGGCCTTGGGATTTGTGTGGTATGGAGCTTAACGCACCATACCACACAACAAAAGAAGGTTTTTCAGTAACTTGTAATGGCAGCGCTATGGAGAGTGCGATACCGCTAATTTTTTTGCATTATTCACGGACTCGGTTTAGCGCATAACTTGCAATCTGGGTGTTAGCATCTATTGATTAAAATTAAACTAAAATAAGTGTTATACTTTTGTTTCTGCAGATACCCATGTCAAATTGTTCAAAACCATGCAAACCTGGATTTTACAAAAAATATTCCATCATTAGCTGTTGCTATGATTGTATTCCTTGTCCAGAAGGACATTATACTTCAGCATCTGGTAAGTTTATTTCTTAATTTATTCTGCTATAGAGGCCTATTTATCAAAGGTCTTGCGGACATGATTCGACAGTGCGGATCAGGTCCGCAAGACCTCGCTGAATGCGGAGAGCTATACTCTCTCCATATTCAGTATTGCAACGCCCCCTGCAGACTTGCGGAGGTTTCACTCAACCCGATCGTACTCGATCGGGTTGAATTGTGGCGATCTCTGTCCGTTTGCTCAGAGCAGGCGGACAGGGTTATGGAGCAGCGATCTTTAGACCGCTGCTTCATAACTGGTGTTTCTTGTGAGACTGAAGACTCGCCAGAAACGCGGGCCCACAAGCTCCATACGGAGATTGATAAATGGGCCTTATAGTCTTTATGCTTGTGATTAATTCTACACTCTCTCTGATTGATGTGTTATAGAAACTGGGGAGATTTGTAGATTAATTCCACTTTTGGTGAATATAGGAAAGAAAATGTATAATTGTATCAAATGTAGATTTAAAATATTTCTTATTGGCTTGGTTAAAAGAAATTCTTAGTTAAACATTCAATAATAAACAAATAAAAAACAAACAAACCATAATTTCCCAATGGCACAGCGCTTTCATTTTTACTGTATTTAGCAATGACAAGGCTAATAAAAGTCTTTACCAGCAATATTGCAGCAAAATTCCAGAACTGAAACCAAAAAAAGAAAAAGAAAACCATGTAACTAATGTAGCCCTATGTATATCAGAGAATCCTTTGATGCTAAACAACTAAATAAAATATTATAATACAGTAGACACTTATGCATTATGGTAAAAAAAAATGTACCACAATCTTTCATTGTAAGATAAATCGCCCTTCATTCCAAGTAGGCATAAGCCCCATGATCTCAGGGCTCTCAAATTAGACCCCAACTAAGAAAACCCTTACCATGCCCCCTCCTTACCACGCCCCCCTACTGCAAGCATTCTCCACTTAATGGAACCCTACCCAGATGCAGGACTTTAGCTTGACCCTGATGTCTATATTTCATTTGGTGGTCCTCTTTCTTAGTTGGGGCGCTCAGCTCCTAATATTTTATGGGAGCCATTGGGGCATGTTTCTGGCGAGCCTGTCCACCTGCTCTGAGCAAGCGGACATACATCGCCGGAAATCAACTCGATCGAGTACGATCGGGTTGACTGACACCCCCCTGCTGGCGGCCTATTGGCCACAAGTGTGCAGGGGGCGGCGTTGCACCAGCAGCTCTTGTGAGCTGCTGGTGCAATGCTGAATACGGCGAGCGTATTGCTCGCCGTATTCAGCGAGGTCTGTCGGACTGATCCGCACTGTCGGATCAGGTCCGACAGACCTTGATAACTTGGAGCCATAATCTCATTGTTTATAACCAGAATAGATTAATGTTATATTTTTTAATATGATGGACTCTTGAGGTGGCAAGTTCTTCTTCTTGTGAGGTAATTGCCATTGAAATGTCATTGACCTATCAGATTTGTTTAACATGTTGTCCCTATGCTCAAAAGACAGCAAATACACACACACACACAACGAGTGGAGCAGTAGTTTTCCCTCCTGCACGCACATTAACCCAATGCATACAAAAAATATATCAAAACTGCCTTATCGTATCCCCCCATAGGGCTAGATTACAAGTAAAGCGGTAGTTGGCATTCCTGCTCGCACATTAACCAGCTAGAGTATGTTTTTTTGCATGCGTCGGGATGCGCACGTGCAAGTTGAAAGTAAAAAGGTTTTGCTCACACGCTAAACCTAAGCGCACAAAAAGCCAAATTTCAAATATCGTGACTGGACTGCGTTAACGTATTGTGCCATTGCCTTAAATAGAGCCGAAAAGTGAAAATCAAAACTAACACTCTTACTCGCGAGCATATCCAATTGTATTTTTCCAGGTGCGCAAACCCGACATGAAAATATGAATATTTCATATTCCAATGTTTTTCACATAGAAGAATATGTTTTTTTTATTCATAAATATGTATTACTATATATATATATATATATATATATATATATATATATATATATATATATATGATGTGCTGTTGTTTTTTTGGTAAAATATATATCTATATATATATATAATTCAATAGAGGTATAGCTATATAAAGATATATATATATGAATTTATTTATTTAAAAATACATAGAACATATTACCCTATTTGAAGAACATTGGAATGTGAAATATTTACAGTAAATACACATTTAAACATTTTATTAAATATGAATATTGCATAAATATGCTTTTACATGTTTTCATCTTCTTGACTGCAAAGGGCTGCAATGCACATATCTATATAACTATATATATATATATGTATATATATATATATATATATATATATATATATATACTGTATATATATATATATATATATATATATGTGTACAGCTGGTGAGCAAGGGCTGGGTGGAGCCCGAAACGTGTACAGCTATGCACTGAGTGTTCACTTATGTTCGCTATAATTTTTAAACTTTACGGGAGCCTATGTTTTTAAGTTTTCCAATAAACTTCAAGTTTCTACTTCACTGGCCATGAATTTGATTTCCTTGTTCTGACTGCCTGCAGAGTTTTATTTATATATATATATATATATATATATATATATATATATATATAAAAAAAAAGTATATATATATATATATATATGTATGTGTATATATGTCTATAAATACATATATAGCGCCCTCCACTAATATTGGCACCCTTGGTAAATATATAAAAAGAAGACTGTGAAAAATTGTCTATTGTTTAACCTTTTGATCTTTTTTTAAAAAATACACATAAATACTCTGTTGTCATGGATATCAAACCATTGAAAACACAACACAGTTTTATGCAAAAAAAAAGTTTGTTAAATATAAATATGGCACAATTATTGGCCCCCTTTTCGTCAATACTTTGTGCTACCTCCCTTTGCCAAGATAACAGCTCTGAGTCTTCTCCTATAATTGCAGTCCAAATGGTACAGCACAATGGTTGATAGGTGGTGCAAGCTGTAGGGGTTCCACACAAAGCCCCTGTAACAATGTAGCACAGTCCAAAGGAAACAGCAGCACTCACCAATTATGCAAAAACTTCCATCTTTATTGGGATATTCAAAGAGAAAAAGACAACGTTTCGGACCTCTAGTCCTTAGTCATGTCATGTCTTCTCCTACAATGCCTGATGAGGTTGGAGAATACATGGCAAGGAATCTGAGACCATTCCTTAATACAGAACCTCTCCAAATCCTTCAAATTTCATGGTCAACGCTGATGGACTCTCTTTTTCAATTCACCCCACAGGTTTTCTATGGGGTTCAATTCAGGGTATTGGGATAGCTATGGCAGGAGCTTAATTTTGTGGTAAGTAAACCATTTTTGTGTTGATATTGATGTATGTTTTAGATCATTGTCCTGCTGGAAGATCCAACCATGGCTCATTGTAAGCTTTCTGGCAGAGGCAGTGAGGTGTTTTGGTATTTCATTTTAGTTCATTCAATATCTGTTAGTATTTGATAGCGTCCATGATGCCATGTATCCTAACAAAATGTCCAGGTCCTCTGATAGAAAAACAGCTCCAAAACATTAAAGAGCCACCACCATATTTGACTGTGGGCATGAGGTACTTTTCCATATGGCTACCTTTCTGTGTGCGCCAAACCCACCTTTGGTGTTTATTGCCAAAAAGCTCTATTTTGGGTTTATCTGACCATAGAACCCGATCCCATTTGAAGTTCCTGTAGTGTCTGGCAAACTGAAGATGATTGAGATTTTTATTGGATGAGAGTAGATGCCTTTTTTCTTGAAACCTTTCCAAGGTGACGTCGGATTGTAGTTTTGGAGTCTTTCTGACTCCAAGATGCAGTTAACTACTGCAATTCTCCAGGAGTGATCCTTGGTGATTTTTTTGGCCACTCAAACCATCCTCTTCACAGTACATTGAAACAATATAGACACAAGTCCTCTTCCAGGTTGATTCATAACATTTCCAGTTAACTGGATCTTCTTGATTATTGCCCTGATGGTGGAAATTGGCATTTTCAAAGCCTTTACTATTTTCTTATAGCCAGTTCCCATTTTGTGATGGTCATCAACCTTTTGCCGCATATCAGAGCTATATTCCTCAATCTTACCCATTGTGACGAATTACTAAGGGAATTTGGCCTATGTATTACCTCATATCTATAACCCTGTGAAACAGGAAGTCATGGTTGAACAATTTTCTGTCCCTAGTCACCCAGGTGTACTAAAAAAAAAAAAAAATATCAATAGGAATATACTTCAAATATATTTTCCCATATAAATTCATAGGGGTGCCAATAATTGTGCCACACGTATATTTAAGAAATATATTTTTTTTTGATAAACCTGTGTTGTGTTTGTAATTGTTTGATATCCAGGAGGGCTGTGTATTTTTGTATATTTTTTTAACAAAAGATCAAAAGGTTAAACAATAAAGTAAATTTTCATAGCCTTCTTTGCTCATATTTACCAAGGGTGCCAATATTAGTGGAGGGCACTGTATACACATATAAATACATACATACAGTATGTACACTCATATTAACAAATATATATATATATATATATTAAATATAGATTGGGTGGATGGAAAAAATAGCAGGAAAACCAAGTGTTGAAGTGAATAGAGTACTCATACACTTCTATCTCGTATTACAATAAATACTGTTGGTGCAGACCCATTCATTAATTATAAGCAACAATAATAAAGAGAGAAAAAAATGGCACATAATAGTGACATTCAACAAAGACTGGGAATACAGCACTCTTTTATAAAAAAAACAGACGAAAACACTTGTAGAATTTTGTAATCAAAAAAAGTTTTATTGTGCGGCCAGCGGGTACGGACCAGTCCAGATCCACCTAGGCAGTAGCATAAATGGTATAAACCATAACCAAAATATAATAACAAATGATTAAACTTTTAATCAAAGCAAAAAGTTTCACCAAAGGGCCGGCCCAAATGTTACCCATGCAGGATGTAACTATAGTAAGTGTATTTCACATGTGAAGCAATTAGTAAGCAGCTAGACTTAGTGCTGTAAATGGAAGAAAAGCTTTCTGGTGTGCATCAGACCTAATAAAGGTTTTAGTGAAAACTAAGGCAACCATGAAATAAGCAACTCTTATTCCACAATGCAGTACTTGTCACACAAGAAATGGCAGTAGTATGCATAACAAACTTTAAGCATTACAAGATAGCGTAAGACAGCACAAAATAAAGCAATTAACATATAGTACTGGTCAGTTGGGCATAGAGATGTATTAAGTAGTGTTCTCCTTGTAGAGACTATAGAAGTTACACAGTCCTCCAGACTGGAACCAATGTAGTAAGTACAAAAGTCCCCAGGATAATTTTAGCACTACTCAGTCAAGCGCCCAGTAACAGAAATTGGAGCAGGTCGTCGTAATGAAAGCAAATACAAACGGTATGCGGTTGTAAGCTATCAGGTAAAGCAGATGAAAGTAAGCAAAGTCACTCAAGCAAAAATTGGAGCACGTATGTAGCAAGAGGTCAGGTTAATGTAGCGTTAATTAGCAGGCAAAGCAAAGGCATATTTAACAAGCTGGAAAAAGGAAAAGGTACAGGAGGATACTAGCTAATTGGAGAAGTACCCCTCTGTCAACTGCACCCTTTCAAAGTGGCCTCAGTTTACCCACAGCCTTGTCGAAACTTCTAAACGCCTTCGGGACCTCTCTCCAAACATTTTTCTTGCTGTGAGCAATCATCAATCCTCGGTTAGCCTCCAAATAATATCTGCTTGGCCTCAGCAGCGTGCTCATTAGCTCACCATAGGCACGCTGAAACTCCGGATAATCGTCTGCTCCAATTCACTGTAGCGCGACCACATTCAAAGATAGGCTCCACCAAACAGCATGGGTATTATTTATTATTGTTGCTTATATATATATATATATATATATATATATATAGATATATATATATAAATATATAAATACATACATATTTAGACATGTATATGTATATATCGCTTTATTAAAGACCTTTGAAGGCCTTTTTTTCTAACACCTGAAACTTCATATCGTTAAGTCCTTATAATGATTGTAACTATACTTTAAAATATATTTGTGATCTGTTTTGTGCAACTTTTTTGTCTTGCATAACAGTTAACCAGAGCTCTGAGGTTGCATTCTCCTGACACACATAAAATTAAATTTCACTCAAGCAAACGATTTTACTTACATTTTAACTTAAAACATTGTGCTACTTCCGACATGTGCAAAAATCCGCAATAAACCCCTTTTCACTTGCGCGCAACAGTTATTGCGCCACTTGTGATCTAACCTATAGAAGGGCATGATAAAATTTGCCTTTTCATATTTATGCTTATGGTTTTTAATAATTATTATTGACTATAGTCATAAACTGGGTGAGTTTAAAAAAATACTATTGCATCAACAATTGAAATGTGCCTTAGAATAAGAATTATATAAACCAAAGAAAAAGTTCCATGCCCATATAGTTGTCACATAAGATAGTCACCATCAGTTTTAAGGAAACGTGCAAATAAATAATATAAAATCCTTCTACACATTAATTTACACTAGCTGTTTTATCTTTAAAGGGATAGCAAACCCCAAAAATTGCTTTCATGATTTGCATAGAACAAACAAATTTAAGCAACTTTCTAATTTACTTCTATTATCAAAGTTGCTTCATTCTCTTGTTATCCTTTGCTGACAGAACAGCAGTGGACTACTGGCAGCTAGCTGAACACATCCGGTTAGCCAATCACAAGTGACAAATGTGTGCAGGCACCAATCAGCAGCCATCTCCCACTAGTATTCTTTTGTTAACAAGGGATACCAAGAGAATGAAGCACATTTGAAAATAGAAGTGAATTTAAGTGTCTTAAAATTACATGCTCTGTCTGAATCATGCAAGATTAATTTTGACTTTCCTATCCCTTTAACTAATTTGAGCTGTTTGTAAAGATTTAAATATTTTATAGAAAGAAGCAGAAATCATCTGATCTGCCAAAAATTGTTTTTAAATGTCAATACTGATGGATTGGAAAGGGGGACCTCTATGTTTCTGAACAAAAATAATAGTGTGATAAATAATTATGTAAATTCTGAATACATTTGTTAAACTTTAGTATAAGACATTAAAGATTAACTCTGGGTGCTGTTCAAGTTACTCTTCATTTAATAAAGTTCACCAGTCTTTCAAACTTCTAACATGCACTCTTCTTTGTTATAGACATGAATGAATGTCTGATGTGTCCTTTAGCCCAGTGGTCAAATAATGGAAGCTCTAAATGTGAAAACAGGACAACTGAGTATCTACAATGGAAAAACCCATTTGCTGTTGCCCTCACAAGCTTTGCTGCTTTTGGATTCGCTCTGGTTGTACTAACGGGGGTCTTTTTTATAAAGTATTCAGATACATCAGAGGTTAAGGCAGTAGGAGGCAACTATACTTACCTTCTGGGGATATCACTGTTAGTCAGCTTGGTCAGCATTGTGCTCTTTATTGGTTATCCAACAAATATTATCTGCAAGTGCAGACAAATCGTTTATAGTATCAGCCTCACCCTTTGTGTTTCCTGCATCTTAGTCAAATCTTTAAGAATAATCTTAGATTTCGAGTCCTACAAGAGTGGTAAACCTACACCAGCATTAACATATCAGCCTGTGGTTCTTATTGCTGTGTTAACTGGTCTCCAGTTCTGTCTTTGTATGTTATGGCTCATTCTAAAAGAACCCTTTGTTATAGAAGTCAACATAATACCTAAAATTATTATTGCACAATGTAATGAAGGATCGTATGTGGCCTTTGGTATCATGTTGGGCTACATTGGTTTCCTTGCACTTGCTAGTTTTATTCTAGCTTACAGAGGGAGAAAATTACCAGATAAATACAAGGAGGCCAAATGTATCACATTCAGTATGCTCATCTACATGTTTGTATGGGTTATGTTTATTCCAGTTTATATGAATGTTAATGGAATATACCGACCAGCAGTACAAGTTGTGGCCATATTAGCTTCAAGCTTTGGGATAATTTCATGTCATCTTGTACCTACCTGTTACATCATCTTGTTGAAAAGAAACAGCATCATTAAACCAAATTGTGATAAAAAAAACTACACACGGGAGACGCAAAATGGTATTGGTGGCAAACTTTCTTTAAGAAGAAGAAGAAGAAGCTATTAGTAATACAAATCTGATTTAAAGGGACATTAAACACTAAACAAATGCTAGATAGAATGATGCATTCAAAGAAAAGATTAGTCTGACAATAACATGTAGATGTATTTTTAAGTTTCATTAGTTGTTTAAATATTGACAAAATAAGTCTAAAGTTTTAGGGACCGATTTATCAAAGCGTCAAACTCGGTGCATTCGCTGGAGTCAATACGCTCACCAGACATCGCTGCTGCGAATCTACATATGACCATACCATATTTATTAAAAAGTAAGTCAAAAACACGCTCGTCAAGTACGGAGCGATGAGCATCGTACTGTTGATAAATAAGAGTCATCGATGTTGCGGATATTCTGTTTTTTCCAACTTTATTTATACCATATCATTACTGTCCATGAACAAGCACATTTCTCTAATGGTAATCTTTTATTTTTCATCTGCTAATGTCCAAGAAATAGCTAGATTTATACCTGAACAAACAATAATATATTATTGTTTTATTTATTTGTTATACAAAAAATCGGATAAATTATATTTTCACATATATTGATTTCTATGGCATTCGCGGCCTCAAGGGTGGCGGTTTGAACGATAGGTACGCTGTGGCGGAAAAGACATGAGCGTACCTGTTGAATGTTTGATAATTTGGGAAGAGGGTTAAATATTATCGAATGTGAATTTGAAACATCTGGAATGACGCGATCTGCGTCGGATTGAGATCGCAGGAGCGTATATTACGTCACACATTTCAACATTTGACAATGTTGATGCTTTTTTAATTATGGCAGATTCAATTTGTGTCTAATATGACGCGAGATTTAAGTGGATTTCATTGTATTATCAGTTGAAACTTTAATAAATCTGCCCTTAGTGTCTATATAGCAATGGGTGCTGTGATGTTGTAACATAGGTTAATTTCTCTTCTGTGGCCAATTAGGGGCAGTTATAAATAGATCACTAGAGTCTGCAGCCAATGAGGGATATTTATCAAGCGGTAAACCGCAAATACACTGGAATTCCACAGCGTTATTGTGGAGAGCTTGAGCCGACCTAGTTATCAAAGCCTACAGACTTGCAAAAGTCTGGTCTGAATACGACACAGATCGATGCTTACGTCATTGCAGATGTTCCGAATACACATTCGGCACTATCTGACATTTTTTGCCAGTTATCAAATTTCTAACAGGTACGCTCGCGGCTATTCCGGCCCAGCGTACATGGTTTTCAATCGACCACCCTGGAGGCCGCGGATGCCATAGGAATCAATGGGAGTCTGAAAGCAAAATAAAAAAGCCCCCCAAAATAAACCCCCCCCTAGACTACATTAAACTACCAATGGCCCTTAAAAAGGCCTTTTGCGGGGCATTACCCAAAGAAATCAGCTCTTTTACCTGTAAAGAAAAATACAAACACCCCCCAACAGTAAAACCCACGACCCCCAACAACCAACCCCCCAAATAAAAAGCCTATCTAAAAAACCTAAGCTCCCCATTGCCCTGAAAAGGGCATTTGTATGGGCATTGCCCTAAAAAGGGCATTTAGCTCTTTTAACTGCCCAGACCCTACTTTAAAAATAAAACCCACCCAAAAAAAACCTTAAATAAACCTAACACTAACCCCCGACGATCCACTTACAGTTTTTGAAGTTCCGCTTGAAGGATCCATCCAGCCGGCAAGAAGTCTTCATTCAGGCGGCCTCTTCCATCTTCATCCATCTGGCGAAGTCTTCATCCATGCGGCCTCTTCTATATTCATCCATCCGGTGTGGAGCGGGTCCATCCTGAAGACATCCGGCGTGGAGCTCCTCTTCAATACGGTCGCTGCCGTAAACTGGAACTTGAATGCAAGTGATGTCATTCAAGATGGCGTCCCTTGCATTCCTATTGGCTGTTCCAATCAGCCAATAGGATACAAGCTTAGTCATATTGGCTGTTCCAATCAGCCAATAGGATGAGAGCTCAATCCTATTTGCTGTTCCAATCAGCCACACAGCGAATAGGATTTTAGCAGCTCTAATCCTATTGACTGTTTGGAACCTTTCAGCCAATAGGAATGCAAGGGACGCCATCTTGGATTCAAGTTCCAGTTTACGGTGGCGACCGCATTGAAGAAGAGCTCCGCACCGGATGTCTTCAGGATGGACCCGCTCCGCACCGGATGGATGAAGATAGACTTTGCTGGATGGATGAAGATGGAAGAGACCGCCCAGATGAAGACTCCTTTCCGGCTGGATGGATCCTTCAAGCGGAACTTCAAAAACTGTAAATGGATCGTCGGGGGTTAGTGTTAGATTTATTTAAGGGTTTTTTGGGTGGGTTTTATTTTTAGAGTAGGGTCTGGGCAAGTAAAAGAGCTAAATGCCCTTTTAAGGGCAATGCCCATACAAATGCCCTTTTCAGGGCAATGGCGAGTTTAGGTTTTTTAGATAGGCTTTTTATTTGGGGGGTTGGTTGTGGGGGTGGTGGGTTTTACTGTTGGGGGGTGTTTGTATTTTTTTTACAGGTAAAAGAGCTGATTCCTTTGGGGCTAGAGGTTTTTTATTTTGGGGGGCTTTTTTATTTTGATAGGGCTATTAGATTAGGTGTAATTCGTTTTTATTTTTGATAATGTGTTTTTTTTCTTCGTAATTTAGTGTTTTTTTATTTTTTGTAACTTAGCGTTTATTTTTTTTGATAATTTAGTAATTTTTAATAGTATATTTAAATAATTTGAGTAGGGTTAGGGTTTTTTAACATGTAATATAGTTAATTTAATTGGTAGTTTAATGTAATTTTAGTATAATAGTTAGGGTAGTTTAATTAATAGTTTAGAATTAGTTTATTTAAATTCTACAGGTAAGTTTAAATTTATTATAAGATAGGTATGTTGTAATTTTAATGTAAAGTTAGCGGGTTGTTAGGTTTAGGGGTTAATAGCTTAATTAGTTTAATAGGTTTAGTTAATGGTAGTGATGTGGGAGGCCAGAGGTTTAGGGGTTAATACATTTATTAAGTGGCGGTGGGGTCCGGTAGAGGTGGGATAGGGGTTAATAAATTTTATTTAGGTTGCGGCGGGGTCCGGGAGTGGTGAGATATGGGTTAATAACTTTATTCAGGTTGCGGTGGGGTCCGGGAGTGGCGGGATAGGGGTTAATAACTTTATTTAGGTTGCAGCGGGGTCCGGAAGCGGCGGGATAGGGGTTAAACATTTTAGTATAGTGGCGGTGTTTAGTGATAGGGTATAAATAAAGTTGCAAAAAGTCATGTACAGCAGCACTTTAAGCAAAGGAGTCGCAGTGTAGCCGTAATAAACGTCCCAAAAAGTCATGTACAGCAGCACTTTAAGCAAAGGAGTCGCAGTGTAGCCGTAATAAACGTCCCAAAAAGTCATGTACAGCAGCACTTTAAGCAAAGGAGTCGCGGCCTGGTTGTGGTATAAATAAAGTTGGTAAAAAGCGGAATAGCAGTGGGATCGATGATTGTTAGTTAACAACAGTCCGATGCTCATCGCCCCGTACTTGGTGCGTGGCTTTTTGACGGCTTTTTTTTTATAAATATGGAGATCGTACTCAGGTCTGCGGCCGCGAGGTTAGGTGAGCGTATTGGTGCCTTCAAATGCAGCATAGTTGAGGCTTTGATAAATATCCATCAATAACTGTGATGAATATAATAGTGTTCTGCACTTCCATTTCAAACAGGAACTGAAAAACCCACAATTTCAGAATGGAATTACAGGAAAAGGGAACAAAATAAATAATGAAAGTTTATTGCAGAGTTTTTTTATATATACAATTTATAATTTTATATTATCATCTCAAAGTGTTTAAAGGGACAGTATACACCAATTTTCATATAACTGCATCTAATAGACACTACTATAAAGAATAAGATGCACAGATACTGATATAAAAATCCAGTATAAAACAGTATAAAACTTACTTAGAAGCTCTCAGTCTAGCTCTGTTGAAAAGGCAGTTGGGAAGCCCACTGCAAGTGGGAAAAAAGACGCTCCCCCCTTCTTCTGCATATGAAAAGACCCTTTACACAAACAGGAGCAAGCTGGAGTAGGTATCTGAAGGTATTCTCCTAAAACTTTGGGGCTTGGTTAGGAGACTGAAAATCAGAGCAATGTTATTTAAAAATAAGAAAAACTATACATTTAAAAAAAAACAAAAAAACCTTTATGGTCTATATAAATAGATCATCTACAAAACATTTATGGAAATAAAAAATGAGTGTATAATGTCCCTTTAATGTTCCTTTAAGGAGACATGAAACCCAAACTTTTTCTTTCCTGATTTAGATAGAGAATACAGTTTTAAACAACTTTCTAATTTATTTATATTATCTATTTTGCTTCATTCTCTTATTTTATCTTTTTTTGAAGAAGCAGCCGTACATTACTAGGAGCTAGCTGAACACATTGGGTGAGCCAATAACTTGAGGCTTATATGTGCAGATGCAAAAAGAAGAAATCTGTCGGTACTCCTTAATAAAAGTAAAGTGTTACTTTATTGGCATAAAATGTCCAAGATGTGGGCTGTTACGCGTTTCGGCTCTCGCCTTATTCATAGATATACAAGGCATATATGTGCAGCCAGCAATCAGCAGATCCTGAGCTTATCTAGGTATCCTTTCCAACAAATGATACAAACAGGAACAAAACACATTAGGTAACAGAAGTAAATTGGAAAGTTAATTAAAATCACATGCTCTTTCTGAATTATAAAAGAAACATTTTTGGGTTTCATGTCCCTATAATTACTGATATATTTGTATTGAATGCTATCATATTTTCACAAAGATGTTTACCTAAAATATCTGTATTTCTGATAAAAGATTCAAATTTTTCTTGCATTGTTGAAATAAAAAGTTAATACTTGCTGACTAAAGAAGGGTATTTCAAGAATTATTTTAAAACATATCAAATTATATATGTGTATTTTTAGAATTTGTTTTTACTTGATGATCACACTTGCTCAATGTACACCAAAATGGTAAATAAAACAAAAAGTAATTATATATATATATATATATATATGTATATAATATATATAAAGAGGCAGTGAAACTCAAAATGTATGCATACATTCTGCATGAAAAAGGTTATGTATATTTTCTGCATGAAAAGGGGTTATATTAAAGTTGCCTATGCCCTACAGTGCTGAGCCATTTCACATCCCTTTGCTATGTTTTAAGCATTTAAATATTATATTGAAAAATCATATGAAATGTAAAATAAGTTACTTTTTTGGCATGTAATATAGCATAAATAAAAAGACAGAAGCGCTCAACCTGGGAACGAACAATAGCATAAGAGCTTGTTCTAAGGCTAGTTACCACCCAAGAAGCAGCCTCTTTTTGCTTAACATGTGCCTTTCACAAAGAAGAATGTTCCTGTAGTATATCAGTCTGACCCTGACTAAACAGTGCAGTCTAGTCCCGAAATACCAGACAAAAGAAACGGCAAAACCGCAGATATACGTTTTGGCCTAGTGTGGGCCTCATCAGTGAGGTGCAGCCATATCCCTCTAGACACACTGAGCAATGTGTCTGGAGCACAAACGCATTACCCAGGATTCATTGATGCTTGTGATTTTGCTGAGGACCTTTAATGTAAAGGTGAGATCATGTTCTACATTTTTTGGGTATTGCTTTTCTACAGTTAGTGGGCGTTGCTGTCATTAACAGCTAAAGTTGGTGTCCAATACATGATATCTCCCACATGACACAAAAACTTATCACTAAGAGGTTAAAACAATAACAACCACAGCAACTATGGAAACATGCTTGAAACATGGTTAATGTAAATGATTCAGAAAAAATAAAATGTCACGTCTGTTTTGTTATAGAGAAGTAGTCTCACTGAATAGAATATCTATCCAGAATCGAAATATGTGTTATAGAACTTGAAGACACAATCCAAGGGCTGGTCATGGGCATTGTGGGGCATGAGGAATTTATAAAGGCTCTATTTCTCCTATGAAGTAACTTGTCTCGTGGTTGAGTCTCATGACTGCAAAGCTGATGAGGTTGCTTATATTTTATCTTTATTTTATTCTTTTATTTTTTCAAGTAAACTGATTTTCTAAGGTTACTATCCACTCTCACTCTTATTTGTTAGTTCTGTAACATTTTCTGTGATGCAGGCATCCTTCACAGATGAGATGTTGCTCCACTAATTATTATAGATAGCCACTAGCAAATTCAGTATGTGATGAAAGATTGGTACCAATCTGTTTGTAGTCTACAATTTTTGAGTTGCAATGTTACGGCAAGTTTTTCCCCTCAATTTATTTGTTTCAGAAACTATTATTGAATCTAGGACATTATGTACTAAATATTTCTTTTTAATATTTATATTGGGGTCAAATTAATAAAAATACAACCATAAAATTCACATTGTACAGAGGTGTGAATAATTTCCAAAAAATAAAATAAATGAAACTACATGTTATAAAACATGAAGAGTACTTGAAGCAAACTTAACAAGCCAACAATAGAGATGATTAGGATACTATGCATACAAGGAGGTCTGGCAAATATTTATGAATGATATTACTAATATAACATGTGATACATATAACTGTAAAACATAAAATCGAAACAGCATTCATGTAAAGCTTAGTACAGCAATGATACCTCTTTTAAAGTGTATGATATGGTATAGGTTTCTTTGGAACAAACATATAAGATGCACATTCAGAATGGCGAGCTCAGAAACCTGACAGACTGAAAAAGTAAAAGTCAATACCTAGAAAATTTGTCCTATGAATTATATGGTCACTTGTGGACCATTAGCAATCAACCAAAAGTGTGTGGGGGGGAGGGTTAGAGGCAGTTTAGGAGGCAACTCTTGACCCTTAATAGCAAATAAATATGCTAAAAAGGTTATCTGCAATTTGGTAAAAGGTTTAAACTGAGCTTTTCACAAGACAACTATACTAGATATTAAGTGACAATATTTACAGGTACGGTATATATTTAGAGCTTATGGGTTATATAGATAAGATGTGGTGGTTAATAAAGATTAGTTTACATCAATAAACTAGTCTAATTGTTATATAAGAAATGCAAACTGCTTATGCAATTGAAACAAATTATTTCTTATTTCTATGTTTGGAAAAGAAAAGCAATCATTTGAGTTCAGACAGGGTAGCCATAATATATAATATATGCAATACAGAAAAACGTAATCTGAATTGCTATAACAGTGAAATACATGACCCAACAGGAAAGGAAATGGTAATCTTACGTCATTGGAGCTTGGTCCTTAAAAGTCAAAGAGTTCAGCCAACAGCAACATCCGTAGGGTGAGACCAAGAGTCAAATAACAGAGTATTCTATAAGAAAGCATTGGGCAACAACCCAGAAAATCTCATGCCAATACAACAGTATGGTAGTTCAGTAGCTTAGATATTGTTAGCTGTGGCCTTTAAGGATCTTTTTCTAAAAAATAGTGGTGCTCTGGGGAGTTGTTCTTTCTGTGGTAATGCAAATCTCCTCAGAGACCCGAAGTTTATGTTCACCTGAAAAGCACTAAGATAGGAAGTTTATATCTTCATATCCTTCCAGAGTACTGAGAGTTTATGTAGGATAGTCTTCCTGGGTTGAGTTGATAATTCTAGCTGGCTGTGGCTGGGTGGGCCTAAAGCATGGTGACCGTTCAGCTGCAGTTGTGCCTTAGTTTCCAAGGCAGGCACAATGTTGTTCTGGAGAGGTGACATCAGGGCATCAACACCCTCTGAGAGTAGAGTAGTAGAATGCAAATAGGAGGCATTAGTAGGCAACACAAGGGCAATAGAGTTAAAGGCCTATAATACCCAAATATTTAAACACTTGAAAGTGATGCAGTATAGCTGTAAAAAGCTGATTAGAAAATATCACCTGAACATCTCTATGTAAAAAAGAAAGATATTTTACCTCAAAAGTTCCTCAGTGGGGGGGGGCGGAGCCAGCAGTCAGAGTAAACAGACATGTTTTAGCAGAGCTCCGTCGAAATTTTTTAATTAATATAATTTACCCGTCTCTTCCCTATCTGAAAGTACCCTATTCCCCACCTCAGTAGGATTCCTTGATGCAACTCATTCACAGAGATCAGCAATTGCCAAATACGGGGACAAGAAGATCGGTTCCGGACAAAGGAAAGCCATACCATCTCACCAGCCTAGCACCGAGGCCACGAGCCATAGTCTGGCCCTGAGACTGTTACTCTCCCAATATACGAGACGTAACCACCATTGAGACATAGAAGTCCTGTACGATAACTGGCAGATTAAACATCTGAGCAGCCGACTGTCCCGAAGTCTGCTATGATGCTGCAGACTCTACATGTGGCCCCCCAGCAAGCATCTGTGGATACCTACTGTACAGCACACAATTAAGCCTGCTGTTGGTACTACATACTGAGAAACTGAATTCAAAGGCAGACATACGAAAGCAACTTCTGCACTGAGATTGCACATCACACGCCATAACAATGAACCAGGAAGATCTTAATCGGGAATTGCTGGGCCTATTGCTGAACTTCGAGAGACAAATGGAGGAACAATTCAGGGACCTCTCGACCCTCCTACAGTCAGAGCGAGCTAACCCACAACCACCGCCACCCGAACCCTTGCCTGAGGACTTGAGCTTGATTAAGACTGACCCGTCTTCACCCACCATGCTCGAAGCAGTACAAGCGAAACACACAATAATAGCGGAGGCTGCTGGTATGACGCACGCATCCTTGTGGTGGCTGGGCTCAGAAAACCTCAAATGCTTCCAACTAAATTTCTTTAAAGACAAGAGCAGTGTTGTTCTCACACCCTACAGCTCCTGGGAGTGGGTGGCTGACCTCCCGGAGCCCAAGAAGTCTTACCCATACTCAAGTGTATTCACACTCCTAGAGGGTCGAACGCAGCAAAGTCCTCAGAACATAAGACTCACAGAATTCTTCATAAAGCCCTTTGGTTCTTTCAGACCACAGATATTAGGTCCATTTGCTAATCCTCTCATCGGTTCACTCTTTCTGCAAGACCAAGGATGTTAAAGTAGGTGTAGGCTGAACTAAGCATAGGGTCTAAGCAGGATACTGTGCTCACACACCCATGTCTGACTCTACTTCTCTTTTGAAGTAATTTGGAACTGAGGAGGCTTATCGCTGCTATTGGCTTATAATTTACACCATTAGATACCATGCCCCTGATGATAACATATAGGTTTGGGAACTGGGGACTATATACAGGACCTTATCTAATTTTTTTTATTTTTATATATATATATCTATTTTGCCTTGTTTACATGCCCATTATTTACTACCATATAGCTTAATATGTTTCTTTTAGAAATGTTTAAGGCTCTATAACATATGTACCTGAGCCGGTTGATCATTAAGAAATATATGTATCATATGGTTTTATGTACGTGACAATAGTCTGCTGTATATTATACCTACTAGATTGCTTTACACATGTGACCGGCGCTGAATACCATCCTACTATTGCATTTTTGGTATCTTAGTATAACTCCAGAGTCCAGATATCCTTGTTGAAGGCCTACTACAAGTGTTTAATGTTTACTGCGTATACATTAGGCTAGCTTCAATAATTGGTTCATGATAGCCATCTAATCTATAGATTCAGATATGTAGAGGTTACTTCCATGCCAAGTGCTTGAGTTTCAAGGTTTACAATAGGGCTAATATTCTTTCACAAATGCAATCCTATTAATTATGTTTATAAGCTTCTGTAACCCCATAAGGCCTTATGGAATATGCCTCGAGCAAGTTTAGTTCATTTGAGACTGGGAATCTCACTTATTAGGTCAAATCACACCCCTTAAACATCTAGTATTGCTCTTCTCAGATGTATGTTTTAATTAAGGTAACTGTTACATTATCCCTTTTAAAAGATTAGTGTATAAGTTATTGTTCACCGTATTACTACTTTCGGGCAATTGAATGTGTGTTGAGCTTCTACTTATTTTCACTGTTCCTAATATTAACTGCTTAGAGGACATAAAGAGCCTGATTCTTTGATAGTTCCTACCCTAATTCACAATATATGACTCTTATGAAAGTATACCTTCATGATTATAGGGAGCCTAGCTTTTTATCTTTCATTATGGAACATCTTCAACTATTCCTGATCTAAATAATGTTACTTAGATATGTCTCATTACAATTTTTCTTTAGTTTTCTATGCCGCATACATCTAATATTAACTTAAGTGTGACCATAATATGTTTGAGGTTTTTGCACATATTTAAAAGCTACTGTTTTTTTCTGAAAGGTTAACACCACTGACTTAGATACCTTGCTTTTGTTAATTTAAGCTCATTATTCATTATGCAGACGCATATTTATGAATCTCATTGTATCAATCCCTATATACATGTTTACATTGAGTTTGAGAGATCCTTATTTGAGTTATGGTAATTACAGACTTGGTTTAAGGGCCTATATATATATATACACTTATATTTCTATGTACCTCCACATAATAAATATTTAAGGTGATGAGTGACAGAACCCACGTGAGGGCCCACTCCTAATACTTACACAACTCACACCAGTTTTTTTGGTGCCGGCGGCCGAGGTAGCATTCTACATATGGTGGAAGGAGTGGGGTACATCAGTCTTTAGATATGGCATAAATATAAAGGGTGACAAAAGAAAGAGGAGATTTCGATGGCACTACTGGTATTGTGTCAGTATTCCCAATTTAGATTCCCTGTGTGATATTCACTGGGGAAGGTGTACTATTATGTGGGATAGGACAGGGGTGCTGTACATTAAAGAGATTACTTATAAAGGAGGACCAATCGCGGAAGCGAAAGGAAAATAATGTACTTAGATAGCACTCCCCAATACTAAACGGAGGGACCACTATATACTAGTAGGGGAAAGCCACAGATATTGGCGAGTGTTTAAAACATAACTTTTAATATACAGAGAAAAATACTAAATAGAATTAAAAACACAGTTGTGGAGCAGAAGATGGACAAAATATATTACTAAGGTGGAGGACACCAGGAAAAAAACTAATATATCAGGGTGTAATACTAATAGATTCTAGATGTATGTGAGACTTATGGTGCTTGACCACCCCCTCAGCAGTGAGGGTGTTAGTGATGTACTTGTAGGAAGATACTTATTTAGACCCCCCTGTAATCACCCAATCATGGTCTTGGGATGTAGGATCTGTGTGGTTAAACTGGTAGTAATGACAAATAATTACTGATCTCTGAGCCCGTATGTACTTTGGGCTGGAATAACTAGTTATACTAGAATTGTGCTGAAATAGAACTAGAGGGTTTTCAGGTAACTGTCTTTAATAAAAATCAAAGTTAAAGTTGATCTAATACCAGTGGTTACCTTAAGACGCGTGTATTCACTTTCTGTTAGATTAACATAAAGTTAAGATATCTAAAAAGAGGTGCGACACGCCACTTACTGATTTTCCAACTGTAAACACATGTCCTGTATGTCAGTTAAATGTAGTGCTTACCACATCCTCTAATTGGAGGTTATACGTGGTGTACTTATAGTAATGCCCCTGGTTAGAGGACCAAAGAATGATCAGGATTGTATTGGGGTCAAATAGTATTTCACCCAGGATTAAGGATATGATAAAGCACTATTCCTAGTTTACTTAATAGTAAAATGAATCTATCAATGTGTTGGTCAGAAACGTGATTTTCCTCTATATTACTTGGTAATAGGGTTAGGCAAATACTGTGTATCCACTTAAAAAGAGAAATACAATTATTATTACTAAAGGCAAAACGTAATGCCTATATTGAATCATAGATAAGTGGATATATAATGTTAGTATGCCCAGCTGAATATTATATAGGGACCCTAAATAGGTAATATTATTGGACCCCTATGATTAACAAAAGCATATGCTTTATCTCATATAGTCCATTCTAATCTCGGGACATAGTAAAAAAGGTACCAGAAAGCCAATATAGTAATTATAGCAACTCTCTCGCGAGAGATATTCAATGGTGCTATCTGATAAAGTACCACAAATTACTCTAATAGCCCGCTTGCTTGAATGAAATACTTTATGCTGGTAAATATAATATTACAGCTCCCATCAGCAGCAGTCAGTTCTAGATAGTAACTAAAGTTATCACTCTACTTTTGTTGTTAGGCTCTCCGGATCAGTTAAATAACACTACCAGCATGCACACATTTTCATTCACACTTAGTTTAAATTCTAAAATTTAAACTAAGTGTCAAAGCCGAACTGGCGAAACATGTCAGATCACGCTGAGACCTTCGGTCTCTGTTTTTAAAGCAGTTGTTTGGATGTACGATTGACGACCGTAATTTAGAATTTAAACTAAGTGTGGATGAAAATGTGTGCATGCTGGTAGTGTTATTTAACTGATCCGGAGAGCCTAACAACAAAAGTAGAGTGATAACTTTAGTTACTATCTAGAACTGACTGCTGCTGATGGGAGCTGTAATATTATATTTACCAGCATAAAGTATTTCATTCAAGCAAGCGGGCAATTAGAGTAATTTGTGGTACTTTATCAGATAGCACCATTGAATATCTCTCGCGAGAGAGTTGCTATAATTACTATATTGGCTTTCTGGTACCTTTTTTACTATGTCCCGAGATTAGAATGGACTATATGAGATAAAGCATATGCTTTTGTTAATCATAGGGGTCCAATGATATTACCTATTTAGGGGCCCTATATAATATTCAGCTGGGCATACTAACATTATATATCCGCTTATCTATGATTCAATATAGGCATTACGTTTTGCCTTTAGTAATAATAATTGTATTTCTCTTTTTAAGTGGATACACAGTATTTGCCTAACCCTATTACCAAGTAATATAGAGGAAAATCACGTTTCTGACCAACACATTGATAGATTCATTTTACTATTAAGTAAACTAGGAATAGTGCTTTATCATATCCTTAATCCTGGGTGAAATACTATTTGACCCCAATACAATCCTGATCATTCTTTGGTCCTCTAACCAGGGGCATTACTATAAGTACACCACGTATAACCTCCAATTAGAGGATGTGGTAAGCACTACATTTAACTGACATACAGGACATGTGTTTACAGTTGGAAAATCAGTAAGTGGCGTGTCGCACCTCTTTTTAGATATCTTAACTTTATGTTAATCTAACAGAAAGTGAATACACGCGTCTTAAGGTAACCACTGGTATTAAATCAACTTTAACTTTGATTTTTATTAAAGGCAGTTACCTGAAAACCCTCTAGTTCTATTTCAGCACAATTCTAGTATAACTAGTTATTCCAGCCCAAAGTACATATGGGCTCAGAGATCAGTAATTATTTGTCATTATTACCAGTTTAACTACACAGATCCTACATCCCAAGACCATGATTGGGTGATTACAGGGGGGTCTGAATAATTTACAGGTCACCTGATAGTACCTTGAGTATCTTCCTACAAGTACACCACTAACACCCTCACTGCTGAGGGGGTGGTCAAGCACCATAAGTCTCACATACATCCAGAATCTATTAGTATTACACCCTGATATATTAGTATTTTTTCCTGGTGTTCTCCACCTTAGTAATATATTTTGTCTGTCTTGTGGTCCACAACTGTGTTTTTAATTCTATTTAGTATTTTTACTCTGTATATTAAAAGTTAAGTTTTAAACACTCGCCAATATCTGTGGCTTTCCCCTACTAGTATATAGTGGTCCCTCCGTTTAGTATTGGGGAATGCTATCTAAGTACATTCTTTTCCTTTCGCTTCCGCAATTGGTCCTCCTTTATAAATATAAAGGGTGTCTGCTGCTCTCCCACATAGCAACATCTCTCCCTGTGCTGGTTCATAGGGGGTATTGGCATCACATTTGTAGACCTGCAGTATGTTGGTCCATCTTGAGTAGACACATAACAATTCTTAATTTCTCTCCTTAAAACTGTTAGCCCTAGATGCCTGGGGCCCCATTTGGAATAGCTCTTATCCACTGTTTCTACACCCAAGAATAGTTATATATTATTAGCTAACAGCTGCTTTTGACAGTAACATAGCTCAGTCACTACACGTGGTATAGAGCATCATAAATAGTATCTCCCTATTGCCAGATTTCTGTTGTTATGGGCTTAGCCCATTATATCCGTCACATGTGATAGACCAACCCTACTATTATGGTATAAATATTCTTTATGGATTATATCTTTTTCTTCCCAGTCATGTGAACAAATAACTCTCCCTCCTCGATACCACTCACATATTGGCCATAAAGTGTAGAGTCCCAAGAGTTCTGTTGGATAGACACCATAACTGGCTCCGCTCCCCCCCTCCCTTTAATCCCATTTAGAGTGGCTCTCGCCCGCTGAATTTCCCTACACTCAACAAAAGCATGAAACTAACCCCCGTTTTGCCCCAAGCTGCTCTGAATAATTACACTATTTTATGATAACCACCGCAATTTGGGGATCATTCTTATTATTACTACAAAAAAAAAAAAGAGGTTTCATTATTATATGTCCCAGTCACCCATTTTCGCCATACATTAGTTTCTTTTGTTGTTCACTTTGTGTCATACGCTCCAGGATCAAAATTCTAGACACAGTGTTATAATTTATGCCAGCAGCTATTCTCTTTCTGTTGAATTTGTTATATTGTATTGTGAAAGTTCTCATTCGTTTGTATATAGCACCGCTGTGGTTTAGGCATAGCAATTACAATTATAATACTTGTACCTCAATGCTTTAGCTTAAGTCTATTACCTGTACGAGAATTGTATGATCACTTTTGTTAACTATGATTTGAGCCTGGACATATCCTGTATCTTGTTGTTATTACTCATTACCTCAATAAAAAATTATTTTAAAAAAATGGGCTGCAGCTGAGTATAACTTTTTACACAGAACTCACTCTGCTGAGCTGAGGAGATTGTGAGGTAAAATATCTTCCTTTTTTACATAGAGATGCTCAGGTGATATTTTCCTGTCAGCTTTTTACAGTTATACTGCATCAGTTTCAAGTGATTTAGCATATGAGTATTATGTCCCTTTAAGCATCATGTGCATTTCTTTAACAAAGGCGCTTTAAATTCTTTCAGAAGGTTCCTCGCCTCATCTGGCAATACAGAAGCAGTCATCCTGTGAGGTTAAGTTGTCCAGTATGCAGCTCATGGAAAACAGGCAGCAACACGAAGATTGCTGCATTACCCCAGGAAATCAAATGGGGGGGGGGGGGGGGGGTATTGAGCTTAACTAGGCCATCACCTTCAGGTTCAATGGTCCAGTCCTGAGATTCCTGCAGTGTACATACAGCAATCAATGCATTTTCTTGATCAACAACTGTTACTGTGGCAGTATCAAGCTTTGATACTTATAGATGCAGCAGTATTTTGTTGATAATTGACAGATTATCAGTGAAGCTGCAGGAGCTCTCAGAAATGCGGCATTCCATGACTGATGCCCAGACACGCCCCTCTATTCTCTAAATATTTTAAACCTTTTTAATAGGTTTTCATCTGACAAATATATAAATAAACATATAGCATACACATTTCAGTAAAACTTTGTGTTGCATTAGTAGTAAAAAAAAAAGAATGCACAATATCTAGATTCTGAGTTTTGTGCTAAACAGGGTGCAAAATGAATGCAACAATAGTTGGGTTATTTCACTCTCCATAGCGCTGCCATTACGAGTTTCTGAAAAGCCTCCTTGTGCGTGCGATATGGTTGCGTTAAGCTCCATACCGAACAAAAGCCAAGGGCTGCTTTGACGTGCTAATGCACGCTTTCCCCCATAGACATCAATGAAGAAAGAGTGTTTTAAAAAAAAAAACTAACACCTGCGATCGCGGAATGAAAAATTTCCGTAATGCAAAAAAAGTTAAGTTTAAACCTAACACCTTAATATAAACCCCTAGTCTAAACAACACTAATCCACCGCCCCCGGCACCGCTAACACCTAAATAAAGTTATTAACCCCTAATCTACCGCCCACAACATTGCCGACACTAATAAAAGCTGTTAATCCCTAATTCGTCGCTCCCCAACATCGCCGCCACTATAAAAAGTTATTAACCCCTAAATATCCGGCCTCCCACATTTCCGCCACTAAAGAAACCTATTAACCCCTTTACCGTGCCCCCCCCCCCCACATCGCAAAACACTAAATTAAACTATTAACCCCTAAACCTAACACGCCCTAACTTTAAATTACATTATAACTATTTAAATAAATAAAAACTTACCTGTGAAATAAATATAAGCCTAACATTAAACTATAAATTAACCTAACCTTACTAATCTAATAAAATAAAAAATACTACCAATTAAAAAATCTAAGTTACAAATTTTAAAAAACCTAACACTAGGAAAAAAAATCTAAATTACATGGTGCTTCTCGAATAATTATATATAGTCTGTCTAGGCACATAATGAACAAACACTTCATGCACATACTGGTAAGGAGGGATGCTCTAGGTCTAGTGGTCCGCGGGCGTCTCGGGTAAGTATGGCCGACTCTGGGCTTTATTGGTGCATGGCACTTTACTCAATTTTTTTGGTTTGTTATATTTTATTATTGTTTATTGTTTTTAATGTTTTGAAGAAAAAGTGAAAAAATTAAAGTGGACAACATGACCTATGGCATACTCATCGTGTTGATACAGGACTATTATGAATCTTTCAATGGACTATAAACTATCATTAGTCTTGTGTTTAACGATATGTTAAAAAATCTTTCATGAATGTATAACACCTCACACCTTTCATGGTCACTGGTTCATGTAAAAACCTCTTTTAGTGTATAAATAATGTTTTTTTTGTAAAAAAAAATTTTTTTAAATTACAACTAAAAAAACCAAATCATACGAAAAATGTAAAAAATCTAAGAGTACCAAAAATAATTAACTTAAATCACAAAAAATAAAAAACACTTGCGGCTAGATTTGGAGTTTTGTCGGTAACGACCCGAAAAGCTAACGCCGGCTTTTTTCTGGCCGCACCATAAAAATAACTCTGGTATTGAGAGTCCACATAAAGGCTGCGTTAGGCTCCAAAAAAGGAGCGTAGAGCATATTTAACGCAGCTTCAACTCTCGATACCAGAGTTGCTTACGCAAGCGGCCAGCCTCAAAAACGTGCTCGTGCACGATTCCCCCATAGGAAACAATGGAGCTGTTTGAGCTGAAAAAAAACCTAACACCTGCAAAAAAGCCGCGTTCAGCTCCTAACGCAGCCCCATTGTTTGCTATGGGGAAACACTTCCTACGTCTGCACCTAACACTCTAACATCTACCCCGAGTCTAAACACCCCTAACCTTACACTTATTAACCCCTATTCTGCCGCCCCCGCTATCGCTGACCCCTGCATATTATTATTAACCCCTAATCTGCCGCTCCGTAAACCGCCGCTACTTACATTATCCCTATGTACCCCTAATCTGCTGCCCTAACATCGCCGACCCCTATATTATATGTATTAATCCCTAATCTGCCCCCCACAACGTCGCCTCCACCTGCCTACACTTATTAACCCCTAATCTGCCGACCGGACCGCACCGCTATTATTATAAAGTTATTAACCCCTAATCCGCCTCACTAACCCTATAATAAATAGTATTAACCCCTAATCTGCCCTCCCTAACATCGCCGACACCTAACTTCAAACATTAACCCCTAATCTGCCGACTGGAGCTCACCGCTATTCTAATAAATGTATTAACCCCTAAAGCTAAGTCTAACCCTAACACTAACACCCCACTAAGTTAAATATAATTTAAATCTAACGAAATTAATTAACTCTTATTAAATAAATTATTCCTATTTAAAGCTAAATACTTACCTGTAAAATAAATCCTAATATAGCTACAATATAAATTATAATTATATTATAGCTATTTTAGGATTAATATTTATTTTACAGGTAACTTTGTATTTATTTTAACCAGGTACAATAGCTATTAAATAGTTAAGAACTATTTAATAGCTAAAGTAGTTAAAATAATTACAAAATTACCTGTAAAATAAATCCTAACCTAAGTTACAATTAAACCTAACACTACACTATCAATAAATTAATTAAATAAACTACCTACAATTACCTACAATTAACCTAACACTACACTATCAATAAATTAATTAAATACAATTCCTACAAATAAATACAATTAAATAAACTTGCTAAAGTACAAAAAATAAAAAAGAACTAAGTTACAAAAAATAAAAAAATATTTACAAACATAAGAAAAATATTACAACAATTTTAAACTAATTACACCTACTCTAAGCCCCCTAATAAAATAACAAAGCCCCCCAAAATAAAAAAATGCCCTACCCTATTCTAAATTACTAAAGTTCAAAGCTCTTTTACCTTACCAGCCCTGAACAGGGCCCTTTGTGGGGCATGCCCCAAGAAGTTCAGCTCTTTTGCCTGTAAAAAAACATACAATAACCAAGCCCCCCAACATTACAACCCACCACCCACATACCCCTAATCTAACCCAAACCCCCCTTAAATAAACCTAACACTAAGCCCCTGAAGATCTTCCTACCTTGTCTTCACCTCACCGGGTTCACCGATCTGTCCAGAAGAGCTCCTCCGATGTCCTGATCCAAGCCCAAGCGGGGGGCTGAAGAGGTCCATGATCCGGCTGAAGTCTTCATCCAAGCGGGGCAGAAGAGGTCTTCCATCCGATTGAAGTCTTCATCCAAGCGGGATCTTCTATGGTCATCCATCCGGAGCGGAGCGGCAGGATCCTGAAGACCTCCGACGTGGAACATCCATCCTGGCCGACGACTGAACGACGAATGACGGTTCCTTTAAATGACCTCATCCAAGATGGCGTCCCTCGAATTCCGATTGGCTGATAGGATTCTATCAGCCAATCGGAATTAAGGTAGGAATATTCTGAATGGCTGATGGAATCAGCCAATCAGAATCAAGTTCAATCCGATTGGCTGATCCAATTAGCCAATCAGATTGAGCTCGCATTCTATTGGCTGTTCCGATCAGCCAATCAGAATATTCCTACCTTAATTCCGATTGGCTGATAGAATCCTATCAGCCAATCGGAATTCGAGGGACGCCATCTTGGATGAGGTCATTTAAAGGAACCGTCATTCTTCAGTTGGACGTCGCCGGAAGAAGATGGGTCCGCGGTGGAGGTCTTCAGGATGGAGCCGGTCGTCATCGGATGAAGATAGAAGATGCCGCTTGGATCAAGATGGTTGCCGGTCTGGATCGCCTCTTCTTCCCGGATAGGATGAAGACTTTGGAGCCTCTTCTGGACCTCTTCAGCCTCCGGATGATGGATCGCCAGCCCCCGCTTGGGTTGGATGAAGATTTTGGAGCCAGGACGGATTGGTGATACCTGGCATGGTGAAGACAAGGTAGGATGATCTTCAGGGGCTTAGTGTTAGGTTTATTTAAGGGGGGTTTGGGTTAGATTAGGGGTATGTGGGTGGTGGGTTGTAATGTTGGGGGGTGGTATTGTATGTTTTTTTTTACAGGCAAAAGAGCTGAATTCTTTGGGGCATGCCCCGCAAAGGGCCCTGTTCAGGGCTGGTAAGGTAAAAGAGCTTTGAACTTTAGTAATTTAGAATAGGGTAGGGCATTTTTTTTATTTTGGGGAGCTTTGTTATTTTATTAACGGGCTTAGAGTAGGTGTAATTAGTTTAAAATTGTTGTAATATTTTTCTTATGTTTGTAAATATTTTTTATTTTTTGTAACTTAGTTCTTTTTTATTTTTTGTACTTTAGTTAGTTTATTTCATTGTAGTTATTTGTAGGAATTGTATTTAATTTATTTATTGATAGTGTAGTGTTAGGTTTAATTGTAGGTAATTGTAGGTATTTTATTTAATTAATTTAATGATAGTATAGTGTTAGGTTTAATTGTAACTTAGGTTAGGATTTATTTTACAGGTAATTTTGTAATTATTTTAACTAGGTAACTATTAAATAGTTCTTAACTATTTAATAGCTATTGTACATGGTTAAAATAATTACAAAGTTGCCTGTAAAATAAATATTAATCCTAAAATAGCTATAATATAATTATAATTTATATTGTAGCTATATTAGGGTTTATTTTACAGGTAAGTATTTAGCTTGAAATAGGAATAATTTATTTAATAAGAGTTAATTAATTTCGTTAGATTTAAATTATATTTAACTTAGGGGGGTGTTAGTGTTAGGGTTAGACTTAGCTTTAGGGGTTAATACATTTATTAGAATAGCGGTGAGCTCCGGTCAGCAGATTAGGGGTTAATGTTTGAAGTTAGGTGTCGGCGATGTTAGGGAGGGCAGATTAGGGGTTAATACTATTTATTATAGGGTTAGTGAGGCGGATTAGGGGTTAATAACTTTATTATAGTAGCGGTGCGGTCCGCTCGGCAGATTAGGGGTTAATAAGTGTAGGCAGGTGGAGGCGACGTTGTGGGGGGCAGATTAGGGGTTAATAAATATAATATAGGGGTCGGCGGTGTTAGGGGCAGCAGATTAGGGGTACATAAGGATAACGTAGGTGGCGGCGCTTTGCGGTCGGCAGATTAGGGGTTAATAAGTGTTGGTAGCTGGCGGCGACGTTGTGGGGGGCAGATTTGGGGTTAATAAATATAATATAGGGGTCGGCGGTGTTAGGGGCAGCAGATTAGGGGTACATAAGGATAACGTAGTTGGCGGTCGGCAGATTAGGGGTTAAAAAAAATGAATCGAGTTGCGGCGATGTGGGGGGACCTCGGTTTAGGGGTACATAGGTAGTTTATGGGTGTTAGTGTACTTTAGAGCACAGTAGTTAAGAGCTTTATAAACCGGTGTTAGCCCAGAAAGCTCTTAACTACTCACTTTTTTCCTGCGGCTGGAGTTTTTTCGTTAGATGTCTAACGCTCACTTCAGACACGACTCTAAATACCGGAGTTAGAGAAATCCCATTGAAAAGATAGGATACGCAATTTACGTAAGGGGATCTGCGGTATGGAAAAGTCGCGGCTGAAAAGTGAGCGTTAGACCCTTTTTTGAGTGACTCCAAATACCGGAGGTAGCCTAAAACCAGCGTTAGGAGCCTCTAACGCTGGTTTTCACGGCTAACGCCAAACTCCAAATCTAGGCCTTGGATTACAAAAAACGAAATTATCCAAAATAAAAACAATTACACCTAATCTAATAGTCCTATAAAAATACCCCCCACCAAATAAAAATATCCCCTAGCCTACAATAAACTACTAATAGCCCTTAAAATTGCCTTTTGTAGGGTGTTGCCCTAAAGAAATCAGCTCTTTTACCTGTAAAAAACATACAAAGTCCCCCCAACAGTATAACCCACCATCCAACCAACCCCCCAAAATAAAAACCTAACTCTAAAAAAAACTTAAGATACCCGGGGCATTTGTATGGGCATTGCCCTTAAAAGGGCATCTAGCACTTTTGCATTGCCAATAAAAGGGCATTTAGCTCTTTTTCAAAGTCCAAAGCCCTAATCTAAAAAAAAAAAACAACACCCAAGAAAATAAAAAAAATACCTAACACTAACCCCAGAAGATCTACTCACGGTTTCTGAAGTCTGGACATCCGTTTCCATCCAAGTGGCGAGGTCTTCATCCAGGCAGTGAGGTCTTGATCCATCCTAGGGGTGTCTTCTATCTTCATCCCGGCAGCTGTTCAAATCAGCCAATAGGATGAGAGCTACTGAAATCCTATTGGCTGTTTTAAAAATAGTAATTAATACAAGAAGTGAAGATTAAAAATTAAACATTTATTACAATCAAAGATGCCGGCATCACAAAGGTATCAAAATATACAATATTAAATGACGATATAAAATGTAATCAGTCTACAATCAACATCAATGCAACAGTAGATGAGAAACAAGATACTAAGGGCTTGATGATATATTATTCGCCAGCTTAAACCTTCTTTTTCTCACTGACACTCGCAGGGCTGCCCCGGTGCAATGATCGTAAAAAAGGGGCAGTCCCTGAGAGTTGCGAGATGGCTCCTATTAAAAGTATTTGAGCTTGCTGGTTAGGGAAACTTCGCTCCTTAGTGCGAAGTTATCAGGGAGCAGGGGGAGCACTTTAAAATTAAAATCCTGCAGCCAATATAACTAACATTACGCTGCTTTCTGCTTATAGCATCTTAAATTCGCCTATATTTTAGTATGCACTTTTTTTTCTATTGGGGTTATAAGTGTTCGTAATGTTTTGAGAAAAGCTCGCCACCTTTTAGTTGGCGAGAAAAAACTGTGATATCTGCAGTGTGAAAATCTTTATAGAATAACGCTGGGGTGAGACATTGTTATATACGCCCATGTTCAGCCCATGTTCAGCCCATTTTACGAAAACAACAATTACGCTGTGCATTTTGTATTTATAAATTCAAATTTCTGTGTGATTTTTGCACATCCAGTGTACTACAATTACGATTTACGCTGTGCATATTTAATTTGATTTATTCCTGTGCAAATTACATACTAATTTAACTTTTTTGTTAACATACGATTTTTGGTGAAGAATTTTGTTACAATTTTTGATGCACCTTAACAATACAATTTTTCCCTGCTTATTTTTGTGTGAATGGTTCAAATATTTGTTTTGTATAATGTTTAAAATACGAATTTTGTTGTGCACATTTCATATGAAAATGCAGTATACGCCCCTTAGCGAGAAACCCTGTTTTCAGGGTAAAAAATGGATTTAGATCATCCCACCAGGGAAATAGAAGGACTGGCGAGCATTCATTAATAATCTCGCCAGCCCAGATCATCAGCCCTAAGTATCAATGTGAGGTACAACTTAGTATCGAGGTACCTGTACAGCATACATATACTCAGTCCAGAGTGAGACTTCAAGAGCAATATTGTCAAAGTGAACAGATCCGTAGAAACTTCCTCTAATGATTTGATGAAAATAGAAGTTTAGAGTGTAGTAAAAAGGTTTCTCATTAGACCGGACAGTGTTGCTATGGTAAAGAAAAAGAGAGCAACGAGAAGGACCGGAGTGCTTTGGGTGAACGCCAAGATTAAGCGATACCTCACGGTCTGTCCATAGGTTAGTTCCTGTGTTTGCGAACTGGTTCTGGTGTTAGGGTCACAGTAGGTGAGTCCAGTGCAAAAGAGCAAGATCTTGAAAAAGGCCCAGGCGGATGAAACGTGTTGATCTTGCTCACATTGAAAAACAATTTCCACCCTGACTTATATGGTAAGGACTTGTAGTAGGACAGGTACATTGAGCTATTTACAGTAAAACGAATAGTCTCTATATGTGTAATTCCTGTCCCAGGATCTACTAGCCCACCATAGTCAGATTACTCCTTCCTAACGGCTATTCCACCACGAGCCGTCAGTTGCTCTTTTGCACCGGACCCACCTACTGTGACCCTAACACCCTTGTTACTACACTCTAAACTTCTATTTTCATCAAATCGTTAGAGGAAGTTTCTACGGATCTGTTCACTTTGACAATATCGCTCTTGAAGTCTCACTCTGGACTGAGTATATGTTTGCTGTACAGGTACCTCGATACTAAGCTGTACCTCACATTGATACTTAGTATCTTGTTTCTCATCTACTGTTGCATTGATGTTGATTGTAGACTGATTACATTTTATATCGTCATTTAATATTGTATATTTTTATACCTTCGTGATGCCGGCATCTTTTATTGTAATAAATGTTTAATTTTTAATCTTCACTTCCTGTATTAATTACTATTTTAGATCACTTATTATAGTTTTAGATTATAGTTTTTGACATCAGATGTGAGAATCTTTTCATTATATACACACAGCACCTTTTTACCGATTTTTATCACAGTATATCCAATAATATCATTGTTTTTTTCCTTTTAATATATACACACTATCTCCCATTGTTTTATATATATATATATATATATATATATAGTGGTTCACGTGCACAATTACTTATTGTCTATTTACACGATATATATCACATAATATTTTAGGTTAGTTCAGGTTAGTTCTACTCTCTTTCGCTTGTTTAGCGCTATCCCAGTATCCCCCTCTTTTGCAAGTTTAAATTTATTATAAGATAGGGATGAGTTAATATTTAATATAAAGTTAGCGGGTTGTTAGGTTTAGGGGTTAATAGGTTAATTTAGCTTATGGCTATGTGGGCGGTTTAGGGATTAATACATTTATTTAGTTGCGGTGGGCTCCGGGAGCAGCAGGATAGGGATAATAACTTTATGTAGGTGCGGCGGTGTAGGGGGTGGCAGATTAGGGGTTAATAAGTATAATGTAGGTGGCGGTGGGCTCCGGGAGCGGAGGAATAGGGGTTAATAAGTTTATTAGAGTGGCGGTGGGCTCCGGGAGTGGAGGATAAGGGGTTAATAAGTTTATTAGAGTGGCTGTGGGCTCCGGGAGTGGCGGTTTAGGGGTTAATACGTTTATTTAGTTGCTGCGGGGTCCTGGAGCGGCGGTATAGGGGTTAAACACTTTAGTATAGTGTAGGTGTTTAGTGACAGTATACAAATAAAGCTGTGAAAAAGCCGAAGAGCAGCGAGATCGATGACTGTTAGTTAACAACAGTCTGCTGCTCATCTCCCCGTACTTGGTGCACGGCTTTTTGACAGCTTTTTTGTTAAATATGGAGAGCGTATTCAGGACCGCGGCAGCGATGTTAGGCGATGTCAGGCGAGCTTATAGGTGCCGGCGAATGGAACACAGTTAACGGGTTGATAAATAGGCCCCATAGTAATTTCTGATCACGCAGTTATTGGTCTAAGTATCGGGAGAGATAAAATGAAACCATTCACAATGAATAGCCTATTTTTTCCTAAATTTTTCTTAAATGATAATGATTTTAATAGATTTCTAGTAAGGAAATGGAGAGAATATTATATCAACAATAAATAATATTTTCCCAAAATTGAGATCTTTTCGGAAGCTGTGAAAGCGGTACTTCGAGGCAAAATAAAAGCATATCTCTAAGGATTCCGTTTAATCTTTTCCTTTCCACCAGCCTGTCACATGATGACTCTAGTCACTACCAATAGTCTATTTAAGTTTTCACCACATGTTAAACAGGTGCTTAGTTATTGTGCTTCCAAGCTGAACTCAGCCACGCCAGTGATTCTCATTGAGACTCACTATTATTAACATTGGATTACAAATTAATTCCTTGATCGCCTGGATTAATCTACTCCCTCAATTACCAAGCACTAAAGACTGAACACTGTTATACGCCAAACTTCCTCCAGTACTTAAAACTTCCAATTGAAGTACTGATCTCCTGTTTACCCCAGCTCAAGCCTTACCGTCATTCTGCATCGTTCTGATTGACATTCCTGCAGAGGGAATCGTGACTAGGGCTCACCCGAATCAGTCTAGCAGAACCGCTCCCATTACGGAGGTATGACATGCCCCTAGGCTGAAGCTAAACCTTACTTGCACACAGCGACACACACCCTTGCTAGGTCACCAGTAGCGGAGCATCGGATCTCTTCCCCTCTGGTGCTTTCCAGCAGCTCATCTGTTACAAGCAGCACGGAACTCCTCTGTGCAATCTCGCTGCCTACACGACTCTCTGCACTTGCAGTAACGTCTGGATGCTGACACCACTTCTTACAAAGGAACAATAAAGTTAACCCACACAAAGTTCAGCTGCCAACCAGGTTACTTTCTTACTCCAGTACTTCTCTGTCTTGTAACTCCTGAACGCACTATTGGGGTTTTTGTACAGCTTCACATATATAAGTTGCACACAAATTGAATTATTTGCTCTGCAACATTACATAGATATCTGTTACCAATATTTCACTGAAGCATATCTGGACTGCTATACTTGGTACTACATTTGCTAAGTGATACATTTATAATATCTAGAATTTAGTCTGCAGTTGAGATCCTAATTATCAACGAAGTCTTGCATAATAACTAAGCCTAAAATGGATCCAGCAGACCTGCTCCAAATCGTATATAACCTCTCACAACAAGTGGATCAACTTAGCCAAGGGTTGAGGGACTTACAAGTGGAGAACGAGACACTTAGGAAGGTTATTAGGGACACTGTTTCTGGTAAATCATCCTTCAGTGACAACACTCCTGAACCGTATATATATCCCCCCCAGATTTGTTCTTTGGAGACAGGAGTCTGTATCTGCAATTCAAAAATGCCTGCCTTCTGATTTTCAACCTAAAACTTAAGACCTACCCAAACGATAGGATCAATGTTTTAACCCTGATATTCTTCCTTAGAGGTGAACCCAGGGTTTGGGCGGACATTCTTTATGAAACGGACAACCCTGTCCTTTCCTCTCTAAACTCATTTCTCACAGTAATGGATGAACTCTACTCAGATTCAAACCTACAACTTACTGCAGAAGGAAAGCTGGGAAAATTAAAACAAGGAACTTGTCCTGTTGAAGTGTACGTAACGGAGTTCAAACAGTACGCCACTGACTCTCAATGCAATACAATTGCTTTAAAGAATCAGTTCAGGCTTGGACTTTCAGAGGCAGTAAAAGATGAACTAGCATGAACAGACCTAACTGATTCGCTGGAAGCTTTAATGAGGTTGTGTATGCAGGTAGATAGGAGACTCCGAGAGAGGAAAACCAAACGCCACTACAGTGACTCAGGTTACAAAAAACCTGGGAACCCTGCACATCCCCCAATACCACCTTCTCCATTGAACAATAGCCCTGAAGCTATGGAGATTGGCTTCATTCGAGGACCTTTAACCAGCGAAGGAAGACATAGAAGAAAAACCAAGGGGCTATGTATGTAATGTGGCAACCCAGCTCACACAGCCAGAGACTGCCCTATTCTGGAAAAGAACAAGAACAGTAAGTCCTCACGTAATGTGACTTCTCTCATTGTCCATGATAAGCCTGTTCCTTGTACTTTTTCTCTCTCGTTACCTGTGGGAACGAAAACGTATTACGAGAGAGGCCATCATTGATACTCGGGTACACAGAAATTACATTGATAAATCTGTTGTCATGGAAAATAAAATTCTGCTTATGCAAAAGAAAACTCCTGTCTCCATACGTGTTGTTGATAGTTCTGAGATATTGTCTGGTCCAATCACTCACCACACCATACCTATACTAGTAACAACCTCTGACACACCAAGAATACATCTGTTTTGATGTGATTCTTTCTCCCCTTTTCCCTATCATTCTAGATTGGAAAACCCTACATTTGAAACTAAACTCTCCGTACTGCCAACAAACTTGTTATAACCACACTCCTTTGCTACAGTTCTCTGATCTACCCGAGGAACAACCATCAATTCCTGAGGTTTATTCCAAATTCTCTGAAGTCTTTAGTAAGAAGGAAGCAGAGAGCCTACCGCCTCATCGTTTTTATGATTGCCAAATTGACCTTAAACCAGGCACATCACCACCCTTTGGGCACCTATACCCATTAAGCCAACCTGAACTGGATCACTTGAAGACATATTTGGAGGATAACTTGAGGAAAGGCTTCATTCGGCCCTCCGTCTCTTCTGATTGAGCCGGAATCTTCTTCGTTAAAAATAAGGATCACTCCCTACGACCATTTATTGATTTCAGGGAATTGAACAAAATAACAATCAATAACAGGTACCCTTTGCCCCTGATCCCCGAATTGATCGAACACCTCCATCATGCTAAGATCTTCACAAAATTAGATCTGAGGGGAGCTTATAATTTGGTACGTATCAGGGAAGGAGACGAATGGCTCACCGCTTTTAGGACTAGGTATGTACTATACGAGTACCTCGTTATGCCGTTTGGTTTAACCAACACTCCCACCACTTTTCAGTTCTTTATCAATGATATTTTCCGAGACCTGTTGGAAACCTGTGTTGTTGTTTATTTAGACGACATTTTGGTTTACTCACGTAATCTTGAAGAACATATCAAAACATGTTAGCTGGGTTTTGTCGAGACTCCAAGTTCATCGGCTCTACGCAAAACCTGAAAAGTGCTTCTTCCATTCTGAAGAAATCTTGTTTCTTGGATACTCCATTAGCCCTAGAGGGATCCAGATGCAGGAGAACAAGGTAGAGGGTGTAAAACTCTGGCCGCAACCTACCAACAGGAAGGAGTTACAACGATTTCTAGGGTTTAGTAACTACTACAGGAAATTCATAAGGAATTTCTCCCAGATAGCTAAACCTCTCACCTGACAAACTAGTTCCAGCATGCCATTTCAATGGAACACTCAAGCATCAGAGGCATTCCACTTCCTAAAAAAATATTTCTCATCTGCTCCTATTCTCCGGTTCCCAGAACCCGCACTACAATATATCCTTGAAGTTGATTAATCCGACTACGCTATAGGTGCGGTTCTCTCCCAAAGAAAGAATCTAAAGGAACCTCTCCATCCTGTAGCATTCTATTCTAAGATCATGTCTCCACCTGAGATGAATTATCCCATAAGGAAAAAAGGAGCTTCTGGCCATCAAACAGGCTTTCAAACATTGGAGGCACTTATTAGAAGGATTTTCCAATCGTCATCTATACAGACCATCAAAACCTCGAATTTCTTCAAAAAAACAATACCCTTCAGGCAGACAAGTGAGATGGAGCCTCTATTTAAGTAGATTTAAGTACCAGATTATCTACAGGCCTGGCTCTAGGAATGGTAAGGCTGATGCCTTATCCCGAAAAGAACAAAGACCCCAAATCCTCCAATCTCCTTCCTCGATTATACCCCCGGAGAACTTCCTAGGATTGTTACCTATTTTCACCACACAAATACAAGCAGCATTAAGCACTGACAAGGAGATTCCTTTATGTCATCTAAAATATGATTAACAACTTGTACTATTACGGATCCAAATTATACATACCAGAACTGCTTAGAGTTGATTTGATCAAGCAGCATCATGATCCTCCTCTTTTAGGCCATCCTGGCATCAAGAGAATGAAGGAGCTGCTCAATAGAGGTTACTGGTGGCCTGACATGGAAACTAGTATAAAGGATTATATCCGAAATTGCATCATATGCATAACTTCTAAGGCTGAAAAGAAACCACCATATGGAATCCTCATGCCCATGCAAATTCCAGAAAGACCTTGGACTCACTATAATAATACGCTAAATTCATCTTCCAACTCGACTCCATTTTATGCTAACTTCGCCTATCACCCAAGATATTCATTAACGAACACAGAATCCTTAAATTCACCCAGTGTTGATGATCTAACACAAAAACTTACAGAAAACTTCTAGTTGTTATGTAAGAACATCCAACATGCTCAAGGTATTCAGAAGAGGTACTATGATTTACGAAGAAGACCGTCACCCCAATATTCCATTGGCGATAAGGTGTGGCTGTCAACAAAAAATATCAAACTACAAATTCCTAGCAAAAAACTAGCTGGGTTGTTCATAGGACCTTTCTCCATCATTCGCATTATCAACGCTAACGCAGTAACACTTGATCTTCCCCGATCTCTGGGAATCCACCCATCTTTTCATGTTTCCCTGTTGAAACCAGCCACTAATTATGATCCACATAAAATAATTCTTCCACCTGCAACCGTGCACTTAGATGCAGATACTTATGAGGTTCAAGATCTTCTGGATTCTAGACTCCTCAATGGCGAACTACAGTATCTGGTCCGCTGGAAGGGCTATTGTCCTGAGGACGACACCTGGGAACCATATACTCATATAAACGCTCTTAGGCTTGTCTCACGTTTTCACAGACGTTACCCTCATAGACTTAGGCATCAAGCCAATTCATCTTTTCCTTTCCACCAGCCTGTCACATGATGACTCTAGTCACTACCAATAGTCTATTTTAGTTTTCACCACACCTTAAACAGGTGCTTAGTTATTGTGCTTCCTAGCTGAACTCAGCCACGCCAGTGATTCTCATTGAGACTCGCTATTATTAACATTGGATTACAAATTCATTCCTTGATCACCAGGATTAATCTACTCCCTCAATTACCAAGCACTAAAGACTGAACACTGTTATACACCAAACTTCCTCCAGTACTTAAAACTTCCAATTGAAGTACTGATCTCCTGTTTACCACAGCTCAAGCCTTACCGTCATTCTGCATCGTTCTGATTGAAATTCCTGCAGAGGGAATTATGACTAGGGCTCACCTGAATCAGTCTGGCAGAACCGCTCCTGTTACGGAGGTACGACACACCCCTAGGCTGAAACTAAACCTTACTCCCACACAGCGACACACACCCTTGCTAGGTCACCAGTAGCAGAGTATCGGATCTCTTCCCCTCTGATGCTTTCCAGCAGCTCATCTGTTACAAGCAGCACAGAACTCCTCCGTGCAATCGCACGACTCTGCACTTGCAGTAATGTCTGGATACTGACACCACTTCTTACGAAGGAACAATAAAGTTAACCCACACAACGTTCAGCTGCCAACCAGGTTACTTTCTTACTCCAGTACTTCTCTGTCTTGTAACTCCTGAATGCACAATTGGGGTTATTGTACAGTTTCACATATATAAGATGCAACAAATTGAATTATTTGCTCTGCAACATTACATAGATATTTGTTACCAATATTTCACTGAAGCATATCTGGACTGCTATACTTGGTACTTCATTTGCTAAGTGATACATTTATAATATCTAGAATTTAGTCTGCAGTTGAGATCCTCATTATCAACGAAGTCTTACAATATCTGATTAAATGTAAGAAGAAATTAAGAGCTAGGGATCTTCAGTTAACGAACCAAGTTTGTTACGTTCATTACGTTGCTTATATTAATAATCCAAATAGGAGCACTTGGGAAAAATACAAAGCTGCAAAGTCAGAAAGAGATACATTTTTAAAATAGAAAGAAGTTAAGGAGGATGTAAGGAATAAAGCTTTCTTTTTGGGTCACCAGGTTAGGTCAGCTAAATACCTTACAAAAGGTAATTAAGATAGGTAAAGGTGGGAAGACAATTGCAAATATTTTTCCTTTAACTACAGTTTGAATGATGCTCGTTGCATCTCAGTTGACAGATATGACATAAATATTTACCTAGCATTTGACCTTTGTTTTGCGGGGCTGAAAAGGGGAAGTAAGTATATCACAAATGTACAAGAAAACATCTATCTCAATGCCAAAGAAATTGTTTGCTCACTTGTAATTTCCCAACAGTAAAATATATAAACTCTTGTTTCTTGATGTTCATTTTCTTTCTTACCCACTAGATGGCAACATTGCCTTATCAGAAAATCCTGGTCATATTAAAAATAGAGATTTGACTAACCTGCTTCTATTCTCTAACTAAAGATAAAATACTCCACTCCCATGCTTGTTCTATTACTCCCTTCCCTTTGCAATAGACATTTACTACTACTCTTTATAAGACAGTTATATTTACAAGGTGCTATACATATTCCAGAATATTAATAGTTAGTTCAATTTCGGTCTTAAATTTATATTTTTCATATTACTTTGTTCATATAACCCCAATATCGTTCTTACATGATTTTGTTAGGGACCCAAGAGAGGTCTAACTAGTTATTGATGGGGTCAAGAATGAGGATTGTTGACTAGTGCTTAATTACGCTTACTGGATCCTGTTAGCAATCCTGAAATAGGAACATATCTTTCATTCTGATGTGTTTATGTTTTTCTCTTGTTTCATTTTGTTTTGTTTAATGAAGTCCTCTCTCCTAACTTAGTTTATCACTTCTATGGTATTATTCTAAAAGAGGAAATAATTTGGTAAGCAGAGCTGTACTAATTTTACAGCCACTAGACTAGGTCCAAAATTATAATGTTTTACTAAATAATGCATGAGCCATGTATCTTTACAGTTACAGGGTTTATTCCGGTGACGGATCATTATGTAACCTCCTTCATGTAAACCATGTATATTCATGACATGTAACCTTGTTTTATCTTAATACAGTTCTTTTGGAAAAGTTAAAAAAAAGGAGCAAAAAAAAAAAATTATCGAGCACTAATACATGCAAAAAAAACCAAAGAAACATGAATGTGTGGGAGCAGAGCTGATTGGAGGAGAATGCACCCAGTTGGTACATTCTAACTTCATGATTTGTATCTCTTTATTGCTATAAAAATACAAAGACTGGAGTTTCATTGGAGAAAGAATGTAAGTTAGCAGTTACAACATAAAGGAATTATCTTTTTCCCATGCATCAAATGGCTCACATTCTGTGCAGGATGGCAGACAACAGCTTAGGCACTAACATAGAACTTTATTGAGGTGACATCCTCTATGCTTGAGGCCTGGTACCCAAAGTAAATATAGAGTCTACTAATTTCTCAAGGACTGAAACTTTAGCCGCAGGGACCATCTCCTGGTATATATGTTGACCAAGAATCAGAAACAATTAAAATGTGTTCTATTTGGACTTACACTGCTGTTTAGGTGCACAAAATGATATACTTTTAAATGTTTAACTTTATCTAAATATAATTATTTAATTATATTGTTAAATATTGTTCTGTTTGGTTGTAAATATGTTGCCTATGTCGTGATTTCTAGTTCTCAAGGCTCTATTACAATATCTCAACCCTACAGTTATCTTTCTACTTAACACCCCTTAGCTAGTCCCCCTTCTCATATTTTATAGCTCCTAGTGGGTTTAAGCCATCTCCTCCACATCTTTCTCTAGCCTTTCATGGGTACATCCCTTTGGCTGTAAGGGGTGTGGAGCACCTGATATATTATGGAGTTTGTCATCTCTCATGTTTGATATAGCTATGATATCATGCAGTAAACCACTCCCTCATGGGGCTAACATTCTGGTCCCCACTGCAATATTCTAACAGGGCAATTTTGGTAACTATCACTACTGCTTACCACCTGGTGGAATTTAATTCTGTGTGAAAAAGAAAATGGGCACTCTTCCTCTCTGAGTCTGTCAGACACATCTGTATAATTAAAGGGACACTGAACCCAATTTTTTTTCTTTTGTGATTCATATAGATCATGCAATTTTAAACAACTTTCTAATTTACTCCTATTATCAATTTTTCTTCATTCTCTTGCTTTCTTTATTTGAAAAAGAAGGCATCTAAGCTATTTTTTGGTTCAGAACCATGGAAAGCACTTGTTTATTGGTAGGTACATTTACCCACCAATCAGCAAGAACAACACAGTGTGTTCACCAAAAATGGGCCGGCATCTAAACTTACATTCTTGCATTTCAAATAAAGATACCAAGAGAATGAAAAGAATTGGATAATAGGAGTAAATTAGAAAGTTGCTTAAAATTGCATGCTCTATCTGAATCACAACAGAAAAAAATTGGGTTCAGTGTCCCTTTAATTCATTCTCAGCCAAACTGAATTCTCATTGTGAATCTTTAACTCAAGCTATAAAAACATCAGCAGCAGATCTTCAACAAGACATTGCGTTAATGAATGAACACAGATACATTAGAGAGGAAAAAACAAAGACCTAGCAGTTGACCAACCTTATATTGTAATGTATACTGATAAAATAGCAGATACTAGTCTGACACTAGAACAAAAATGAGCAGTTCTGGAAGCTGACTCACGTAATAACAACATAGAAGTGAGAGTAATTCCAGAGGAGATCTAAGAAAAACACCAACCTAATTCCTGATTGTCCTTTTTAAAGAGCTGCTGGGTAATCTTCAGGAATCTGTATTATTGATGTTTATGGTTATGTAGGATAGGGTTTTATTGATGTGGCAAATTGAATTTAAATCAACTATGAATGGAACTACATATGCATTGCATTGTTGGACTGTTGTTCCCAATATGGTACTTATATCATTATTGCTGAGGCATGTGAAAAACAGTGCACATGATGTACAAGTAGAAATTTGAAAGATAGAATAAGGGAACATCTATCAATTGACAAAATACCACCAAAACCTCCAGTAGCCAAACATTTCTGTAGATAGAGTGAATGGAAAAAAGCTTTACAATTTCAATACATGGATTTTGTGTCACTGCATTATAGAGGAGGCAATTTATATAAAAGAATCTTCTGGATAAGGAAGTTCATTAGATATTCAAACTAGGTATTAAAGAATGCTATGGTATTAAACTTAGATGGGACCTAGGCATGTATCATATGTACCTAGATAGATCCTAGTAATATGGACCTACTAATAATTTATTTTAATGAATGCATAGGTTCAATATATATGAGACATTAGTAAAAATACTGTTTAGTGATATTGGCTCTATTTTTTGGGTGTGTACCTTACATACTAACTGACAAAGATATAGATGTCCCTTAGACCTCTAATATTTGTTGTAGATCATGTGTTGAAAAGTATGCATTTGGGTATTCCAATCAATTTTTTGCTCTCTTTAGCGATTTGTGATGGTATACATCAACTATGGATGATTTAGGTGATGAACACACATATGCAATGTTTTGATACTAAGGGGCCAATTTATAAGGCCCCGTATGCATCTGTTTCTGTATGCTGTCTGCATTTATCAATGTGCGGCGGACATGCATTTGATACACACCTGCCTATAAGTTTTGCACAATAGTGTATATCTGCGGATTAACCACAGGACATTTGTAATCCCATTGCATTACTTTACGTTCAAAGAGAATTGCTCAGAGCAGCTTTTCAAAAGAAATCGTTAGTGCAACCTTACCAGGCCATACATCTGTATCCGGACTTATCTTCTTAAAATGTATCAATGTCTGAGAAAATATGGTGTCAGATATTCCTGGGGGTATCCAATCAAGCTCCTTATACAAAGTGATAACTGGATACATATTGTGACTTAGAGCAAGGGACTATTGGGGGAGAGGTCCAAGCTACAAGAGGTTATTCACTCTTTAGCCTCTGCTAGCACTGCAAAGCTGCTGGCTACAGACCTGGAATGGAACCCATTACCAAGAGTAACAACTGGTACCTCTAAAAAAAAGGGTCTGTCATCCACTATCCCAACTATCAAATTACTTCTCACCAACATGCAGTGAACAATTGCTGGTGCCCTGCTGGTGATGATACTGTACAAGCAGCTGATTACATTTCTTCTTGGTTTATCAATGGAGCCCGAGTAACCTAATATCGCAATGGTTCAAAAGATGTCAGGTTGTTTAACTTATAAGGCTGATGTGTTTGATTCCATATGATGTTGATTTCTTTCAGTTTAATTACAAAATGCTCCTTCTTTTTTTGAATGTTTACTCCATCTAGTAAGTTGGCAATATTCTCATGATAACTAGATACTTTTACAAATCATTCTCTTTTCTCCTGGTATTGCTCCTGCTTTTGCAATTATACAATGAGATATCTGCCTCTGGGCCAATCAAGAAAGATTTTTTAGTAGCTGCCATCAATTTTATTCCCAAACTAGGAAAACATCCTCAACACTTTAAAAGCTAAAGGCTAATTTCTTTTATAAACATTGATGTAAAAATATGCTATTAAAAATGCATTGTAAGCTTAAAGGACCAATAAGTACAGTAGATCAACAAATGCATAATAAAAAGACAAAGGGGCAGATTTTACAAGCAGCGGATGCTGCAATCTACCCCAGGATGTTTTCAGATCACTGGAAACAGGAGTTAAGAAGCGGTGGTCGTAAGACCGCTGCTTATTAACTCACCACCACCTCTGAGGAGACGGACAGCAATCAGCCCGATTGGATACGATCGGGTTTATTGACACCCACAGTGGATCATGTCCGTCCGCACAATGATAATTCGGTCCCTTAGTCTGAACTGCAAATGATTTGTAGTTTTTATTCGGGCAAATTCCAGTGTTATGTCTATTTCCATTCCTCCTGTGTCAGTCAATCAAAAATGCATATACATATTATGGGGCCTAGTTATCAAGCCGTCAACCTCAAATACGCTGGAATTCCGCAGCGTATTTGTGGCGAAGCTGATTTGCCTTAGTTATCAAAGGCTAGAGACTGACACAGATCGATTCTTACGTCACTCCAGATGTTCCGCACACAAGTGCGGCACAATCTGACTACTTTTGCTAGTTATCAAAAAACTAGCAGGTACGCTCGGCACTTTTCCGGCCCAGCCTGGAGGCGGCGGATCCCATAGGAATCAATGGGAGTCTGATCATAGCGAAAGTACAAGTTCGCTGCTGCCCGACATCCCATTGATTTCAATCAGTTCCGATCAGCCAATAGAATGCGAGCTCAATCTGATTGGCTGATTGGATCAGCCAATCTGATTGAACTTGAATCTGATTGGCTGATTCAATCAGCCAATCAGATTTTTCCTACCTTAATTCCGATTGGCTGAATCCTATCAGCCAATCGGAATTGAAGGGACGCCATCTTGGATGACGTCCCTTAAAGGAGCCTTCATTCGTCGGTAGTCCGTCGGGAAAGAAGGATGTTCCGCGTCGGCGGGATGAAGATTGAAGACCCCACTTGGAAGATGACATCGCCCGGATAGAAGACTTCTTTAGCGCCGCTTGGAAGATGACATCGCCCGGATGGAAGATTTCTTCAGCACCCCTTGGAGGATAACTTCTGCCGCTCCGGGTCTCCTCTTCGGTTCCATCGCTGCTCGTGAAGACGACTCAAGGTAGGATGATCTTCAGGGGATTAGTGTTAGGTTATTTTAAGGGGGGTTTGGGTTAGATTAGGGGTATGTGGGTGGTGGGTTTTAATGTTGGGGGGGGTTGTATTTTTCTTTTACAGGCAAAAGAGCTGAATTCTTTGGGGCATGCCCCACAAAAAGCCCTTTTAAGGGCTGGTAAGGTAAAAGAGCTTTGAACTTTTTTAATTTAGAATAGGGTAGGGCATTTTTTTATTTTGGGGGGGGTTTGTTATTTTATTAGGGGGCTTAGATTAGGTGTAAGTAGCTTAAAATTGTTGTAATATTTTTTAAATGTTTGTAACTTAGTTTATGTAATTGTATTTAATTGTAGTTATTTGTAGTTAATTTATTTAATTAATTTAATGATAGTGTAGTGTTAGGTTTAATTTGTAACTTAGGTTAGGATTTATTTTATAGGTAATTTTGTATTTCTTTTAGGTAGGTAGTTATTAAATAGTTAATAACTATTTAATAACTATTCTAACTAGCTAAAATAAATACAAAGTTACCTGTAAAATAAATATAAATCCTAAAATAGCTACAATGTAATTATTAATGACATTGTAGCTATCTTAGGGTTTATTTTACAGGTAAGTATTTAGTTTTAAATAGGAATAATTTATTTAATGATAGTGTAGTGTTAGGTGTAATTGTAACTTAGGTTAGTTTTTAGTTTACAGGTAAATTTCTCTTTATTTTAGCTAGGTAAGCTATTAAATAGTTAATAACTATTTAATAGCTATTGTACCTAGTTAAAATAAATTGAAAGTTACCTGTAAAATAAAAATAAATCCTAAGGCCTAGATTTGGAGTTTTGTCGGTAACGACCCGCGTAGCTAACGCCGGCTTTTTTCTGGCCGCACCATAAAAATAACTCTGGTATTGAGAGTCCACATAAAGGCTGCGTTAGGCTCCAAAAAAGGAGCGTAGAGCATTTTTAACGCAGCTTCAACTCTCGATACCAGAGTTGCTTACGCAAGCGGCCAGCCTCAAAAACATGCTTGTGCACGATTCCCCCATAGAAAACAATGGGGCTGTTTGAGCTGAAAAAAAACCTAACACCTGCAAAAAAGCTGCGTTCAGCTCCTAACGCAGCCCCCTTGTTTGATATGCGGAAACACTTTTTTACATCTCCACCTAACAATCTAACATGTACCCCGAGTCTAAACACCCCTAACCTTACACTTATTAACCCCTAATCTGCCGCCCCCGCTATCGCTGACCCCTGCATATTATTATTAACCCCTAATCTGCCGCTCCGTAAACCGCCGCTACTTACATTATCCCTATGTACCCCTAATCTGCTGCCCTAACATCGCCGACCCCTATATTATATTTATTAACCCCTAATCTGCCCCCCACAACGTCGCCTCCACCTGCCTACACTTATTAACCCCTAATCTGCCGACCGGACCTGAGCGCTACTATAATAAAGTTATTAACCCCTAATCCGCCTCACTAACCCTATAATAAATAGTATTAACCCCTAATCTGCCCTCCCTAACATCGCCGACACCTACCTTCAATTATTAACCCCTAATCTGCCGACTGGAGCTCACCGCTATTCTAATAAATGTATTAACCCCTAAAGCTAAGTCTAACCCTAACACTAACACCCCCCTAAATTAAATATAATTTTAATCTAACGAAATTAATTAACTCTTATTAAATAAATAATTCCTATTTAAAGCTAAATACTTACCTGTAAAATAAATCCTAATATAGCTACAATATAAATTATAATTATATTATAGCTATTTTAGGATTAATATTTATTTTACAGGTAACTTTAGTAACTTTAGTGTTAGGTTTATTTAAGGGGGGTTTGGGTTAGATTAGGGGTATGTGGGTGGTGGGTTGTAATGTTGCGGGGGGGGGGTATTGTATGTTTTTTTTTACAGGCAAAAGAGCTGAACTTCTTGGGGCATGCCCCGCAAAGGGCCCTGTTCAGGGCTGGTAAGGTAAAAGAGCTTTGAACGTTAGTAATTTAGAATAGGGTAGGGCATTTTTTATTTTGGGGGTCTTTGTTATTTTATTAGGGGGCTTAGAGTAGGTGTAATTAGTTTAAAATTGTTGTAATATTTTTCTTATGTTTGTAAATATTTTTTTTTTTATAACAGTTCTTTTTATTTTTTGTACTTTAGTTAGTTTATTTCATTGTAGTTATTTGAAGGAATTGTATTTAATTTATTTATTGATAGTGTAGTGTTAGGTTTAATTGTAGGTAATTGTAGGTATTTTATTTAATTAATTTAATGATAGTATAGTGTTAGGTTTAATTGTAACTTAGGTTAGGATTTATTTTACAGGTAATTTTGTAATTATTTTAACTAGGTAACTATTAAATATTTCTTAACTATTTAATAGCTATTGTACATGGTTAAAATAATTACAAAGTTGCCTGTAAAATAAATATTAATCCTAAAATAGCTATAATATAATTATAATTTATATTGTAGCTATATTAGGATTTATTTTACAGGTAAGTATTTAGCTTTAAATAGGAATAATTTATTTAATAAGAGATAATTAATTTCGTTAGATGTAAATTATATTTAACTTAGGGGGGTGTTAGTGTTAGGGTTAGACTTAGCTTTAGGGGTTAATACATTTATTAGAATAGCGGTGAGCTCCAGTCGGCAGATTAGGGGTTAATAATTGAAGTTAGGTGTTGGCGATGTTAGGGAGGGCAGATTAGGGGTTAATACTATTTATTATAGGGTTAGTGAGGCGGATTAGGGGTTAATAACTTTATTATAGTAGTGGTGTGGTCCGCTCGGCAGATTAGGGGTTACTAAGTGTAGGCAGGTGGAGGCGACGTTGAGGGGGGCAGATTAGGGGTTAATAAATATAATATAGGGGTCGGCGGTGTTAGGGGCAGCAGATTAGGGGTACATAAGGATAACGTAGGTGGCGGCGCTTTGCGGTCGGCAGATTAGGGGTTAATAAGTGTAGGTAGCTGGCGGCGACGTTGTGGGGGGCAGATTAGGGGTTAATAAATATAATATAGGGGTCGGCGGTGTTAGGGGCAGCAGATTAGGGGTACATAAGTATAACGTAGGTGGCGGTTGGCAGATTAGGGGTTAAAAAAATGTAATAGAGTGTCGGCGATGTGGGGGACCTCGGTTTAGGGGTACATAGGTAGTTTATGGGTGTTAGTGTACTTTAGAGTACAGTAGTTAAGAGCTTTATAAACCGGCGTTAGCCCAGAAAGCTCTTAACTACTGACTTTTTTCCTGCGGCTGGAGTTTTGTCGTTAGATGTCTAACGCTCACTTCAGACATGACTCTAAATACCGGAGTTAGAAAAATCCCATTGAAAAGATAGGATACGCAATTGACGTAAGGGGATCTGCGGTATGGAAAAGTCGCGGCTGAAAAGTGAGCGTTAGACCCTATTTTGAGTGACTCGAAATACCGGAGGTAGCCTAAAACCAGCGTTAGGAGCCTCTAACGCTGGTTTTCACGGCTAACGCCAAACTCCAAATCTAGGCCTAAGATAGCTACAATATAATTATTATTTATATTGTAGCTATATTAGGGTTTATTTTAAAGGTAAGTATTTAGTTTTAAATAGGATTAATTTAGTTCATAATAGAAATATTATTTAGATTTATTTAATTAATATTTAAGTTAGGGGGGTGTTAGGGTTAGTGTTAGGTTTAGGGGTTAATAAATTTATTACAGTGGCGGCGGTGTAGTGGGGGGCAGGATAGGGGTTAATAAATTTATTATAGGTGGCGACGGTGTAGGGGGGGGGGCAGATTAGGGGTTAATAAATTTAATATAGGTTGCGGCAGGGTCCGGGAGCGGCGGTTTAGGGGTTAAACTATTTATTTAGTTGCAGCGAGGTGCGGGATCAGCAGGATAGGGGTTAATAACTTTATTATAGAGGGCGACGGTATAGGGGGGCAGGATAGGGGTTAATAGGTATAATGTAGGTGGCAGCGGTGTACGGGAGCGGTGGTTTAGGGGTTAATACATTTATCAGAGTTGCGGCAGGGTCTAGGAGTGGCGGTTTAGTGGTTAATAACTTTATTTAGTTGCGGGGGGCTCCGGGGCGCCGGTATAGGGGGTAGAACAGTGTAGATAGTATGGGTGCTTAGTGACAGGCTAGCAATAAAGCTGGGAAAATGCCGAAGAGCAGCGAGATCGGATGAGTGATAACTCTCACAGTCCGCTGCTCATCGCCCCGTACTTGGTGCGCGGCTTTTTGACAGCTTTATTTGATAACTTAGGCGAAATTTTTCAGGTCTGCGGTGGCGATGTGAGGCGAGCTTTGGCGGGCGTATTGGGCCGGCGAAGGCAGGAAAGTTGACACGTTGATAACTACCCCCCTATGTGTGAATTCTTGCACATGCTCAGTAGGAGCTGTTGATTCATAGGGGGAGATTTAACAAGAGCCGAATGGCCCTAGTTAAGAAGCAGCGGTCTTAAGATTGCTGCTCCTTAACTCATACGCCTCCTCTGAGGCGGCAGCCATCAATCCGCCCGATCACATACGATCGGGTTGATTGACACACCCTGCTAGCGCTTCAAATCTGCAGGGGGCGGCATTGCACAAGCAGTGTACCAGTTTCACTGTTTGTGAAATGAGAAATGCTTACAATGTATGCTGTCTGCATTTATTGATGTGCGGTGGACATGATCCGCTACAGCGGACCATGTCCACTCACACTTTGTTAAATCGGCCCCAAAAAGTGAACATTTAAAAAGAATATCCACATTTTGTTAATGGAAGTGATTTGGAAAGTTGCTTAAAATTGTGTGCTCTATCTGAATCATGAAAGTTTAACTTTGACTTAGTGCCCCTTTAATACATGGCGATCAAGTAGAATATGAATCAACTGTGAGAAAGGGAACAGCGCAAAGGGACCAGATTCAAGGTAGTAGTTTATTCACACGAACAATGACATAACAGCACAGATTCTACTTACAAGAAGTAAGTTATAGAAAGCCTTTCACAATCAATGATGTGAACATATGCAGTCCTATTACGTAGAAAGGAGTCTCCACAGCTGACACCTACGTCTCACCAGCAATCTTCCAACCGCACACAGCTGAGACCACAGCAGGAAACTTCCTCCGGTCCTTCAGAGTTGGACCAATAGGCTTAACGCGTTTCCCCTGGAGTACGCCCGGGCTTTTTTAAGAGCAGAATGTGAAATAGAGGGTAGTGTCACTATTTCAAGCCTATGGTTATTCCTAATTGGGTGTTGTAATTCACCAATCAGGTTGCGCTAAACGCACACACCCTCATTCTGGCGAGAATTCATATGCCAACAGGTACAATAATATAACACCTTCATAAAACATTTAATTTAAAAACAATATATAAAAACATTATGAAAAGCCACAATTACATAAAGGATACAGCACATAAGTAAAATAATCGCAACAAGCGGTAAACAATATTATTATGTCTGCATTTAAAATACAATGTTTATACATATACGGCTTATATAATTAGCACATCAGAACATTTGAAGGATAACAAATTCATGGCATTTAAATATAATTTCATATATAGACATCAAAACATAATTATTCTGGCAAGAATTCAGAAGACTGTTCACTGTTTATTGTTTTTGAATGTATTTATTTATTTAGATTTCATTTTGTGAAGCGCTGCTATCTACATTTGTTATTGTTAATCAAGTAGAATGCCCGGGCAACACTGGTTGTATTCTACATATTCTCACTGAGATAATTAGATATTTCTTCTTGCCCTGTCTCTTGATGTGATGAAGGCTTTAGACAGGGGTGAGATGGGGCTCCCTTCTGAGCTTTAGCTTTCCAATGCTCTTTACAATAGCAGTTCAAACTCTTGATTCTAATCTGTTAGCATGTCACTACAGTGTTGTATTTTATTTATTGGCATTGATATTGAGAATGGCACCAAATAGGGATGCCCTCTGTCCCTCCTTCTTTTTTCATTGATCATAGAGTCTCTTTCTCAAGCCATTCTGATACTTACTGATAGACATGGGATCCAATTTGGAGAGACTCAACATAAAATTACAATCTTCAATGATAATATCACTCTTTTGTTCTCATCTCCTGAAAAATCTGTAGCCACTACATTTAAATTTATTGATCATTATAAACTTAACATTACCTAAAACAGAAGCCCTACATGTTAACCTTCCCCACTTTCAGCTTATCTTACTTGACAGCATGCCTTTGCCTGGTCACCCTCAAGATCTGAGAGTATATTTAAATTCAGATTTGTCAATTGTTTTATTGGGATTGGAGTTTTCTGAATTATCATGGATGGAATGGATAGTCGCAGTTAAAATTGCCCTTTCTCCCTAAATTGACGTATATGTTCCAGTGCCTACCGTACTCAGTTCCTAGAAAATTTCGAAATAAACTTCAGAACCTTTTCACTAATTATGTCTGGTGTCCACAGTTATCCTGTGCAACATTACAGTTTGATGGGTTTGGGATGCCCAATGTTCTCCTTTATCGTAAAACAGCCAGACTGGCACATATCGCTGTGTGGTGACTCCTCCCCCCATAGCAAGATGAAAGGAAGCTGTTATTCTGAAGGGTCTTACCTTAGGTGAGCTTTTGAGGATTCCCACATATTGCAGTTTAAAGCTTGGTATCATCCATCCCTAATTTCAGATGTTCTTAAAAATTGAGGTCCATTTAAACACCTGTAGGGGGTTTCCCCCACCTGCCACCTATTTATAGTGTCTCCGGTCTTTATAAGGGGTTACCAGATATGCATTATCCTGAATGGAATAGACTTGTGGGCCTATTTAATAACGTCCGCCGCACATCGATAAATGCCGACAGCCAATCAGCCGCTATCAGGGGGTGTCAACCAACCTGATCATATCCGATCGGGCTGATTGCTGTCCGCCGCCTCAGAGGTGGCAGGTGAGTAATTGAGCAGTGGTCTTAAGACTGCTGCTTCTTAACTCTTGTTTCCAGCGAGCCTGATGGCTCGTGCAGAAACAGATGCATAAGGCTCAATACAGGGGTTGATAAATGGGCCCCTATGTATAAAGTCAGAAATATATTTATACTTAGAGGGCAGGTGGGCAGGCTTTAAGTCCCTTAGAGCTGCAAATTTAATTCCAAGCACATTACATACTGAACATTTCAAAATGAGCAATTTTGTTTTACATTTTTACTTGGGGCTTCCTTATTTCGGGTCTGTGAGCTTTGGCTACTATGAAGAGCTATGGTCTTAAGGAATTTTGAGGATTCTTACCAACTATCACTTCCTTAATCCTCTGAACTCGACACCCCCAGATATGACTGAACACAGAAGCAGGAGGTATTCAATTTAACATTGTTACAAGACCAAGTAGAGAAAATTGAGCTTGACTATTGTTTCAGTATTTTTATTAGTTAAAAGAGACATGAAACCCAATTTTATTCTTTTAAGATTCATAAACAGCATACAATTTTAAACAACTTTCCAATTTACTTCTACTATGAATTTTGCTTCATTCACTTGGTATCCTTTATTGAATGAGCAGCAATGCACTACTGGAAATTAGCTTAATACATTGGTAAGCCAATGACAAGAGGCATATATGTGCAGCCACCAATCCTCACCATCCTCCCTAGGTATGCTTTTCAAAAAAGGATACCAAGAGAATGAAGTAAATTAGATAATAGAAGTAATTTTGGAAAGTTGTTTAAAATTGTTTGCTCTAGCTTAATGTTTTGGCTTTCATGTCCCTTTAAGTTATGAAGAAGTTTTGTACAAATTTGCTTAAAAAAAGAAAAAATATATGGGGTTTTTTTGTGTCTTTACGTAAACAGCTCTATTCTTTTACCTTTCACTCATTGAAATAAAAAAAATAAAAAAATGAACAATTAGTTATAGCTATTGTCCAAATTATAATAAGCTTAATTGCCTTACCAACGTTCATTTAGTACTTGGGTCCTAACCTCAGCCTTCCTTGCTGTTATTTGATCATGCTTTTTAAGTACAGTATACTAGTGAAGCTGTCCTAGTTAAATGTGCTTCACAGAATGAACTGGGTACCAGCTAATTGTATTACAAGCAAACAGACTCCAATTTTACTTTGCTTTCAATTTACAGCTCAGGCAGCATTTCAAAGTATACATAAATAGTCAGTAATAACAGCATAACCTGCAGAAAAAAGTAATGAACATAGGAACCAATGAAGTTAAAGTATGCAAATGAGTTGATGAAATGAGTCAATTACATTGCTCATTGTGCCCATAAACTGTCCAAAGAGTCCCAATTCCTCCTCTTTCTTTTTTGCTTCACAAACAGATAAGTGCATTTCTACTGTTCTCCATTTAACTTTATAGTTATATACATATTACACCTATTTCTTTCATGTAATTAGCAAGAGTCCATGAGCTAGTGACGTATGGGATATACATTCCTACCAGGAGGGGCAAAGTTTCCCAAACCTTAAAATGCCTATAAATACACCCCTCACCACACCCACAATTCAGTTTTACAAACTTTGCCTCCGATGGAGGTGGTGAAGTAAGTTTGTGCTAGATTCTACGTTGATATGCGCTCCGCAGCAAGTTGGAGCCCGGTTTTCCTCTCAGCGTGCAGTGAATGTCAGAGGGATGTGAGGAGAGTATTGCCTATTTGAATGCAGTGATCTCCTTCTAAGGGGTCTATTTCATAGGTTCTCTGTTATCGGTCGTAGAGATTCATCTCTTACCTCCCTTTTCAGATCGACGATATACTCTTATATATACCATTACCTCTGCTGATTCTCGTTTCAGTACTGGTTTGGCTATCTGCTATATGTAGATGAGTGTCCTGGGGTAAGTAAGTCTTATTTTCTGTGACACTCCTAGCTATGGTTGGGCACTTTGTTTATAAAGTTCTAAATATATGTATTCAAACATTTATTTGCCTTGACTCAGAATGTTCAACTTTCCTTATTTTTCAGACAGTCAGTTTCATATTTGGGATAATGCATTTTAATTTAACATTTTTTACCTTAAAATTTGACTTTTTCCCTGTGGGCTGTTAGGCTCGCGGGGGCTGAAAATGCTTCATTTTATTGCGTCATTCTTGGCGCGGATTTTTTTGGCGCAAAAATTCTATTTCCGTTTCCGGCGTCATACGTGTCGCCGGAAGTTGCGTCATTCTTTGACGTTATTTTGCGCCAAAAATGTCGGCGTTCCGGATGTGGCGTCATTTTTGGCGCCAAAAAGCATTTAGGCGCCAAATAATGTGGGCGTCTTATTTGGCGCGAAAAAATATGGGCGTCACTTTTGTCTCCACATTATTTAAGTCTCATTTTTTATTGCTTCTGGTTGCTAGAAGCTTGTTCTTTGGCATTTTTTTCCCATTCCTGAAACTGTCATTTAAGGAATTTGATCAATTTTGCTTTATATGTTGTTTTTTTCTTTTACATATTGCAAGATGTTCCACGTTGCAACTGAGTCAGAAGATACTTCAGGAAAATCACTGCACAATGCTGGAGCTACCAAGCTAAGTGTATCTGCTATAAACTTTTGGTATCTGTTTCTCCAGCTGTTATTTGTATTGCATGTCATGTCAAACTTATTAATACAGATAAAATTTCCTTTAGTACTGTTACATTACCTGTTGCTGTTCCGTCAACATCTAATTTTCAGAGTGTTCCTGATAACATAAGAGATTTCATTTTTTAAATCCATTAAGAAGGCTATGTCTGTTATTTCTCCTTCTAGTATACATAAAAGTCTTTTAAAACTTCTCTTTTTTCAGATGAATTTTTAAATGAACATCATCATTCTGATACTGATAATGGTTCTTCTGGTTCTGAGGTTTCTGTCTCAGAGGTTGATGCTGATAAATCTTTGTATTTGTTCAAGATGGAATTTATTCGTTCTTTACTTAAAGAAGTATTATTTGCATTAGAAATAGAGGATTCTGGTCCTCTTGATACTAATGTAAACGTTTAAATAAGGTTTTTAAATCTCCTGTAGTTATTCCAGAAGTGTTTTATCTCCCTGATGCTATTTCTGAAGTAATTTCCAGGGAATGGAATAATTTGGGTAATTTATTTACTCCTTCTAGACGTTTAAGCAAATTATATCCTGTGCCATCTGACAGATTAGAGTTTTTTGGGACAAAAATCCCTAAGGTTATGGGGCTGTCTCTACTCCTGCTAATGTACTACTATTCCTACGGCAGATAGTACTTCATTTAAGGATCCTTTAGATAGGAAAATTGAATCCTTTCTAAGAAAAGCTTACTTATGTTCGGGTAATCTTCTTAGACCTGCTATATTTTTAGCGGATGTTGCTGCAGCCTCAACTTTTTGGTTAGAAGCTTTAGCGCAACAAGTAACAGATCATAATTTTATAGCATTATTTTTATTCTATAACATGCTAATAATTTTATTGGTGATACCATCTTTTGATATCATTAGAGTTGATGTCAGGTATGTGTCTCTAGCTATTTTAGCTAGAATAGCTTTATGGATTAAACTTGGAATGCTGACATGTCTTCTAAGTCAACTTTGCTTTCCCTTTCTTTCCAGGGTAAATAATCATTTTCGTTCCTTTCCTCACAAGGAACAAAAGCCTGATCCTTCATCCTCAGGAGCGGTATCAGTTTGGAAACTATTTCCAGTTTGGAATATATCCAAGCCTTATAGAAACCTATAGCCAGCTCCTAAGTACCTATGAAGGTGCGGCCCTTATTCCAGCTCAGCTGGTATGGGGCAGATTACGTTTTCTTCAAAGAAATTTGGATCAATTCCGTTCTTAATCTCTGGTTTCAGAAACATTGTTTCAGAAAGGTACAGAATTGGCTTCAGTTAAGGCCTCCTGCTAAGAGATTCTTTTCTTTCCCGTGTCCCAGTTAACACAGCAAAGGCTCAGCATTTCTGAAATGTGTTTCAGATCTAGAGTTGGCTGGAGTATTTATGCCAGTTCCAGTTCTGGAACAGGGGCTGGGGTTTTATTTTATCTCTTCATTGTACCAAAGAAGGTCAATTCCTTCAGACCAGTTCCGGATCTATCATTATTGAATCGTTATGTTAGGATACCAACATTCAAGATGGTTACTGTAGGACTATCCTGCCTTTTGTTTAGCAAGGGCATTATATGTCTACAATAGATTTACAGGATGTGTATCTGCATATTCCGATTCATCCAGATCACTTTTAGTGTCTGAGATTCTCTTTTTAGACAAGCATTACCAGTTTTGTGGCTCTACCGTTTGGCTTAGCCTCAGTTCCAAGAATTTTTTTCAAAGGTTCTCGGTGCCCTTCTTTCTGTAATCAGAGAATAGGGTTTTGGTATTTCCTTATTTGGACGATATCTTGGTATTTGCTCAGTCTTCTCATTTTCGAAGAATCTCATACGAATCGACTTGTGTTGTTTCTTCAAGTTCATGGTTGGAGGATCAATTTACCAATCAGTTCATTGATTCCTCAGACAAGGGTAACCTTTTTAGGTTTCTAGATAAATTCAGTGTCTATGACTCTGTCCTTGTCAGACAAGAGAAGTTTAACATTGATATCAGCTTGTCAAAACCTTCAGTCACAATCATTCCCTTTGGTAGCCTTATGCATGGAAATGTTGGGTCTTAGGACTGTCGCATCAGATGCGATCTCCTTTGCTCGTTTTCACATGCGACCTCTTCAGCTCTGTATGCTGAACCAATGGTGCAGGGATTACTCAAAGATATCTCAATTAATATCTTTAAACCGATTTTACAACACTCTCTGACATGGTGGACAGATCACCATCGTTTAGTTCAGGGGGCTTCTTTGTTCTTCCGACCTGGACTATAATCTCAACAGATGCAAGTCTTACAGGTTGGGGAGCTGTGTGGGGGTATCTGATGGCACAAGGGGTTTGGGAATCTCAGGAGGTGAGATTTCCGATCAATATTTTGGAACTCTGTGCAATTTTCAGAGCTCTTCAGTCTTGGCCTCTTCTGAAGAGAGAGTTGTTCATTTGTTTTCAGATAGACAATGTCACAACTGTGGCATACATCAATCATCAAGGAGGGACTCACAGTCCTCTGGCTATGAAAGAAGTATCTCGAATTTTGGTTTGGGCGGAATCCAGCTCCTGTCTAATCTCTGCGGTTCATATCCCAGGTATGGACAATTGGAAAGCGGATTATCTCAGTCGTCAAACGTTGCATCCGGGCGAATGGTCTCTTCACCCAGAGGTATTTCTTCAGATTGTTCAAATGTGGGAACTTCCAGAAATAGATCTGATGGCTTCTCATCTAAACAAGAAACTTCCCAGGTATCTGTCCAGATCCCGGGATCCTCAGGCGGAGGCAGTGGATGCATTATCACTTCCTTGGAAGTATCATCCTCCCTATATCTTTCCGCCTCTAGTTCTTCTTCCAAGAGTAACCTCCAAGATTCTGAAGGAATGCTCGTTTGTTCTGCTGGTAGCTCCGGCATGGCCTCACAGGTTTTGGTATGCGGATCTTGTCCGGATGGCCTCTTGCCAACCGTGGACTCTTCCGTTAAGACCAGACCTTTTGTCTCAAGGTCCTTTTTTCCATCAGGATCTGAAATCCTTAAATTTAAAGGTATGGAGATTGAACGCTTGATTCTTGGTCAAAGAGGTTTTCTCTGACTCTGTGATTAATACTATGTTACAGGCTCGTAAATCTGTATCCAGAGAGATATATTATAGAGTCTGGAAGACTTATATTTCTTGGTGTCTTTCTCATCATTTTTCTTGGCATTCTTTTAGAATACCGAGAATATTACAGTTTCTTTAGGATGGTTTAGATAAGGGTTTGTCTGCAAGTTCCTTGAAAGGTCAAATCTCTGCTCTTTCTGTTCTTTTTCACAGAAAGATTGCTATTCTTCCTGATATTCATTGTTTTATACAAGCTTTGGTTCGTATAAAGCCTGTCATTAAGTCAATTTCTCCTCCTTGGAGTTTGAATTTGGTTCTGGGGGCTCTTCAAGCTCCTCCATTTGAACCTATGCATTCATTGGATATTAAATTACTTTCTTGGAAAGTTTTTTGTTCCTTTTGGCCATCTCTTCTGCCAGAAGAGTTTCTGAATTATCTGCTCTTTCTTGTGAGTCTCCTTTTCTGTTTTTTTATCAGGATAAGGCGGTGTTGCGAACTTCTTTTGAATTTTTACCTAAAGTTGTGAATTCCAACAACATTAGTAGAGAAATTGTGGTTCCTTCATTATGTCCTAATCCTAAGAATTCTAAGGAGAAATCGTTGCATTCTTTGGATGTTGTTAGAGCTTTGAAATATTATGTTGAAGCTACGAAATCTTTTCGTAAGACTTCTAGTCTATTTGTTATCTTTTCCGGTTCTAGAAAAGGCCAGAAAGCTTCTGCCATTTCTTTGGCATCTTGGTTGAAATCTTTAATTCATCTTGCCTATGTTGAGTCGGGTAAAACTCCGCCTCAGAGAATTACAGCTCATTCTACTAGGTCAGTTTCTACTTCCTGGGCGTTTAGGAATGAAGCTTCGGTTGACCAGATCTGCAAAGCAGCGACTTGGTCCTCTTTGCATACTTTTACTAAATTCTACCATTTTGATGTATTTTCTTCTTCTGAAGCAGTTTTTTGGTAGAAAAGTACTTCAGGCAGCAGTTTCAGTTTGAATCTTCTGCTTATGTTTTTCGTTAAACTTTATTTTGGGTGTGGATTATTTTCAGCAGGAATTGGCTGTCTTTATTTTATCCCTCCCTCTCTAGTGACTCTTGTGTGGAAAGATCCACTTCTTGGGTAGTCATTATCCCATACGTCACTAGCTCATGGACTCTTGCTAATTACATGAAAGAAAACATAATTTATGTAAGAACTTACCTGATAAATTCATTTCTTTCATATTAGCAAGAGTCCATGAGGCCCGCCCTTTTTTTGTGGTGGTTATGATTTTGTATAAAGCACAATTATTCCAATTCCTTATTTTATATGCTTTCGCACTTTTTTCTTATCACCCCACTTCTTGGCTATTCGTTAAACTGAATTGTGGGTGTGGTGAGGGGTGTATTTATAGGCATTTTAAGGTTTGGGAAACTTTGCCCCTCCTGGTAGGAATGTATATCCCATACGTCACTAGCTCATGGACTCTTGCTAATATGAAAGAAATGAATTTATCAGGTAAGTTCTTACATAAATTATGTTTTTCCCTTTTTCTTACTTTCATTTAATTAAAGTTCACTTCCTGAACCAGTATTATTATTATTTCTTAATTTTAAATAAATATTATCCTCTGTTATTCTAAATTCCTTTTCCAATTTCCCCCCCCCCCCCCCTTTATTTCCTTACCTCTCTGCAAGTCCTTTTATTTTCCCTTCTCTGCATCTTGGTCTTTCTGCAGAACCAGTCTTTATCTTCTTGCTCACTCGTGATATTGTGATTTTGGGCAGTCCCTCAGCTGCCCACCCTTCCACATCGTTACCTCAGCACAACCCCGTCTTGTCTTCACCTCAACAGCTCCCACTGCACAACAGCTCCCACTCACTTTGACTGGTATTTTACTTTCTGGCCACCTTCTGGCCACCGAGTGTCTCCCTCTCCTTTGATTTTAGGTCTCACACTTTTTCACTTGTTGCAGCACAATCCTTTTCCCTTTATTATAATTAATATATTTATTAAAACATTTTTTTCCTGTCAAGAAATATTTGATTAATATTAATTTTTCTTTTCCCTCAAAAAAATAATAAATAACTATATATATATATATTTATATTTTATAATGTCTCAATTCAAAATTACATGTCCAAACTTTTATGGCAAAAATGGATGACAGGATGAACAATTTTATTTCCTCATTGAAACAACCACAAACTCACATTTAAATTCCTTCCCTGGTTTTGATAATACTAAAGAGGTTTCTAGTCTACTTTTTGCAGACAACCAACATAGCTTCTCCAACGGGAGCACCTGTTCTCACTGCTGACAGTATTCAAGCACCTAAACTTCTGCCCATGTAGACAGTCATGGGACAGGATGTTGTGTAAAATTCTGATCTTGCGAGACCCAGTCTTAAAAGACCTCATACTGTCACTATCAAAGCTCTCCTTTCCGACCTTACCAAAGCTTTTTCATCACATGAGGAGCTAAGTTTGGATGAGTGTAAGGATTTCTCGGATACTTCCAAAGAATCCTCTGATAACTCTGATTATGATGAATACCTTAAATTTAAAATACTTTAAAAATCTGCTAAATCTTTCTTGATTCTACTGGAAAACCCATGTTTAAACCAGAAGACCTCAAACATCCCAAGTCTTATGAATAGTTTCCTTCCGTTGAAGTTGCAGACTATTACATTAGCCATCCCCTCCATAACCCTACCAGAAATAAACTCAGAGCTGAATGCCCTTGCCCTTCTCTGCCCAATCATTTTTTCTTAAGTTTGTAGCCTCTTTTGGTGGGTTTCTTTGCAATCAAGAGTTTTCTTAATCTCTCATCGCCCTCCTCTGTCTTTCTTCGCATATACTGTACATCTTGGCTGTTCATTACCTCAATCACCAAGGCGAAACAAAATCCAAGATGCCATCAGATATCTGGAGAGAATTTTTCCACTTTTGTTTGGATAACAATGTCTCCATCAGAGCTGGGGTTCCTGCTACCTCAAGGGTTCTGGAAATTGGTAACTTCTTTTGGATGTCTTCGCTCAAATTTCCTTTCTCAAATGTTTATTTTTGATATATCTCTTTGCCTTGCATTTAAATTTTCAGCTGAAATTTTTTTGTCTGACTCCTAGACCCGGAGGCCACCAGCATTGATGCCTTTCTGCAGAAGTGTCCCCAATTCAGAGCTTATGCCTTTTTTCCCCTTCTCACTAATTCCTCTTACTCTGTTTTCCGTATTCAGGAACTGCCTCTATCTTCTTCTAGTTACCCCAGCTCAATCTTGCTACCCTGCCCTTCAAAACCTCCCTTTTCTTCCCCCATTCTTCTCCCCAACCTCTCTCTTCTTCTCTCTGACCCTCTCAGGAACCCTCATCCTCTGATCACTCAGGGCAACTTAGCTTTGCTTGCCTGGGTTATTTCAGGGGATCTTAGTCTCTTGAGGGAAATTTTCAACAGTCCCTCTCCTTGTTTCAAAACTCTTGGGCTTCAGATACACAGAGATATTACTCCATAGCCTGGTCTAGATGGTCTAGCTTGTGCTCTCAAAGCTACCTGGATCCCTTTTCAGCCCATTTGAATCAAGTTATTAACTGCCTCAATCAAGTCTTTCACTCTGGTCTTGCTTATCGATCTATTATTGTGGCTTATTCTGCCATTTACATTGGCCACTACCTTATTAATGAACTTCCAGTTGGTGAGAATTCTCAAGTTTGCAGACTTCTTGAGGCTATGGGCTTTCAACACTCCCTTCTGCCAAATACACTTCCGTTTTGGATATTGATATTGTCCTATCCTTCCTGTGTAACTGGCCCCTATAAAGAACATCTTTCCTTAAAACAACTTTCTGCCAAACTTTGCTTACACTTCCTTTTTGCTCCTCTTCTTCTTCTCAACTACTGCTTATACTGGTCTTATAATCCTCCTCCTTCCTCTACTTCTATTGCCAGGTGGGTTATATGGATCATGTCTCTCCCAGGTATTGAGGATTCTTTTTCTGCACATTCTGTGAAAGGCACCTCCGCCTCCAAAGCCTTATTAAAATCCTCCATTTTACAAGATATTTAAAATGCAGCTGATTGGTCACTAAACACTTTCAAACAATTTTATTTTATGCTTACGAATGAGGCTGATTTTTCTCTTTTGAAATGATCCACTTAGCTTTTAACTAGCAAAATAGGAGTATCTGTGCTTGTAATAAAATTCTGATTATCCAAACTTTATGTACTGATAATCCATATTTTATTAGACACAGAGACAAGCATTTTCTCACCCAGGCTTCTATCCTGTTTTCCCTCCCTCTTCTATCTCATCCTAATATTAATATTATTGCTTCTATAGCTCACACTCAATGATTCAACCCAAATCCGCTACAAATGAGACATCTTTGAAACTTCTTCGTCCTTGGATAACATCCGTACAAAAGCTCTTCTATCAACTTATTTAAACATCATTCTTCTTTCAACAACAGATGTTATTTATGTTTTCCAAGTTGTGTTTAAGTTTTTGTTATTGGGGTCTCAGGTTCTTCCTTTTTCTTTTGGTAAACTGGTCTTCCCTTCGCATCAAAAAAGAAAGAGAAGGAATTAGGACTCTTTAGGCATTGTATGGGCACTGTGTGCAAGTTCATTGGCTCTTATCATTATCTCATTTGCATAGTTTAAAGTGTCAGTAAACCTCAAAAATAATGTTATATAATTCTGCACATAGTGCAGAATTATATAACATTATATTAGCGCAATCTTTATAAAATGTAATATTCCCTTTCAATTTAAAAAAAAAATGGCTGTTTTACAGACCCACTCTCTGTGCTCCTCTAAGCGGTTCTGTTTTATTCACACAGTGCATCGGGCCAGCTGTATAATCACAGCCCGGCCCGACCGCGCCATTATACACAGTGCAGCTCGCTCCTGCTCTGTCTGACAGCAGGAGCGAGCTGCACTGTGTATAATGGCGCGGTCGGGCCGGGCTGTGACTATACAGCTGGCCCGATGCGCTGTGTGAATAAAACAGACCCGCTCAGAGGAGCACAGAGAGCGGGTCTGTAAAACAGCCATTTTTTAAAAAAAATTCAAAGGGAATATTACGTTTTATAAAGATTGTGCTAATATAATGTTATATAATTCTGCACTATGTGCAGAATTATATAACCTTATTTTTGAGGTTTACTGACACTTTAACTTCATTGGTTTCCATGCTCATTAATATTTTTTGCATGTTATGCTGTTAATATTAAAGGGACACTGAACCCATTTTTTTTCTTTCATTATTCAGAAAGAGCATGCAATTTTAAGCAACTTTCTAATTTACTCCTATTAACAATTTTTCTGCGATTTCTTGCTATCTTTAATTGAAAAAGAATGCATCTAAGCTTTTTTTGGGTTCAGGACTCTGGACAGCACTTTTTTATTGGTGGATGAATTTATCCACCAATCAGCAAGAACAACCCAGGTTGTTCACCAAAAATGGGCTGGCATCTTAACTTACAGTCTTACATTTTAAATAAAGAGAATGAAGAAAATTTAACAATAGGAGTAAATTAGAAAGTTGCTTAAAGTTTCATGCTCTATCTGAATCACGAAAGAAAAAAATTGGGTTCAGTGTCCCTTTAACAACTCATGTATACTTTAAAACGCTATGGACGCAATCCGATATACGGCGCAGGTTTCGGTGCAAGCGTGGAAACCTGCCCCACCCGTAGTTTCACCTCACACAGCGACCTATCACATATACGGCGCCGACAGTTGCTAAAGTGCCGTAAGTCGGACAAACTAGCGATGTCCAGAAATAAGCATAAGTACAAATTTCTGGAGTCGCCAGTGACTTATGACACTTTAGAAACTGTTGCGGCCTAAAAAAAAATAACTAAAGCATAAAATCTCCCGTAACTGTCTAACACGCCTCCCAAACATCATCCCGACACGTATACCCCTCTATCCGCAATCCCCTTTCTCACTCCTAATAAATAAATTTACCCCCTACACCGCCGCTACCTATATTAAATGTATTACCCCTAATCTGATCCCCCTACACCGCCGCCAGCTATATTAAATTTATTAACCCCTAATCTGAGCCCCCTACACCGCCGCCACATATTTTAAATATATTAACCCCTAAACCTAAGTCTAACCCTAACACCCCCTAACTTAATTATTATTGAAATAAATCTAAATAATATTAATATTATTAACTAAATTATTCCTATTTAAAACTAAATACTTACCTATAAAATAAACCCTAAGATAGCTACAATATAATTAATAATTACATTGTAGCTATTTTAGGGTTTATATTTATTTTACAGGTAACTTTGTATTTATTTTAACTAGGTACAATAGCTATTAAATAGTTAATAACTATTTAATAGCTACCTAGTTAAAATAATGATCAAATTACCTGTAAAATAAATCCTAACCTAAGTTACCATTACACCTAACACTACCCTTTTGCGGGGCATTGCCCCAAAGTAATCAGCTCTTTTACCTGTAAAAAAAAGAACAACCCCCCCATTACAACCCACCACCCACACACCCCTACTCTAAAACCCACCCAATCCCCCCTTAAAAAACCTAAGTCTAACCCCCAAGTGCTCCTTACCTGTCCTGAAGACCGGCGGAGAAGGTCCTGTTCCAGGCGGCGGTGTAGGGGGCTCAGATTAGGGGTTAATAAATTTAATATAGCTGGCGGCGGTGTAGGGGGATCAGATTAGGGGGTAATATATTTAAAATAGGTGGCGGCGGTGTAGGGGGATTAGATTATGGGTTAATAAATTTAATATAGGTGGCGGCGGTGTAGGGGGATCATATTAGGGGTTAATATATTTAAAATAGGCGGCAGCGGTGTAGGGGGATCATATTAGGGGTAATATATTTAAAATAGGTGGTGGCGGTGTAGGGGGCTAAGATTAGGAGTTAATATAGTTAAAATAGGTGGCAGCGGGGTAGGGGGCTCAGATTTTGGGTTAATATAGTTCATGTAGGTGGCGGCCGGGTAGGGGGCTCACATTAGGGGTTAATATAGTTAATGTAGGTGGCGGCGGGGTAGGGGGCTCACATTAGGGGGTAATACATATAATATAGGTGGCGGCGAGGTAGGGGGCTCAGATTAGGGGGTAATAAATTTAATATAGGTGGCGGCGGTGTAGGGGGATCAGATTAGGAGGTAATACATTTAATATAGCTGGCGGCAGTGTAGCGGGATCAGATTAGGTGGTAATACATATAATGTAGGTGGCGGCGGGGTCCGGGAGCAGCGGTTTAGGGGTTAAGCACTTTATTAGGGATTGCGGCGGGGGATTGCGATTGACAGGTAGATAGACATTGCACATGTGTTAGGTGTTAGGTTTTATTTGGCAGGCAGTTTAGGGAGTTACGGGGCTCCAATACTCAGCTTAAGGCTTACTACGCCTGCATTTTGTGGCAAGGTGAAAATGGAGTAAGATTTCTCCATTTTCGCCACGTAAGTCCTTACGCTGTATATTGGATACCAAACTGCGCGGGTTTGGTATATCACTCTATGGGCCAAAAAACTACGGCCGAAGGGTGAAATATACAAGCATAACTTCTATGTTGCCGTATATGTGATACCAAACCAGCACAAAATTTGGCGTCGCTGGCTTTTGCGGGCGACGCTGCATATCGGATTGGGCCCTACATGAGCAAAGCAAAATACTTGCCTCTCTGTCTTTAATAAAATCTTGCGCCTAGATCATGAGTTTTGTCGGTGCTAACGAGCCTTTTTTTCTTACCGCTCCCTTAAGCCAACGCTGGTATTATGAGTTTTCTGCAAGCCGGCGTTAGCCTCAGAAAAGTGAGCGTTGAGCAAAATTTAGCTCCACATCTCACCTCGATACCAGCGTTGCTTAAGTCAGCGGTAAGCTGGCAAAACGTGCTCGTGCACGATTTCCCCATAGAAAACAATGGGGCTGAGCTGGGTGAAAAAGAAACTAACACCTGCAAAAAAGCAGCGTTCAGCTCCTAACGCAGCCCCATTGTTTCCTATGGGGAAATTAATTTTATGTCTGCACCTAACACCCTAACATGAACCCCAAGTCTAAACACCCCTAATATTACACTTATTAACCCCTAATCTGCAGCCCCCGACATTGCCGCCACCTGCATTATACTATTAACCCCTAATCTGCCGCTCTGGACTCCGCCGCCACCTACATTATACTATTGAACCTCTAATCTGCTTCCCCCAACATCCCCGACACTTACATTATATTTATTAACCCCTAATCTGCTGCCCCCAACGTCACCGCAACTATATTAAATTAATTAACCCCTAATCTTCCGCCGCCGCCAACGTCGCCGCCACTATAATAAAGTTATTAACCCCTAAACCTAAGTCTAACCCTATCACCCCCCTAATTTAAATATAATTTAAATACATCTAAATAAAATAACTACAATTAAATAAATTATTCCTATTTAAAACTAAATACTTACCGATAAAATAAACCATAAGATAGCTACAATATAACTACTAGTTACATTGTAGCTAGCTTATGATTTATTTTTATTTTACAGGCAACTTTGTATTTATTTTAACTTGGTACAATAGTTATTAAATAGTTATTAACTATTTAATAATTACCTAGCTAAAATAAATACAAAATTACCTGTAAAATAAATCCTAACCTAAGTTACAATTACACCTAACACTACTCTACAAATAAATTAACTAAATTAAATTAAACTAATTACAATTAAATGAAATAAACTAAATTTTGAAAAAACCCCCACTAAATTACAGAAAATAAAAAAGAATTACAAGAATTTTAAACTAATTACACCTAATCTAATCCCCCTAATAAAATAAAAAAGCACCCCAAAAAATAATAAAAATCCCTACCCTATACTAAATTACAAATAGACCTTAAAAGGGCCTTTTGCGGGGCATTGCCCCAAAGTAATAAGCTCTTTTACCTGTAAAAAAAAATACAATACCCCCCCAACATTACAACCCACCACCCACATACCCCTACTCTAAAACTCACCCAATCACCCCTTAAAAAAACCTAACACTAACCCCCTGAAGATCACCCTACCTTGAGCCATCTTCACCCAGCCGGGCACAAGTGGACCTCCAGACCGGCAGAAGTCTTCATCCGATCGGGGCAGAAGGGGACATCCAGACCGGCAGAAGGCTTCATCCAGGCGGCATCTTCTTTCTTCATCCTTCCAGAGCAATAGAATACAAGCTCAATCCTTTTGGCTGATTGCATCAACCAATCAGATTTTTCCTACCTTAATTCCAATTGGCTGATAGAATTCTATCAGCCAATCGGAATTAAGGTAGAAAAAATCCTATTGGCTGATGCAATCAGCCAAAAGGATTGAGCTTGTATTCTATTGGCTGATTGGAACAGCCAATAGAATGCAAGCTCAATCCTATTGGCTGATTGGATCAGCCAATAGGATTGAACTTCAATCCTAATAGGATTTTTTCTACCTTTATTCTGATTGGCTGATTCTATCAGCCAATCGGAATCTAAGGGATGCCATCTTGGATGACGTCACTTAAAGGAACCGTCATTCAGTAAGAAGCCGTCGTTTGAAGAGGATGCTCTGCGCCGGATGTCTTGAAGATGGAGCCGCTCCGCGGCGGATGGATGAAGATAGAAGATGCCGTCTGGATGAAGACTTCTGCCTGTCTGGAGGACCACTTCGCCCGGCTTGGATGAAGACTTCTCCCAGCTTCATTAAGGACTTCGGCCCGGTTTGATGAAGACTTCTGCCGCTTCCTTGAGGATGGATGTCGGGTCTTCAGAAATGTAAGTCAATCTTCAGGGGATTAGTGCTTTTTTAAGGGTGTATTGGATGGGTTTTATTTTTTAGATTAGGGTTTGGGCCGCAAATGAGCTAACTGCCCTTTTAAGGGCAATGCCCATCCTAATGCCCTTTTCAGGGCAATGGGGAGCTAAGGTTTTTTTAGATAGTAGTTTATTTGGGGGCTTGGTTATGTGGGTGGTGGGATTTACGGGGGGGGGGTTGTTTGTATTTTTTTTTTTTACAGGTAAAAGAGCTGATTACTTTGGGGCAATGCCCTGCAAAAGGCCCTTTTATGGGCTATTGGTAGTTTAGTTTAGGCTAGGGTTTTTTTATTTTGGGGGGGGCTTTTTTATTTTGATAGGGCTATTAGATTAGGTGTAATTAGTTTAAATATCTGTAATTTGTTTATTATTTTCTGTAATTTAGTGGGGGGGGGGGGTTGTACTTTAGCTAATTTAATTTAATTTAGGTAATTGTATTTAATTTGGTTAATTTATTTAATTATAGTGTAGTGTTAGGTATTATTGTAACTTAGGTTAGGTTTTATTTTACAGGTACTTTTGTATTTATTTTAGTTAGGTAGTTATTAAATAGTTAATAACTATTTAATAACTATTCTACCTAGTTAAAATAAATACAAACTTGCCTGTAAAATAAAAATAAACCCTAAGATAGTTACAATGTAACTATTAGTTATATTGTAGCTATCTTAGGGTTTATTTTATAGGTAAGCATTTAGTTTTAAATAGGAATAATTGAGTTAATTATAAGTGGCAGATTAGGGGTTAAAAAATATAATGCAGGTGTCAGCGATATCGGGGGCGGCAGATTAGGGGTTAATAAGTGTACGATTAAGGGTATTTAGACTCGGGGTCCATGTTAGGGTGTTAGGTGTAGACATAAATTTTCTTTCCCCATAGGAATTAATGAGGCTGCGTTACGGAGCTTTACGCTGCTTTTTTGCAGGTGTTAGACTTTTTCTCCCCGTTGATTCCTATGAGGAAATCGTGCACAAGCACATACTACCAGCTCACCGCTGACTTAAGCAGCGCTGGTATTGGAGTGCGGACTTCTTGCCTTTTAACGCCGGGTTTGTAAAAACCTGTAATACCAGCGCTGTAGGTAAGTGGGCGGTGAGACAAAACTGCTCATTAGCACCGCACAGCTTCTAATGCAAAATTTGTAATCTAGCCATATGTTTGTATATATGCAGTTGAGAGAGACTGGGGAAGCCTGCCCTTATCTCTTCCCTTAAGGTGGTTCAGGGGGGGAGGGTGAAGAAAACAAAAGCTTACATAAATTGACTAAAAGTATTAACTCAAAGCTTCCTGGGAGAAAGTAAAACAAGCATATTTTTAGATATATTTTACAACAAAAGGCAGCAAAATAAATAATTAATGTATATTGCAATAATGTTGCACTTGCAATAATGAAACATTTTATGCATTGTTGTTTACATTTCCCCCTTTTTTTACAAATACTTACCTTTTATTCTTGAAGCCGCTCCAGCGCTTCCCCCACCTGTTGCAACCCTCTTCATACGTCACCAATAAAGACTCCGGCTTCCTCCAATAACGGCTTCCCCTCAGGCAATGTTTGCTCTGGGGGGGGGGGGGGGAGCCGTGATTAGAGGAAGCCGGATTCGTCATTGGTGATGTATGAAGAGACTTGCGACGGGCGGGGGAAGTGTTTGAGTGGTTTCCAGAATAAAAGGTATTTGTTCAAAAACAGGGAAATGTAAACTTTGATGCATGAAAGTGCCCCTGTTTTTAATAGTATTTTTAAAAACAGGGCACTGATTCATCAAAGTTTAACTTCACTTGAAGGAAGAAAGTAAAAGCACTAATCATTATTGTATTTAAAAGAAATGTCCTTATAATTATTTAGTGACTCCTCTCAGTTGATAATGCAGCCTGTGCAGGCTCATGAAAATGTTAGAAATGATCACTGCAGAAGGACTATGACAATCACTGAGTATGTCCTGGAAAAGTTTTGTGGAGTATTTACCGTAAATAGCTTACTCCTGTTAAGCCACTTGGCAGCCTATGGCAGGAGGAGGATCACGATTTCAAGTTCTCAAAGAGCTCACCATTTTTTGTATTAACTGTTACTGTTATAAACAAGAACACAAGAGGGTGCTAACAGTATATCAAATAGGACAGGTGTATTCTACAAGGCTTCAGACACATAGAAAAACACCCAGAACAACATGGACAAATTGTGCTTGCAGTAGGTGATCCTTTGACAGTTTGACATTGTAACAAAGGGTATGTGTTTATCTAAATGTGCAAAACATAATATAATGATCTGAATACATGAATATAAATACTTTTGATGAATATATACTGGATGGGTGGATGATAGCATTGGATGATATGAGTATTATGTTTAATTATTTAAAACAACAAAATAGAGGGGGCGCTAAAGGTGCAGGGGTAACTCAGTGCAAAAAATGAATCACTATGCGTATAACATAGTGGAGTATTATGGTGATTATTGATTTTAAGGCAGAGGTAGGATGTTGAATGAATATATGCCTGATGAAACGGTTCTAACCAAGAAACGCGTTGCATTTGAGGGGTGCCACTGTATACCCTTTTATCCACTCATCATAAACAACTGCTGTGTTGTTTTTTTATCTTTGTTTTTAATAAATAGCTACATTTTATTTTAAATGTACTCTGAGTGGAGTTCTTTTCCTACCTTCTGCCTTTGCTGATTGCTCCCTGGGACCTACACCCCTGCACAACCAAGAATCTACATCTAGGGTGAGCTGCTACACCTGTCATAAAGTTACAGCCTGCCTCTACCAGCACATAAGTGTGCTACAGGAGTATGTGAGTACCCATCTGTATCATCTAAGAGATATTGCCGGTTATACCTTTAATGGTCTGCACATGTAGTGCTTTCTTTGTTTGTTTTTTAATCTCTCACCAGCTACACAGTTTTGCCTGGAGGGTGAGCTGTCACACCTATCTGAAATTGCAGCTTGTCTCTACCAGCACATAGGTGTGCTTCAATAGTATGTGAGTACTCATTTGGCTCCATTCTGTTTGTTCTGTATCATACCATCTGATTATACCACACATGAGGCGCCCCTCTGTCTTCTTGTACTTTTTCATGTTTAATTATTTGTTGTATTTTTTTCATATTTGCTGCTTTATATAGTTTAATATATAGTTTTCCCCCAGTTATTCCACTAAGAAGGGTTTGAAAATAAAAAATATAAATATGATAATACGCAGTTATTGTGCATTATGAGACCTGTTGCACATTTTTGTTAAAATCTGTTTGAAGTTTCAAGAAAAATGGGCTGGTTTATCAAGCTGTCAATCGGCCCCAATGCACCTGTTTCCACGCGAGACTTCTGGCTCGCCAGAATCAGAAGTTAAGAAGCAGCAGTCTTAATTTGATTGCCACCTCTGAAGCGGCAGACAACAATCAGCCAGATCGGATACCATCAGGTTGATTGACTCACCCTGCTAGCGGACGATTGTGAAATGCTTGTGCAATGATAAATGCAGTTGAGTATTTGTTAAAATAAGCATTACATGAATATATTTACCAGTGAGGCTAATCAATGGGACAGTAAAGTCATAATTAGACATTCAGGATTTAGACAGAGCATACAATGTTAAACAACTTTCTAATTTACTATTATTATTTAATTTACTACCTTCTCTTGTTATCCTTTCCTGGTTTATCTAAGTAAGCTCAGGAGCAGCAAATAACCTAGGTTCTAGCTGTTGATTGGTGGTTGCATATATATACTGATTGTCATTGGCTCACACATGTGTTCAGTTAGAAACCAGTAGTGCATTGCTGCTCCTTCAACAAAGAGAATGAAACAAATTTGATAATGGAAGTAAACTGGAAAGTTGTTTAAAAAGATATGTTCTACCTAAATCTTGAAAGAAAAAATTGGGGTTTCATGCCCTTTTAAGGGTGTTTACCTAAAAAAGTTTGCATGACAACATGAATTCTCAGACAGAGCAGAATTAAAGGGACACTATACCCAAACATTTTCTTTTAAGATTAAGGTAGAGAATACAATTTTAAACAACATTCCAATTTACTTCTATTACCTAATTTGCTTCATTTTTTAATGAAGAAATAGCAATGCACACGGTGAACCAATCACAGGAGGCATCTATGTGCAGCTACCAATCAGCAGCTACTAAGCATATCTAGATATGCTTTTCAGCAAAGAATATCAAGAGAATGAAGCAAAATAAATAATAGAAGTAAATTAGAAAGTTGTTTATAATTGTATGCTCTTTCTAAATCGTGAAAGAAAAAATTTGGGTTGCATGTCCCTTTAATAGAGGAAAAAGGCCATAAAAGGTGGCATATCATAGGGAACAACACAAGAAGAACCATAATCAAATAGGGTTGATTGTGATTCTTACGTGATTTCAATGGTTTTTGGGTATTGGGAGTGAGTTTATATTCTGTATTTGTCTACATGTGTAGTAACTTGACAGAGGGGCAGATGCCTTGAATTGTCACTGCTTTATTTTAATTTCTGTACCACCAAGTATGAATAAACAACTATTCATTAGTAAAAGAGTGCCATTGTTTGAAAGTAGTACACTGAGTGTTGGGATCCCTTGAAAAGATAAAGGGCAGTACCGTGTTAGCCAGTGTATTCAAAGAAAGTAAAACCATTTTGTAACATAATGACAAAAGCAATGCACAGGTGATATCTTTAAAGGGACATTAAACACTTTGAGATGGTAACATAAAAGTATAAATTGTATATCTAAAAACATCTCTGCAATATTCTTTCATTATTTAACTTGTCTGCTTTTCCTGTAATTCTATTCTGAAACTGTAAGCATTTCAGTTGGTGTTAGAAATGGAAGTGCAGAACACTGTTATTTTCCACACAGCGATTGGCTGCACACTCTAGTGACCTATTTATAACTGTCCCTAATTGGCCACAGCAGAGAAGGTAACCTAAGTTACAACATGGCAGCCCCCATTTTTTTATAGACACAAAACATTTTCCTTTATTTTGTCAATATTTAAACAGCTAATCAAACTTTAAAAACGAAGTCTACTTGTTATCCTCAGACTAATCCTTTCTTTGAATGCATCATTCTATCTAGCATTTATTTAGTGTTTAATGTCCCTTTAATAGATAACGTATAGTGGTTATAGTATTGTGGTCTCTTCATCAGGCACTGAATGCCTGAAAAAAACCTCAGTGTCCTGATAGTTTGATACTATATCCACTATTAGTTATCTATTAAAGATATCTCCTGTATATTGATTTTGTCATTGTCTTACAAAAGGGTTTTACTTTCTTTGAACACCCTTATAAGATAATTGCTTTATGCTAATATTTGGTAAGTGCACGCTCTACTAATTTTATCTACATAATGATCAAATAGAATTTCACATTCAGCACAATTAAAACCGTTATCAATTAAATAAATTGCTATAAAGTCAATTTAAAAAAAATGCATAAGTGAAAAACGTATTGCATATGGAAGACAGCTAGGTCTTGAAGAGTCTTTTCCAAGAGCCCTGAATAGGTGATATATTGGTTTTTATCATATCAGACTAGAAGAATAAAGCATTCCTATTTGCAAAACCAACATTATTCAGCTGTGTACCATGGACTATACAAAAGCTGCAGGAAAACTCAGATAAATAGGGCTAGATTACTAGTGGCACACAATTTTGCATGCATGTTAGAAGTTGAAAGTAAACGCGTTTGCTTGAGCGCAATCAAATTTAGCTCACACCGGGTTAGTGCGACTTAAGTCCTTGCATAAAGGGCTAGGAATAAAATCAAATTTGCTCTTAACACAACATAAATACATAAAAAAAAACTATATATAAACCCTATCTCATAAAAATCATATAAAAATCATATATATAAATATTGATCAAAATGATTTACAAGGGTTCAAAAGTATATGGTATATTTATATATATATATATATATATATATATATATATATATAATATTTACTAATTGGTTTTACTGTCTATTTACTGTAAATATTTTACATTCCATGGTTCTTTATATACAGGGAAATGTTAATTGTATTTTTAAATATATATAATTCTTCGCACTTTGGGTTGTGCGCTTTAGGTCTAACGTGGTGTCCGGTTAGTGCACTTGAAGACTTAGTTAAGGCGCGTTATGTAAATTTGAAATATAAAATATTGAAAAACATATTAATAATAATTATAGATATTGTAAAATATAGATTTATATTCTGTGGGGTTTTTTAGAATCTTTTAGTACATACATAATAATTACTTACATTAATTATTCATATTTTTCAATATTTTATATTTAATTAATACATAACACACCTTTTTATAACTCATCGGGTTAGAGCACATGAAGAATTCATGTGCGCTAACCTTACACCGCAACCCAAGGAAGCGCATTTCACATATTTTAGATTCCTATGTTCTTTACATAGAATTTTTATATTTTTTATTATATAAATATATATTTAGAGTGATAGCAATAAGGGGTACGTTTTTTTATTCTGCGCTCTCCATTGAAGTCTATGGGGAGATTTTTTTTTCTTTCTGTTTTATATAAATTTGCTGATATTCTTGTAAACTCCATTAATATAATAATATATTAAAGTTTGATTCACCTGGGCCATTAGCATGTGAGTTTAAACAGTAAATATGTCCACTAATTGAAAAAGATGTCCACTAACTGAAAACATTACAGTAAAAAATTATGGTACACCAATGAAGTTTGATTTCCTGGTGTATTTTAAAAAAGGATATTTATTTATAGCCCACTGATAGCAATGCAAATTAAATATCTTTTGTTTGATGATTCTAAAACATAAATATACATTTGTTACACACATATATAAAGATTATATTTTCTTTTCTCTTTTGTCAAGATGCTTGGTTTGGTTATACTATTTTTTCTATGTCCTCCAAAGACTGCTGAAACATTGGGTGCATGTTTAAATGAGTAACAGTAATAAAAGGGTATGTCATAGTTATATGTGATTACTTTCTTTTCCCATATCAATCTAAAACACAAATAGTTTGCTTTTTTAAATTTACAAATAAAACATTAAGAAAGTAAATGTTTACCTATTTATCTTTTTAATCTGTCACTGGATATGATTATATGATTATTTTTTTAAAGATAGAATAACTTTTATTTATATTATTATTTGTATTAATAACATGTATAAAATATTTGTACATGTATCTTTTAAAGACATTAATCACTGTTATTAATTCTTTCTAAGTTGGTATTTATCTTCAAACTTGTATTTTATGCTCTAGCGGCTATTAATTCTTGTTTCCTATTGCAGACAATTCTTAGATATGTTTACCATATATACATTTTTATTATTGATTCTGCCATTTGTTCTCCCATCTAACAGTATATATATATATATATATATATATATATATATATATATATATATATATATATATATATATATATAAATAAAAATATTCATTTATTACTTTTACTCACAGAGTCATATGCAATTGTTCCAACCTGTTAATCATTAATGAAACTGAAGTGATCAACACCATTTGCTACTCTTCTGAAAACACAGATAAATCCAATTCATTACTGCTACGTCACACCCAAAGTAATCAACACGGCCCCTAAGTTACCTCTTTTTCAAAATAAAAGTCTCTGTGCTTCACTGCACCATCATTTTGCCAATCAGTTAATTTGATATCATATCTATGCCAACAATAGGGTGTGTTTATAGGCTTTGCCTTAAAGTAGCAAAATATGTTTGACCAATTAGAATAGTGCTGTCATACTGGAGAGGAAATTGCCACTGAATCCTAAGGACTATTCAATACCATACAGGATTATTTACATTTTTCGTTGGGTTTGGCTTTCAGTTTTGTATTTATCTTTTTTTTTTTTTTTTTTTTTTTTTTAATTATTATTATAATTATTCTTTTGAAAACCAATTAAGTTATGGCAGTCTTTCCACAAAATATATTAAGGATTGTTTTGAATTTGGAATAGTGTGCAATATGTCTATGGACTAAAACTGGTGATTGGACCTTGTAGTTCTATTTTTCATGGTTATATGGACATTATTTACACAATTTACAATGCCAATTGAGAGATTCTCTGAGACACAGGAAGGAAATTATTCCTTCCAAAATGGAGAATCTTGTCAAAAACTAACATCAGTGATAGAGGATTGTTATGGGACTATGATGGCAAAGGATTTACTCTCATATTCACCCGGAGAACTCTGTACAGAAGGGCAAGAAGGGATTATATTAACACCAGAGGGAGATGATTCTTCAGCAAGTTTAGGAATAAAAACAGGTAAATAATAGAACTCTTTACACGTTTACATTTTTTGTTAAATTTAGTGAGATTCAAAATCTAAACTCAATATATGAAATTAACAGCCATAACTGCATGTTGTAATAAACTTCTATTTTTCCATTTTGCAATAAAATATGTATTTCTGTTTTTTATTATTAATAGTATTAATATGATAAATTATTATTAATTATATAAGTATTACTATTATTAATAACAATATTATATTACTTGAGTTGCAAAAGATTTGCACTCGTCTAACTAATTGTTTTGGGTATTTAAATTACAAGTGAGAGCTAATTTCTAGGTACCAAAGTAAAAAAAAAAGATTTCATGAAGATTTTTTCTAATTTTTTGTTTTGTGTTTCACTTGTTATCAGAAATGCTTCTCTCCAGCGAAACATTTTCATCAGAAGATGAGGATTTAGATATAATTTACACTAAATGTACTTCATTAGGCAATAAGATATCTCCAAAGAAATCCATCACCCAAGTTATTAAAGACAAAAAGAAACAAACTCAGCTTACTTTGCAATGGTAAGTACTATTTTAGTATGTTTTATAGTATGTAAACAGTGCAATATACCTCTCTCTCTCTCTCTCTCTCTCTCTCTCTATATATATATATATATATATATATATATATATATATATATATATATAAATATATAAATTCACTAGTACTCTCTACCCATTGTGCTCAATGCCAGGATAATCTTTAAATAAACTATACACCAGTCAAAAATAAATGTACTCACTTGACGTTCTATCAAATAAAAAACTAAATTTTAATAATAATATATTCATAGTTCAACAAATCTGATTCTTTTGATTAGTTTGACTTAGGTTAAATATACATAGAAACTGCAAAACCTTTGTGCATGATTAATAATTCAATCTGCTTCAGAACAAAAAGTACAATAAGCACTCATATGTGCACATATATATTTAGATGTCTGCTGACTAATATTAGAGATTACATTGTCTCTTTCTGTATGCTAAGTGATGAAGCAAATAAGAAATGTGTTTATTTTAGTAGATCTTGATAAGAATAATGTTTTCACACTGCAACCACCTATGATAACAAATAACTACAACAGATGTGTAATGATAAACCAAACCCAATTCAAAGCTTCTGTTTTGCTCTAAACATCTCATTATCCAGATTTATTGATACTTTGCTATAACAAACTACTGCACTTAATAAATGATGGTGTCAATCACAGTTCTTTAGAAAATCTTATCAAATGATTAATCTACAAAAATCCCCATAAACTTTAATAAGGATGTTGTAGAAAATATCATTAAATAAACTTTTTGTAAAGTATTGTGACTGACCTCTACATATGGATTCAAATATCAGCCCAAAAGATAATTATTTAAACATTGTTGTAAATTTGTTTTTAACTATAGTAAAAATAAGATTGTTATTAAATATGGTGCATTACTTCCAATTCGTAGGAGGACTACTTTACAGGGAAGCATCTAAAATGTACAGGTTTTGTTTATGTCTAAATTAAGTTTATCCTAGTAATGAAGTCTTCAGACTTCTGCAACTGCAGCCAATTAAAAAACAGAGATCATAGTAACATTCTGAGTACCCTCCAGAGCTTTTTATGACTAAGGAAGCCCATGCACAGTAGTTCTCTCTTCCTGAGACAAAGAGAACAATACATCCGTTAACCAATATAGAAACAAAGATTTCATAGTAGATCAAAACCAAAAGATGATACAAGCTTCTTATTTCCTTCTGAAGAGTAAACCTTGTTAGTTATTATTATAGTTGTCTGCATATCCAGGGACTTCTTACAGTCTTTGTTAGGACCACCTCTAGTAGATGTTTATTCCATCAACAACCCGCCCTTTATTTAAAAAAAAAAACACAAAACAAAAACCCCTTGTGCTGGGGTTGCTATGTTTGTAAAATAGGTTTCACACTCAAGATTAATAAAGGGACACTGAATTTAATGGAACACTGAACCCAATTTTTTTTCTTTTGTGATTCAGATAGAGCATGCAATTTTAAGCACCTTTCTAATTCACTCCTATTATGACATTTTCTTCATTCTCTTGGTATTTTTATTTAAAAAGCAAGAATGTAAGTTTAGATTCCAGCTCATTTTTGGTGAACAACCTGGGTTGTTCTTGTTGATTGGTGGATCAATTATCCCACCAATAAACAAGTGCTGCCAAGCGTACTGAACCAAAAATTGGCTCCTTAGGTTAGATGCCTTCTTTTTCAAATAAAGATAGCAAGAGAACAAAGAACAATTGATAATAGGATTAAATTAGAAAATTGCTTAAAATTGTATGCTCTATCTGAATCACGAAAGAAAAGTGTCCCTTTCAATCTCTTAATATAATTAAAGGTTTTTATAATATTAGCTCTCTCCCTCTCCTCAAAGCTTTACATATAAGTCTTGAAGACTTTACTTTTAAGTTATGTTTTGCACTATTTTGTACAGATTTCTGTTTATAAATATCCCTCTGGAGATACTGGGGCCTATCTATCAAGCTCCGAATGGAGCTTGATGGCCCGTGTTTCTGGCGAGACTTCAGACTCGCCAGAAACACAGGTTATGGAGCAGCGGCCTAAAGACCTGCTTTGATGAGGCGGACAGGAAACACCACAATTCAACCTGATCGAGTATGATCGGGTTGATTGACACCCCCCCTGCTGGCGGCCCTTTGGCTGCAAAACTGCTCTTGTGATCTGCTGGTGCAAAGCTGAATACGGAGAGCGTATTGCTCTCCGCATTCAGCGATGTCTGTCGGACCTGATCCGCACTGTCGGATCAGGTCCAAAAGACATTTGTTAAATTGGCCTCATAGTCTCCAAAACTGCACACCACATGTAAAATTAGGCCTAACTAGTTACATGTAAAGTGGTATGAGAATCATATTATTCTGTGCACTTTGGCTTCTGATTGTCAGTAGCTCTCACAGCCTTTAGAAAAATTGGGGCAGACTCAAAGCTGCAAGTATTTGTTCCTTTTAAAATTTGCATGAAAGAAACCAGCATATTTTTAATGTTTTTCTGTAATTCATTCATTAGAAGTAAAAAAAATCATAGTTAATGCATAGTTAATGCATCAATACAACGTTCCTATAAAGTTTTAACTATCATCCTGATGAGAATGTTATTTTAAAAACTCTCTGAAATTCACTATGATATGAAATGGCTTTTCCAGGCAATATATTTTCACAAAGTTCTATGCGGCATGCTCACTGCAAATTTATGAGTGAGTGAACATAAAAGATGACTAAAATGATACATTAACACAGGGGTGCCAAATAGGTAGATTGGGATCTACCAGTAGATCCCGAAGGCGCTGCTGGTAGATCTCGGACGATGTGATCAAAATGATGTGGTCAAGTTACGTGATCTCAACACTGGGGCATGAGTAGAGTATGGTTGCTAGGGATACCGCTTTATCTACACAGTGTGTGAAGGGGCAAGTCATTAAACAATCTTATGGTCGGACACGAAAGGTGCTACAGGATTGGATCTTGAGGGACATCGATTTCAACCAATCAATGTAGATGATTTTTTTAACGACAACACAATTAGTCTATCAAAAGCATGGTTGAGTGAGTACTCTCCCAATGGATATGGCGGCATAGTATAGTGAGGAGGGTAAGCGTCAATAGATAGAAAAAGTAAAAGCGGAGGCTGCTGTGCTATGCTAAAGGAACAAGTCTGATTGATGTCTGGCAAATGAACGCGTGGACCCGGTAAGAAATGGTCTGCATTGCACCTGTATTGAAATTTATTTGTGTAAGCCTCACTGGGTCATATCAGGCCAAGCCTGCATCGCAAAGTAAAAGGGGTCAGTGGCAGTAATTTGAATGCAGTGTTTTGTAACATGGCAAAATGGGTTGCTCCTGTTAACCCGAATTCAGTCAATGCTACTTTTGTCATCAGGATTAATCTGTTATATCTTTATGCTTTTGCACATCCATGTGTTGCTAAATCATGCAACCTTAAAGGGATATAAAACACACATTTTTTTTTTTTCATGATTCAGATATAGAACATGCAATTTTAAACAACTTTCTAATTTACTCCTATTATCCATTTTTCTTCATTCTCTTGGTATCTTTATTTGGAAAAGCAGAAATGTAAGCTTAGGAGTCGGCCCATTTTTAGTGGGTAAATCTCTTTGGGCTGGTCATTTGGAAAGTAGATCCCAACACAAAAAAGTGTGGGGACCCCTGCATTAACAGAATGAGCCAATCCTGTAAATCCTGTATATATAGATAACTGAACAAATTAAAAGTTTAACTCTTTCACTGCTAAGTGAATTCAATCCTTCTCTGAATCAATTTTTAGCTGTTTGCACATAAATGTAATTGTTTTTTTTTTCTACAAGCTACACATATGTATATTCTTGTTGCAAACCGTTTTTTGTTTTTTTTACATTTTTTTTAAGAAAACGTTTCAGAAATGCTGGAAATGTTAAAAAAAACAACTAATTAATAATGGAAAAAATGTGATTTCAATATAAATTTATAGCTATTTTTGTAAACTACATGCATGTTATTATTTCCTACATTTTTCATTCAGATGGGCATTTTATCAAGCTCCTGTGTTTCCGACGAGCCTTCAGGCTTTTGCCGGAAACAGAAGTTATGAAGCAGCGGTCTAAAGACCGCTGCTCCATAACCTGTCCGTTTGCTCTGATGCGGCGGACAGAAATCGGCATAAATCAATCCGATTGAATATGATTGGGTCGATTGACACCCCCTGCTAGCAGTTCACAAGCGTATGCTGTCGGCATTTATCGATGTGCAGCGGACATGATCCGCTATATCGGATCATGTCCGCTCGCACCATAATAAATAGGCCCCAGACTCTCAAATTCAACATTTAGCACCAGTTCGCCGTTTCAAAACATTGAAATTAAAGATTCTTTACCTATATCTTTCAGTAAAAATTAGTAATTGAAAATTTGAAAAACCTGTTTGTCACTTTGCACATTTGTAAATAATAATAGTAGTAGTAAAATATCAAATATATAAATTTTATTATTTGTTAGTATTAATAGCAGCACAATATACATATTGTCACATGTTCGGGGCACACATCTGGTCAATACTGTAACATCTATACAGCTCCAAGAAGGTCAGCAAATTAAACACAAAAGTCCACAAAGTTATACAGATATTGTGTAAAAGGCAGTATATCTCCATACAACTAACCAGCCTTTGAACACTAGGGTCACAGCCAAAGCTCCCTCTAATTTGTTTGAGCACTGTGCACAAAAAACTTACAACTTTTAGCAAATTTATTCAAATATGTGCGTACTCAAAATTACAGAATGTCAAACTCGCAAAAAGACTTTCACACCACATCTCTCTCTCTCTCTCTCTCTCTCTCTCTCTCTCTCTCACAAGGATGGTTTCTCTAACACACTTTCTTACTCTCTCTCTCTCTCTCTCTCTCTCTCTCACATACACACTTTTTTTTTACTTTCTCACACACACTCACACATTAGTTCTCTCTCTAGTACACACATTCTTTCACACAAACATACTCTCCTTCACACACACACTCTCTCTTTTTCCCATACAAACTCTCTCACAAACACATTGTCATATTCTCTCTCTCTCTCTCTCTCTCTCTCTCTCTCTCTCTCTCTCTCTCTCTCTCTCTCTCTCTCTCTCTCACACACACACACACACACACACACTCTCTCTCTTTCTCACACACACAGACTCTTTCTCATGCACATATATTGACACTCACACATTCTTTCTATCATACACACAAACTTTCTCACAAATACGCTGTTATACACCCTCTCATACACACACAGGCACACATACTCTCTCTCACAAAAACTCTCAGACTTTCTGCTGGTGAATACTACTGTAATGATGTGGCTCTGTGACAAAAAATCAACTGCTATGTAGGCTATGTGCCCTTTTTGCCTCTAACATAGATTTACATGGTACTGTGGAACTATAGTACCATGGTAAAGTATGGTACTAAACAAGTAGATCAAGGTATATGATGCATTAAAATATTATATTGATTTTTAATAGCTTAGTCAAGCAGTTAATAGGTATTGCTGCTCACACATACAGTAGAGGATCACACACACTCACCAATGGTCAAAGTCACATGTTCGGGCACACACCTGGTCACGAACAAACTCAGTGTCATACTCAAAGGTTCACATTAACATGCAAGCACAGAGTCATTCATACACAGTTACAAATATACCCACTAACAGGAACACATACACATTCAAACATACAACTGCTTAAAAGTATGCACACACATACAACTGCTTTAAAGAACACACAGAAAGTCACACATAAAACTGCTTAAAAGAACACACTCACAGACATACATAGACCCACTCTGTGTCCCTCTCTCCATCACATAGAGGTGGTTTTGTTCGTTGGGTGTGTAGGAGGGTTAGGAGGGAGGTGGGTAGGCAGCCCATCGCTGGAGGGGGTCGGAAATGGGCTGAAGGGGGGAATTAATGGGTGGGACTGCTACACTGGAGAAACAACACACAGAGAGGAAACAAATTTAATACGAGGGGAGAGAAAGGCCCTAGAAAGGTGGGGAGGGTGAGGGATGGGCCACTACACTACAGTCAAATGTGTATTTGAAAAAAACCCAGAAAAACCCCCATAAATATATGTAAACTGGGTACTGGCAGACAGCTGCTAGTACAGAAGATGGCGGACACTAGTTACAGGAGGGAGGGTTAGAGAGCTGTTTGGAAGGCATCAGGGAGGATGGAGGGTAAGGGGGATCATAAACTGTAGAAAATAAAATAAAAAAACACTAAAACTTCACATTGGCAGAGTGTCTGCCAGTACCAAAAATGGTGGTGACCAGTGGGGGGAGGGAAGAGAGCTAAGTAGAGAGATCAGGTAGGGATCAGGGGGTGGGAGGTGTCAGGTTAGAGGGTAATCTCTACACTATAGGTAAATATAACCCTACAAGCTACCAGATTAACCCCTTAACTGCCTGGAATTTCAGAAGTGTGGTGCGCAGCTCACCCCACACGCACACACCTTAGAGGAAACAATGGTTGTAGCTAATAGCCCCAAATAAGAGCCCATACAAATTAGAACATCTCATATATAAACAAACATAGAATATATTTGATAGCTTTTATAATAAAGGGATGCCAACCCATTTAGACAATGGGTGCATACTCCTAACTATGCCCATACCCATATAGGTCTATATTATAAGTGAAACACAAAAATATTGGCAATGATGAGTGCTAACACCGCAGAAGGTAAATCAATAGAGCTCCTGTTTTTTTCAAGTGCAAAGTAAAATGTTTTCGCTTGAGCGAAAGTCTCAAGTTTGTGTATATATTTCTCTGTGTGTGTGTATAATACTTTATTTTAATATGTTTTACATGTGCTTTATTACACTTTTATTGTAGCCCTAACAGTTTACTTCATTTCTCAAGTTACACTAAATTAAAATCACGTGCAACACATAATTCACAACTTGTAATGTAAGCACTAAACATTCTCTGGTTATTCATTTATAACATTGTGCAACCTGTGCTACTAATAGTCTTATTCTTGTGCTCTATATTGGTGATGATCAGATGTCTACATACGTTTGTCGATGTAGTCTATTCGGAATATAGTATTATAATAATCTAGATGTTGAATAGATACAGGTTAAAGGACCAGTAAACACGGTAGATTTGCATAATCAACAAATGCAAGATAACAAGACAATACAAAAGCATTTACTCTGAATTTCAAATAAGTAGTAGATTTTTTTCTAACAAATTTCAAAGTTATGTATATTTCCACTCCCCTTGTACCATGTGATAGCAAGCCAATCACAAATGCATATATGTATAGTTTGTGAATTCTTGTACATCCTCAGTAGGAGCTGGTGATTTAAAAAGTGTAAATATAAAAGAATGCGCACATTTCTTTTAATGGAAATAAATTGGAAAGTTGTTTAAAATTACATGCTGTATCTGAATCATTAAAATTTAACAGAATATTTTGAAGGTTTGATATTAAGTGAAATATTCCCTGTAGCTTGGTATTGAAGGGTCTTAGGCCACCACAGTGCGGCGGAGGGTAGGGAGGAAGGTGTGGCTTTTTTTTGTTGTTGTTGGTTAATAGAAAATGTGTAATATGTATATAGTTCTCTATATGTTATCCTCTGAAGACATCTGTTTAATTTTTGATTTCACTATTTTTTGTGACATATAATATAAGGTTCTATTTTGTCTCAGATTTACTTTGTGTGGTACACCATATAAGCTAAGGTGTTTAATTATAAAAAAAAAAAAAAAAAAAAAAAATTTTCCCCTTCTCTTCTTTTTGTCCTCTCTTGGTCAATAGAAAATGTGCAGTATGTACACAGTTCCCTCTTTTTTATAAGCACTAGCTTAATCAGTGTTTCTCTTTTTCTTTAGATGTTTTGTGATATATAATAGAAGGTATAGTATTGATATTGATTTACCCTGCGTGGTGCACAACTTGAGCTAATGTGCTCTATTATATTTGATAAATATTTGATATTTGATAAAGCTATTTTCAAGGTTAAATTTTGGTTTAACCTTGAAAATAGCTTTATCAATGCAGCAAGCAGAAATCTATCTCCTACTGATGAGTTCCAAATAGAACGAAACAGTCTGTCTAGTGAGTGATTTCTGATTTGCTGCTATAATCCTGTTAAAAGGATAGCTGTGTTAAAACAGTATTTTTGAAGCAAAAAAAATGAGAATTTGCAAATCAAATTTGCATAACTTACCCAGAATTCTCTTGTGCATTGGTAACATTGTATATGAGTTATTTCTGGGAAAAAGCAAGCGGGGATTCTTGCCTAGATGTGCTAATTTCCTATGCAAATATTTACATATATATATATATATATATATATATTGTACAAAAAACCATCAGATATATGTAGAAATGTGTATTTATGAATAAATAGAGAATATTCTTCTATGTAAAGAACATTGTAATGTGAAATATTCATATTTTTATGTCAGGCTAGCGTATTTGAGAATATGTGACCCGGTTTGCGTGCGAGTGGGGGGTTATTTTTTTCTTCCACTTTTTTTGCTCCATTGACCTCTATGGGGAAATAAGTTAACACGCATGCCATATTCTAACTTCGGCTTTTTACTTTCAACTTGCAATATGAGCACTACCAGACGTGCGCAAAAAACTTACGTCTAGCGGAGTTAGCGCTCAAGTGGGGTCGATAAATACCACTCCACTTGTAATCTGGCCCAAAGTGTTTTAAGATTTCATAAAGTTATTTACTTTTACATTCCAAATCAGAAATAATGGTTTTGTTTGTGCAGTGTACTAGAGGGTAGACCTGCCCTTTGGGAGGGGATGAGCAATGTTAGATATAAGGTTATGAGAGTGCAATGTATATGCTGTATTTAGTTTATGAGAAGTGTTTATGGTATCAGGAGGTCTAATATTTTGTGTTATTCCTTATATTGGTATCACTGAATGGACAGGGGAGGGGAATAAGGGCACTGGGCAAATGTAACTTGCCTAGGGCCCCGCAAATGCTAAGGTTGGAACTGTTAGAGGGTGCGCATTACACATTGCCTTATAATAGATAAATCTGGGATAGTTTACAAGTGGAGCACATTCAGTAGAGTAAGGTGCATGATATTTTGGCCCCAATTTATCAAAGTCTGGCGGACCTGATCCAACAGTGCGGATCAGGTCCGCCAGACCTCGCTGAATACGGCAAGCAATACGCTCGCCGTATTCAGCATTGCACCAGCAGCTCACAAGAGCTGCTGGTGCAACTCCGCCCCCTGCAGTCTCGCGGCCAATGGGCCGCCAGCAGGGGGGTGTCAATCAACCCGATCGTACTCGATTGGGTTTATTTCCGGCGATGTCTGTCCGCTTGCTCTGAGCAGGTGGACAGGTTATGGAGCAGCAGTCTTTGTGACCGCTGCTTCATAACTGCTGTTTCTGGTGAGCCTGCAGGCTCGCCAGAAACACGGGGCATCAAGCTCTATTCGGAGCTTGATAGATAGGCCCCTTTGTGTGACCTTGTTTGAAGAATAGCTCAGAATTTAACCAGAGAATCAAAGCGACGTTGACATTACTTTTAGCAGCCCTAATACTTTTAATGGATAGCGTAGGGAGCGCTATTAGCACTCACCTCTGAAAATTGTTGTGCTTTTCAAAACCTGACATAAAGTGCTATTGATTGAAATTATGCATAACAAAACACATGAAAAAAATATTCCTGAATATATATATACATATTAAATGTAAAATAAACGCTTATTATTATTATTGAAAAATTGACTAAATCTGTGTATGTATATATGTGTATGTGCTTAGTGTTTTTAACTTAAGAACTACCTACTTGAGCTGAGATTTAGCATACCTTCAGCTTAGCACTTGAGAGATAGCCACCATTTTCAACACAACCCCATAAAAGCCTATAATGTGAGGGATTTAGCACACTTGCACTGTTCGACATCCAGATGTTAGTGCACCATAGTCTGTCGCTTCGAACAATAAAGCATTACTTTTAACTTGTAATATGAGCGCAAAAATAAAAGCACTATTGATTGCACTCGAATGATGTTAGCACACAATAGCGCTAATATTTTTGAGCTCCATTTGTAATCTAGTCCTATGTAATCAGTAGCATTATTCTAAATTTTAGCTAAGGTGTGTGCATTGTGAAAGTTGCTGGAAAAAAACAAACTTTTATTTATACATATATAAATATATTTTAATTTTTGTATTACAGGCTGGAGGAGAACTATATTGTCTGTGAAGGGGTTTGTCTGCCAAGATGCATATTATATGCACATTATTTAGACTTCTGCAGGAAAGAGAAGCTGGAACCAGCTTGTGCTGCAACATTTGGGAAGGTATTTTGTTGTTCCAGTCTCTTAAAAACTATTTTGTCACATAGTAAACCCCACTATAAAGGATCAGAGACAGGAATAGTATGAATCTAGTCTAGATTTAGATTAAGGCTTATTTTGATTTTTTTTAAAAAGCTACTGTGAAAACCTTAGAGTTTGTAATGTCCTCTGCAGAATTCAAGAAAGAAATTATTCACCTCTGTAGCTCATTTAGAAGGTTTCACTATATATGTTAGCTGAGGAACTTAAAGGGAAACTGAACCCACATTTTTGCTTTCGTGATTCAGATAGAGAATGCAATTTTAAGCAACTTTCTAATTTACTCCTATTATCAATTTTTCTTCGTTTTCTTGCTATCGTTATTTGAAAAAGAAGGCATCTAAGCTTTTTTTTGGGTTCAGACCTCTGGACAGCACTTTTTTATTGGTGGATGAATGTATCCACCAATCAGCAACAAACCCAGGTTGTTCACCAAAAATAGGCCGGCATCTAAACTTACATTCTTGCATTTCAAATAAAGATACCAAGAGAATGAAGAAAATTTGATAATAGGAGTAAATTAGAAAGTTAGAAAATGTTATTAGACAGGAGCGCTATAGCTAAAGGTGTATGGGATTGTGAATTATTAGTGCTACTACTCAAGTAGAAAACCTTATAGGTATGTGTAATTTATAAAGTCTATTGAAAAGTGTAAACTCACAAGGAACTAGTGTGGAAGGAAATATAACAATAATGTGACTCTTAAAGGGACACTAAACCCATTATTTATAGATATGATACACTATTTCCCGCTGGCTTGAACTCAGAGTTAGACATTTCCCTTTTTTATTAGACTAATCCTGCACCTAAGATACACAATTTGCCGTATTATATCTTCTCAAATAAATTTAGTCCCTCCCCCCAATTGATATAGATGAATTACTAATTTTTAATTCCTAATTTTTAATTCCTGATTTTATATAATGAGTGTATATATATATCCATTTATAATATATAGACTTATGTCTATTTTCACTTCCAATACATGGATCTTTTACACAATTTTTTTTTTTATATACACAGCAGTTTTTTCTTTCCGAATAAACATTTAGGTTTTCATATAGACTTCATGTTCTGGGCTAATATTACCCTTTTTTTTCTTTTAAATTTTTTTTTTTGCATTTTTTAAACTAATACTCCTATTACTATAATAATTTCTATATGACAATTTTATATGGGTCATGGAGTTCAGGTTCTTATTTAACACACTGATTTAAACAAATTATCAGTGACATCTAAAGTTGTATAATTATTTTATGTATGGTTGCCTTTAGTAATATAGGTTTGCCAATACCACCTTTAAATAACGTTCTATACCTCCTTATCTATGACCAATTTAGTGTGACCAATGAGAATTGGGATACAACTTTAAAAAGGTGCACCTGTTGCAATATCTCATTTTGAAAAAGCCCTGCAAAGGGAGAAACGCGTTGATGTTGGTTGCTATCTTTGAACATTAAATATTGTTCCACAGTTTACAGTTGCTGCTACAGATTGATGCTGTTTGCTATCTGTGAAATATTGAACAGTATATCATTTTTGTGCTTGTCTATGCACTAATACCACCAGCCTGATTTAAGGTGAGGACACTGGATTTCGAATCAACTTTAACAGTTGCACCTATCACACAGCACCTTTCAATAGTATCCTGCGTGCTTTTGGGCACTTAAAGAGCGGATACTTTGTCTTTGTGGAGCAAAGCAGCTGGAGTTTGAAGGCGATCGCACAAGGACCAATCAGATTGCTTAGCCAAGCCGGCGCCCATATAGGTGATGTCATTTCCACCACGGCGGTAATTTCCTTTTACAGAATTGAGAGCCGCACTGTTTGGGGGTAAGCTCGCATCTCCTATCCACAGAATAACTTTTTATCTGGATTGCTCAAGTATATTTGGTCATAAGGAAAGACACTTTATGACTGTTTCTTTTATGTGGTGGCAACCTTTTTTAGATACGGAGACGTCCGTTTGCAGTTTTTATTTTATATTATGTTTTTAAATTGCTATTTGTTTTTTTGTTGGTACATTATATTAAATGTTAGGCAGAGCCTTGCTAATTACATATAAGTTTGTCACTCATTTATTATTTAGTTTTTGATTGTTTATACTATATTGTATTTTTGCCAATTGTGCACAGATCACTTTTTCACTTAAGAGTCACATTATTGTTATATTTCCTTCCACACTAGTTCCTTGTGAGTTTTCACTTTTCAATAGACTTTATAAATTACACATACCTATAAGGTTTTCTACTTGAGTAGTAGCACTAATAATTCACAATCCCATACACCTTTAGCTATAGCGCTCCTGTCTAATAACATTTTCTGGCATTTTTGTATACCTATGATAGGGACTCTTAGGTGCTTCAGGAGTTTGGTGATTTTACCCTGCGCTCATTAATTCATATCCTTTAAATTAGAAAGTTACTTAAAATGTCATGCTCTATCTGAATCACAAAAGAAAAAATTTGGGTTCCGTGTCCCTTTAATGCATTATAACAGAGTACTTAAAGTATTGTCATTTTATGCTATTTGGTATTTTATATAGCAAAGAATAGGAAATTAAAATGTTGATTTATACATTTTTAAATATACAGCTATACAAACAATACAGAATAAAATATCTGTGTTTATTATTTTTTAAATACTCCTTATTTATTACTTCTTGCATTGTTTGCTATGAGAACTTACTTTTGCAATGTCAGCAAGTATACTGGAAAGCTACTATATATTCTTGGAGCTCTCAATGTATTTACTTTGTAGGACTCACTGATTTGTAAAACATTGCTAATGAGGTTATTTCATAATAAAAAACAAACTTTATAAAATGATGGATTTATTAATGCATATGAAACTAAGTGAATAGCGGTGAAACAGCACTGACATCATTGTAGTTTGAGTAATGGTGGAATTTTAGTGGGGCTTACAGAAAATCCAAGGTCAAGTCCTATTTTTATTCATATTTGTGTTAATTGTCCCTGGGAGGTCAATGAGCTGATAACTTAGCACCTCAAGCAAGCTATAGGAACCCTGACCATAGTTTAGGGAATGGAAAACTTTCAATCTGTCATGTAATAAAGTCTTAAAAAATGGTTGTTTGTATATGTCAGTGATTGCAAACATAAATGAATGCATGTAACTTAAACCATTCTCCTGCAATTGTCCTACAGTTTGTGGAATGGTCCTGATTTTGGAAAATGTCAACCAAACCCTATTTAAAACCAGAGTGCACAAACCACAAAGAACAAGCAAACCCACCTAATAGTTCATTCCTGCCCCAGGCAGCCCAAAATCAACCCCTAGACTACCCTGACTGCACTCCCATGCCACTTAGTCCTCCACTAAAATAACAAGGCAGATTGGCCTACCAGGAAACCAGGAGATTTCCCGGTGGGCTGAAGCAACTACAGCTGACCAGCTTCAATTTAAGTGGGTAGTGCTACTGGTGAGGCAATGCAGATGTATCACTCACCTCTCTTTTCTCCTATGAGCTATAATTATTAAGTTCGCAAATTATTTTCTTATAAGTTTTATTTCATTGACCATGTTCCATTTTAGTGTCCCTACTTTGAATGGTTTCTATAGTCTATTCAAGTAACACTGTGAGACAGTGACACATTGTTTTGAGTGTCTTCTCCAGATCACACTATGGATTATCATTTTCACACTCTGAAAGGGCAAAATTAGGTTGAAGAGTGCCTATACAACAACATTCTTGACTTTGTTTATTACAAACTAATATCATTTTTTTTTTTAAATGGGGAGGAGTATCCCAGCAATTCCCTTGAGAAAAATAGGGTGTGTGCATTCTACAGACTCAATGCAAAATAGGGGTGGTCTTCTAATGATTCCAGGGCTGCTTTTCAGCGCATTATAGAGAGTAGATTAGAATTTCATAATAAACAAATGCACAATAAGAAGATAATGCAATATCATTTTCTCAAATTTTCAAATTACCAGTAACAGTTTTTTCTGAGAAATTTCAAAGATTACTTTAATTTTCTTGCCCAATGTATCATGTGACAGCCATCAGCCAATTATTACTCATAGACGTAGCCCCACAACTTGCACATGCTCAGTAGCAGCTGGTGCCTCAGGAAGTGTGTATATAAAGGCAGAGCACAAATTGATGGACGTAAAATAAAAAGTTGTTTAAAATGTCATGCTCTATCTGAATCATGAAAGTTCCATTTTTACTTTATTGTTGCTTTCATTATTTTAAATGTTAGATGATTTGCATGATCCCTCTTAGCCATAGTTCTTTCAATATTCCTTTTCTCCTTCAGGTATACATTTCCAAAATCTTTGTCAGATATGCACTAAAAACAGTACTGGCAATAGCAGAAGGGGTTAATGCCCCCCCCCCCCCAGTCTGGTCCTCTGTATAAATCTAGAGTAATGTGTTGTTTTATGGGAATTTCTTCTTCTGTGGTTTTACTTTGATATACACATTAAAGGGACACTGTACCCAAAATTTTTCTTTCATGATTCAGATTGAGCATGACATTTTAAGCAACTTTCTAATTTTCTCCTATTATCAAATTTTCTTCATTCTCTTGGTATCTTTATTTGAAATGCAAGAATGTAATTTAGATGCCGGCCCATTTTTGGTGAACAACCTGGGTTGTCCTTGCTGATTGGTGGATAAATTCATCCACCAATAAAAAAAGTGCTGTCCAGAGTACTGAAACCAAAAAAAGGCTTAGATGCCTTCTTTTTCAAATAATGATAGCAAGAGAACAAAGAAAAATTGATAATAGGAGTAAATTAGAAAGTTGCTTAAAATTGCATGCTCTTTCTGAATTACAAAAGAAAAAAATTGGGTACAGTGTCCCTTTAAAGCTAAGTCTCAAACTTTTATATGTATATATGTATTTATTGATTCATTGATTGATTTTCTTAGAAACTTACTTTGAAGTAACAGCATGACAAGATGTGAATATCAGTAACGTAGTAAAAATATTACTTAAAAGCAAAAAAAGAAATAAAATACAATGAATAAGACTTGTCTTTGGCCATGTGTCCCCTATAAAGAGACATACTACAAAAACACAGAATGTCATTAAAATGACACCAAAATGGTTACCTCTTTTTTTAAATAGATTGTTCATTCTCTGCATAAAGTTTAACATTAATATTTTCTTTCTGTCAATGCTGTGTAGTGATATAACAATGATTACCAACAGCAGGCAGTTTTTTTGTTTTGTTTTAGGTAGTTCTCATTATTTCTTTGTTTACTAAGATTAAATATGCTAGAATTATTGTTTATTTAATTGAATTAAAGGGACAGCATCTATTTTGAGATTTTTTTAGATTAATTTAAAACATTTAGTTATGCATAGTAAAACAACTTTTCAATATACAGTATATGTTTATTATTCATTGTGTCCCCCTTTGTATAATTTAGCTTTGTGCAGATTTTCAAATTCTTTTAACTGGAAATACACACTGCAGAGTTCTCAATGCTAACCCTGCTACATAGTGTTGCCTAGTTGGCTTAAACAAGTAACTACTGCAAAGCAATGCACCTTATACTAACATTATAACCTTGGCTAGCCTTGTTGTCTGCAGACTCAAGCCTGGATTGGCACCTCCAAATAAGGGAAGTAGAGGGTTATTGTAAAACTATTGCAGCAAATAGGAAATTAATTTGTTTTAGAAATGTTGATTGGGTTAGTCTATTGCACTGGTTTTCAAACCTGTTTTCATGACTCCCTAACAGTCCAGATTTTCGGGATTAAATTGGTTGAGAGCAGGTAAAATTACGATGTTTACTAATCAGCTGATTATGTCACATGTGCTCTAGTTCAGATATCCTGAAAGTCTGGCCTGTTAGGGAGGCCTGAGAACAGTGTTCTATTGCAATTACAGTATTGTAATTGCAAGGTGTTCACTGTCCCTTCTTGCATTGCTAAATGGAAATAACATAAAACTGCAGCACTATATAAGTTTGCGACACTATACAAGATAATTATAATAATAATAACAATAATATACTTTTGTAAGTCTGGGTAAATATTTATTTTCTAGATTTAAAATTAGGAGGAATTAAAGCAATATTTGATAAAATGGAGGGGGAAAACCCCCAATAGTAGCTATCTGCTATGGACAGAAAAAAAATATCATATCTCTTTTAAAGTGACATAAACTACAACCACAATAGAATGTTTACTGCTCACTATGCTGATGTTTTGCCTCCTATGCCTTTCTGGTTAGTGAGGCTCTGTAGCTTCCCATTGGGAGCTGCTATATAACGCCTAGATTACGAGTCTTGCGTTAGGGTTAAAAAGCAGCGTTGAGAGGTCCCAACGCTGCTTTTTAACGCCCGCTGGTATTACGAGTCTGGCAGGTACAGGTGTACCGCTCACTTTTTTTCCGCAACTCGAGCATACCGCATATCCCCTTACGTCAATTACGTATCCTATCTTTTTAATGGGACTTGCATAACGCCAGTATTACGAGTCTTGGAGAAAGTGAGCGTTACAGCCTCTCCTGTCAAGACTAATACCGCATTTAAAAGTCAGTAGTTAAGAGTTTTATGGGCTAACTCCATAACATAAAACTCTTAACTAAAGTGCTAAAAAGTACACTAACACCCATAAACTACCTATTAACCCCTAAACAGAGCCCCCCCCCCACATCGCAAACAGCTAACTAAAGTTTTTAACCCCTAATCTGCCGACCGGACATCGCCGCCACTTTAATAAATATTTTAACCTCTAAACCGCCGCACTCCCACCTCGCAAACACTAGTTAAATTTGATTAACCCCTAATCTGCCGTCCCTAACATCGCCGACACCTACCTACATTTATTAACCCCTAATCTGCCGCCCCCAACGTTGCCGCCACTATATTAAATGTATTAACCCCTAAACCTAAGTCTAACCCTAACACCCCCCTAACTTAAATATAATTTAAATAAAACTAAATAAAATTACTACAATTAAATAAATTATTCTTATTTAAAACTAAATACTTACCTATAAAATAAACCCTAAGATAGCTACAATATAACTAATAGTTACATTGTAGCTAGTTTAGGATTTATTTTTATTTTAAAGGCAACTTTGTTTTTATTTTAACTAGGTACAATAGTTATTAAATAGTTATTAACTATGTAATAACTTCCTAGTTAAAATAATTACACATTTACCTGTAAAATAAATCCTAACCTAAGTTACAATTACACCTAACACTATATTTAAATAAATTACCTAAACTAACTACAATTAATTACAATTAAATTCAATAAACTAAAGTATGAAAAAAACCCACTAAATTACAGAAAATAATAAAATAATTACAAGAATTTTAAACTAATTACACCTAATCTAATCCCCCTGATAAAATAAAAAAGTCCCCCAAAATTATAAAAATCCCTACCCTATACTAAATTACAAATAGCCCTTAAAAGGACTTTTTGCGGGGCATTGCCCCAAAGTAATCAGCTCTTTTACATGTAAAAAAAATACAATAACCCCCAACATTAAAACCCACCACCCACACACCCAACCCTACTCTAAAACCCACCCAATCCCCCCTTAATAAAACCTAACATTAACCCCTTGGTAGGAAAATTCCTATTGGCTGATCCAATCAGCTAATAGGATTGAGCTCGCATTCTATTGGCTGATTGGAACAGCCAATAGAATGTGAGATCAATCCTATTGGCTGATTGGATCAGCCAATAGGATTGAACTTCTATTCTATTGGCTGATTGGATTTTTCCTACCTTAATTCCGATTGGCTGATAGAATCCTATCAGCCAATCGGAATTCAAGGGACGCCATCTTGGATGACGTAATTTAAAGGAACCTTCATTCATCGGGAGTCGTCGGAAGAAGAGGATGCTCCGCGTCGGCTGGCTTGAAGATGGACCCGCTCTGCTCCGGATGGATGAAGATAGAAGATGCCGCCTGGATGAAGACTTCTGCCCTTCTGGAGGTCCTCTTCTGCCCGGATCGGATGAAGACTTCTGCCCCTCTGGAGGACCACTTGTGCCCGACTGGGTGAAGACGTCTCAAGGTAGGGTGATCTTCAAGGGGTTAGTGTTAGGTTTTATTAAGGGGGGATTGGGTGGGTTTTAGAGTAGGGTTGGGTGTGTGGGTGGTAGCTTTTAATGTTGGGGGGTATTGTATTTTTTTTTTACAGGTAAAAGAGCTGATTACTTTGGGGCAATGTCCGTCAAAAAGCCCTTTTAAGGGCTATTTGTAATTTAGTATAGGGTAGGGATTTTTATTATTTTGGGGGCTTTTTATTTTATTAGGGGGATTAGATTAGGTCGGGTGTAATTAGTTTAAAATTCTTGTAATTATTTTATTATTTTCTGTAATTTAGTTTTTTTTTTCTTTCGTATTTTAGTTTATTTAATTTAATTGTAATTAATTGTAGTTAGTTTAGGTAATTTATTTAATTATAGTGTAGTGTTAGGTGTAATTGTAACTTAGGTTAGGATTTATTTTACAGGTATATTTGTATTTATTTTAACTAGGAAGTTATTAAATAGTTAATAACTATTTAATAACTATTCTACCGAGTTAAAATAAATACAAAGTTGCATGTAAAATAAAAATAAACCCTAAGCTAGCTACAATGTAACTATTAGTTATATTGTAGCTAGCTTAGGGTTTATTTTATAGGTAAGTATTTAGTTTTAAATAGGAATAATTTAGTTAATGATAGTAAATTTTATTTAGATGTATTTTAATTATATTTAAGTTAGGGGGTGTTAGGGTTAGGGTTAGACTTAGATTTAGGGTTTAATAACTTTAATATAGTGGCAGCGATGTTGGCGGCGGCAGATTAGGGGTTAATAAATGTAGTTAGGTGGCGGCGACATTGGGGGCGGCAGAGTAGGGGTTAATAAATAAAAAGTAGGTGTCGGCGATGTTGGGGGCAGCAGATTAGGGGTTCATAGGGATAATGTAGATGGCGGCGGTGTCCGGAGCGGTAGATTAGGGGTTAATAATATAATGCAGGTGTCGGCAATGTCGGGGGCGTCAGATTAGGGGTTAATAATTGTAAGATTAGGGTTGTTTAGACTCGGGGTTCATGTTAGGGTGTTAGGTGTAGACATAAATGTATTTTCCCATAGGAATCAATGGGGCTGCGTTAGAAGCTGAACGCTGCTTTTTTGCAGGTGTTTGTTTTTTTTTCAGCTGGCTCTCCCCCATTGATTCCTATGGGGAAATCGTGCACGAGCACGTTCAGCCAGCTCACCGCTGACTTAAGCAGGGCTGGTATTGAGGTGAGATGTGGAGCTAAATTCTGCTCTACGCTCACCTTTTTGCGGCTAACGCCGGGTTTAAGAAAACCTGTAATACTAGCGTTGTCTTAAGTGAGCGGTGAGAAAAAAATGCTCGTTAGGACTGCACCCTTGTTACCGCAAAACTCGTAATCTAGGTGTAAGTATTCTTGCACCCTGTGACAGAAGTTGTACACATATACAGATCAGTGACATTACATTTTTGACAAAATGTATTCTGCACTTCAGTTTATGCATACTACAACTGTCAAAAAGCCAGTAACATCACTGATCTTTGAATGCACACTACCTCTGTCACATGGTGCAAGAATGTGTGCGTTCCAAGATGGCAGTGCCCAGTATGAAGATAGAGAGCATCTTCAATTGGTATTTGTAATGTTTTAAAATAAGAGGACAGGTCTGAAGAAAGCTGCAGGTACAGGGGGATAAGCAATTAAATGTCATGATTCAGATAAGGGATGCAATTTAGAACAATTTTCCAATTTACTTTTATCATCAAATGTTCTTTGTTCTCTTGGTATTCTTTGTTGAAAGCTAAACCTAGGTAGGTTCAAATGCTAATTTATAAGCACTTGAAGGCCGCCTCTTATCTCAGTGCATTTTGACAGTTTTTCACAGATAGACAGTGCTAGTTCATGTGTGCCATAAAGATAACATTGTTCTCACTCCCTGGGAGTTATTCATGAGTCAACACTGATTGGCTAAAATGCATGTCTATCAAAATTTCTGAAATAAGGGGGCAGTCTGCAGAGGCTTAGATACAAGGTAATCACAGGTAAAAAGTGTTTTAATATAAAGTGTTGATTATGCAAAAACTGGGGAATGGGTAATAAAGGGATTATCTATCTTTTTAAACAATAAACATTCTGGAGTAGATTGTCCCTTTAAGCACTGTTATTTTCAAAGCAAGAAAAAAAGACAGTTATTTCATTTGTTGTTTTTTTTTTGTTTTTTTTTTAAAAAGGGACAGTCAACACCAAAATTGTTATTGTTAAAAAAGATAGATAACACCTTTAATATCCATTCCCCAGCTTTGCACAACCAACATTGTTATATTAATATACTTTATAACATTTGAACCTCTAAATTTCTGTCGTTTTTTAAGCCACTACCGATAGCCTCTTATAACATGCTTTATTGTTTGCATTTCACAACAGGAGACTCAGACTGCTAGTTCATGTTGGCCATATAGATAACATTGTGCTCACACACGTGATGTTGTTCACAACACAGCACTAATTGGCTAAAATGCAAGTCAATAGATAATAAATAAGAAGTCATGTGATCAGGGGGCTGTCAGAGGAGGCTTAGATAGACGGTAATCACAGAGGTAAAAAATATAATAATATAACCATGTTGGTTGTGCAAAACTGGGGAATGGGTAATACATTGATTATCTATATTTTTAAACAATAATAATTTTGGAGTTGACTGTCCCTTTAATACCTGTAAATTTACACAAACAAAATAAAAAAAAAGTATTGATATTCTTAATTTTTTTTATCCATTTTTACTCTGGTGACTGTTCATTCAGATTGTTTTTATTTAGTGTTATAGATTTTATGCATGCCCAGTTATTAGTATATAATTAATTATCACTTCCTGCCTTGAAATAAAAATGGTTTGTAAACATGATAAATTAATATTGGGCCAGATTAAGAGTGGAGTGCTATCATTTGCACACAATCGATATCGTGTTTTCGCATTCGTTTGCACGCAAGTTAAATTGCACTTGTGAAGAGTGTTGAAAGTAAACATGATCGCTTGAGCGCAATTTAAATTAACGCTCATCAGGTTAGCACGACCACAGAGCTCTGGTTAAAAAGGTGTCGCAAAACAAATCAAAACTACATTACACAACACAGTTACACTCATAATAACACTATCTTTTAAAATATTCTAACTTTTTACTTGCATTGGGTTAGCGCGAGCAATAACTTTTTACTTTCAACTTGTAATATGAGCACGACTCTACACGCGCAAAAAGTATACTTCAAGTGAAAGTGCTAAACATCGCTCTCTAATTATAATCTGGTCCAATATTAGATAACTGAAAAAACTGCATTTAAACAGTCATTATTAACACTACATTAATTAAAGGGACATGAAACCCAAAATATTTCTTTCATGATTTAGAAAGAGCATACAATTATAAACAACTTTCTAATTTACTTCTATGATCTATTTTGCTTCATTCTCTTGATATTCTTTGCTAAAAAGCATATCTAGATATGCTTAGTAGCTGCTGATTGGTAGCTGCACATAGATGCCTCCTGTGATTGGTTCACTGTGTGCAACACTATTTCTTCATTAAAGGATATCTAAATAATGAAGCAAATTAGGTAATAGAAGTAAATTGGAATGTTGTTTAAAATTATATTCTCTACCTTAATCATGAAAGAAAATGTTTGGGTATAGTGTCCCTTTAACCATCATATTTTGCTTTTTCTTTGGACGCATATCTTTTACCCATGTGAAGGTCTGTAAAAACTGCTTGTAAAGATCTTGTGTCTTTCAGTTTGTGTTTATCTGGTCAAAAGAATCCTCAGCTTGCATATCCTGTGCCGGAGCTTTTGTTCTTGCTACAAATCTCTAAGAGACACAGATAAAGTTCTACAAAACATAAACTAAAATAAGTTTTTGGGTTACCCTTTGTAATCCAGTATCCTGATGGAGACCGTTTTTAAAGAACTGACTGCCCACCTATCAGCAGCTACCATCTACAGTAGACAGTCTTCATCCTCCTCCTGCCTCATAAGCCGATTTGGTGGTTGATCATCCGCTGGCAAGGTCTGCAGCACCAAAGAGATCACAGAGCCGCAACAAGCAGTTATCATACAGAATCCAGAGGCACAAACATGTTGCTTAGCTAAAACAAATGTGTAAGGCTTGACACCTGTGGGGTCAAGCATTGCTATTTGTGTATTAGCAACATATGTCATTTTGTCTGTAAACTTGGCAATGCATTGCAGTCTAGGGACATATACTGTATATATATATATATATATATATATATATATATATATATATATAGAGAGAGAGAGAGAGAGAGAGAGAGAGAGAGAGAGAGAGAGAGAGAGAGGAGAGAGAGAGAGAGAGAGAAAGAGAGTCGCCTTTTGTGAATGTTTATATAATCTCCTTTTGACCAAGCAATGACCAGTCATAGACAAGTATATATAAGCATTTGCACTGAATAAGCAATCACTGTGCAGCATGTATAAAGATTAGAGATCTTCAGGTTGCTCTCCTTTTGCCTTATTTGAAGGCGCCAATCTGAATTTTAGTCCACATACAACAAGGATAACCACTTTCATAAAGTTAATTTAAAGTGAATTGTTTTGTGGTTGTTATCTGATAAAGCCAATTAGGGATATATATGTAGAAGGGTTAGCCTTGAGAACTCAGCAAGGTGCATTTCAAATTCTGAGATTAATAAATTGCTAAAATTTCAGAGGTAAAATACATGAAATGGGGCAACATAAATAATGAAAATATATTTATGGGTCTCAGTGTGTCCCTGTAAGCACTGATGTCTCTATCATACACATTTTATTTTTTTTCCATCTGACAGGGTTTTTTAAAATATATCAGGTTTTTTTTTTTTTTTTAAATGTTTCTGTTAAACAAACCTGCATTTGCTGTCAGGCTTTATTTATCCTCTAGTACATCTGTGAGAGTTGTCCCTATCAGCCAATGAGAATGTGTTTTGCAACAGCTTGTATTTAGCCTTTTTTTGCAAATATATATGTTTAAAAGGACAGTCTTAACCCTAGTAATCTTAAAGTCTTATTAGATTAAACTGCAAATAGCCTCCTGCACCCCTTTCTATATCATGCAACAGGAACAGTAAACAAGTTATTTTAAAATGAAAATTGTTCCTAGCCACTTTGAAATATCTGCCAAGCTCAGCCCACTGATGACACTAATGGGTAGTCTGTCCTTTTAATTTGTATTCTTTCATCTGCATGCACTTATATACCCTGTTTTTTTAACCCATAAAGAGCCAAGTAAATGTTCTTGACAAATGGCAGGTTATGTGCCAAGCATGTGTTGCATGCTTGCATTAAACAACTGTTTTGCTTCGTTTGATAATGAATGGATGAATTAACACACCTACCTAATTTATCTTATACATTTGTATTTGATTAAAACAATGTGTCCTTCTTTGACTTATTTCAAACCTCCCTCCCCTCTTTACATTTATTATATGAAAAAATTACTCCTTTCTGGTAGGCACCAAGGGGGAGCAAGATGAAGATTTTGCACAGGGCTCCATTTAGTAAAGCTTTGATCCTGGAAAGTCAAATTGCAATGTGTCATTAAAGGAACAGTAATCACTTTTACAGTTGTGAAATACAATTGTGTCATTTTGTATGGTGAAATAACTTTGCAATATGCTTTTATTATTTTTTTTCCTGTCTTTTATATATTTCAATAAGGAGTTTTCCTATGCTGATAACAGCAAAAGCACAGACAGTCTTTGAAACCCTAACCCTGCCATATATTTGTCACTAATTGGTTTCAGCAGAGATTACCTGATAAGCAACTGCAAAACAATTGTTATTTTTGCTAACATAATGACCATAATGAACATAATAACCATTGTGTCTTGTCTAATCAGTAAAAAGTCTGGATTGGGTCACTTTTTAAGCAAGTGGTGGGCTGCTGAAAATAAATTTGCAGCAAACAAGCTGTTAATGCATACAAAACATTTTCAAACTCACCCAGTATGTTAATTTATTGCATGACTGCAGAACAAAAAAAAATGTAGGTCTTTACTCTTTACTGTCCCTTTAAAGGGACATTCCAGTCAAAAATTAAATGCACATAGATTAATTACATCTTTTAATAGAAACATATTTGTAATATACATGTATTAGCAAAAATGCTTCTAGTAAAAGTTATCACTCTTTTAGTGTTAACATTTTTCTTTGCACGTGCATGTGAAGTATAGCTAGATATTGTCACTGCACCCACATTTTAAATAATGCAGCTGCTCAGATCATCACTGGGGCTTGTATCATGTCAGCAATTAACAAATTGAATCATTACCAGATGGTACAAGCACCTTAGGCTCTCTGAGCAAGTGCTGTGGTTAAAATGCTGGTGCATGTTGCATATGTAAATACTTTTTTAAAAACAGTTATAGCATTTATTAGAAGCATTTTTGCTAATACATGTATATTACAAAAATGCTTCTGTTCAATACTGAAATGCATCTATGTGGTTTCCAATTTTGGCTGGATTATCCCTTTAAGTAAAGCTTGTTAACTGTGATTTAGCTTTGTGCCAGATATGTTGTGCCTCTATTATAAGAAAAAATAATAACTACATTTGATTAAGAAAGGCATATACAGGGAAGAAAAGAAAATTACTGTTGCTTATTTATGGATTTATTTATTTAATTATCTACTTATTTATTAATTTTAGACAATACGACAGAAATTTCCTCTTCTGACGACAAGAAGACTTGGAACTAGAGGCCACTCAAAGTAAGTCAATTAGAATGGTAACCATAAGGAAATTGAACAAAAATAAAACACATTATTTTTGCTTAAAGACAATGGTTTAGCTAACTAATAAATAGTCTAATTAGGGTAAATACAACTGATTTTAGAAAATCAAACAGACTGTAATACACTTTGTCAATTCATACTTTTATATTTAAAGGGACATAAAACACCATTTTTTTCTTTCGTGATTTAGAAAGAGTATGCAATTTTAAATAACTTTCTAATTTACTTATGTTTTCTATTTTGCTTTATTCTCTTGATATCCTTTGCTGAAAGCATATCTAGATATGCTTAGTAGCTGCTGATTGGTGGCTGCACATAGATGCCTCATGTGATTGGCTCACCTCTGTGCATTGCTATTTCTTCAGAAAAAATGATATCTAAAGAATGAAGCAAATTAGATAATGGTAGTAGAATGTAATGTTGTTTAAAATTGTATTCTCTATCTGAATCATGAAATAAATATTTTAGGTTTAGTGTCCTTTTAAGTTTAATGTTTCTCAAATTGTAATGGGATATTTTCTGTGTTATTAAAATGTATTTTTCTTGTTCTTTACAGCTTTGCTAACTTTATTCGCTATAATATTTTGTCAAAGCTTTAGTTTTCAGAGACGACAAGAGAAAGCTGTCATGATATTTATTAGTTGTGATTTAGCATGTTGAAAAAAAAAACTGATATGACAGCTGGCTTTACGATAACATGTTATTGCAAGTTTGTAAATAGCTTACTCCTGTCATGTGTCTTATCAGCCATTGTTTGTGGCAGTAGGTGATAAAGAGAGGTGTACTGGGTGCACGCACAAAAAGCTAACATATGTTACAGGAAATACATAGTATCTTTTCAAATAAAAATGTCATAAATTTAAAAATAGAAATCTCAGTTTCCTTTTAAGATTAACAGCTAGTGTAAATCATAGTAATCTACAGCTAGTTTATAATTAAATGAAAAGAATAATTTATGTTTAAGAAAGTGGTTGTCATTGTATATTAGATCAGAGCATATAAAAAACTACTTTATTTTAAAAGGATATGAAACAGTTCTCTTTTAGTAACAAAAATATATGTTAAATCAAAGTAAATACAAAAAGAAACAGGTTGTGTTAAAAAACAGCAAACAACTTACTTGTTTTCTTGCAAATGAGCACTTTGAAATTCTTAGTGTAGCCTCTGACTACTGCTAGTTACACTGATAACTTAGGTTGCATTCTGTTTCTCCTGAGCATGAGCAAAACCTGACTTTCTCTCTTTCTTGCTTAGTAGTAAACCAGCTCATTTTACTATAGAAGATTTATGACATCAAACTAGATGAGTCTTCTTGTAGAGACCCCCAACCTTCTTGTAGGGTTGTGACAGAAAGTAATGGACACTGCACAAATAAGGTTTAAAATAAATAAAATGTAAAATCCTTTTAAAATTGATTTCTTTTTATTACAACACTGAAAAATATTTTATTATATCTTATTAAAGAGACACCATTCAATCTATTGTGGGTCCTAAGTGATGTGGTTATTGTTTTTCCAGCAATCTCAACCTTTCTCCTGCTGATGCATGGAGTTTGAGGAAGAGAGTTTGGGAATGGGGGTGGTTTTTCCTCTCCACCCCTGCTCTCTCTCCCTCTGTTTTTTTCTTACATAAGTGACTGCTTATCCAGCATTTATTCCTGGATGGCCTCTCACCACCAAAAGATTAACATGTCCAAGACTGAGCCCCTTCTAATCCCCCCTCTAGCTCTACTCCAATTTCTGACTTTTCTATCCATGACGACAGCATCACTATCTCCCCTTCATCCCAAGTCTGCTGCTTCAGAGTTACACTTGACTCCAATCTGTCCTTCATCCTCGATATCCAATCTCTCTCTTCATCCTGCCAAAACTACCTATTGATTATTTATGAAATGCACCCGTTTCTGAGTGCTTAAACCACAAAAAAAATAATTCACTCACTTGTAATTTCCTAACTTGACTACTGCAATAACCAGCTCAGTGGCCTTTCTCTCTCTCGCCTCTCCCCCTTCAAATGCCTCTGCCAGACTAATCCATCTTTCCCATTGATCTGTATCTGTTGTCCCTTCACTGGCTCCCCATTCACAGCAAAATTAAATTCAGCATTCTCACCCTTACCTACAAAGCCCTTAACAACACTGCTTCCTACTACTAGTCCTCACTAATCAACAAATTTACTCCAGCCCGCCCACTAAGATCCAACCATGGCCTGCTCCTTGCATCTTCGATTATCACCTCATGTGCAGCACCTACCCTCTGGAACACTTCTCTTGTGCATCACCTACCCTCTGGAACGCTTTCCCTGACGCTGTCATACTTTCCCCTAATATGCCTTCTTTTAATCTTTTAATATACAGATATATTTGTTCAGGGAATCCTTCCACCCAAATCAGTAACAAATGAATTCCACTTACCTAATAATTTTGCTAATCTTACTCTGTATTAACATCACTCTCACCATATCAGTCCTCACCCCTACCCTTCTAGAATGTAAGTTACCTTACAGGGCTCTCAATTCCTCCTGTATTTGTTTGTCAAATATATTATCTCTTACAAGTTTTGTATCATTGCTTTATTTAAATTAATAGTGCCCATGGACATCATTGCAGAATATGTTGGCACTTTATAAATAAAGTATGATAATAACAATAATAATAATAATAATAATAATAATAATAAAAGTCACCCCTTATTTGAAAGGGAAGACTCTACACTTTTAAATGAGAGATCACTTTACCTATTTTCTAGTGGAGCAGGTGATCACCATTTTAATGGTGATCACATGCATCCTAGGTGGCACTTTCTACTGGTGGGAACGGAGGGTACTACTGTATAGCTTTTTCTATTGCTTTTTTTCTTTGACTGGAGGGACATTTTAAACATAATGTGAAAGAAGGAATTATTTGCTTTTAAATGAGATTCACACACCCCTCTAATATTCAGGTGATCACCATAAGCCAGTGAGCAACCCTTCCTGTTTATTTTTACATAATTTTAATTCAGTTTCTGTCCTTTCACTTTCATGCAGTTTAAAGCCCCTTTAATATTTTTATTTTGTAAATTAAAGGGACATAAAACAAGTTGGGATAGAGACAAAATAATATAATATGTACTTTAATTACTTTACCTGCAAATTTATACTGCAGTGTCTCGCTATGAACCCTTTCTTTTTAGTTTCTGAATTGTACAGCTCTAACTCCCCCCACACAATTCCTTTTATGGCTGTATCTATGTTTATTGTTCTTTTTGTGGAATGCAAAAGTGAACAGGGAGCATGCCTAGAAGCTGTGAGCTCAGTTGAAATACAATGCCTGTGTCTAAACACTGATAAGAGGGGTGGAGTTAGCTGCTCCAGGCAGCTTATCTATGTAATTCATTTTGCTTATTTTTGAAAATTATTTTAAAATACTTGCCAGCAATTTTTAAACATTGCAAACCATTTTAATTAATTAGCCCTTTTAGTATATGCACAGATCTCAACCTGTTTTATGGCGCTTTAAGTTTAAAATATCTCCCATTTTGGGAATTCTGATATTTAATATAAAAACCATCTGTAAACATATTAACATCAAGCAGTCCTATTGGAGTCACATTTTTACCTTATTAAGGATCTTCTGCTCAGCTTGTAAAATATCAGTATTGTCTTGAGTAATTCAATTATATTTGTCTTCTAGGTATCATTATTATGGCATTGGAATTAAGGAGAGCAGTGCATATTATCATTCAGTTTATTCTGGAAAAGGCTTAACAAGGTACAGAAAAATATCTATTAAAACACTTTTTTCTACATTGATTCTTGAAGCAATTGAACAACTATGTTTTTGTTATGTTTTTGTTCCTCTAGAATAAAATTTAAGGTACACAGTATTTGCCCTAACTAAGAGGTAGCATATAAATTATATGGCTAAAAGTATGTGGACACCCATACTAATTATTGAGTTTAGGGATTTCAGGCATACCCATTGCTAGCAGGTGCATACATCCAGCTCATAGCCATGAAAGGTCCATAGACAAGCATTGGCAGTACAATAGGTCGTACTGAAGAGCTCACTGATTTTAAATGTTGCATTTGTCATAGGATACCACTTTTTCCTTGAAGTCACTTCATGAAATCTTTGCCCTTGCCAACTATAAGTGCTATAATTATGAAAAGTGGAAGTCCTAGGAGCAACAATAGCCCATCCATGAGGTGGTAAACCACGAAAACCCACATGCCAGGGCTGCTGCATAATGAGTAGTGTTTAAAAATCACTTATCTTCTGTTGAACCACTCAGAGTTCCAAACTGCCTCTGGAAGCAACATCAGCACAAGCGGGAGAAGATTCATGAAATGGCTTTCCAAAGCTAACAGCTGTACACAAGCCTCACATTAACATGTACAATGGTCATTGGCTGGAATGGTGTAAAGCCTGCCACCACTAGACTCTACAGCAGGGGCTTCCAACATTGGCTCTTCAGAGGTTTTGGAACTACATTTCCCATGATGCTCAGCTAGATAAAATGCTGGCTGAGCATCAAGGGAAATGTAGTTCCAAAACCTCTGAAGGACCAAGTTTGGAAACCCCTGCTCTACAGCAATAAAATGTGTTCTCCGGAGTGATAAATCATGTTTCACTATATACCAGTCTATATGCCAGTCTGATGGATCATCTTAAATGTATGGGTACCAATGGCACAACTATTGCTATATTGCAAAAAGAATAAGCCCTACAATGAATATTGATCTACCACTTTATGTAGTTTGGTAACTGTGGGCTTTGACAAAGCTGAATTCCCAGTAAAACATTTTAAGGGAAGTTTGGGGAAGTTAATTGGTTACCTACAATGTTATAGTTGTTTAATTTTAGCAATTTTAGCAATTTACCGCGTGAATATTAAATGAATAGTATACAGCTAATGAGATTTTCCTTTTATGGTATACAGATACACAGTAATTAAGTAGCTTAAGAAAGATTTAGAGATACTTAAAGGGATATAAAACCCACATTTTTTCTTTCATGGTTCAGATAGAGCAGGCAATTTTAAGCAACTTTCTAATTTACTCCTATTATCAATTTTTTGTTCACTTGGTAAAACAGGAATGAAAAATTAGGAACAGACCCATTTTGGTTCAGCACCAGAGTTGTGCTTTCTGATTGGTGGGTAAATGTAGCCACCAATCAGCAAGCGCTACCTAGGGTGCTGAACCAAAAATGGTCTGGCTCCTAAGCTTTACATTCCTGCTTTTTCAAATAAAGATACCAAGAGAATAAAGAAAAAATGATAATAGGAGTAAATTAGAAAGTTTCTTAAAATTGCATGCTCTATCTGAATCATGAAAGCTTTAAAGACATACTTGGACTATAAGCAATCAAATATTTTTTCTTTAAGTTATCTAACCTACTGCAACATTGATGATCATTTTTAATTTACAGTTGATACTCATTAATGTTTGCAATTTTGCTAAAAAGATTTGTTATTTCAGGAAAAAGGACTACAACAAGATATTTTTTTTTTATTTTCGTCAGTCCTTATGTACAGAATGCTTATGTACAGAATTATAAAATGCTGCTCAGCAACATTATTACTAGTCAACATTTATATTTGACTTAAGACATATTTACCTGTTGTGCTTTATTAGGCTTACTATTCCATGTATTTACTACAGTCTATTTGTTATTTATCAATAGATCAATTGTTGACCAATCTACATATGTATCTGTATTATTCCTAATGTACAATGTATCTACTATAATTTCTCTAATTGTAAGACTTCAATTAAAGTTGTGTTTTATACAACGTTTTGAAAGCACGCACGCACTATCTGTTATATTAAAATATGTACGCCCCTATCCGCCCTTGATTGATAAATTGGGCCCTAAGCAACAATAAGAGCTCTCTTGTGCATTCCCACCCCCTGTTCTTTTAAAACCAATCACAGGAGATCAGTGGTCTGTCAATTACATAGTTGCCAACAGTCCCTGATTTCCAGGGACAGTCCCTGGATTTTGTTGTATGTCCCTGGATTTTTTTTGTCCCTGGAAATGTACCTGAAATCTCTTTTGCACAACATTTGTTGTTTGTATGTATGTATGCATGCATGTATATATATATATATATATATATATATATATATATATATATATATATATATATATATATACATACATACATATATACAGATGGATAGATGATAAATAGATATAGTGTATTATTTAAATATAATTCATTCCTAATGGAATATTATTATTATTATTGAATGGGTTCACATATTATTTGTCTTTTTAATTTTGATGCTGTGTTGTAAAAATAACCATATGCCCAGAATGTGTTCCAGAGACTGTGTAGATGTAAGAGCTTGGTGCTGTAATCTGTATAATAAACTATGGATAAGTCTAAATTATACTATTACTTTCAAATGGGTGTGTTTTGATTGCAGAACTGAGAAGGCGGAGCAGTTGAACAGTAGGTTGTCAATACTCCAGTAACCCGCTTGCTTGCTCTGCTGCAAAGTGTCTCTGGAATTTTTTTTTAAATGTTGGCAACTATGCAATTACTCCTTTAAACTTTACATTTTCCTTTAAACTTCTCATGTAAAAAAAAAAAAAAAAGATTTTATAAAATGTAAAAAAAAATGTTTGTCAGTTTTTTTCCATGTGTATTATATTCCCTGACTAATGGCATAGAACATTTTCAGACTATAAAACATTAATCTCAATGATTTATGTGAGTATGTAACTGAAAATATTGTATTTTTTTAAAGGTTCTCTGGTAGCAAGCTGAAGAGTGAGGTAAGCTAATTTCAAACCTATTTATAATGTCTGAATATAAACATAACCATAAAAACTTAAATCATTATTTTAATAGAAAAATAGCAATATCACTGTTTATCAGAAATTAACAAACATACATACAGTGCTCTCTAGACTGAAAATGGTTTATTTGCATTATATTAGGCTGACCATATTGCCGCTTTAAAAAGGGACAAATATGAAAAATACATATGTCAGGGCTGTTTAAAGAAATGGTTTAGAATAATGTTCCATTATGAGAACCCTGACTTATGTATTTTTCATATTTGTCCCTTTTTAAAGCGGCAATATGGTCAGTCTACATTATATGCTTCCTATGGAACAGATTTACTATCAAATTTCCTTTCTTACCCTGTTTGACATGGATATACATTTTTGATAAACCTGCACACATATTGCACTTGTGTAAGCGCAAATGTGCACTTATCTTGAAATCTAGCCCTAAATGTGTTTACATTGTACTTGTATAATTTTTCAAAACCATCCATAATAGCACCTCATTCATATGTACGTTTCATGTAGACACCCTTTGATACCCTGGTCCCTTGTATGATGCAGACATCCCAACTCTCCCTGAAGTTCAGGGAGTCTCACTGATTGTAATAGCGACTTCCTGATGCCAGCAAATTGAATGCAATCTCCCTGAAACTCCAAGTACCATGATCCAATGTGGCCCAAATCCAGAAAAATGTTTCTTTAAGGAATGCCTTTAGTTGCTGGGACCTTATAGAATCCTCAAAGCATCAGTAACCAAAAAGTCCCCACTGATTCTAATAAAATAAAAACACAAATACTAACTTATTTACTGCCCATAATTAAACTTCGTATTCTAAAATATTTAAGCATTCATCAAGCGTACGATCACTGGAAAATAGGTTTGTGTTATGTGGTTGTGCAATAAAGCTACTTTTTTAATGTGACTTTAGTGGGAAGCTACTTTAATGATAGTCTATCTTATTTAGGGTTTCAAGGTGTCCAATATATAACTGGGAGGGGGGGGTGTTGGCGCAGTTGCGGGTGAAACCACCTCCCTGAAATGAGTTTTTGCAGGTTGGGATGTCTGATGATGTATCACAGGTGTCTGATATCTAGCTAGCTTCTCTGCTCCACTACTACCATTCTGTCTTTTGTCTGCTTAAAGGGACAGTCAACACCAAAATTGTTATGGTTTAAAAAAAGATAGATAATGTCTTTACTACCCATCCCCCAGATTTGCACAACCAACTTTATAACCTTTAAACGTCTAAATGTATGCCTGTTTCTAAGATACTAAAGACAGACTCTTATCACATGTTTTTTTATATGCTTTTCACAATCCACATGGGAGTGCTAGTTCATGTGAGTCATATAGATAACATTGTGCTCACGCCCATGGGTTGTGGCAGACACTGCACTAATTGGATAAAATGCAACTCAATAGATAATAAATAAAAGTCATTTGATCAGGGGGCTGTCTGAAAAGGCTTAGATACAGTCCATCCTAAGTCCAATCCTGCCAATGAGATTGTTGAGCCTGTTATCATGACCAGTCATTTTTTATCAGTAGAAAAGAAGCACCAACTGACTATTAGAGATATGCATTCACATTCAGATGAATACACATTAAAGGAAGAAGGGGAAGGGCACTATTGTTTTTCTAATCAGCGCCTTTGTTTGTAATGATGCACATCATCCTCTGTCAAATCCTTCCATATTATTACTAATGATTGATGTTAGGGACAGCCAGTAAGGCACCGAATGTTGGATTTTAGTCAAACACGCTTGTCCAGTCAAACCTTAACCTAGCATATGGAGGCGGGAGACTAGGGGAAGCACAGACATTTTCAATTACTTTGATTAGAGCTAATGGAACATGCAGCTGTGTGACTTATGTGCCTCTGTGAGCTAGTCATAGACTCAAAATCAAACAGGGAGCTCTTTGTATATATGTTAGTTGTATATATTTGCTGTTCCCATTGAAAATAACAGTAACAAATCTGAATCCAATATGCGGCAGAAACAAATGCTCACATGAAAAAGATTTAACCAGACTGATTGTTGGGAAAAATCTAAAATACATTTTTTGGACGAAACAAGTTTGTTGCCAGTGCACATCTTTGCTGACTATTATAACACTTATCTAAAATACATCACAGTAAAATAAAATATTATATCCTTTACAGAGAGCTGTTATAACACTACATTTCAATCCACCCACTGAGGCCCAGAATAAAAGTGGAGTTCTCTATCAATAGTGCAGGGTCTCTATTGAGATATATATTTTTAAAAATAAAATTTTCTAAGTGAAGAGCAATTCTATTTAAACTATTTCTTAGCTCAGCTGCAGTTTTCAAGCACTTGGCTTTGCACACCTATGGGTTAGTGTGAGAGCGAAAGCCAGTACAGGGTTTTCTTTCAGGTCCCATAGAAGTCTAGTTTAACTTTCAACTTGTAATATGAGTGCAAAAATAGGAGCACTATTGATTTAACTTCAGTGCTGTTATTGTTCAATAGGGCTTCACTTATAATCTAGCTGTAAATGTTATTACAGGACTTAAATCCAGTAATACCATTTGTTATAAACATGCTAACCCTTCTTGATAAATGCTCTCCCTTATTATGTCACCTGCAAACTTCTTGACAAAGATTGTAATTGTCATGTCAGTACATTATGACATTTGTTGTGTGCTCTTTCCTTTTTAAAGTTTTGAATACACTCTAAAAGCCTAATTTATTATACTGTGGGCAGACAAGATTCCCAGAAAGAGAACCTGTCCACCTGTGTTTCTGGGAAGTTAAACTGCACAAACTGTAAAATATATAATTGCGCTAGCAATGTCTTGTGCAGTCCACCCTGTACACACTTTATTTAATCAACTCTGAAAGAGCAGGGATGTTTTATGTCTGAGGTGTTGGAGAAGTTAGAAGGCAGTGGTCTAAAGACTGTTGCTTCTTAAAGGGACATGAAAACCATTTTTTTCCTTTTATGAATCAGATAGAATATGCAATTTTAAACAACTTTCTGTTTAATTCTATTATCACATTTTCTTTGTGATTATTGGTATCATTTGTTGAAAATCAGGGGTTTCATTTCCCTTTATCTTGTGGTGCACAGAGAAAAGCTCCAAAGCTGCACTCTCAGCTATGGGCCTCATTTATAAAGCTACTGATGCAGCTTTGGGGTCTCAGCATCTTAAGACCACAGCTACTTAGCCTCTAAAGGGTTGTGTTCTTAAATCATCCCCATCTGATCGCGATGGTTGACAATAAGCCACACACAAGAAAGCAGCGGCTTGTACAGTGACGCTGCCTGATTGCTGCAAAACCAGGTGGACGAAGTTTGTATGGCAGGTCAGGAGTGAGTGACACCGGGAGTTAAAGCCTCTGATCTATGAGTGAGTAGCTGAGTTATTTGTATAGACTGTGTTTGATTATTTTTTTTGGATATCCTATGCAGCTCACATTAGTGACTTTTTAATGACCTTTTATATACGGTATATTATTTTTTAACATTTATATCTCCATATAATTCCCAGTTTATGTTTTTTTTTTATAATTTTTTTTTTTTTATTAATAGTGTGACCTGGTCACACTCACTGGGGACTTAATAATGCAGACTGGAAATGGTGATACAGACATGGGGACTGTTGATTTTTATTTCCTAAGTACTGTTAAGATAGGGATATTGTGACACAAAACCTGGAACATCTTTTGGGTGGATAGAGCAGACTTTTCTTTACCAGCGCTATTTGAATTGATGGAAACATAACTCATTAAAGAAAATAAGTTAAAGTGGGACATTTGGATCCTAGAAACGTATGCCTCTCTGCAGATGATACATCAATCTTTGAGGATAAAATTGAAGGTTTTGCAAGATTTAAGGCACCTTTTGTAAAGGTTTTTACATTTTCTGATGATTTTCAACAATTTATATTAAAAGTCACAATTTTTTTTCGGTTGCACTGTAAAGGGATGTTTTGCTGCGGAGCTTACAAATGTAAGGCATGAGAACATGTGGTGGTTGGAACCTCCTTTAAGTCCCAGGTGCAGATGAATGTTTTGGCATTGAGGCATGTTTAAATTGTAGATGTACTTATGTTATCTACATTGTCACATGCTCGTCTTATCATCTTCAATACGTGGGACTTACCACTAGGGAGCTATGCTTTAGGATACATGAGCATTTGTCTACAATCAGAGTTGCTATGTCCTCAACTCCCAACTCCCTTGGTGAAACATTTTGTCAATAGACATGATAAAAAAGTTTGCACTTGTATGTGGATGGCCATAGAGAAAGTTCTGACTCGTAAGAGGGTTGACGATAAATGTAAGATCTCATGTTGTGCACTCATATTCCATAAGGCTTGAACTCGGAAAACAATTGTATTGATTATTGGGAATTATTGTGATTTACATAGAAATTATCTCTTGGATACTACAGATCATCTTTATTGAAGTTTAATATTCCATTATTTGAATATTTACTTCATGTGTGTTGGATGAAGCTTTACACCCTCTGTTCCCAAAGACTTGATATGCTACATGGAGGAATACTTTGTAAATCTCATGCAGTTTGGGAGTTTTCAATGTAAATCAATTGTATCTGTTTAAGCAATGGTGTCCTATGTGCCACTATTAGTCTTTAGAATGGCATCATTGCTATTAACTAATAGGATAATATTTATTCTTTTAAATAGTGTGAGCAGTTTTAGTGCATTAGAGCTAAGATTACGGAACCAGCCTACAAACACCAGCTCTTCTACTGATGTGATTATAATTACACCCCTTTTTCTGGTTCTTTTATTTATGGACAATAACATTTAAATTTTAGAAGCTCCCTGGTTTTGTTTTTTATTCAGCCCATAATGGAGTCTTAAGCATTTCTTATGCCACGATGTTAAAAAGTGCCACGAGGTGGTGAGATATTTGAAAGGGATTTGTTGTGATCTTGAGAAAGCCGGCAAAATATTCCAAAGGGCTGACAGTATAGTTTAATCCTTTAAGGACTGGAAATTTTGGAGAAAAATTTGCCAAAAAGAGCAGAGAATTTTTAGAATTTTTAGTATCACTCCATTTAAACAGAAATGGAGCTTTGTTCTTTTTTTTTTTAATTGACCTATCAAAACTATATATATTTTTAGTAGACAAAACATTAATTTTTTTACAAACTTTGTGCTTCTCAATGAAATTATTTACATACTGTGTGTGCAGCCATAACCCAAATGGTTGTAGAAGCTTCTCTGGGGTCCCCTTTGTTTAGAAACAGCAGACATACATGGCTTTGCCATTATTTTTTGTTAATTAGAAGTCCGCTAATTGCAACTGCGCACCACACTTTGGAAATTCCCATAAGTAAAGGGGTTAATCAGGTATCTTGTAAGGTAAATTTTAGCTGTAGTGTAGAGATATCCCTCCCACCTGACACCTCCCACCCCCTGATCCCTCTAAAACAGCTATTTTAACTCCCTCACCCCCCCACTGGTCACCACCATCTGCCAGTATGCACATTTAGTGTAACAATGCTCCATCTCGGCGGCGACTCTGCATTCTCCTCCCACGGCTGTTGCCATGGTTGCGGTGGATGTTGTGGCATGTGGTGATTGCCTCTGATGCCGGTCACCTGTCTTCTATCCATGGCGTAAACCTGTGCCTATGTAAGTACCTCTTCACTTCCTATACCTTGCCCAAGTATAGGTTGTCGTTTGCTCCTGGGTGCTTCTTTGTATTGCTATACGTACTGACTGCTGGATTGCCTTATTGTTGCTGAACTCTGCCTGTCTCTGACCACTCTACTGATTAACCCCTGAACTACTGGATTGCCTTATTGTTGCTGAACTCTGCTGGTCTCTTACCACTCTACTGATTAACCCCTGAACTGCTGAATTGCCTTTGTTGCTGATCTTTGCTTGTCTCTGACCACTCTACTGATTGACCCCTGAATTGCTGATACTCTGGATTGCCTACCTGTTGCCGGATTTTGCTTTATTTGACACTCTCTGCATTACCCTTTGGTCCCCTTACGGATTCGACTATCTTCCTGGTGCCTTCAACATTCTATTATGTAAATCGAATGTCTACAATAACATTCGTTCTAACATTCAAATTCAAATATAAACACATTCGCCCATCCCTAGTATTTAGCTATACAATATTCATAGCTTGACATCATGAATATTATCCCCACAATATGAAGACAAACGTTTGTAAAGATGAAAAGAAAAATTACAAGAGTAGCCTCAAAATTAACATATCACATTACAGAAATAAAATTCCTAATTCTTGTCATAAACCAAATAGTTGAGCTTATACAAGAAGATCGTAATATACCTGGAGAATCATGAAATCAATTCATAGGACAAACATTGCATACCATAATTCTAGTATGTCACACATATACACATTGCAGGTCTTACAGTGATACCGTAGATTTTTATTTTGTGTAGAAGATTACTGAAGTACCTCTTTATCATGATATACTGCCTAATAGAATGATACTTTAAACTAAACTACTTTGAGTAATAACATACTATCTTAACTGAGATATACAATTCTTTACCGTAGCATATATAACACTAATTGTAAAACCTCCCAAACTGGGCCGGGTCACTCTTGTACCCTGAAGATGAAATATAAAACTGGACCTTGGACCTTTAAAAAATGATGAGTAATTGTAAAATTGTAGGGTCCCCTAAGAGACCATACATTAGCAATATAACATATAACAATAAATGCTGTATAGTACATACATAAAGAGAAAGCTATCTTTGTGAGACATAATAAGTAAGAAAACAAAATATTTAGTTCAATGGTCACCGTCCCTTCTTAACCAGATAAAACCCCTCTTATGAATCTAAATAGCATAGGTTGGTATTTTTACTTATTTTAAGATTGCGTGTTCTCAATTTTCATATTTACATTATATTGAGAATGCGCAATCGCATTTCATATTTCCCAATATTACAATTGCGATGTTGTGTTTGAAATATTCATATTTCACAGTATTGCCATCTCGAATCCGTGATTGTGTTTTACTTATAATATTTAGAAGTAAAATATGATTGCTCAATTGTGATCTCAATGTTGTGAAATATGAATATTACAAAAGCAACATCAAGCTTGTAATATTGTGAAATATGAATATTGTGATCGTGATTGCATGTTCTCAATATAAAATATTTAAAAAAAAATACATGCAAGGACACAATAGAAGATAAGTACAATAACGCTTACAGTTTACAAACATATTCTAAAATTATACTATTCAATCCCTCAGTTCCTATAGCTTTAATAGGAAGTTGTTTTTTTTGTCTTTATTAAAAGTCTATCTCAGACATGACAAATATATAAGCGTTCCATGGGAGTTTCAAGGGCATTCCATGGGAGTAACCTGTATTTTAATGGGGAAAAATCGCTGTGGGTTTCTAATATTAAAAGCACTGTCCTCCGTCTTAACTATCCCTTTTTAGCCATATCAGTCTCGCCTGCTTTTCAGTGGCAATATTTTCCAGTGTGACAAAACTAGTGAATGTATAGTGAAACTGAATTTACATATGCATTTACACAGAAAACATTTTATATTTTCGCAAACGCACAGTCTATTTTGTGTAAGCACACTTTAAAGACAGAGCCCCCTGCCACCTACATCACAGCTCAGTGGCAATATGCGGACTATTGCTGAAGTTGTGGTCCCCTTTACATCCTATGGGAGACACATCGCCACTCGTCAGCACAACGAGGTGCAGCTCATTTTCTTAGAATATATCAACAAACTCTGAATATCTGGGCCTTAAAGGGACAGTCTACAATATAATTTTTATTGTTTTAAAAGAAAGACAATCCCTTTATTACCCATTATCCTGTTTTGCTTAACCAATATACTTTTAATACACTTTTTACCTCTGTGATGACCTTGTATCTAAGTCTCTGCAGACTACCCCCTGATCACATGACTTTTTTTTTATTATCTATTGACTTGCATTTAGTACTCTGTTGTGCTAACTGTTAAATAACTCCTCGGGCATGAACACATTGTTATCTATATGGACCACATAAATAAGCAGTCTGCTTTTGTGAAAAGCACATAAAAAAGCATGTGATAAGAGGCTGTCTGTAGTGGCTTAGAAACAGGCAGACATTTAGAGGTTTAAATGTTATAAAGTATATTAATATAACAATGTTGGCTGTGCAAAGCTGGGGAATGGGTAGTAAAGGGATTATCTATCTTTTTAAACAGTAACAATTTTAGTGTAGACTGTCCCTTTTTTTCTTAAGGGTACATACCTATTTGTCTATAAATTTGCATAATCAGCGATAAAAGAAAAAAATATCTTTATGTTAAATTATGTCTCACAATTTTTTATATTACAAAGGCAAGCATATCAAAACACTTATTCAGCTACTGTAGTTGATTTTGATTGACCTTTTTTCTTTATTGCATATAATATATACACAACATAAGTGTAAATATTAATATTTATATAAATAGATGCTAAGTTTTTATGCATGCATTCAAATAATTTGTATATAATTAGGTTTGAGCTTACTTATATATAATTGGTTATCACACCATTAAGGGTTTAATGTTACTAATCATTTGTATTTTTCATGCCCTCCTTATTAAATAATACAAAAACAGATGGAATATGTCTAGCAGTAAATATTCAAGAGATAAACACCCAAGGAACCTAATGCAAACCCATTAACTTTGTTAATGATTTAAATATGTTTTACATTAGGAAATCTAGAGCATGTAAGTTTATTTATTCTGCTCTTAATACAACTAATGGGCAATGGTGCAATAAAATTATGTTTTTATCAACAAAACATAAAATATATAATGATCACAGTCAATTGATCAGCTTTAGAAACATTTACTCAACATACAAGGTCTTCATTTCCTAAGTAAATTTTGAGTCAATAGAGAATGTTGTAATAATGTATGTTTCTTTTTTCCTTATCAGAATAGAAATTAAACACCTAATGGTGCGTGTTTATCTTTCATGGGTAAAGAGGACATTAATTAAATGAGCGAGGGAAAACGGGTTCATTGCGGGTTTTTGACTAAATATGTATATATATATATATATATATATCTATATATCTATATATATATATATATATATATATATATATATAAAAATATATATATATACAGTGTATATATATTTATATATATATATATATATATATATATATATATATATATATATGTATATATATATATATATATATATATGTATATATATATATATATATATATATATATATGTGTGTGTATATATATATATATATATATATATACAGTTGTGCTCATAAGTTTACATACCCTGGCAGAATTTATGATTTCTTGGCCATTTTTCAGAGAATATGAATGATAACACAAAATCTTTTCTTTCACTCATGGTTAGTGTTTGGCTGAAGCCATTTATTATCAATCGACTGTGTTTACTCTTTTTGAATCATAATGACAACAGAAACTACCCAAATGACCCTGATCAAAAGTTTACATACCCCAGATTTTAATACCGTGTATTGCCCCCTTTAACTTCAATGACAGCTTGAAATATTTTGTGGTATTTGTGGATGAGGCTCTTTATCTTCTCAGATGTTAAAGCTGCCCATTCGTCCTGGCAAAAAGCCTCCAGTTCCTGTAAATTCTTGGGCTGTCTTGCATGAACTGCACGTTTTATATCTCCCCAGAGTGGCTCAATGATATTGAGGTCAGGAGACTTGGATGGCCACTCCAGAATCTTCACTTTATTCTGCTGTAGCCAATAACGGGTTGACTTGGCCTTGTGTTTAGGATCATTGTCATGTTGGAATTTTCAAGTACATCCCATGCGCAGCTTCCGGGCTGATGAATGCAAATATTTTTCCAGTATTTTTTGATAACATACTGCATTCATCTTGTCATCAATTCTGACCAAATTTCCTGTGCCTTTGTAGCTCACACATCCCCAAAACATCAGCGATCCACCTCCGTGTTTCACAGTAGGAATAGTGTGCCTTTTATCATAGGCCTTGTTGACTCCTCTCCAAATGTAGCGTTTATGGTTGTGGCCATGAAGCTCAATTTTGGTCTCATCACTCCATATGACTTTGTGCCAGAAGGTTTGAGGCATGTCTCTGTGCTGTTTGGCGTATTGTAAGCGGGATACTTTGTGGCATTTGCGTAGTAATGGCTTTCTTCTGGCTACTCGACCATGCAGCCCATCTTTCTTCAAGTGCCTCCTTATTGTGCATCTTGAAACAGCCACACCACATGTTTTCAGAGAGTCCTGTATTTCACCTGAAGTTATTTGTGGGTTTTTCATTGCATCCCAAACAATTTTCCTGGCAGTTGTGGCTGAAATTTTAGTTGGTCTACCTGACCGTGGTTTGGTTTCAACAGAACCCCTCATTTTCCACTTCTTGATTAGAGTTTGAACACTACTGATTGGCATCCTTAATTCCTTGGATATCTTTTTATATCCCTTTCCTGTTTTATACAATTCAACTACCTTTTCCTGCAGATCCTTTGACAAGTCTTTTGCTTTCCCCATGACTCAGAATCTAGAAATGTCAGTGCAGCACTGGATGAAAGATGCAAGGGTCTGTCAGGAGTCCAGAAACTCATTGACCTTTTATACACACACACTAATTACAAGCAAACAGATCAGAGGTGAGGATGGTTACCTTTAATAGCCATTCAAACCCCTTTGTGTCAACTTGTGTGCATGTTATCAGGCCAAAATCACCAGGGTATGGAATATGTATATAGAGGCGCTGGTCTTGTATCTCATGTGTATTGTGGTGCACACTGAAGAGAGAAACTTGACTTGTGATTTGCAGAAGTTAACAACAAAATAATGTGCAGTATACTCACTCCGAAAATTTCAGAGTTCAGCTTCTTAATAAGGATCTATATCCTGATTTGCCCATAATGTGCTTTAGTATCTGTAGACAATGGAAATTACACTGCAGGTAATTGTATCTTTAAATTTATATAAAGTGCAGTATACTCACTCCGAGTAATTCGGAATCCGGCTCCTCCAAAGTGGTTGGTAACTTTGAAATACTTCCAAGAAAGGCAGCAAAAATACTTGTTATAACAAACAAATATTTATTAAAACATATTAAAAAAGCTCTTTTTTAGCTCTTTTGTGCTCTATTCTAGTCATTCTGTACATTGTGTTGTTAACATCTAACATATCTGTATAGTTTTTGACAAAATCACCAGGGTGTATGAACTTTTGATCAGGGTCATTTGGGTAGTTTCTGTTATCATTATAATTTAAAAAGAGTAAACACAGTTGATTGATAATAAATGGCTTCAGCCAAACACTAACCATGAGTGAAAGAAAAGTTTTTGTGTCGGCATTCATTTTTCTCTGAAAAATGGCCAAGAAATCATAAATTTTGCCAGGGTATGTAAACTTATGAGCACAAATGAAATATATATATATAACAAGAGAGAGTAACACACTCAGCTGAGACAGAACAAAAGCTAGAATAACTCCCATGCCTGTTCATTTTCATTGCCACTCAGGGTGCATACTTTTTTAGCACACTATGGGGCCTATTTATTAATGTCAGATATGTCTGCCGCATATCAATAAATGCAAACAGCGTACACTGTTGGTATTTATCATTGCACCAGCAGTTCTGGTGAACTGCTGATGCAATACTGCTCCCTGCAGATTTGTGGCCAATCGGCCACCAGCAGGGGTTGTCAATCAACCCGATCGTATTGGCGATGTCTGTCCGCCGCCTGAGAGCAGGTGGACAGGTTATGGAGCAGTGGTCTTTAGACCGCTGCTTTATAACTTGTGTTTCTGGCAAGCCTGAAGGCTCGCCAGAAACACAGGGCTTCTTGCTCCATACTGAGCTTGATAAATATGCCCCTATGCCTTTTCACAGAAAAAAATATCCTGTAGCATATCAGTCTGACCCTGCCCAATGACAATCCAGTAGCGAAATACCAGGCAATTCTTCTCTGAACAAGAGAAACAACAACCCCAGAGAACAGGCATGGAAGTTATTCTAGATTTGGTTCTGTCTCAGCTGAGTGTGTCTCTCTCTCTCTTGTCTTATATATGCAAATTGCTTTTGGGTCTCCCTAAGAGTAATGGGGGAAACCAGACATGGACTCTTTGCACTCATGCCCTTAGAGAGATGCAAATGCACCTCACTGACGAGGCCCACAGAAGGCCGAAACGATTGTCTGGGGTTGTTGTTTCTCTTTTTCAGAGAGGAATTGCCTGGTATTTCGGCACTGGACTGTCATTGGGCAGGGTCAGACTGATATGCTACAGGATAGTTTTTCTCTGTGAAAAAGCATAGTGTGCCAAAAGAGTATGCACCCTTGTTGGCTATGAAAATGAACAGGTATGGAAGTTATTCTAGCTTTTGTTCTGTCTCAGATGAGTGTGCCTCTCTCTCTCTTGTCTTTTATATATATATGCAAAAAAGTGGCACACACTACAATGGCAACTACCCGGTGCACTGCAAATAAAGTATTGCATGTAAGTAGGATATCCAGATGCCCACTTAGCCTCAGTGTTTAGAAGTATCCGTAAAGAAGCAGGCAACACAGAAATTTCAATCATAAGAAAAAAGGCTTTTTTCCAATCCTTGCAAAAAACAGCAGGGCCTTAACCCATAACGTTTCGGTCTACCTAGACCTTTATCAAATGGAGCCCATGTGAGAGATGCAGGACCTAGACAGTGACAAGATATATATACACAAATGCAAAATACAATATTAACATAATAGGCGCCAAACCGTCCTCTGGTAATCCGCCCGGTGCCCTGTGAGTCTGAAAATGCGACAAAGACAGCGTGATTACGTCACACGTAACCGGAAGCAAAAACGAGGCTCAGGAAGGTAGTCATGGGAACACTAAACAAACTTCCATCAGTCAGAGCACAGAGCGTGGCGGATTACTAGGGGTGACATACATTGGACTATATTTGAAACGTAGTGGCAGGGAGAAGCATAACAACACCCAAAATGTCTAAAAAGTGAAAAAGAATAAAAAATAAAAGATAAACACACAAGTGACCTGGAACAATAAATATAAAGCAGCCCCTAACAAATTTCATAGATAAACAAATGCTGCAGAGAAACAAGTAGTCAATTAGGTGTATCCACTAACACAACCATTCTATACATAGGAAGTATCAATGGGACACTACAAATGTTTAAATCAAACAGAAAAAATGCCGTATACATTTATACAAATCAAAAATGGGGATCATAGGGAAAATGATCACTACATATAATGAGAGGACCTGCAAAGGAGGTTACGCATAAGTACAATAATGGCAAAGATAGAAGGATGGTGAGGCTATTTATTTGTAGCAACACCCAAAGTCAATGGTGGAATTTAGACCTTTAGGGGCAACAGTATTCAAATTAAAGATCCACCTAGCCTCCAGGCGCAATAGGGTTAATGCCCTATCCCCACCACGCCGTAAGCGTGGCACATGGTCAATAAAAATGACCTTCAGTGAGGACAAAGGATGTCCTGCTTGCACGAAATGTCTCGCAACTGGTTGCTCTGATTCACCCGATTTGATAGCTTGATGAATGGCTGTTTTGTGATTGGCCAGTCTTTCCTTGAAGGCGGTGACCGTTTTGCCAATGTAGTACAGGGAACATGGACAAATTATTGCATAGATCACATACTCTGATGTACATGTCAATCTGTGATTTATCTTGTATTTCCTATTCGTATGCGGGTGATGGAAGGTATTAGCAGTCACCATGTGATTGCATGTGACGCAATTGCCGCATCTGTAGCATCCCAATTTGGCCTTAGGTAGCCACGTCCGTCGTTCATAGCAATGCACCGGGTCATTCAAGACCAGAAGGTCTCGTAAATTTTTAGACCTTTTGTAAACCATCCGTGGTGGCAGGAGGTCATAGAACGGTAGGCTAACATCTTTAGCCACAATTTTCCAGTTGTCCCTGATGGTATTCGATATCTTCTCACATAGTGGAGTATATGTGGTCACAAAGTTCATACGTGGATCTTCTTCTTTAGTCTTGTTCCTTTTCATGAGGCTATCACGGGTTTGATGTTCAGCAACCAGGAGTTGTTTTTCGAAGAGTTGTGGGGGGTAACCCCGTTGGAGAAATTTTTCTGCCATTTCAGACAACTGTGTTTTCTTATGGGTGTCATCGGTGTTGTTCCGAACTACTCTCAGGAGCTGCGAGGAGCTGACACCGTTTTTTTGAGTGTGTGGATGAAAAACTGTTGTAGTGTAAAATAGAGTTTTTATCGGTATCTTTATGAAATAGGGTGGTGTGTAAAAAATCAATACCCATGGAGTCAGTTTTATAGATCTCTAGATCTTAAAAAGTGAATTATCTCTGTGTTCCATTCAATTTTGAATTTAATGGTTGAATCCAAGTCGTTAAGGGCGTTAAACCAATTGGTAAGGGATGCTGGGGTACTCCTCCAAACCAGGAATACGTCGTCTATATAGCGACGGTAGAATCTGATGGAGTTGGGCTTAGGGTTAAATACATGATATTTCTCAAATTGAGCCATGTATAAATTAGCATAAGCCGGTGCCATGCTTGATCCCATGGCCGTACCCAGTATTTGTAAAAAAAATTCATTTTCGAAGCAAAATAAGTTTTTTTCTAAGCACAACACCACCAGATTCATCAAAAATTCAATGGGTGGGCCCGCGTAATGCTCACTATTGATCAGACACTCCTGGATCATTGTTTTACCATGGTCATGGGGAATCACAGTATATAGGCTCACCACATCCATAGTCACTAAAAGATCAAGTTGCTTATCAATCTCCAAAGTTTTTAGGAGGGTGATAAGCTCAAAGGAATCTTTAAGATAGGACTTAGTTGCCTGAACTACAGGTTGCAGAAAGAAATCAATGTACTCAGCCAAAGGCTGCAGCAGAGATCCCCTGGCAGAAACAATAGGTCTGCCTGGAGGGTTGTCTAGAGTTTTGTGAATTTTAGGGAGCAGATACAAAATGGGGCAAATAGGTTTATCAATGGTCAGGAATAACCACGTGTCGTCATCAATTATGTTAGCAGTGTGTGCTAAACATAATAGGTCATCTACGTCCTTTTTAAATCCCATAGTGGGGTTACCTCTGAGTTTAGTGTAAGTAATTCCATCATATAATTGTTGGCGTGCTTCAGTTCTACACTGTGTGCAGAATTATTAGGCAAATGAGTATTTTGACCACATCATCCTCTTTATGCATGTTGTCTTACTCCAAGCTGTATAGTCTCGAAAGCCTACTACCAATTAAGCATATTAGGTGATGTGCATCTCTGTAATGAGAAGGGGTGTGGTCTAATGACATCAACACCCTATATCAGGTATGCATAATTATTAGGCAACTTCCTTTCCTTTGGCAAAATGGGTCAAAAGAAGGACTTGACAGGCTCAGAAAAGTAAAAAATAGTGAGATATCTTGCAGAGGGATGCAGCACTCTTAAAATGGCAAAGCTTCTGAAGCGTGATCATCGAACAATCAAGCGTTTCATTCAAAATAGTCAACAGGGTCGCAAGAAGCGCGTGGAAAAACCAAGGCGCAAAATAACTGCCCATGAACTGAGAAAAGTCAAGCGTGCAGCTGCCAAGATGCCACTTGCCACCAGTTTTGCCATATTTCAGAGCTGCAACATCACTGGAGTGCCCAAAAGCACAAGGTGTGCAATACTCAGAGACATGGCCAAGGTAAGAAAGGCTGAAAGACGACCACCACTGAACAAGACACACAAGCTGAAACGTCAAGACTGGGCCAAGAAATATCTCAAGACTGATTTTTCTAAGGTTTTATGGACTGATGAAATGAGAGTGAGTCTTGATGGGCCAGATGGATGGGCCCGTGGCTGGATTGGTAAAGGGCAGAGAGCTCCAGTCCGACTCAGACGCCAGCAAGGTGGAGGTGGAGTACTGGTTTGGGCTGGTATCATCAAAGATAAGCTTGTGGGGCTTTTTCGGGTTGAGGATGGAGTCAAGCTCAACTCCCAGTCCTACTGCCAGTTTCTGGAAGACACCTTCTTCAAGCAGTGGTACAGGAAGAAGTCTGCATCCTTCAAGAAAAACATGATTTTCATGCAGGACAATGCTCCATCACACGCGTCCAAGTACTCCACAGCGTGGCTGGCAAGAAAGGGTATAAAAGAAGAAAATCTAATGACATGGCCTCCTTGTTCACCTGATCTGAACCCCATTGAGAACCTGTGGTCCATCATCAAATGTGAGATTTACAAGGAGGGAAAACAGTACACCTCTCTAAACAGTATCTGGGAGGCTGTGGTTGCTGCTGCACGCAATGTTGATGGTGAACAGATCAAAACACTGACAGAATCCATGGATGGCAGGCTTTTGAGTGTCCTTGCAAAGAAAGGTGGCTATATTGGTCACTGATTTGTTTTTGTTTTGTTCTTGATTTTCAGAAATGTATATTTGTGAATGTTGAGATGTTATATTGGTTTCACTGGTAAAAATAAATAATTGAAATGGGTATATATTTGTTTTTTGTTAAGTTGCCTAATAATTATGCACAGTAATAGTCACCTGCACACACAGATATCCCCCTAAAATAGCTATAACTAAAAACAAACTAAAAACTATTTCCAAAACTATTCAGCTTTGATATTAATGAGTTTTTTGGGTTCATTGAGAACATGGTTGTTGTTCAATAATAAAATGAATCCTCAAAAATACAACTTGCCTAATAATTCTGCACTCCCTGTATATGCCTCATAGTCAAGAATGACTATGGTCCCGCCCTTATCAGCTGGCCTGATGACTATACTAGGATCCTGAGAGAGTGTTTTCTCTTGTTAGGTGTATCCAGTCCACGGATCATCCATCACTTGTGGGATATTATCCTTCCCAACAGGAAGTTGCAAGAGGATCACCCACAGCAGAGCTGCTATATAGCTCCTCCCCTAACTGCCATACCCAGTCATTCTCTTGCAAGCTCTCAACATAGCTGGAGGTAGTTAGAGGAAGGTCGTAAAATATAGTTAGTTTTTTTCTTCAATCAAAAGTTTATTGTTTTTAAATGGTACCGGAGTGTACTATTTTATCTCAGGCAGCATTTAGAAGAAGAATCTGCCTGCGTTTTTCTATGATCTTAGCAGAAGTAACTAAGATCCACTGCCGTTCTCACATATGTCTGAGGAGTGAGGTAACTTCAGAGGGAGAATGGCGTGCAGGGTATCCTGCAATAAGGTATGTGCAGTTAAGTTTTTCTAGGGATGGAATTTGCTAGAAAATACTGCTGATACCGGATTAATGTAAGTAAAAGGTAAATACAGTGATTTAATAGCGACTAGTATCAGGCTTGCTATCAGAGGTATATACTCTGATTAATGTGCAATATAAAACGTTTGCTGGCAAGTTTAATCGTTTTTATATATGCTTTGGTGATAAAACTTATTGGGGCCTAGTTTTTTCCACAAGGCTGGCTTTATTTTTGCCTAGAAACACAGTTTCCTGAGGCTTTCCACTGTTATAGTATAAAAGTTACAGTTGGTGCAGTTAAAATTACAAACTGTGACATTCAGCTTCCATCAGCAGTCCCCTGCATGCTATAGGACATCTCTGAAGGGCTCAAAAGGCTTCAAAAGTAGGAGCTGTGGCAGTTGTTATGACTGTTTAAAAAACATATTTTTCGTTTTGTTAATCTGTTTTTTGTATTAAGGGGTTAATCATCCATTTGCAAGTGGGTGCAATGCTCTGCTAACTTGTTACATACACTGTAAAAATTTTGTTAGTTTAACTGCCTTTTTTCACTGTTATTTCAAATTTTGGCAAAATTTGTTTCTCTTAAAGGCACAGTAACGTTTTCTTTTTTATATTGCTTGTTAACTTGATTTAAAGTGTTTTCCAAGCTTGCTAGTCTCATTGCTAGTCTGTATAAACATGTCTGACATAGAGGAAACTCCTTGTTCATTATGTTTAAAAGCCATGGTGGAACCCCATAGGAGAATGTGTACTAAATGTATTGATTTCACTTTAAACAATAAAGATCAGCTGTTATCTTTAAAAGAATTATCACCAGAGGATTCTGACGAGGGGGAAGTTATGCCGACTAACTCTCCCCACGTGTCGGACCCTTTGACTCCCGCTCAAAGGACTCACGCTAAAATGGCGCCAAGTACATCAAAGACGCCCATAGCAATTACTTTGCAGGACATGGCGGCAATCATGGATAATACCCTATCAGCGGTATTAGCCAGACTGCCTGAATTCAGAGGAAAGCGCGATAGTTCTGGGGTTAGACGTAATACAGAGCACGCAGATGTTTTAAGGCCCATGTCTGATACTGCGTCACAATATGCAGAAGCTGAGGAAGAGCTTCAGTCTGTGGGTGACGTCTCTGACTCGGGGAAACCTGATTCAGATATGTCTACTTTTAAATTTAAGCTTGAGAACCTCCGGGTGTTGCTTAGAGAGGTTTTAGCTGCTCTGAATGACTGTGACACAATTGCAGTGCCAGAGAAATTGTGTAGACTGGATAAATACAACGAGGTGCCGGTGTGTACTGACGTTTTTCCAATACCTAAAAGGTTTACAGAAATTATTACTAAGGAGTGGGACAGACCCGGTGTGCCGTTTTCCCCCCCCCTCTTTTTAGAAAAATGTTTCCAATAGACGCCACCACATGGGACTTATGGCAGACGGTCCCTAAGGCGGAGGGAGCAGTTTCTACTTTAGCAAAGCGTACCACTATCCCTGTTGAGGACAGTTGTGCTTTTTCAGATCCAATGGATAAAAAATTAGAAGGTTACCTTAAGAAAATGTTTATTCAACAAGGTTTTATCTTGCAGCCCCTTGCATGCATTGCTCCTGTCACTGCTGCTGCGGCGTTCTGGTTTGAGTCTCTGGAAGAGGCCTTTCAGACAGCTACTCCATTGACTGAAATACTTGACAAGCTTAGAACACTTAAGCTAGCTAATTCTTTTGTTTCTGATGCCATTGTTCATTTGACTAAACTAACGGCTAAGAATTCTGGATTCGCCATCCAGGCGCGTAGGGCGCTATGGCTTAAATCTTGGTCAGCTGACGTGACTTCAAAGTCTAAATTACTTAACATTCCCTTCAAGGGGAAGACCCTATTCGGGCCTGGTTTGAAGGAAATTATTGATGACATTACTGGAGGTAAGGGTCATACCCTTCCTCAGGACAGGGCCAAATCAAGGGCCAAACAGTCTAATTTTCGTGCCTTTCGAAACTTCAAGGCAGGTGCAGCATCAACTTCCTCTGCTACAAAACAAGAGGGAACTTTTGCGCAATCCAAGCCGGCCTGGAAATCTAACCAGGCCTGGAGCAAAGGCAAGCAGGCCAGAAAGCCTGCTGATGCCTCTAAGACAGCATGAAGGAATGGCCCCCTATCTGGCAACGGATCTAGTAGGGGGCAGACTTTCTCTCTTCGCCCAGGCGTGGGCAAGAGATGTTCAGGATCCCTGGGCGTTGGAGATCATATCTCAGGGATATCTTCTGGACTTCAAAGCTTCCCCCCCCACAAGGGAGATTTCACCTTTCGAGATTATCTGTAAACCAGATAAAGAAAGAGGCATTCTTACGCTGTGTGCAAGACCTCCTAATAATGGGAGTGATCCATCCAGTTCCACAGATGGAACAAGGACAGGGATTTTATTCAAATCTGTTTGTGGTTCCCAAAAAAGAGGGAACCTTCAGACCAATTTTGGATCTAAAGATCTTAAACAAATTCCTCAGAGTTCCATCGTTCAAAATGGAAACTATTCGGACAATCCTACCTATGATCCAGGAGGGTCAGTACATGACCACAGTGGATTTGAAGGATGCTTACCTTCACATACCGATTCACAAAGATCATCATCGGTTCCTAAGGTTTGCCTTTCTAGACAGTCATTACCAGTTTGTGGCTCTTCCCTTCGGGTTAGCTACAGCCCCAAGAATTTTTACAAAGGTTCTGGGGTCTCTTCTGGCGGTCCTAAGACCACGGGGCATAGCAGTGGCCCCTTATCTAGAAGACATCCTGATACAGGCGTCAAACTTCCAAATTGGCAAATCTCATACGGACATAGTGTTGGCATTTCTGAGGTCGGATGGGTGGAAAGTGAACGAGGGAAAGAGTTCTCCATCACCCCTCACAAGGGTTTCCTTCCTAGGAAGTCTGATAGATTCTGTAGAAATGAAAATTTACCTGACGGAGTCCAGGTTATCAAAGCTTCTAAATTCCTGCCGTGCTCTTCACTACATTCCGTGCCCTTCGGTGGCTCAGTGCATGGAAGTGATCGGCTTAATGGTAGCGGCGATGGACATAGTGCCATTTGCGCGCCTACATCTCAGACCGCTGCAATTATGCATGCTCAGTCAGTGGAATGGGGATTACACAGATTTGTCCCCTCTGCTAAATCTGGATCAAGAGACCAGAGATTCTCTTCTCTGGTGGCTATCTCGGGTCCATCTGTCCAAAGGTATGACCTTTCGCAGGCCAGATTGAACAATTGTAACAACAGATGCCAGCCTTATAGGTTGGGGTGCAGTCTGGAATTCCCTGAAGGCTCAGGGATCGTGGACTCAGGAGGAGAAACTCCTCCCAATAAATATTCTGGAGTTAAGAGCAATATTCATTGCTCTTCTAGCTTGGCCTCAGTTAGCAACCCTGAGGTTCATCAGATTTCAGTCGGACAACATCACGACTGTGGCTTACATCAACCATCAAGGGGGGACCAGGAGCTCCCTAGCAATGTTAGAAGTCTCCAAGATAATTTGCTGGGCAGAGACTCACTTTTGCCATCTATCAGCGATCCATATCCCAGGTGTAGAGAACTGGGAGGCGGATTTTCTAAGTCGTCAGACTTTTCATCCGGGGGAGTGGGAACTCCATCCGGAGGTGTTTGCTCAATTGGTTCATCATTGGGCCACACCAGAATTGGATCTCATGGCGTCTCGCCAGAACGCCAAGCTTCCTTGTTACGGATCCAGGTACAGGGACCAGGAAACGACGCTGATAGATGCTCTAACAGCACCGTGGTTCTTCAACCTGGCTTATGTGTTTCCACCGTTTCCTCTGCTCCCTCGACTGATTGCCAAAATCAAACAGGAGAGAGCATCGGTGATCTTGATCGCGCCTGCGTGGCCACGCAGGACCTGGTATGCAGACCTGGTGGACATGTCATCCTTTCCACCTTGGCCTCTGCCTCTGAGACAAGACCTTCTACTACAAGGTCCTTTAAATCATCCAAATCTAATTTCTCTGAGACTGACTGCCTGGAGATTGAACGCTTGATTTTATCAAGGCGTGGCTTCTCCGAGTCAGTCATTGATACCTTAATACAGGCACGAAAGCCTGTAACCAGGAAAATCTACCATAAGATATGGCGCAAATATCTTCATTAGTGTAAATCCAAGAATTACTCATGGAGTAAGGTTAGGATTCCTAGGATATTGTCCTTTCTCCAAGAGGTTTTGAATAAAGCTAGTTCTTTAAAGGGACAGATTTCTGCTCTGTCTATCCTTTTGCACAAGCGTCTGGCAGAGGTTCCAGACGTCCAGGCATTTTGTCAGGCTTTGGTTAGAATTAAGCCTGTGTTTAAACCTGTTGCTCCTCCATGGAGCTTAAACTTGGTTCTTATGGTTCTTCAAGGAGTTCCGTTTGAACCCCTTCATTCCATTGATATCAAACTTTTATCTTGGAAAGTTCTGTTTTTGATGGCTATTTCCTCGGCTCGTAGAGTCTCTGAGTTATCAGCTTTACAATGTGATTCTCCTTATCTGATTTTCCATACAGATAAAGTAGTTCTGCGTACAAAACCTGGGTTTTTACCTAAGGTAGTTTCCAACAAGAATATCAATCAAGAGATTGTTGTTCCATCATTGTGTCCTAATCCTTCTTCAAAGAAGGAACGTCTTTTACATAATTTGGATGTAGTCCGTGCTTTAAAGTTTTACTTACAAGCGACTAAAGATTTTCGTCAAACATCTTCCCTGTTTGTTGTTTACTCTGGACAGAGGAGAGGTCAAAAGGCTTCGGCAACCTCTCTTTCTTTTTGGCTTCGGAGCGTAATACGCTTAGCCTATGAGACTGCTGGACAGCAGCCCCCTGAAAGGATTACAGCTCATTCTACTAGAGCTGTGGCTTCCACCTGGGCCTTTAAAAATGAGGCTTCTGTTGAACAGATTTGCAAAGCGGCAACTTGGTCTTCGCTTCATACCTTTTCAAAATTTTACAAATTTGATACTTTTGCTTCTTCGGAGGCTATTTTTGGGAGAAAGGTTCTACAGGCAGTGGTCCCTTCCGTTTAAGTACCTGCCTTGTCCCTCCCTTCATCCGTGTACTTTAGCTTTGGTATTGATATCCCACAAGTAATGGATGATCCGTGGACTGGATACACCTAACAAGAGAAAACATAATTTATGCTTACCTGATAAATGTATTTCTCTTGTGGTGTATCCAGTCCACGGCCCGCCCTGTCCTTTTAAGGCAGGTCTAAATTTTAAACTACAGTCACCACTGCACCCTATGGTTTCTCCTTTCTCGGCTAGTTTCGGTCGAATGACTGGATATGGCAGTTAGGGGAGGAGCTATATAGCAGCTCTGCTGTGGGTGATCCTCTTGCAACTTCCTGTTGGGAAGGATAATATCCCACAAGTAATGGATGCTCTGTGGACTGGATACACCACAAGAGAAATACATTTATCAGGTAAGCATAAATTATGTTTTTATGACCATTCTCTCTGGTTTAGTCAAATTATCCCAGGATTTGTCAGTAGGGGGTGCAGTGGTGGCAATACTGGAAAGACACGCTTGATGAAATGTTTTGATAGAAGTGTGAGTGTTGGGAGGTTCAAATGTGCTTCGTCCTTTAAACTGTTTCCTAGCAAAGTCACCTTTGTCTTTGAAAAAATCTTTCAGTTTTAACTGTCGTTGAAATCTACCAAAATCAACGTGAACATCAAAAATATCGTTATGAGAGCGTGGCACAAAAGAAAGACCTTTATTAAGGACACTATTTTCCTCAGGGCTTAAGGGACGTGTACTGAGATTGAACACTATTGTTTCAATTTTTTGTTTGTAATTTTCCTTCTTGTGTCGCCCCCCCTCCTGAAGTGTTGGTGCCTGGGGCCTGTAATAAATGGGGTTTCTGGGAAGATCTAGTGCTAACACCTGTATGTTGGCTTGTAGAAGGAGTAGCAGAGTCTCATTCAGAAGAATCACCCCCACTACTATCTACAGTGGTGAAATTAACTCTTCTATTTTTATTAAGGTTTCTTCTACGGCCAAAGGGAGCACTATTGTCTTTACCATACAACCACCTATATACACATTTCTCTCTGTAGTCGTTTTCGACAGTAAAGAAATTTTTGTTTTTAAATGCCAGAAGGTCTTGTTTATATTTACTGACTTGGGTTTGTAATTTAGACAGCCAGTCGGTTTCTTTGTCTGCTGTGAGTATATTGATCAATATATCTTTTACTGTGGCAATTTCTTGTTTGACTGTAAGTTTCAATCTGGAGACCTCCTCAATGACCAGGAGCATAAGGTCATGGGAACATTTATTTAGGATCCTACACCACCGCCTGCAAAAATCAATATTGGTACGCCCTAGAGTAGGGATATTTTTTACTCTGAACCCCCTGGGTATGTATTTTAATTTGTGGTATTTTGATAAGTAAACTGCATGGAGATAGAAATCTATTTCTTTCTTTTCTAAGTGTAACAGTTTGTGAAAAATATTGGTAGGTGTCTCACCTCTAGTTTCCCGCAGCTCCTGGATGTCGGCGTCACAGCGAATCCGTGCAGCATCCTCCTCTGTAAATGCGAAGTCCTCTATGTCTGCAAACAAATCATCTCTTGTGTTATCCTGAGTAGACAGTGAGGATTCCATGAACCAAACTGAATAAATGTCCATCAGATTCTACCGTCGCTATATAGACGACGTATTCCTGGATTGGAGGGGTACCCCAGCATCCATTACCAATTGGTTTAACGCCCTTAACGACTTGGATTCAACCATTAAATTCAAAATTGAATGGAACACAGAGATAATTCACTTTTTAGATCTAGAGATCTATAAAACTGACTCCATGGGTATTGATTTTTTACACACCACCCTATTACATAAAGATACCGATAAAAACTCTATTTTACACTACAATAGTTTTCATCCACACACTCAAAAAAACGGTGTCAGCTCCTCGCAGCTCCTGAGAGTAGTTCGGAACAACACCGATGACACCCATAAGAAAACACAGTTGTCTGAAATGGCAGAAAAATTTCTCCAACGGGGTTACCCCCCACAACTCATTGAAAAACAACTCCTGGTTGCTGAACATCAAACCCGTGATAGCCTCATGAAAAGGAACAAGACTAAAGAAGAAGATTTACGTATGAACTTTGTGACCACATATACTCCACTAGCTGAGAAGATATCGAATACCATCAGGGACAACTGGAAAATTGTGGCTAAGATGTTAGCCTACTGTTCTATGACCTCCCGCCACCACGGATGGTTTACAAAAGGTCTAAAAATTTACGAGACCTTCTGGTCTTGAATGACCCGGTGCATTGCTATGAATGACGAACATGGCTGCCTAAGACCAAATTGGGATGCTACAGATGCGGCAATTGCGTCACATGCAATCACATGGTGACTGCTAATACCTTCCATCACCCGCATACGAATAGGAAATACAAGATCAATCACAGATTGACATGTACATCAGAGTATGTGATCTATGCAATAATTTGTCCATGTTCCCTGTACTACATTGGCAAAATGGTCACCGCCTTCAAGGAAAGACTGGCCAATCACAAAACAGCCATTCGTCAAGCTATCAAATCGGGTGAATCAGAGCAACCAGTTGCAAGACATTTCGTGCAAGCAGGACATCCTTTGTCCTCACTGAAGGTAATTTTGATTGACCATGTGCCACGCTTACGGCATGGTGGGGATAGGGCATTAACCCTACTGCGCCTGGAGGCTAGGTGGATCTTTAATTTGAATACTGTTGCCCCTAAAGGTCTAAATTCCACCATTGACTTTGGGTGTTGCTACAAATAAATAGCCTCACCATCCTTCTATCTTTGCCATTATTGTACTTATGCGTAACCTCCTTTGCAGGTCCTCTCATTATATGTAGTGATCATTTTCCCTATGATCCCCATTTTTGATTTGTATAAATGTATACAGCATTTTTTCAGTTTGATTTAAACATTTGTAGTGTCCCATTGATTCTTCCTATGTATAGAATGGTTGTGTTAGTGGATACACCTAATTGACTACTTGTTTCTCTGCAGCATTTGTTTATCTATGAAATTTGTTAGGGGCTGCTTTATATTTATTGTTCCAGGTCACTTGTGTGTTTATCTTTTATTTTTTATTCTTTTTCACTTTTTAGACATTTTGGGTGTTGTTATGCTTCTCCCTGCCACTCCGTTTCAAATATAGTCCAATGTATGTCACCCCTAGTAATCCCCCACGCTCTGCGCTCTGACTGATGGAAGTTTGTTTACTGTTCCCATGACTACCTTCCTAAGCCTCGTTTTGGCTTCCGGTTACACGTGACGTCATCACGCTGTCTTTGCCGCATTTTCAGACTCACAGGGCACCGGGCGGATTTCCAGAGGACGGTTTGGCGCCTATTATGTTAATATTGTATTTTGCATTTGTGTATATATATCTTGTCACTGTCTGGGTCTTGCATCTCTCACATGGGCTCCATTTGATAAAGGTCTAGGTGTAGACCGAAATGTTATGGGTTAAGGCCCTGCTGTTTTTTCCAAGGATTGGAATAAAGCCTTTTTTCTTATGTTTGAAATTCCTGTGTTGCCTGCTTCTTTCCGTATACTTCTAAACACTGAGGCTAAGTGTGCATCTGGATATCCTACTTAGATATGTATATATATATATATGTGTGAGTGTGTATTTACAGACATACTGTATATACACATATAAACACATACATACATGTGTATACACATATATAGAAGTGCATTGGAGCCCTTTGCAGTTAAGTAGATGAAAACATGAAAAAGCATATTTATGCAATATTCATATTTAATAAAGTATTATACTGTATATTTACTGTATCTATACCTATATATAATCATGACTATATATTGATATAGATATATACTAGACCAAAATACCATCAGATATATGTAGACATATGAATTTATGAATAACATTGGAATATTTTTATGTTGGTTTAGCGCAATGAGAATATGCGATCATGTTTACACACGAGTAGGGAGATAGCATCCCAGTGCGAGTGCTAAATACCGCTCCAGTTGTAATTTGGGCCAAAATTTTTATTAATTAGTATATAACAATTAAATATATATTACATATTTATTTATTTGCCTGCTTTTGCTTTAAAATTCCACTGAAAATTGTGTTTGTATCACTTCCTGGAGCTCAGATTGTTACTTATTTTACACCTCTACAAGCATGTAAAAGTGACATCAAATAAATAAGTTAGGAGAGCAGGAACAATATACCAGTTAGTTTCTATAAATGGTATGAATACATCTATCCATCATGGGTTCATTATAAGGTTGTGCTAAGTATTTAGTAAATAAGGTCTGGAATCTAAAATTAGAAAAAGCTGATAGGATTTGATTACAAATGGAGCAGTGTTTTGCATGCGATTTCTAGCATATATTGCGCTTGAGTGATACTAAGGTTTTTTGCTCGAGTGCAAGTAGCCCTCAAGTACAACTTACAAGAGTAGAAGGTAAACCGTGAACTTACCAGAAACCAGTGTGAATTGCCAATTATTTATACATGTTCAGATTAAAGTGGTGCGCTAAATTTTTTTCGTCTCATGCAAAAACACTGCTGAAAATAAACTTTTAACGTGGGTGGATTGGCACTCATATTTCAAGTAAATTGTTTGTCTGAGCAAAACCCTATGCGCGCTAACATCTGGACTTGGGATATCGCGACCGTGCTAACTTCTCCCCATAGACATCAATGGAGTATGCTTTAAAAAAAAAACTCTAAAACTTATCACTCGCATGGTATCCGAAAACATGTACGACATACAGTGCTAAAACCTGAAGGTAGTTAGTTATGAATAATTTACATACCAAAAAGTATTCTTTTTAGTTTTAAAAATATATTTACACATTTGTAAAAATTATATCTATACCTATATTTCTATATGAATATATACAGGTATATATATATATATATATATATATATATATATATATATATATATATATATATATACAGGGAGTGCAGAATTATTAGGCAAGTTGTATTTTTGAGGATTAATTTTATTATTGAACAACAACCATGTTCTCAATGAACCCAAAAAACTCATTAATATCAAAGCTGAATAGTTTTGGAAGTAGTTTTTAGTTTGTCTTTAGTTATAGCTATTTTAGGGGGATATCTGTGTGTGCAGGTGACTATTACTGTGCATAATTATTAGGCAACTTAACAAAAAACAAATATATACCCATTTCAATTATTTATTTTTACCAGTGAAACCAATATAACATCTCAACATTCACAAATATACATTTCTGACATTCAAAAACAAAACAAAAACAAATCAGTGACCAATATAGCCACCTTTCTTTGCAAGGACACTCAAAAGCCTGCCATCCATAGATTCTGTCAGTGTTTTTTTTTTTTTTTTTTTTTTTAATTTGGCTCATTCAAAGGCATACAACATAAAAAAAAGGATAAATGCTTATATCACATGAAATAAAATACCAGTTTTACAGAAAGTGCAAACGTGAGAGTTAAAGGATAAAAAAACAAAGTTAATCATATGGGTGCCATGTGAATATTACATAAATAGGATGCCAATAGTCTAGAAACCTTCGAAATGATTGAATGGGCCACTTTTGGGCTACCAAAAATAAGAGATAATATTAAAGCAAAAGAAGGTTACTTTAAATAAAGGAGACCACTTGTGGATCTCGAATGATAAGCCTTATTTTATAATATTTTGAATAATGCTGAACAATATATGATATAAAGTAGTAAACTCTTAAACAGTAACAAAGTTTAACCTCACCAGACTTTCGGAGCAAGAGAAACAAAACAGAACACTACACTCACTAGGAGTTATACTTTCCCATATTGACTAAGGCAAGCATTATGTAAATACACTCAAACTTCTGGGGCCATCTATATGTTAAGTACTATCCTCCCAACCAAGCCAATGTATGGAAGGGCGGTCCATCAGTAAGATTTAAACCTATATTCCCGCCTCTTCGGCCGCTAGAGGCGAGAACCAGAAACTAGGGGAAAAACCCTTCCCAGTAGCTTAGTTGATAATAAATTGTAAATTATGCCCTATTATGTGGAGGGTAATAAGATTTATGGTAACCTAGCCTCAGGGACTAACAAGGATCTGGAGGCTTATCATACAAGCACATTGTGGGTAAGTGCAGCCCAAAGTAATATTAGGTACATAAGTGTTAGCAAGGTTTGGCTGAATAATGAGCCCATATGAGGCATAGCATACAGTGTATCATATTCACAACCTGTGAGGCCACTAAGTGTAAAGACCCCAAATAATGAATTTAGGATCTCATAAAAGTACATGTCAACATAGTAACAATAAGAGGTTAGAAGGCATGAAGGAACTGCAATAGTGCATAGTAGAGCAAGGATATGAGGTTGATAATAATAAAAGGCATGCGTATATAGAGAGTACAAGTTAAAAATAGAGCAGCCTAGCAGGTCATAGGGATGATTATTAGAATAACAGGCCACCCAGGTACCATCTAGCCTAAGAACTGTTACAGGGCAGTTCAGGTTAGTCATATAAGAGAAGTAAGGGGTTTAAACGATACACCCATATAAGTTTCTGCCAATATAGATGTATAAAATCTATAATACTGAGGTTCAATTAGTTTAATTAGAGCTTTACACAGACTTGTCAATGTAAAGGTAACCCCCTTATTACTAACCAATGATAACAGGACAGTGGCGACCCCATAATCCTATATCTGCCATATACATCTCCAAATCTATGTTAACTTAACCTCAAGGAGTAACAAAAGTCAGGGGGCCTTGCTATATATTTTAGATGAAAACTAATTAGAGCAATATTATAAGCGTTTGCAGTACCAAAGGTTAGCGATATAGCAAGCACTTAGTGGGAATAATTGATGGCACCATACTTAGAGCTACACACCACAGAAGCAACAAATAGTAATTAGAAAATCCTATATAGCCATGTGGTAACATAAAAGCAGTGGTAAAACAGAAGGTACCAGTAACATTCGCTAGTGCACAGTAGAACAAAAAAATATAAACCTTATAATAAACTACTAGTAATATAAACAATAATGATGGACAGTTCACACAAGAGTATGAAAGAGAAATAGAGACATCCTAGCCGTTTGTAAAAAGGGGTACTTATGCAGCCAGCGTTAATCTGTCCAAGTTCTCGTAAGTAATCCTGTGGCTTAAAGCAATTAGCCGACACCTGTTTTATATGAGATAGTTCGTAGTATAATATGGTCAGGGATTATGCCGTGGAGTTTAAGTCTGCTGTGGGTAGAACAAACCGCCCGTCGCCTGCAACGGACTGTCTAAGATCCAGTTCCCTTCCGCCTTCTGTAACAAAGGTAAGGACACCAGGCGAGGAAGAGAGGCCTCTGAGTTAGAACCCTCTTGGAGTTCTTTCTTCCACGTGGGCTCAACTGCATCTACATCTTCCCGACGAGATACTACTTCAGAGGGAGCTTTCATGTGGGTAGCCTGTGCGGTAGGGGGAGTCGCCTGCATGGTAATGTCTAGCTGAGTAGCAAATATAGTCTCCGAGGATAGATTGCATGCCTCCGATGTTGCAAGGTGGCCGACCGGTAGTACGTCCTCCAATGGGGCTATTGACAGTGATGATGTTCCCACATCGCCAAGCAAGGCACGCTCCAGCTTATCAAAATGGGACTGCAGTAGACGCCTCATCTCAGTCTCCCATGAGTGTAGCTCCATCATATATTTAGTCTGATGAGGGTGGTAGATTAGATGCTGTGTGTTGTATCACTTTAAGTGTCGCGTAACGACAGGGCCAAAGGTGTCCTGCCGGGGGGTATGGTATAGGCCGTGGTCTTGTGACGGCTCCAGGCTCCGATGCCAGCAGCAAATCTTAGTAGACTGGGTGGAATAGATGCAGCATCTAAAATATAAGTTAGCTCCAGTAGAATATTAGATAGATCAGTCTGCCAAAAGGTACTTTTCTGCGTTTATCATAGAAAGGCTGTTGCAGCATGCAGATATGCGACCAGTCATGGCCGCTGCCCGGAAGTTCCCCCCTTCTGTCAGTGTTTTGATCTGTTCACCATCAACATTGCGTGCAGCAGCAACCACAGCCTCCCAGACACTGTTCAGAGAGGTGTACTGTTTTCCCTCCTTGTAAATCTCACATTTGATAATGGACCACAGGTTCTCAATGGGGTTCAGATCAGGTGAACAAGGAGGCCATGTCATTAGATTTTCTTCTTTTATACCCTTTCTTGCCAGCCACGCTGTGGAGTACTTGGACGCGTGTGATGGAGCATTGTCCTGCATGAAAATCATGTTTTTCTTGAAGGATGCAGACTTCTTCCTGTACCACTGCTTGAAGAAGGTGTCTTCCAGAAACTGGCAGTAGGACTGGGAGTTGAGCTTGACTCCATCCTCAACCCAAAAAGGCCCCACAAGCTCATCTTTGATGATACCAGCCCAAACCAGTACTCCACCTCCACCTTGCTGGCGTCTGAGTCGGACTGGAGCTCTCTGCCCTTTACCAATCCAGCCACGGGCCCATCCATCTGGCCCATCAAGACTCACTCTCATTTCATCAGTTCATAAAACCTTAGAAAAATCAGTCTTGAGATATTTCTTGGCCCAGTCTTGACGTTTCAGCTTGTGTGTCTTGTTCAGTGGTGGTCGTCTTTCAGCCTTTCTTACCTTGGCCATGTCTCTGAGTATTGCACACCTTGTGCTTTTGGGCACTCCAGTGATGTTTTTCCACACGCTTCTTGCGACCCTGTTGACTATTTTGAATGAAACGCTTGATTGTTCGATGGTCACGCTTCAGAAGCTTTGCAATTTTAAGAGTGCTGCATCCCTCTGCAAGATATCTCACTATTTTTGACTTTTCTGAGCCTGTCAAGTCCTTCTTTTGACCCATTTTGCCAAAGGAAAGGAAGTTGCCTAATAATTATGCACACCTGATATAGGGTGTTGATGTCATTAGACCACACCCCTTCTCATTACAGAGATGCACATCACCTAATATGCTTAATTGGTAGTAGGCTTTCAAGCCTATACAGCTTGGAGTAAGACAACATGCATAAAGAGGATGATGTGGTCAAAATACCCATTTGCCTAATAATTCTGCACTCCCTGTATATATATATAAAATACAAAGAACATTTTTACACATTTTGAAAAAAATTGGAATGTAGAACATTTACATTAAAAATACAGTAATACAGTTGATTAAAAATATTTTTCTTGTTTTAAGGTATGTTTATATTTACATATATAAATGATTCTGAATACACATTTGCCTAAAAATTTCTTCTGCCCTCAATAAATATGACATACATCAAGAAAGACAACATCCATGCACAAGATATTTGAACTAATTACACCTAATCTAAGAGCCCTATCAAAATAAAAAAAGCCCCCCAAAATAAAAAAAAAACCTAGCCTAAACTAAACTATCAATAGCCCTTAAAAGGGCCTTTTGCAGGGCATTGCCCCAAAGAAATCAGCCAATCAGAATTAAGGTTGAGAAAATCCTATTGGATGATCCAATCAGCCAATAGGATTGAGCTCACATTCTATTGGCTGATTGGAACAGCAAATAGAATGTGAGCTCAATCCTATTGGCTGATTGGATCAGCCAATAGGATTGAATTTCAATCCTATTGGCTGATTGCATCAGCCAATAGGATTTCAACCTTAATTCTGATTGGCTGATAGAAATCTATCAGCCAATCGGAATCTAAGGGACTCCATTATTCAGAAAGAAGACGTTGGAAGAAGAGGATGCTCCGCGCCGGATGTCTTGAAGATGGAGCCTCTCTGCGTCGGAAGGATGAAGATAGAAGATGCCGTCTGGGTGAAGACTTCTGCCCGTCTGGAGGACCACTTCTGCCGACTTCGTTGAGGACATCTTGCCGCTTGGATGAAGACTTCTCCCATTAAGTGAATCTTCGGGGGTTAGTGTTAGGATTTTTTAAGGGTGTATTGGGCGGGTTTTATTTTTAGGTTAGGGCTTTGGGCAGCAATAGAGCTAAATGCCCTTTTAAGGGCAATGCCCATCCAAATGCCCTTTTCAGGGCAATGGGGAACTTAGGTTGGTTGTGTAGATGGTGGGTTTTACTGTTGGGGGGGTTGTTTGTATTTTTTTACAGGTAAAAGAGCTGATTTCTTTGGGGCAATGCCCTTTTCAGGACAATGGGGAGCTTAGTGTTTTTAGTTAGGACTTTATTTGGGGGGTTGGTTGAGTGGGTGGTGGGTTTTACTGTTGGGGGGTTGTTTGTATTTTTTTTACTGGTAAGAGCTGATTTATTTGGGGCAATGCCCCACAAAAGGCCCTTTTAAGAGCTATTGGTAGTTTAGTTTAGGCTAGGGTTTTTTTTATTTTGGGGGGACTTTTTTATTTTGATAGGGCTCTTAGATTAGGTGTAATTAGTTTAAATATCTTGTAATTTGGTTTTTATTTTCTGTAATTTAGTGTTTTTTTTTGTAATTTAGCTAATTGTATTTCATTTATTTAATTGTATTTCATTTATTTAATTGTATTTAATTTATGTAAGTTATTTAATTGTAGTGTAGTGTTAGGTGTTAGTGTAACTTAGGTTAGGTTTTATTTTACAGGTAAATTTGTATTTATTTTAGCTAGGTAGTTATTAAATAGTTAATAACTATTTAGTAACTATTCTACCTAGCTAAAATAAACACAAACTTGCCTGTAAAATAAAAATAAACCCTAAGCTAGATACAATGTAACTATTAGTTATATTGTAGCTAGCTTAGGGTTTATTTTATAGGTAAGTTTTAAATAGAAATAATTTAGGTAATGATTGGAATTTTATTTAGATTTATTTTAATAATATTTAAGTTAGGGGGTGTTAGGGTTAGGGTTAGACTTAGGTTTAGGGGTTAATAAATTTAGAATAGTGGCGGCGACATTGGGGACGGCATATTAGGGGTTAATAAATATAATGTAGGTGTTGGCGATGTTAGGGGCGGCAGATTATGGGTTAATAAATATAATGTAGGTGTCGGCGATGTTGGGGGCAGCAGATTAGGGGTTAATAAGTATAATGTGGGTGTCGGCGATGTCGGGGTGGCAGATTAGGGGTTAATAAGTGTAAGATTAGGGGTGTTTAGACTCGGAGTTCATGTAAGGGTGTTAGGTGTAAACATAAGTTTAGTTTCCCCATAGGAATCAATGGGGCTGAGTTACTGAGTTTTACGCTGCTTTTTTGCAGGTGTTAGACTTTTTCTCAGCCGGTTCTCCCCATTGATGTCTATGGGGAAATCGTCCACAAGAACGTATAACCAGCTCACCGCTCACTTAAGCAGTGCTGGTATTGGAGTGCAGTGTGGAGCTCAATTTTGCTCTACGCTCACTTCTTGCCTGTTAACGCTGGGTTTGTAAAAACCCGTAATACCAGCGCTGCAGTGAAGTGAACGGTGAGAATAAACTGCAAGTTAGCACCGCACACCTCATAACGCAAGACTCGTAATCTACCCGTTCGTTATAGAGGGTGTGGGGAACAAGGCTCATATAGCCATATGTGGTGGGAGTGCGCTAAAATAAGGGATACATGGACTCAGCTAAATAATCTACTAAACCAGATACTTGAAGAACCTATATCTCTTACCATTTCCCAGGCACTGCTAAATTGGGAGATCCCACAGTTCAACTAAGCAATTAATACATTTATTAAAATCCTATGCACAGCTACCAAGCATTGGAAAACAGGGGCTACTGTTTGGCAGGAAGTGATAGACAAAATTGAAGACATATATAACATGACGGAGAAGGTGTCCTGGATACAAGGCACCAAAGATCATTTTTACAAGATCTAGTTCTACTGGATCATGCACGACAACAAGTTAGATCATTAAAAGTGCCTAAAAATAGGAAACAATTTACTTATGGTCACAAAACAAATATACTTACACATAGTCTAGAAAAAATAGAAAACTGATTGGAACAGCCAATAGAATGTAAGCTCAATCCTATTGGCTGATTGGATCAGCCAATAGGATTTTTTCAACCTTAATTCCGATTGGCTGATAGAAATCTATCAGCCAATCGAAATCTACGGGACTCCATTATTCAGCAAGAAGACGTTGGAAGAAGAGGATGCTCTGCGCCGGATGTCTTGAAGATGGAGCCTCTCCGCGTCGGAAGGATGAAGATAGAAGATGCCGTCTGGGTGAAGGCTTCTGCCCGTCTGGAGGACCACTTCTGCCGACTTCGTTGAGGACATCTTGCCGCTTGGATGAAGACTTCTCCCATTAAGTGAATCTTTGGGGGTTAGTGTTAGGATTTTTTAAGGGTGTATTGGGCGGGTTTTATTTTTAGGTTAGGGCTTTGGGCAGCAATAGAGCTAAATGCCCTTTTAAGGGCAATGCCCATCCAAATGCCCTTTTCAGGGCAATGGGGAACTTTGTTTGGTTGTGTGGGTGGTGGGTTTTTCTGTTGGGGGGTTGTTTGTATTTTTTTACAGGTAAAAGAGCTGATTTCTTTGGGGCAATGCCCTGCAAATGGTCCTTTTAAGGGCTATTGATAGTTTAATTTAGGCTAGGGTTTTTTTTTATTTTGGGGGGACTTTTTTTATTTTGATAGGGCTCTTAGATTAGGTGTAATTAGTTTAAATATCTTGTAATTTGGTTTTTATTTTCTGTAATTTAGTGGTTTTTTTTTGTAATTTAGCTAATTGTATTTAATTTATTTAATTGTATTTAATTTATGTAAGTTATTTAATTGTAGTGTAGTGTTAGGTGTTAGTGTAACTTAGGTTAGGTTTTATTTTACAGGTACATTTGTATTTATTTTAGCTAGGTAGTTATTAAATAGTTAATAACTATTTAGTAACTATTCTACCTAGATAAAATAAACACAAACTTGCCTGTAAAATAAAAATAAACCCTAAGCTAGATACAATGTAACTATTAGTTATATTGTAGCTAGCTTAGGGTTTATTTTATAGGTAAGTTTTAAATAGGAAAAATGTAGGTAATGATTGGAATTTTATTTAGTTTTTTTTTTTTTAGTTTTTTTTTTTAAATTCACTTTTTATTGCAAGAATGAAGCAAAAACATCAAGACAATACATTGTGTAAGGTAACGTTTAACATAAACATAGTCATCACTTTTCCCGGGTACAAAGGGCGCAGAGGCGTCCTACAAAGCATGTCTTGGCATGATATAGGTCCATAGGGTTACGGGGGTCAGTGTACCCAACCAAAGTCTGTAAAGTCTATGGGTGTTCTTTAGTTTTCGCTTTCCTGCATGAATTTTTTATTTTTGAAAAACAAACAAACATTTAAACAGCCTAGCAACTTGACTACAAAACCATAGTAGTTCATCCATGTATATTCATCTTACACTCTCTACATAAACTGCGTGTGATAATTCTGTGTGCATTTGTTTCCCTGAGGAACAGCAAGGTACTGAGGTGGATTGGGTGAGATGAAAGGATGGGAAGGAAAGAAGGGGAAGAAGAAAAAAAAACAAAAAAAACATTTTTACGGATAAGTATAACTTCCTGTTAGAACAGCATCAGCTCTACTTGGGATTGCTCAGGGCCTTGGTCCTTAGCTCTGTTTATGATGTGTTGCCATTCAGCAGACATATCCAGTTGAAGTATTGTCTCCAAATGAGCGAAGGGTTTCAAAATTTGTCTCTGTATAGGTGGGTCTAGTTTACTGATAAGTTGTTTCCATTTTCTCAAGAAGGGACGTAGTCTGTGCTTGGTGTCAAGTCTGGCATCGTATTGTTCCACAAAGAGCTGTCTAAGTAATGTATGTCTGAACTGGGCTATTGTCGGGGCCTGTCTTTTGATCCATCTTTGGAGGATGCAGTGTCTTGCAAGTAGTATGCATAATGTAAGGAATCTATGAAACCGTCCGTGAGTCTCGTCCCATTTAAACATAAAGAATTCTGCACCTGTGAGTGGGATTTCCACTCCCAGTATGGTCTTTAGCCAGTACTGGCAACGTCCCCAGAACCTCTTGATCTTAGGGCACGTGTAGAAATAATGTTGGAGTGACGGGGCAGCAGCGCTGCACTTGGCACACATATCAGGTTGTCGTCTGTCCCATTTGGACAATCTGTGTGGTGTGATGTAGTCCGTGTGTAGCAATCTTATTTGTGCTTCTCTATAATACACTGCCAATGTGGCTTGTCTCGTGTGTTCTAGACTGTTCTTTATGTCTTGTTCTGTCAGGTCCGTCAAGCAGACATCGCTGTGTTTTGACAGGATACCAGAAAGGAGTGGGGCCTCTCCTTGTTTCAAGAGGCATCTATAGAAATGGGAGAGTGAAAACACACCCAGTCGGAACATCGTTTGGGATATCGCGAAGGGGGACCCCCCCAGAAATTTGTGTTGGATGCCTGCAGGGAGTTTACATAATGCCTCAACTGCAAATACGCATAGAAGTGTCCATTTGGAAGCTGAAATTTGTTCTTTAATTCCTGGAAAGACCTCACTACATGTAGTAGGGGATCTAGGACATCCCCGACGGTGCTTAAGCCCCGCTCCCTCCAGACACGGAACGGTTCATGGTCCATACCAGCCGGGAAGGAAGGATTGCCCACTATCGGGATAAACCCTGGGGGGGGGGGGCTCGATTTTCAGAAATTTATGCATCAGGTGCCATGCCCTCAGTGGGTCTCTATATAGCATACTCTTGATGATCTTAGGGGGCAACATCCCACCTCCGTACGGTAGATAAGGTAGTGCAATTGGCGCTATCACTGCCTCTTCCAGTTTTGTGTCACAGAAATGTCCTGTGTTCAGCTGCCAATCGGTCACCAGACGTGCCAAAGCCGCCCAGTTATATAATTTAAGGTTGGGAAGACCCAATCCTCCCGTGGCGTATGGAGACTGAAGTTTGTGGAGCACAATGCGTGGTTTGCCCCCCTTCCACACAAAGCGAGTTATAGCTCTTGTGAGCAACCGCAAATCCACTTTGGTCATAAGAAACGGTAGCATGAGCAGCGGATAGAGTAATTTCGGTAAAATAGTCATTTTTACCAAGCCGACACGTCCCGATAGCCCCAAGGGCAGTTTTATCCAGTTCAGAAGCTGAGATGAAAGTTGGGTGCATTTGTCAGATATATTCAATTTATATATTTTTGAGGGGTCTCTATGAAGGTGAATTCCCAGGTATGTGAGGTGTCCCCTCACCTCCAGAAAGGGATAGTCATGTCTAGAATCTGGGTGTCTATGTAGCCACAGGACCTCCGATTTAGTGGTGTTAATTTTGTAGCCGGAGAAGCTACCGAAGTCCGCAATGGCACGAAGTATCTGTGGTATGTGTGTCTGTGGAGAGTCCACAAACAGCAACATTTCATCCGCATATAGAGCTAAGTGAAGGGGGACTTCCCCTACGCGGATACCCGGGAATACCTGACGTAGCTTCCGTGCCAATGGTTCCAATGCCAGGTTGAATAATCGAGGCGAGAGGGGACACCCCTGTCTGGTTCCCCTCTGCAGATGAATATCCTCCGAAAAGAGTCCTCTAGTCAGAACCCGAGCAATCGGGTTTTTGTATATCTTACTAATGGTTTCCAGAAAAGGGCCCTCGAAACCAAATCTCCTCATAGTGTCCAGTAAATGCGCCCATTCCACTCTGTCGAAGGCCTTCTCTGCGTCTAACGACAGCAGGAAGGCCTCCGACGTGCCCTGTTTGCCCTTCTCCTCGCCCAAGGACCAATAATGGTCAATGACCTGAAGCACTCTCCTCAAATTTACCACAGAGGTGCGTTTGAAGACGAAACCTGTTTGGTCTGGGTGCAGCAAATCTGGGAGTATCACCTTCAGCCGATTCGCCATGATCTTAGTGAATAACTTGTAGTCAGTGTTTAACAGCGATATTGGCCTATAGGATTCTGGCATGGAGTGATCCTTGCCTGGTTTGGGGATAAGTGTGATATGGGCTGAGGTGAAGTTTTCTGAGGGGGTCGCCTCAGTAAGAAACAAGGCATTGAACAGCCTAGTGAGTGTGTTAGTGATCTGCGGCTGCATTGCTTTATAAAATTCGGCAGGCAAGCCGTCGGGGCCTGGCGCCTTACCAGCCGGCAGGCTCTGTAGTGTGTGCGTAAGTTCTTCTGCAGTGATAGGGGTATTGAGGTTATCCAATTGGTCCGTAGAGATTTGAGGTAGAACAACCTCTTGCCAAAATTTATTTTGAGTGTCTTTGTGTGATTGGGCCTGCCGAGTATACAATTGGGCATAATACTGGGCAAATCCCCTTGCGATGTCTTCCGGATTAGTGTAAGTCTTATTATTCCATTTTAGTGCCGCGAGTTTCGTTTTCACTGTCTGAGGCTTAGTCAGGGTTGCCAACATTTTGCCAGCTCTGTCCCCATATCTATAGAATTTGCCTGCAGATTTCAGCAATCCCGCTGCAGCTTGTTGTTTCGCAAAGGCTTCTAGCTCCATTTTAGCAGTTATGTAAGTGTCATAGGAGAGTTTTGATTTGTTCAAGAGGTACAACTGATAAGCTTGTCCCAGTTGTTTTTGCAATGTCCTTTGTCTATGTTGTGTGTTGTGTTTCACTTTGGCTGAGTATGAAATTATATGTCCCGCTAATACAGTCTTCGCCGTTTCCCACAAGAGTTGAGGGTTGTCTGTGTGTGCTGCGTTATCTGTCATGAAGTCTGTCCAAGAATGTTGTAAAAACCTGACAAATGTTTCTGATTTGATAAGGTACGTAGGAAATCTGAGTGTGTTTCTATTCATGTTTGGTCCAATTGTTCCTATCACTAGTTCAACTGGGGAATGGTCTGATATCAATATGTCATGTATTATACTACGACTGACTTGATCTAGCAGATTCCCGGCTACCAGAAACAGATCTATCCTGGACAGCGTGTGTTTGGCTTTAGATAGACAGGTGTAATCCCTATCTTCTGGGTGAAGAAGTCTCCAGATGTCACATACACTCAGGTCATTACTAAACAAATCAAAGACTTTAGTCTTGTATCTGGCTTTATAGTTTCGTCTGGGATCTTTAATTTTAAAAGTTTCCAGCCACTGTCTATCCAGGTGATGCATGGGGGAGATATTGAAGTCTCCTCCAATAATTAATTTTGCGCCTATATACGGGGCTAGGTTTTTTATCAGGTCTCTCCAAAATCCCAGATCTCTATGATTAGGGGCATAAAGATTACAGAACACATAATCAGTTGAGTTTACTCTAGCACATACTATCATGTATCTATGGTTGGGATCCAGATATGTATGACCCACTGTGACCGAAATCTTTTTTCCAAATGCAATAGCTAGTCCACGACTAGCACTCGTATGTGATAGATAGATCACCTGTCCTACCCAGTCTCTTTGTAGCTTCTGGTGTTCAGTGTCTAGTAAGTGTGTCTCCTGGAGGAGAGCAATATCTGTGCCCAGTTTTCTTAGATGGGTAAGGACAGTCTTTCGTTTTATGGGGGAGTTAAGCCCTCCCACATTCCATGTCACTAATTTTAATGTTATGTCTATCTAGTGTAAGCAAGCTTCAGAACGATGTGGAGAAAGGAAAAAAAAAAAAAAAAAAAAAAGGGGGGGGGAGAAGAGGGAGGGAGAGGGGGAGTAGAGGTATGAGGGAACTATTGATATAGTTTTTTTTTTATAATATTTAAGTTAGGGGGTGTTAGGGTTAGACTTAAGTTTAGGGGTTAATAAATTTAGAATAGTGGCGGCGACATTGGGGATGGCAGATTAGGGGTTAATAAATATAATGTAGGTGTTGGCGATGTTAGGGGCGGCAGATTATGGGTTAATAAATATAATGTGGGTGTCGGCGATGTCGGGGCACCAGATTAGGGGTTAATAAGTATAAGATTAGGGGTGTTTAGACTCGGGGTTCATGTTAGGGTGTTAGGTGTAAACATAAGTTTAGTTTCCCCATAGGAATCAATGGGTCTGCGTTACTGAGTTTTACGCTGCTTTTTTGCAGGTGTTAGACTTTTTCTCAGCCGGCTCTCCCCATTGATGTCTATGGGGAAATCGTCCACGAGAACGTATAACCAGCTCACCGCTCACTTAAGCAGCGCTGGTATTGGAGTGCAGTGTGGAGCTCAATTTTGCTCTACGCTCACTTCTTGCCTGTTAACGCTGGGTTTGTAAAACCCCGTAATACCAGCGCTGCAGGGAAGTGAGCGGTGAGAATAAACTGCAAGTTAGCACCGCACACCTCATAACGCAAGACTCGTAATCTACCCGTTCATTATAGAGGGTGTTGGGAACAAGGCTCATATAGCCATATGTGGGGGGAGTGCGCTAAAATAAGGGATACATGGACTCAGCTAAATAATCTACTAAACCAGATACTTGAAGAACCTATATCTCTTACCATTTCCCAGGCACTGCTAAATTGGGAGATCCCACAGTTCAACTAAGCAATTAATACATTTATTAAAATCCTATGCACAGCTACCAGGCATTAGAAAACAGGGGCTACTGTTTGGCAGGAAGTGATAGACAAAATTGAAGACATATATAACATGACGGAGAAGGTGTCCTGGATACAAGGCACCAAAGATCATTTTTACAAGATCTAGTTCTACTGGATCATGCACGACAACAAGCTAGATCATTAAAAGTGCCTAAAAATAGGAAAGAATTTACTTATGGTCACAAAACAAATATACTTACACATAGTCTAGAAAAAATAGAAAACTGATTGGAACAGCCAATAGAATGTAAGCTCAATCCTATTGGCTGATTGGATCAGCCAAAAGGATTTTTTCAACCTTAATTCCGTTTGGCTGATAGAATTCTATCAGCCAATCGGAATCTAAGGGACGCCATCTTGGATAACGTCACTTAAAGGAACCTTCATTCGTCGGGAGTCATCGTAAGAAGAGGATGCTCCGTGTCGGATGTCTTGAAGATGGACCCGCTCCGCGCCGGATGGATGAAGATAGAAGATGCCGTCTAGATGAAGACTTCTGCCCATCTGGAGGACCACTTCTGCCGGCTTGGATTAAGACTTCTCCCGGCTTCGTTGAGGACTTCTTGCAGCTTCGCTGATGACTTCTCCCTGCTTCATTTAGGATGGTTGTCTGGTTTTCAAAACTATAAGTGGATCTTTGGGGGTTAGTGTTAGGTTTTTTTTAAGGGTTTATTGGGTGGGTTTTAGTTTTAGATTAGGGTTTGGGCAGCAATAGAGCTAAATGGCCTTTTAAGGGCAATGCCCATCCACATGCCCTTTTCAGGACAATGGGGAGCTTAGTGTTTTTAGTTAGGACTTTATTTGGGGGGTTGGTTGAGTGGGTGGTGAGTTTTACTGTTGGGGGGTTGTTTGTATTTTTTTTACAGGTAAGAGCTGATTTATTTGGGGCAATGCCCCGCAAAAGGCCCTTTTAAGAGCTATTGGTAGTTTAGTTTAGGCTAGGGTTTTTTTTATTTTGGGGGGGGGGCTTTTTTATTTTGATAGGGCTATTAGATTAGGTATAATTAGTTTAAATATCTTGTAATTTGTTTATTATTTTGTGTAATTTAGTGGGGTTTTTTTGTAATTTAGGCAATTGTATTTAATTTAGTTAATTGTATTTAATTTAGGTAATTTATTTAATTGTAGTGTAAGGTTAGGTGTTAGTGTAAGACAGGTTAGGTTTTATTTTACAGGTAAATTTGTATTTATTTTAGCTAGGTAGTTATTAAATAGTTAATAACTATTTAGTAACTATTCTACCTAGTTCCCTATTGATGTCTATGGGGAAATTGTGCACAAGCACGTACAACCAGCTCACCGCTGACTTAAGCAGCGCTGGTATTGGAGTGCGGTATGGAGCACAAGTTTGCTCTACTCTCACTTCTTGTCTTTTAACGCCGGGTTTATAAAAACCTGTAATACCAGCACTGTAGGTAAATGAGCGGTGACAATAACTTGCAAGTTAATACCGCACCCTTCATAACGCAAAGCTCGTAATCTAGCTGATAGTTAGTAACTTTAACTGTTTAATTGTTTTGTTTTATACGAGATGGGAAAATAATTGTTCCTAAAACAACTTTAATAGTTCAGAAGAAGGAAACAATCCCAAGTGTTTTATATTCAAACTGTTCTCGCTTTTACAAATAATAATAATTGTTCAGGATATCAAGATGTAAAATATGAAAGATGTAAAAAGGATTGTAATTCAACTGCATTGGATGTAAATGCTATATTTGAACAAATAAAAATAATTTTAACATAAATGAATACACATGTATATACTGTACATATATACACATATTTAGAAATATCTATATAATTCACCAGGGAGCTTAGCACTCATGGATACTTCAATTTCTTGCTGGGGTGCAAATCAAACAAAATCCAAACAGTAATGCACATAGACAGCACTCTCCAGACATGACTACATAGTTGTTTTAATAATGATGTTTCAGGGTTTCACATTTTTGAAGATTCTTATTCTGAAGCCATTTTACAACAAAAAAAAAACACTCTATTTTTATGATGGCTATTCTCTATGCTAAGACTGCTACTGTTGCTGTTTAAACCCTCCTTTTCATTTATATACACAAACTCATACATTATAGCCCTTTCCAGTCAAATACCTTGTCATATATAGTGATGTCGCGAATAGTTCGCCGGCGAATAGTTCCCGGCGAACATAGCATGTTCGCGTTCGCCGTGGTGGGCGAACATATGCAATGTTCGATCCGCCCCCTATTCGTCATCATTGAGTAATACTTTGACCCTGTTTCTCACAATCAGCAGGCACATTCCAGCCAATCAGCAGCAGACTCTCCCTCCCAGATCCTCCTACCTCCTGGACAGCATCCATTTTAGATTCATTTGGAAGCTGCATTGTTAGTGAGAGGAGGGACAGTGTAGCTGCTGCTGATTGAATAGGGAATTCAATAGCTAGTCTAGGTTATTCAGTGTCCACTACAGTCCTGAAGGACTCATCTGATCTCTGCTGTAAGGAGGTTTTTTTTTTCCGGTGTAATCTAATTGCAGTTGCCTGCCTACCAGCGTGTGTGTCAGTTTCACAGCGTATACTGTGCCCAATTGCCCAGTGTCACCAGTCATATCTGGTGTAACAGTAGTGTAGATTTAAAAAAAACAATACTTTTTTGACTGTGTTAAATAATAGCAGTCAGTTTCCTTCACACGTGTGCGTTTTTTATTGCCTGCCTGCCAGGGCACAGTGTCACCCCAATGCAACTCATATCTGGTGTAACAGTAGTGTAGATTTAAAAAAACAACACTTTTTTGACTGTGTTAAATAATAGCTGTCAGTTTCCTTCACACGTGTGCGTTTCAGTGCCTGCCTGCCAGGGCACAGTGTCACCCCAGTGCAACTCATATCTGGTGTAACAGTAGTGTAGATTTAAAAAATCAACACTTTTTTGACTGTGTTAAATAATAGCAGTCAGTTTCCCTCACACGTGTGCGTTTCAGTGCCTGCCTGCCAGGGCACAGTGTCACCCCAGTGCAACTCATATCTGGTGTAACAGTAGTGTACATTTAAAAAAACCGACACTTTTTTGACTGTGTTAAATAATAGCAGTCAGTTTCCTTCACACATGTGCGTTTCAGTGCCTGCCTGCCAGGGCACAGTGTCACCCCAGTGCAACTCATATCTGGTGTAACAGTAGTGTAGATTTAAAAAAAAACACTTTTTTGACTGTGTTAAATAATAGCAGTCAGTTTCCTTCACACGTGTGCGTTTCAGTGCCTGCCTGCCAGGGCACAGTGTCACCCCAGTGCAACTCATATCTGGTGTAACAGTAGTGTAGATTTAAAAAAAAAACAACACTTTTTTGACTGTGTTAAATAATAGCAGTCAGTTTCCTTCACACATGTGCGTTTCAGTGCCTGCCTGCCAGGACACAGTGTCACCCCAGTGCAACTCATATCTGGTGTAACAGTAGTGTAGATTTAAAAAAAAAACAATACTTTTTTGACTGTGTTAAATAATAGCAGTCAGTTTCCTTCACACGTGTGCGTTTCATTGCCTGCCTGCCAGGGCACAGTGTCACCCCAATGCAACTCATATCTGGTGTAACAGTAGTGTAGATTTAAAAAAAACAACACTTTTTTGACTGTGTTAAATAATAGCTGTCAGTTTCCTTCACACTTGTGCGTTTCAGTGCCTGCCTGCCAGGGCACAGTGTCACCCCAGTGCAACTCATATCTGGTGTAACAGTAGTGTAGATTTAAAAAAAAACAACTCTTTTTTGACTGTGTTAAATAATAGCAGTCAGTTTCCCTCACACGTGTGCGTTTCAGTGCCTGCCTGCCAGGGCACAGTGTCACCCCAGTGCAACTCATATCTGGTGTAACAGTAGTGTACATTTAAAAAAAAACAACACTTTTTTGACTGTGTTAAATAATAGCAGTCAGTTTCCTTCACACATGTGCGTTTCAGTGCCTGCCTGCCAGGGCACAGTGTCACCCCAGTGCAACTCATATCTGGTGTAACAGTAGTCTAGATTTAAAAAAAAACAACACTTTTTTGACTGTGTTAAATAATAGCAGTCAGTTTCCTTCACACGTGTGTGTTTCAGTGCCTGCCTGCCAGGGCACAGTGTCACCCCAATGCAACTCATATCTGGTGTGACAGTAGTGTAGATTTAAAAAAAACAACACTTTTTTGTCTGTGTTAAATAATAGCAGTCAGTTTCCTTCACACGTGTGCATTTCAGTGCCTGCCTGCCAGGGCACAGTGTCACCCCAGTGCAACTCATATCTGGTGTAACAGTAGTCTAGACTTAAAAAAAACACTTTTTTGACTGTGTTAAATAATATCAGTTAGTTTTCTTCACACGTGTGCGTTTCAGTGCCTGCCTGCTAGGGCACAGTGTAACCCCAGTGCAACTCATATCTGGTGTAACAGTAGTGTAGATTTTAAAAAAAAAAACACTTTTTTGACTGTGTTAAATAATAGCAGTCAGTTTCCTTCACACGTGTGCGTTTCAGTGCCTGCCTGCCAGGGCACAGTGTCACCCCAGTGCAACTCATATCTGGTATAACAGTAGTGTAGATTTAAAAAAATAAAAACACTTTTTTGACTGTGTTAAATAATAGCAGTCAGTTTCCTTCACACGTGTGCGTTTCAGTGCCTGCCTGCCAGGGCACAGTGTCACCCCAGTGCAACTCATATCTGGTGTGACAGTAGTGTAGATTTAAAAAAAACAACACTTTTTTGACTGTTAAATAATAGCAGTCAGTTTCCTTCACACGTGTGTGTTTCAGTTCCTGCCTGCCAGGGCACAGTGTCACCCCAGTGCAACTCATATCTGGTGTAACAGTAGTCTAGATTTAAAAAAACAACACTTTTTTGACTGTGTTAAATAATAGCAGTCAGTTTCCTTCACACGTGTGCGTTTCAGTGCCTGCCTGCCAGGGCACAGTGTCACCCCAGTGCAACTCATATCTGGTGTAACAGTAGTGTAGATTTTAAAAAAAAACAACACTTTTTTGACTGTGTTAAATAATAGCAGTCAGTTTCCTTCACACATGTGCGTTTCAGTGCCTGCCTGCCAGGACACAGTGTCACCCCAGTGCAACTCATATCTGGTGTAACAGTAGTGTAGATTTAAAAAAAAACCAATACTTTTTTGACTGTGTTAAATAATAGCAGTCAGTTTCCTTCACACGTGTGCGTTTCATTGCCTGCCTGCCAGGGCACAGTGTCACCCCAATGCAACTCATATCTGGTGTAACAGTAGTGTAGATTTAAAAAAAACAACACTTTTTTGACTGTGTTAAATAATAGCTGTCAGTTTCCTTCACACTTGTGCGTTTCAGTGCCTGCCTGCCAGGGCACAGTGTCACCCCAGTGCAACTCATATCTGGTGTAACAGTAGTGTAGATTTAAAAAAAAACAACTCTTTTTTGACTGTGTTAAATAATAGCAGTCAGTTTCCCTCACACGTGTGCGTTTCAGTGCCTGCCTGCCAGGGCACAGTGTCACCCCAGTGCAACTCATATCTGGTGTAACAGTAGTGTACATTTAAAAAAAAACAACACTTTTTTGACTGTGTTAAATAATAGCAGTCAGTTTCCTTCACACATGTGCGTTTCAGTGCCTGCCTGCCAGGGCACAGTGTCACCCCAGTGCAACTCATATCTGGTGTAACAGTAGTCTAGATTTAAAAAAAACAACACTTTTTTGACTGTGTTAAATAATAGCAGTCAGTTTCCTTCACACGTGTGTGTTTCAGTGCCTGCCTGCCAGGGCACAGTGTCACCCCAATGCAACTCATATCTGGTGTGACAGTAGTGTAGATTTAAAAAAAACAACACTTTTTTGTCTGTGTTAAATAATAGCAGTCAGTTTCCTTCACACGTGTGCATTTCAGTGCCTGCCTGCCAGGGCACAGTGTCACCCCAGTGCAACTCATATCTGGTGTAACAGTAGTCTAGACTTAAAAAAAACACTTTTTTGACTGTGTTAAATAATATCAGTTAGTTTTCTTCACACGTGTGCGTTTCAGTGCCTGCCTGCTAGGGCACAGTGTAACCCCAGTGCAACTCATATCTGGTGTAACAGTAGTGTAGATTTAAAAAAAAAAAACACTTTTTTGACTGTGTTAAATAATAGCAGTCAGTTTCCTTCACACGTGTGCGTTTCAGTGCCTGCCTGCCAGGGCACAGTGTCACCCCAGTGCAACTCATATCTGATGTAACAGTAGTGTAGATTTAAAAAAAAAAACACTTTTTTGACTGTGTTAAATAATAGCAGTCAGTTTCCTTCACACTTGTGCGTTTCAGTGCCTGCCTGCCAGGGCACAGTGTCACCCCAGTGCAACTCATATCTGGTGTGACAGTAGTGTAGATTTAAAAAAAACAACACTTTTTTGACTGTTAAATAATAGCAGTCAGTTTCCTTCACACGTGTGTGTTTCAGTTCCTGCCTGCCAGGGCACAGTGTCACCCCAGTGCAACTCATATCTGGTGTAACAGTAGTCTAGATTTAAAAAAACAACACTTTTTTGACTGTGTTAAATAATAGCAGTCAGTTTCCTTCACACGTGTGCGTTTCAGTGCCTGCCTGCCAGGGCACAGTGTCACCCCAGTGCAACTCATATCTGGTGTAACAGTAGTGTAGATTTTAAAAAAAAACAACACTTTTTTGACTGTGTTAAATAATAGCAGTCAGTTTCCTTCACACATGTGCGTTTCAGTGCCTGCCTGCCAGGACACAGTGTCACCCCAGTGCAACTCATATCTGGTGTAACAGTAGTGTAGATTTAAAAAAAAACCAATACTTTTTTGACTGTGTTAAATAATAGCAGTCAGTTTCCTTCACACGTGTGCGTTTCATTGCCTGCCTGCCAGGGCACAGTGTCACCCCAATGCAACTCATATCTGGTGTAACAGTAGTGTAGATTTAAAAAAAACAACACTTTTTTGACTGTGTTAAATAATAGCTGTCAGTTTCCTTCACACTTGTGCGTTTCAGTGCCTGCCTGCCAGGGCACAGTGTCACCCCAGTGCAACTCATATCTGGTGTAACAGTAGTGTAGATTTAAAAAAAAACAACTCTTTTTTGACTGTGTTAAATAATAGCAGTCAGTTTCCCTCACACGTGTGCGTTTCAGTGCCTGCCTGCCAGGGCACAGTGTCACCCCAGTGCAACTCATATCTGGTGTAACAGTAGTGTACATTTAAAAAAAAACAACACTTTTTTGACTGTGTTAAATAATAGCAGTCAGTTTCCTTCACACATGTGCGTTTCAGTGCCTGCCTGCCAGGGCACAGTGTCACCCCAGTGCAACTCATATCTGGTGTAACAGTAGTCTAGATTTAAAAAAAACAACACTTTTTTGACTGTGTTAAATAATAGCAGTCAGTTTCCTTCACACGTGTGTGTTTCAGTGCCTGCCTGCCAGGGCACAGTGTCACCCCACTGCAACTCATATCTGGTGTGACAGTAGTGTAGATTTAAAAAAAACAACACTTTTTTGTCTGTGTTAAATAATAGCAGTCAGTTTCCTTCACACGTGTGCATTTCAGTGCCTGCCTGCCAGGGCACAGTGTCACCCCAGTGCAACTCATATCTGGTGTAACAGTAGTCTAGACTTAAAAAAAACACTTTTTTGACTGTGTTAAATAATATCAGTTAGTTTTCTTCACACGTGTGCGTTTCAGTGCCTGCCTGCTAGGGCACAGTGTAACCCCAGTGCAACTCATATCTGGTGTAACAGTAGTGTAGATTTAAAAAAAAAAAACACTTTTTTGACTGTGTTAAATAATAGCAGTCAGTTTCCTTCACACGTGTGCGTTTCAGTGCCTGCCTGCCAGGGCACAGTGTCACCCCAGTGCAACTCATATCTGATGTAACAGTAGTGTAGATTTAAAAAAAAAAACACTTTTTTGACTGTGTTAAATAATAGCAGTCAGTTTCCTTCACACTTGTGCGTTTCAGTGCCTGCCTGCCAGGGCACAGTGTCACCCCAGTGCAACTCATATCTGGTGTAATAATAGTCTAGATTTAAAAAAAACAACACTTTTTTGACTGTGTTAAATAATAGCAGTCAGTTTCCTTCACACTTGTGCGTTTCAGTGCCTACATGCCAGGGCACAGTGTCACCCCAGTGCAACTCATATCTGGTGTAACAGTAGTGTACATTTAAACAAAAATACAATTTTGACTGTAATAGATTGAATAGCAGTTAGTTGTCTGCAAGCGTGTGTGTCAGGCCTACAGCGTCTACTGTGCCAACTTCTGCCAGTGCACAGTGCCACTCATATCTGTTGTCACAGTAGATTGCACGCATAGTAACACTAATCGAAAAAAAAATGACAGGGAGAGGCAGGCCACCCCACAGGGGCCGTCGTGTTCGTGGTGCTGTGATTCCCTTTGGCCCTAGAATAATGCCCAGTGTTCAGAGGCCACGTACCCCGAACTCGAAAACATTTCTGAGGACATAGTTGACTGGCTAACACAGGACACCCAATCTTCTACAGCTTCCGCTCAGAACCTTGACGCACCATCCTCCTCCAGCTTAGCTTCGGGCACCTCTCAAGTTACCACTCGCCCGCCTGCCGCCACTACCAACACTAGCACCACAGCCGCTTCACTTGATCTGTCAGAGGAGTTATTTACACATCAGTTGGAAGAAATGAGTGATGCGCAACCATTATTGCCAGAGGATGTAGATAACAGGGATATGTCTCAGTCAGGCAGCATTACACACATGGACGTACGGTGTGATGATGATGATGTTGTACCCGCTGCTGCTTCCTTTGTTGACTTGTCAGATACAAGTGAAGCGGTTGATGATGACGATGCGTCCGTGGATGTCCCGTGGGTGCCCACTAGAAGAGAAGAAGAAGAGGGGGAAAGTTCAGATGGGGAGACAGAAAGGAGGAGGAAATGAGTTGGAAGCAGGGGGAGGTCGTCGCAAGGAGCTAGTGGCACAGTCAGACAGCATGCATCGGCACCCGGGGTCAGCCAGACAGCCAATGAAGAAGCCAATGTCACAAAGTCACCCCCTTGTCCGGCATCTGAAAGCTGGCTTGACTGAACTCTTAGCTGAGGAATAGATGGGGAGAACATCATCGCAATTGAAAAAATTGCAAAAAAAAATAAAATTAAACATAGTATACCTAACCATTGTCTAACCAAACACAATGGAAACCCATACATTTACAATTATGTTCCAATTGATTTTGTTCCTAAAAGTTCGGACTACAATAGGCTTAACAGACTCAGGAAACGCGAGACATATTGGATCTATCGATTGAAGACGCTACATCCTTATGGACTTAATGCAAATTTGGATTTGGCAGCCTTCAATTAATAGATCCCTACACATCCATCTTTTTGCAATAATATAAAATCCATTCCTATTTATATTTGTATTTTCATTAAACATCCAATCTCCAATATTTTTTATAACACTTAATAGGTGAACAGATATAAACACACCATATACATATATACAATATAACACTTTCACTTATGTATACTGAACATGATTTTACCAATGCTAGATACAAGACTATTCTTGAACATTTCATACTATATTCATACCAACCAATCCTAGTATCATTTTCATATATGCATCTAGTATTATCTCCATTAACTATGGAGATACACAGTTGCAAGTTTCACATATTGTTCCAATAACGTTATGTACAATAATACATATACAATAACTTGATCTAAACATTACTGCAACTGTCAATGACATATCCAATTTGACACAAACCTGAACTATCTTTTCTTCCCAAACATCCACACCTCACAATTATTATTTGCTAAATCTACATATTTATTATATATATTATTTAAATTATTTTTCTACCAAAATAAAAAATGTATTTATTTTTTTTCCCCATGTTCAGACTTTTATTACACACTCCAAATAGATTTTTCAAACCTTCATAATGACCTCAATCCATGTATTAGATGGTATTCATTTACTTATTTGTTCATACCATATAATATTGGTAATCCTTATTGAGCCTACATGGTACAAATAGGATATGTCTAGACAATATTACTGCCAGACCAAACCTAACTTTCTTGTTAATTCTGAATAGGAGATTATTTCCTTCAACATTCGAGTAGACATCTTATTATCAGGCTGAAGTAAACTAACAAGTTTATATACATACAACACTCTATCAACGATTCCAGGGCAAAATTTACTATCAAACTTCAAATGTTTTAAGTAGACCTTTAAGCATATAGGTCCAGAGAATTACAATCCCGTTTATAATAGATAACTCTAGATGTTAAATACAACGATTAGATTATAGATTAAATGTGCAGCAAATATTACAACCCTTTATTTGCCAGTTAGAGATAAACTACATAGGAACATCACACAGACCAATACGCAAGAACATTTTATAAACCTTTCAAGGGATAAAATATTTACTGCGCTCCAATTAAATTATGTTGTAGCACTTTTTTAAGTTTATAGGTATATAGAGTATCATCACATTATCAAACAGATGATTTTGGACAGTATACAAGATACAAATATTAGACTACTGACCAATCACGCTGCAAAAATACAACTAATAGAATCACATGCTAGTTTTGGACTGGTCATACAAGAATATTACTATTATCAGTAGAACCATGGGTTATGATTATATACTAATGAGTAACATTTTACAAATACCATAGATGAAACAAAGAAACATTTTGGATACATATTTTACATCCATCCAGATACACTTTTAATATCGGACAAGCTTTAACATTTCCTTTTTTTAGCTAATAAAATTGAGTTTCGAGTGAACATAGAGTGATAATTGAGGTATTATAATACTTTTAATATAAGAGATTCATTTATTTTATATAATTCCTTTCTTATACATACGGTTTGGTAACCACCAATGTTTTTTAATTAATTAATTTTTTAATTTGTAACAGCTGGAAGCCGAAACCAGCTTTTTTCAGCTGACATACGCAAATGTATTCTTATTGGACAGATACCCCATGACAACTTCCTGTTTGTAATATACAATGTGTATATATTGTTAACAAATATAACTGTTTGCATTCGCTTTTATCTGAAGAAACGACCCAGTTGGGGTTGAAAAACGCGTCATATAATTTTAATTGAGAAGTTGTCCGTGTTGTGGTACCTCATTATTAACACAACAACACGCAAGGTTTTTTGCTCCACTGAAACCATAAACACCAGGAGGAGTTCGCAAAGTGAGAACTAGGAGAAGATCCTAAGGAACGCATTCCCTGCAGTGTACTAGCCACTGTTAAGTGATAGCAAGCTATCACGCACTGGTCATAGCACAGTGCCACTTGTTCCGGTAAGCACATTACCTGTCTACACATATATCTGTATTACCAGACGATATCACGCTATTGTGGTGCCCTCTCTTCTATCTTTCGTGAACTCTTAGCCCGCCAGCTTTTACTATACAAGCTGGTGGAGTCTGAGGTGTTCAAAAAATTTGTAGCTATTGGGACACCGCAGTGGAAGGTACTCGGCCGAAATTTCTTTGCACAAAAGGCAATCCCCAACCTGTACTAGATTGTGCAAAAGGAAGTGATGGCATGTCTGGCACACAGTATTGGGGCAAGGGTCCATATGACCACTAATACCTGGTCTGCAAAGCATGGTCAGGGCAGGTATATCACCTACACTGCGCATTGGGAAAACCTGCTGACGGCTGCCAAGCATGGAATGCGTGGCTCTGCAGAGGAGTTGGTGACACCGCCACGACTTGCAGGCAGGCCTGCTGCCACCTCCTCTACTCCTCCTACTCCATCCTCTTCCATAACCTCCTCGGCTGAGTCCTCTTCTGCTGCTGCATCTTGCTCCACATCAACGGCACCCCCCAGCTCCCCAGGTACTATTCCACATCCCGGATATGGCAGTGTCACGCCGTCTTGGGGTTGACTTGCCTGAAAGCAGAGAGTCACACCGGACCAGCACTCCTGTTCGCCCTGAACGCACAGGTGGATCAGTGGCTGACTCCGCACCCACTGGAGATCGGCAAAGTGGTTAGTGACAACGGAAGCAATTTGGTGGCGGCATTGAATTTGGGCAAGTTGACACATGTGCCTTGCATGGCACATGTGTGTAATCTGATTGTACAATGCTTTGTGCATAAGTACCCAGGCTTACAGGATGTCCTGAAGCAGGCCAGGAAGGTGTGTGGCCATTTCAGGCGTTCCTACACGGCCATGGCGCACTTTTCAGATATCCAGCGGCGAAACAACATGCCAGTGAGGCGCTTGATTTGCGACAGCCCGACACGTTGGAATTCAACACTCCTAATGTTCGACCGCCTGATCCAACAAGAAAATGCCATTAATGACTATTTGTATGAACGGGGTGCTAGGACAGCCTCCGCGGAGCTGGGATTTTTTTTGCCACGTTACTGGAAGCTCATGCGCAATGCCTGTAGGCTCATGCTTCCTTTTCAGGAGGTGACAAACCTAGTCAGTCGCACCGAAGGCACCATCAGCGACATCATACCATTTGTTTTCTTCCTGGAGCGTGCCCTGTGAAGAGTGCTGGATCAGGCCGTAGATGAGCGTGAAGAGGAAGAGTTGTGGTCACCATCACCACCAGAAACAGCCTTATCAGCATCGCTTGCTGGACCTGCGGCAACGCTGTTAGAGGATTGTGAGGAAGAGGAGTCAGAGGAGGAATGTGGCTTTGAGGAGGAGGAGGAGGAAGACCAACCACAACAGGCATCCCAGGGTTCTCGTTGTCACCTATCTGGTACCCGTGGTGTTGTACGTGGCTGGGGGGAAGAACATACCTTCAGTGAGATCACTGAGGACGAGGAACGGGACATGAGTAGCTCGGCATCCAACCTTGTGCAAATGGGGTCTTTCATGCTGTCGTGCCTGTTGATGGACCCTCGTATAAAAAGGCTGAAGGAGAACGACCTGTACTAGGTGTCCACGCTACTAGACCCCCGGTATAAGCATAAAGTGCCTGAAATGTTACCAAATTACCGCAAGTCGGAAAGGATGCAGCAGTTCCAAAATAAATTAAAAAGTATGCTTTACACAGCGTATAAGGGTGATGTCACAGCACAACGGGAATCTAACAGGGGAAGAGGTGAAAGTAATCCTCCTCCTCCCATGACCACGCCGGCAAGGACAGGATGCTTTACAGACGTGTTGTTGATGGAGGACATGCAGAGCTTTTTAAGTCCTGCGCATCGCCACAGCCCTTCGGGGTCCACCCTCAGAGAACGACTCGACCGACAGGTAGCAGAGTACCTCACCTTAACTGCAGATATCGACACTCTGAGGAGCGATGAACCCCTTGACTACTGGGTGTGCAGGCTTGACCTGTGGCCTGAGCTATCCCAATTTGCGATAGAACTTCTGGCCTGCCCTTCTTCAAGTGTCCTGTCAGAAAGGACCTTCAGTGCAGCAGGAGGTATTGTCACTGAGAAGAGAAGTCGCCTAGGTCAAAAAAGTCTAGATTACCTCACCTTTATTAAGATGAATGAGGGATGGATCCCGAAGGGACTGACAGTGGGCAATACATTCGCCTAAAAAAGGCCTGATGAGATGAGCTGCTTTGGGGTAAAAATGGTCCACACGCTGCTGTATTTGATCTCTGAATGCCGGATGACTTGCGTGACTTATCTGCCACCAACTAGGGCTCAAGCCGCAATGTTTTAGGGCACTTTCTGCCTGGGAAACAAACATCAATTTTGTTGCGGCTGCAACAATACCTAATTTTTCAGGCATGTATACATGCCTAATTTTTCTGGCCTCTGGTGCTGCACTGTGGCTTCAAAAACCAAACAAAAAAAAAAGGCACATAACAGGGATTAAACTGATAAGAATAGTAGTACTTAACACACCACTCCTATCTGGTGGCACATTAGATTGCACGCGCAGTGCCACAAATTTGAAGTAGGAGGACCGACCAAGAATCTTTTTCCATCTCACGGTTCCTAAAATCGATGCCATATACACGTCCCCTGATAGGGGACGTAACAGGGATTAAACTGATAAGAATAGAACTACTTAACACACCACTCCTATCTGGTGGCACATTAGATTGCACGCGCAGTGCCCCAAATTTGAAGTAGGAGGACCGACCAAGCATCTTTTTCCATCTCCCGGTTCCTAAAATCGAAGCCATATACACGTCCCCTGATAGGGGACGTAACAGGGATTAAACTGATAAGAATAGAACTACTTAACACACCACTCCTATCTGGTAGCACATTAGATTGCACGCGCAGTGCCCCAAATTTGAAGTAGGAGGACCGACCAAGCATCGTTTTCCATCTCCCGGTTCCTAAAATCGATGCCATATACATGTCCCCTGATAGGGGACGTAACAGGGATTAAACTGATAAGAATAGAACTACTTAACACACCACTCCTATCTGGTGGCACATTAGATTGCACGCGCAGTGCCCCAAATTTGAAGTAGGAGGACCGACCAAGAATCTTTTTCCATCTCCCGGTTCCTAAAATCGATGCCATATACATGTCCCCTTATAGGGGACGTAACAAGGATTAAACTGATAAGAGTAGAACTACTTAACACACCACTCATATCTGGTGGCACATTAGATTGCACATGCAGTGCCCCAAATTTGAAGTAGGAGGACCGACCAAGCATCTTTTTCCATCTCCCGGTTCCTAAAATCCATGCCATATACAAGTCCCCTGATAGGGGACGTAACAGGGATTAAACTGATCAGAATAGTATTACTTAACACACCACTCATATCTGGTGGCACAGTAGATTGCATGCGCAGTGCCCCAAATTTGAAGTAGGAGGACCGACCAAGCATCTTTTTCCATCTCCCAGTTCCTAAAATCCATGCCATTTACACGTCCCCTGATAGGGGACGTAACAGGGATTAAACTGATCAGAATAGTACTACTTAACACACCACTCATATCTGGTGGCACAGTAGATTGCACGCGCAGTGCCCCAAATTTGAAGTAGGAGGACCGACCAAGCATCTTTTTCCATGTCCCGGTTCCTAAAATCGATGCCATATACATGTCCCCTGATAGGGGACATAACAGGGATTAAACTGATAGGAATAGTACTACTTAACACACCTTATAATAACACAGAGAGAGGCAACGCAGAGAGAGGAGTCTGAAGAAGAAGAGTCAGAGGAGGAAGGTGGCTTTGAGGAAGTGGAAGACCAAGCACAGCAGGCATCCCAGGGGGCTTGTTGTCATCTTTCAGGGACCCTTGGTGTTGTACGTGGCTGGGTGGAGGAAGAGACCTTCAATGACATCAGTGAGGACAAGGAACGGGACATGGCTAGCTTGGTATCCAACCTTGTGCAAATGGGGAGTTTGCGGTTGTGCAAATGGACTGTTTGCGGTTGTTTGCAGTGCGTTAAAGGGACAGTCTAGGCCAAAATAAACTTTCATGATTCAGATAGAGCATGTAATTTTAAACAATTTTCCAATTTACTTTTATCACCAATTTTGCTTTGTTCTCTTGGTATTCTTAGTTGAAAGCTTAACCTAGGAGGTTCATATGCTAATTTCTTAGACCTTGAAGCCCACCTCTTTCAGATTGCATTTTAACAGTTTTTCACCACTAGAGGGTGTTAGTTCACGTATTTCATATAGATAACACTGTGCTCGTGCACGAGAAGTTATCTGGGAGCAGGCACTGATTGGCTAGACTGCAAGTCTGTCAAAAGAACTGAGAAAAGGGGCAGTTTGCAGAGGCTTAGATACAAGATAATCACAGAGGTTAAAAGTATATTATTATAAATGTGTTAGTTATGCAAAACTGGGAAATGGGTAATAAAGGGATTATCTATCTTTTAAAATAATAAAAATTCTGGTGTATATTGTCCCTTTAAACAGGGAGTTTGGTCTGTAACTGTGAAGCTAGCGTAACCCTTACACTACCTGATCGATACAACATCATACCTGATGTTTTAAAGCACGTTATTCCAAACAATTTAGGAATGTTAGGTGATTTATGCCCTTTATGGATTAAAACCAGACTCTGCATCAACTATGCAATTTTCCATGGGAGTTTTGCCATGGATCCACCTCTGGCATGCCACAGTCCAGGTTTTAGTCCCCTTGAAACAACGTTTCCATCACTATTGTGGCCAGAAAGAGTCACTGTGGGTTTTAAAGTTCGCCTGCCTATTGAAGTCTATGGAGGTTCGCCCGGTTTGCCCGTTCGCGAACAGTTGCGAAAGTTCGCGTTTGCCGTTCACAAACCCAAATTTTTATGTTCGCGACATCACTAGTCATATACCAAAAACCTTTTAACACTTATACATTTTTTATTAATATTTATATCAATATTTTATTATCAGAAACTGTATATATGAGTGTAATATTTTATTTTATTGCATTTTTTATGTGTTTGGTGCACATTTTTTTTATGTGCACCATACTTCAACTTTAAACACGCTAACATGACAAGTGTATAATGAAATTTATGCTTACCTGATAAATGTATTTATTTCTTGACACGGTAAGTCCACGGATCATCATCAATTACTGTTGGGAATATCACTCCTGGCCAGCAGAAGGAGGCAAAGAGCACCACAGCAAAGCTGTTAAATATCCCTCCCCTACCCACAATTCCCCAGTCATTCGACCAAAGGGAAAGGAGAGAAAGGAAGAAACAGAAGGTGCAGAGGTGCCTGAGGTTTATATAAAAAGAAACTGTCTGAATACAGGGTGGGCCGTGGACTCACTGTGTCAAGAAAGAAAGAAATCTATCAGGTAAGCATAAATTTCTAATGACATGGTGAGTCTACAGATCATCATCAATTACTGTTGGGAACCCAATACCCAAGCCAGAGGACACAGATGATTATCAGAGTGAAATATAAGATAAGGGGAATCACACTGTAAAGCAGAGAGTTCAGAAACTCTCCGAGCAGAGGAAATAGCATCAAGAAACAAAACTTTCCAATATAACATCTTTATATAAAAAGAATGCATAGGCTCAAACAGAGCCTGTTGTAAATCTTTAAGAACAACGTTAAGACTCCATGGAGGTGTAACAGGTTTAAACACAGGTCGAATTCTAACCAAGGCCTGACAAAACGATTGCATGTCTGGCACATCCGCCAAGCGTAACAAAATAGACAATGCCGAAATCTGACCCTTTAGAGTACTTGCCGACAAACCTTTCTCCAGACCATCCTGGAGAAAGGACAAAATCCTAGGAATACTTACTCTACTCCAAGAGTATCATTTGGATTCACACCAATACAAGTATTTACACCAGATCTTATGGTAAATCCTGGGAGTCACAGGCGTTCAATCTCCAAGCAGTCAGCTTCAGAGAAACGAGAATTGGATGAAGGAAGGGACCCTGAAGTAGAAGGTCCTTCCTCAGAGGCAGTCTCCAAGGTGGAAAGGATGACATTTCCACTAGATCTGCATACCAAATCCTGCGAGGCCACGCTGGGGCTATGAGAATTACATATGCCCTCTCCTGCATGATTTGAGCAATGACTCTTGGAAGGAAAGCGAACGGAGGAAACAGGTATGCTAGACTGAAGTTCCAAGGAACTGCCAGAGCATCGATCAGAAATGCCAGCGGATGAAGAGTCTGTCTGCTCAGAAAATCCACTTCCCAATTGTCCACTCCTGGGATGGGGATCACAGAAAGACAGCAGTTGTGGGTCTCCGCCCACTGAATAATTCGGGCCACCTCTGTCATGGCCAAGGAACTCCCAGTTCCCCCCTGGTGGTTGATGTAGGCCACCAAAGTTATGTTGTCCGACTGGAATATGATAAACCGGGCTAAGGCTAACTGAGGCCAGGTCAGAAGAGCATTGAAGATTGCTCTCAGCTCCAAGATGTTTATGGGCAGGACTGATCTCAGTCCATAAGCCCTGAGTCTTCAACTAGCCCCATGCTGCTCCCCAACCTAGAAGGCTGGCATCCATGGTCACAATCACCCAGGATGGTCTGTGGAAGCAAGTACCCTGGGTGAGATGATCCTGAGAAAGCCACCATGGAAGAGAGTCTATTGATGCCTGATCTAGATCTACATCAGAGACAGGTCCATATAGTCCCCGTTCCATTGTCTGAGCATGAATAACTTCAGAGGTCTCAGATGGAACTGAGCAAATGGAATGATGTCCATGGAAGCCACTATCAGACCGATTACCTCCATACATTGAGCCACTGACGGCCGTGGAGAGGACTGAAGGGCAAGACAAGAGTCGAAAATCTTTCTTTTTCTGACCTATGTCAGAAAAATCTTCATTAACAGGGAGTCTGTTATGGTCTTCACAAATACGACCCTTGTAGCTGGAACCAGAGAACTTTTTTCCTGATTCACCTTCCATCCGTGGGATCGAAGAAAAGACAACAAGATCTCCGTATGAGATTCTGCTTGTTGAAAAGATGGCGCCTGAACCAGAATGTTGTCCAGATAAGGTGCCATTGCAATGCCCCGAGATCGAAGCATAGCTAAAAGAGCCCCCAGAACCATTGAAAATATTCTGGGAGCTGGGGCAAGGCTGCATGGAAGGGCCACAAACTGGAATGATTGTCCAAAAAGGTGAATCTCAGAAACGTGTGATGGTCCCTGTGAATTGGAACATGAAGGTATGCATCCTTTAGGTCTATGGTTGTTATGAACTGACCCTCTTGTACCAAGGGAAGAATGGAGCGTATAGTCTCCATCTTGAAGGATGGCACTTGGAGAAACTTGTTTAAATATTTTAGATCTAGGATTGGTCGAAAAGTTCCCTCCTTTTTGGGAACTACGAACAGATTCGAGTAAAATCCCAGACCCCTTTCCTGAAAGGGAACTGGAACTATTACCCCCAGGGCGGCAAGGTCCTTGACACAATGTAAGAACGCCTTTCTTTTTATCTGGACTACAGATAATCTGGAGAGGAAAACCCTGCCTCTGGGAGGAAAAGTTTGGAAGTCTATTTTGTATCCCTGGGAGACAATGTCCACCGTCAGGGATCTGGTACATCTCTTATCCAAATTCTGGGAAGGAAAAGACTCTTAAGCGCTACTGCTTAATTACCCGATATGGAAAGATCTTACTATGTAATTTGAATCAATAAATTCTGTTTATTTTGAACACAATATAAATACAAACAGTTAGATCTAAATGTTTGAAATAAAAATATAGTCTAAATCACTGTTAGTTAAAACAAGATGCTTGAAAAATGCTGTTTTAAACAGCTGAAATGCGTTGCTAACTCCTTGCTACCTTGAAGATTTCCCCAAGTTCATTTTTGTAGTGGACCGCAAAGCCAACATCTGATCTGATCTACATACATAACGCTTGAAAGGAACATTAAGCGTTTTCACAAATAAACCGCAAACTACTGCTAACTCCTTGCTACCTTGAAGATTTCCACAAGTTCACTTTTGTAGTGGACCGCAAAGCCAACATCTGATCTGATCTACAAACATAACGCTTGAAAGGAACATTAAGCGTTTCCACAACTAAACCGCAAACTACTTAGTCCTTTTTTTTGGACCACCAAGAAAGAATAGAAGCACACTTAATAGCCAGCAAGAAGGAACCTGCTGACACCTGCAAAGGGAAATACTCTGAAACAAAGAGAGTACGGAGCTAACTCCCTGCTATTAGATTTAGGAGGGGTAACAGTAACCATACACCATTGCAACTATTCCAGCATTCACTCCACCATGAACACACAGTGTGGACAAAAGGCACTCAAAAAAAAAAAGGGACAACGCGAAAATCAAAAACAACAGAGATAGACGAACAGAAAAAAATGCTAAAGACACCTGTAACTGTGAGTACATTAAGAAAGTTCATGTAAAAAGCGGATCACGCCAATCACAAAGCAGTACTCTATAACTTTACTTTTGCCAACTCCAAAAACTTGCCTAGTGACACACCCACACATAATCATTTACGAAGAACATAACAGCGAAGCTTAATAAGCAGTTCATTGTCAAGCATACAATTGCCGCAATAACGACTTCCACTCTTTTAACACTTACCAGCTTAAGCAGTATACTGCTATTTCCAGGTTCTCTACAAAAAGACTTTCATCCTTTCAGTATTTTACTAAATTATTTTATGTAATCATTTATACGTTTAAAATTGTTTGTATGTTTTTATTTTTACACTGAAATAAATATCACTAAACATTGCAAATATTCTTTGTGAATACTTTATTGTATCATAAATTGCGCCACATCAGATCCACAAATAATATCTGCAATCTTTACCTAGGCTCAAATATATCCAGACATATATAAATATATTAACTTGCTTATTCAATACATCTATGAGATTACAGCATATTATATTGCTTCATCCGACTCATTTTTTTAGGTTGGCCAACCTATTTGTTTTAACTATCTGTTTTAAATATTTGTTTTAACTAACAGTGATTTAGACTATATTTTTATTTCAAACTTTTAGATCTAACTGTTTGTATCTATATTGTGTTCAAAATAAACAGAATTTATTGATTCAAATTACATAGTAAGACTATCTTTCCATATCGGGTAATTAAGCAGTAGCGCTTAAGAGTCTTATCCTTCCCAGAATTTACCTATATTTGAAGTTTTTGAGATTACTTCTTTTAGACTCAATAGCTTTTACCCCCACAGCGCATAGTTTATTAACCCATCTCACCACATCTCTTATCCAAGCCTGGGAAAAAACAGAGAGTCTGCCCCTACAAAATCCTCTCCCAGATCGGGGGCCAACTATTCATGCTAACTTGGATTCAGCTGAAGGCTTTTTAGATTGCTTTCCCTTATTCCAGGACTGGTTGGGCTTCCAGGAAGGCTTGGCTTGATCTTGCTTGGAGGAAGGGGAGGAAGACTTGACTTTAAAGTTAGAAAAATTACTCTGACGTCCCTTCTGCTTATTCTTTTTATCTTGAGGAAGAAAAGAACCCTTCCCTCCAGTAATATCTGAGATAATTTCTGCCAAACCAGGTCCAAACAAGGTCTTACCCTTGTAAGGAATAGCCATGAGCTTAGATTTAGATGAAACATCCGCAGACCAGGACTCCAACCACAAGGCCCTGCGGGCTAGGACCGCAAAACCCAAATTTTTGGCTCCCAGTTTAATAACCTGTAAGGAAGCATCTGTAATGAAGGAAATGGCTAACTTGAGAGCCTTAATCCTGTCCTGGATCTCATCAAGAGGGGTATCCATCTGAAGAGATTCAGACAAAGCATCAAACCAGTAAGCCGCAGCGCTGGTAACAGTGGCGATACACACCGCAGGTTGCCATTGTAGACCCTGGTGGACATATATCTTTTTTAGTAAAGCCTCCAATTTTTTATCCATTGGATCTTTAAAAGAACAACTATCCTCTATGGGAATAGTAGTCCTCTTGGCCAAAGTGGAGATCGCTCCTTCTACCTTAGGAAACGTCTGCCATGACTCCTTAATAGAATCTGCTATCGGAAACATCTTCTTAAAAATAGGAGATGGAGAATAGGGAATACCAGGTCTTTCCTACTCTCGAGCAATCATCTCCGCAGCACGGTCAGGAACCGGAAAAACATCCACCACGGAGGGAACATCAAAGTATTTGTTTAATTTACTAGACTTTTTAGGATTGACTACGATAGTTGTGTCGGAGTCAAAGTAGCCAAAACCTCCTTAAGTAATAAGTGAAGGTGTTCTAGCTTAAATCTGAAGGATACCACTTCAGCATCGGAAGAAGGAATTACACTGTCTGAGCCTCAGATTTCCCCCTTAGATGCTACCGACATGTCTTCTTCCTAAGGCTTATGGGAAGGGACACTGGATAGCCAGAACTTGATCAGAAACCTTACTAACTGTTTCCTTAAATTTCCTTTTACGCCTTCCCTGCAACATGGGAAAAGCTGACAAGGCCTCAGATACCACAAGGGATACCTGGGAAGCAATGCCTTGTAGAGAAAATCCTACAGTATTGCAAGAAGAAACACAGGGCACTGTATGTGGAGACTGAAAAAGTTGGGACGCTTGAGGAGAAAGCTGTGGCATATCTGCAACAGGAGACACCTGAACAGCATTTGCCTGGGATAATGGTGGCTCATGGTCAAATATTTTATCTCTATAACTTAAAGTTCTCTCAATGCATGAGGAACAAAAAGGCACTGGGGGTTCCACCTGAGCATCAAAACATTACTGACAAAAGCAACTTCACCTGGGATAATGGTTTGAAAAGCCTCTTGATCCATCTTATGTAATAAATAAGGATAAAGTGTAAAAATTGTTTATTTAAAAATAAAAAATAAATGTGTACTGTGTCTTTAAATAATAATGTGTGTTAGCGCAACAAACCAAATAGACCTCAGGCTACCTATACACCTCAGTAGCTTTACTGAGGTGCCTACCTGTCCTGCAGCTCATTTTCAAATACAGAGCGGTTACAGAGCCCTAACTGCCAAAAAAAACGGCTTACAACTGTAATCTCCATGACCAAAAGTTAAAGAATAAAAACTACTATAACACATTGAGCCACCATAAATAACCTCACAGGCATCTACTTATCAAGCCATCAACTTACTTGCATTCGACGGCACAAATACGCTCGCCTAAGATCACCTAACATCGCGGCTGCGGACCTGAATACGTTCTCCAAAGTTATCAAAAAGCTGTCAAAAAGTCGTGCACCAAGTACGGGGCGATGAGCAGCCGACTGTTGTTAACTGACAGTCTTCGATCTCACTGCTCTTCGGCTTTTTCCCAGCTTTATTGGTATACAGTCACTAAACATCCACACTATACTATACTGTTTACCACCTATACCGCCGCTCCCAGAGCCCACCGCAACTCTAATAAATGTATTAACCCCTAAACCGCCGCTCACGGACCCCGCCGCAACTAAATAAATTGTTTAACCCCTAAACCGCCGGTCCCGGGGCCCACCGCCACCTACATTATACTTATTAACCCCTAATCTGCCGCCCCCTACACCGCCGCCACCTACAATATATTTATTAACCCCTAATCTGCACCCCCTACACCGCCGCCACTATCTTAAATTTATTAACCCCTAAACCTAAGTCTAACCCTAACACCCCCTAACTTAAATATAATTTAAATAAATCTAAATAAATATTCCTATCATTAAATAAATTATTCCTATTTAAAACTAAATACTTACCTATAAAAATAAACCCTAAAATAGCTACAATATAACTATTAGTTACATTGTAGCTAGCTTAGGATTTATTTTTATTTTACAGAAAAGTTTGTATTTATTTTAACTAGGTAGTATAGTTACTAAATAGTTATTAACTATTTAATAACTACCTAGCTAAAATAAATACAAATATACCTGTAAAATAAAACCTAACTTAAGTTACAATTACACCTAACACTACACTATAATTAAATTAATTCCCTAAATTAAATACAATTAAATACAATTAAATAAAATTATCTAAAGTACAAAAAAACCCCCACTAAATTACAGAAAATAATAAACAAATTACAAGATTTTTAAACTAATTACACCTAATCTAATCCCCTTAACAAAATCTAAAAGCCCCCAAAATAAAAAAAGCCCTACCCTACACTAAATTACAAATAGCCCTTAAAAGGGCCTTTTGCGGGGCATTGCCCCAAAGTAATCAGCTTTTTTACCTGTAAAAAAAAATTACAAATCCCCCCCAACATTAAAACCCACCACCCACACAACCAACCCTACTCTAAAACCCACCCAATACCCCCTTAAAAAAACCTAACACTAACCCCTTGAAGATCACCTAGTGTAGTGTTAGGTGTAATTGTAACTTGTAATTGTAAAGGTAATGTTTTATTTTACAGGTATATTTGTATTTATTTTAGCTAGGTAGTTATTAAATAGTTAATAACTATTTAATAACTATTCTACCTAGTTAAAATAAATATAAACTTGCCTGTAAAATAAAAATAAATCCTAAGATAGCTACAATGTAACTATTAGTTAAAATTTTAGCTATTTTAGGGTTCATTTTATAGGTAAGTATTTAGTTTTAAATAGGAATAATTTATTTAATGATAGGAATATTTATTCAGATTTATTTAAATTATATTTAAGTTAGGGGGTGTTAGGGTTAGGGTTAGACTTAGGTTTAGGGGTTAATAAATTTAATATAGTTGCGGCGGTGTAGGGGGTGGCAGATTAGGGGTTAAGTATAATGTAGGTGGCGGCGGTGTAGGTGGTGGCAGATTAGGGGTTAATAAGTATAATGTAGGTGGCAGGGGTGTAGGGGGGGGCAAATTAGGGGTTAATAACTTTATGTAGGTGGCGGCAGTGTCGGGCGGTAGATTTGGGGTTAATAAATATAATGTAGGTGGCGGGGGTGTAGGGTGCGGCAGATTAGGGGTGTTTAGACTCGGGGTACATGTTAAGGTGTTAGGTGTAAACATTACCATAGGAATCAGTGGGATATTGTGCAGCAGCTAACATAAGCTTTTGCTGCTTTCAGACTCCCATTGATTCCTATGGTATCCGCCGCCTCCAGGGTGGGGGATTGAAAACCAGGTACGCTGGGCCGGAATTGTGGTGAGCGTACCTGGTAGAAATTTGTTAACTAGCAAAAGTAGTCAGTTAGTGCCGAATTTGCATTCGGAACATCTGTAATGACGTAAGCATCGATCTGTGTCGGACTTTGCCTGGCGGATCGTATGTTACGTCACAAAATTCTACTTTTGCCGGTCTGTAGGGTTTGATAACTAAGGGGAATTCCAGCGTATTTGCAGTTGATGACTTGATAAGTAGATGCCACAGTCTCAATGCCCAAACTGCCTAAAAGAAACCTCAAACATGAAGGTTTAATAAAGTCCCATATTAAATAAGACATATTTTAGCTGTAACAAGTGCCAGCAATCTCCTTGCAAAAGAAAATTAAAATGGAACTTACCTGAAAGTTCTGTCCGGCAGCAGGACAGATCACCTGGTTTGGGGTGCAGCACCTTACATGGACCTGTGAAGAGAAAAAAACTGAGTAAACCTACTCAGGTTTTCTAGTTAGGGCAGCAGATTCTTGAGAAAATGCAGTGAGGATTGTACCTTACAAGTTCTCAAGTGCTCAAAAGCCACCACTTCCCTACTGAAGAGACTGATGTGGACTAGGCTAGACCCCAGAAAAAAACAGAGTAAGCTTACTCTGCTAAAAAAAAAAAAATCTTGATTGAAGAAAACTTCTCATTAGACACCTATTCACCTCCTCCTTGCACTACAGGCAAAGATAATGACTGGGGGATTGTGGGTAGGGGAGGGATATTTAAAGGGCCACTAAACCCAAAATCTTTCTTTCATGATTCAGATAGAGAATAGAAATTTAAACAACATTACAATTTACTTCCATTATTTATTTTGCTTCATTTTTTCAATATCCTTAGTTGAAGAAAAAGCAATGCACATGGTGAGCCAATCACACAAGGCTTCTATGTGCAGCAACCAATCAGCAGCTAGTGAGCATATCTAGATATGCTTTTCATCAAAGAATATCAAGAGAATAAAACAAATTAGATAATATAAGTAAATTAGAAAGATGTTTAAAATTGCATTCTCTTTCTAAATCATAAAAGAAAAAATGTGGGTGGCATGTCCCTTTAACAGCTTTGCTGTGGTGCTCTTTGCCTCCTCCTGCTGGCCAGGAGTGATATTTCCAACAGTAATTGATGATGATCCGTGGACTCACTGTGTCATTAGAAAGAAATTTTGTTTGTACCTGAGAACAACCATTTACTTTCAACTTGTAATATGCATGCAAGTTAGAGTGGTCACGATATTGCTTATTGTGTCCATCACCATTTGTAATCTAGCTCACATTTGGGCTGGGGCATTATAGTTATATAATACATGTAGTGTTGGATGTGTTATTGATATGCATTATAGTGCAAACTTATACTGCAAAATTGTTCATTATACATTTTTTCTAATTTCTGCCATTGAAACTAACAAGTCTCTTTATTCTCACAGAACTGTAAGTTCTTAGAGGACAGAAGGGGACTTCTAGCTCCTCATTCAAAGTATAAGTAGAGTTACCATATTGCTACTTTAAGAGAGGACACTTATGAAAAATACATGTCAGGGTCTGTTTAAAGAAATGTGTTGATAATTTTCTGTTATAAGAACCCTGACATATGTGTTTTTCATATGTGTCCTCCTTTAAAGTGGCATTACGGCAACCTTAAGTAGGGATCATTAGTTATATAATATGGGTTCTGGCTGTAAAAATATTGTAACCTTGCGATCGTGCTTTAGCTTGTGATAATTCCACTCCACTTATATTCTAGACCAATAGAAGAAGATCTGTGGGACACTTTCATATTTTACTAATAAAAAAATCTTAATTATGACTTTATTTTATTTTGGTGACATCTACATACATAAAATTATAGCTGGATTTAACTGCAGAAATAACATACATCATCATGCACCTAATAATTTTATATTTTATTTATTTATTTTTTTTTTTTTTTTTTTTTTTTTTTTTTTTTTTTTTTTTTTTTTTTTTTTTTTTAAGTTTTAAATTTCTTTTATTGATGAAACAAAAGTTATTACATAACAATCGATAATATAACATTACAATCAAGATAAAGAAAAGAAATAGAAAAAAAAAAAAAAAAAAAAGTAACAAAACAATTCTCGAAGTAGTAAGTACATGAATGTGTCAAATATCATCATTATTGATACAATTTGTATTTGTGCTTAATGCAATAAAACATTTGCTTACGTATTTGCCATATAGTCCTCCCATAAAAACTTCAGATTACAGTAGAACTCCATTTGTTGGGTCTGGGTATAGTGATATCTTTCTAGGGTCAGTAATTGTGAAACATGATCCTTCCACTCATTGACCGTGGGTACTCTCTGGCTTTTCCACAGTCGTGGTAATAGCTGTTTAGCTCCATTTGTCATTATATGTAATAATTTTAATCTAAGCTTACATTTCAGTTTGGGAGGATAGTTAAAAAGCAGTAATAGAGGATTGAGGAGAATCCTGTGTGATAAACATTTCTCTATCTCTTCTTTGATTGCCGACCAGTATTGTCGGATATATATACACTCCCACCATATATGAGTCATTGATCCCACCTCACCACATCCCCGCCAGCACAAATTATTTATGTTAGTGTATATCTTTGAAAGTCTAAGCGGTGTGAGGTACCATCTATATAAAAGTTTTAGATTAGTTTCCGTTATGCTTATTGAGGAGGATGATTTTCCCATATTAACAAAAATTATATCCCATTCTTTCTGTGAGATTTCTCTTTGCAGTTCAGCCTCCCATTTCCTACAGTATGCAGGTAGGGATCTAGAGTGGTGACCCAATAGCAATTTATACAGTAGTGATAGACCTCCTCTAGTGGGGATTTGTGAGTAACATATAGTTTCAAATAGTGTGAGGGATCTCAATAGGTTAGGTTTCTGCGTGTTATGGGTGATGTAATGTAATAGCTGTTGACGTGTGTACCAATCATTTGCAAGTATTGGTGCCAGTTTCTCTATCTCTTCTTCAGATTTCAATTTGCCCTCACTTGTGAGTGTGTGAATAGGGATCAATGTATTAATATTGAACAGTGCTATAGTAGCAGGTTGCCTTCTTATCGGAATCTCTGGGTTATGGAGGATCGGTGTTAGTGGGGAGGGGTTTGAAGAAATGCCCATAGATTTATTAGAGATAAAGTCCCACGTCTTGAATGTTTCCTGTATAATTCTGGGGGGTGTTTTACTCATGTTTCTATGTATTTTATTGATCCAACACATACCTCCCACATTAGGGCAATTAATTAGTTGTTGTTCCAGTCTAACCCATTCTTTATTCTCTCCATGCTTGCACCAATCTATAACTCGGTTGAGAATAGCCGCTTGTCTGTAGTACGCCAAATTGGGTACTCCCAGTCCTCCATTCTTCCTATTTCTATACATAATTTTTTTGGCTACCCGTGGCCGTTTGTTTTGCCATATATATGAGTTAACCCTATTTTGTAGTGTGGTCAGATAGGACTGAGGTAATGGGATAGGTACAGTTTGAAATTTGTATAAGATCTTAGGTAGGCCTGACATCTTGAATGCCTCCATTCTTCCCACCCAGGACAAATTTTTGTGTTCCCAATTGCTTAATTCTCGCTGTATTTCATCTAAGAGGGTTTGGTAGTTCTGTTTGAATAGAGTTTCCTGGTTGTGTGATATTTGGACCCCTAGATATTTGATAGAGGAATTTTGTATGTGAAAGTGATATTTATTCGCAATCTCCTGTAATTCTGGTTTAGTGATGTGGATCCCTAGCATCTCTGATTTAGTGGGGTTAATTTTGAAACCGGAGAGTGCACCATATATATCTAATTCTACTTTTAGTGCCTCTAAGGATTGTTGTGGGGTTGTGAGCGTCAGTATAACGTCATCGGCATACAATGCCTGTTTGTATTGATCGTTTTGGATCTGAATGCCTTTTATATTGATGTTGTATCGGATTGCTGCAGCTAAAATTTCAATTGTCAGTACAAACAAAATGGGTGATAAGGGGCATCCCTGTCTGGTTCCATTGTTAATCAGAACCTTGCCTGAGAGGGAATCATTTAATTTGATTTTGGCCGTAGGTGCATTATATAGTGTAAAGATTTTATTAATAAAGCCCTCCCCCATTCCAAATCTCTCCAATGAACCTCTTAAAAAGGCCCAGTTCAATCTATCAAAAGCCTTTTCGGCATCCATAGCAAGGAAGATTGTTGGTATATTATATATATGAGCATATTCAAGCAGATTCAATATTTTAATAGTATTGTCCCTTGCCTCTCTGTGGGGTGTAAAACCTACTTGATTCGTATGAATTAGATTCGGGAGGATTTTATTGATGCGTAGTGCCAGGATCTTTGCGAACAATTTCACATCGACATTTAACAGTGAGATGGGTCTAAAATTTTGGGGCGTATCGGGAGGTTTCCCAGGCTTTGGGAGCACCGTAATGTGTGCCTCCAGCATAGTCTGTGGAAAAGGGTTCTGGTCATTCACTCTATTGAAAATGTCTAACAAATGGGGTATCAGTATTGGGGCAAGGGCTTTATAGTATTGGGTGGAAAAGCCATCTGGGCCCGGGCTTTTTCCAGGGTTAAGATCGTGTATTGCCAGTTTTATCTCTTCTGAGGTGATGGGTGCTTCTAGGTCTGTTGTTTGTTCTTTGTTTAGTGTGGGAATGGGAAGTGCTTGCAGGTAAGTTTGCATGTCTATGGCAGCAAACAAGCTGTCTGTTTCTTGCTTAATATTGTATAGTTGTGTGTAATAGTCCTCGAATTGTAGGAGGATATCTTTGGTGGAATAAACTTTAGTGTTTTTAGGTGTTTTTATCTCATGTATAAATGTTTTTAATTTTTTAATTTTTAGTGCCCTAGCTAGGAGTTTACCTGCCCTATTGCCTTCATAATAAAATCTCTGTCTAACTTTGGATCTGGTATCTGTATATTCCTGTAATAACATATCATGAAGTGCTTTTCTAGTGTCCTGGAGTGATTGGGTCACGTCTGGGTCGTCCTGATTTAATCTGTGTTTATGCTCTAAATCCGATAATCTTGAGGTGAGGTCTAAGTATTTCTGCCTATCTAATCTTCTGAATTGGGCTTTTCTCTTCATGAATTCCCCTCTCATAAAACACTTATGTGCTTCCCAAACTGTAATTGGGTCGGTATCCCCCGTAGAATTAAAGAGAAAATATTCCTGTAGTGCTTTCTGAGTCTTAGTGAGTTGTACCTCTCCTTTTAATAAGGAATCATCTAGCTTCCATATGTATGGGGTAACAGGGGTATTAGGCCATGCAATATCAAAATATACGGCCGAGTGATCCGACCATACTGTATGAGTGATCCCAGAGTTTTTTATATGTTCCAGCCCTATTTGATTGGTGATCAGGTAGTCTAATCGGCTATATGTCTTATTTGGGGAAGAAAAAAAAGTGTATTCCCTTTTGTCTGGATTAATAAATCTCCAAATGTCATAGAAATTGTAATCTCTCATTATTTTCCATAAGTGTTTAAGTGTACGTTTAGATGTGCTGGGGTTTGGGTTAGAGCTGTCCATCCCTGGGTTTATGGGAATGTTAAGATCCCCCCCTATAAAGATTAATCCTTTAGCTATATCCAGTATGCGTCTAAATGTTTTCCTAAAATAGGGAAGTTGTTGGGTGTTAGGTGCATAGAGATTAATTAATGTAACCGGTCTACCATATAATAATCCGAAGACTGCCAGAAATCGGCCTTCTAAATCAGTGTATGTTTGGATATGTTGAAAAGATATGACCTTGTGTATCAAGATACTTACACCACACTTTTTTGAAGTGCCGGAGCTGTGGAAATGCCGATTATAGTTAGAGCTCATATATTTTGGCTCGTGAGAGCGCTTAAAATGCGTCTCTTGTAGGAATAAAATATCCCCTTTTCTTTTATGAAAATCAGACATTGCCACAGATCTTTTGGCCGGGGAGTTAAGACCCTTTACATTTTGCGTGATAAATTTAAGTGTTTTGTTAGGAGTATCCATTGACAAGTAGTATATTAGGTTTCGATGAGACACACCATGTACAATATCTTACCATATGCATTGTTATTACCTTACTTCGGTATCTAATTTGCAGACAATATGAACACATTAGAGAAATAAAATAATATAACAAACTGAAACTTAACAAATATATAGCTAACCAAAAAAAAGAGTTGATGCCTACCCTATATCTGGGGGCAGGCATTGGAACCATGTTTAACCACGGGACCTTACTCTAGAGGGGGGTCAGGGTCGATGATATAAATTACAGTGATCCCATTTCGTATCTAACTGCAATGTAGGAACGTCATTTCATCCCTCCGTATAGTGTTTATAATAGATGAAATGAGGGACAAAATTAAATATAATACCCTACAAGGAGCCAGGGGTGAAGTTTGTGTAGAACCGTATTATAACATTATGTTAAACTAACTCTATATAAGTTTAAGTAAACATTCAAAACCCACCACACAAAACTTATTCATGCTGGGATAACCCAGACAGAGTCTATAATTAGTTACCCATCCTTTTTGGACAGTTCCTCAAAGTCTGTAATCCTGTGTGGGATTTAATCAAGTCCCGTCTTCAATAACTGCATTGTTCGCCCGTCTTTTTTCTGGTGGGGCGCCTTGTGAGGAAAGTTTCTTGCTTGCCCTCGAGGATGTTTGCTGCCATCTCTCTGTTTGTAGCCTTTTCTCTCTTCTTGGTGGTGTGTGTTGCTGATTATCATCTGATGAAAAGTCTGGTGGATCCAGGTCTAAGGCCTTGCAGAATTCTGGGACTTCTGAGACTTTCCTGCATATTAGTTTCCTTGTATCTCGCAACACATACAGATGAAAGGGGAATCCCCAACGGTATAAGATTTTCTTATCTCTCAACAGCTTAGTTAGAGGCGCCAGCTCTCTGCGTCTTTGTAAAGTCCTCGGGGACAGATCGGCGTAGAATTGCAGAACAGTCCCTCTGAAGCGTATAGGTTGATTCTTTCTAGATAATGTCAAGATTTCTTCTTTATTCATAAAGCATTTAAATTTTATAATGACATCTCTGGGCGGCGCTGTGTCTGGGGGTCTTGGCCTTAAAGCTCTGTGGGCTCTGTCCCAAGGCATATCAACCGGCTGTTGTGATCCTTTTAGGTGGGCAAACAAGGCTGCAAAATAAGTATAGAAATCTTTTGGTGGCACTGACTCGGGAATTCCCCTGATTCTAAGGTTCTTTCTCCGACCCCTGTTTTCAAGGTCTTCAAGTTTGTCACTAAGATCTTCAATAATGTCAGCTTGAGAGGTTACTTGATCCTGTATGCTTGCAATCTCCTCCTTAACCAGTTCTGACTGGTCTTCAATGGCTTCCACTCTAAAACCCAGAGTGTGTATGTCCTGCTTAATTTCCGCCATTTCCTCTCTCATGCAGGTCCTGACAATGTCTGCTATATCCTGCTTTGATGCCAGAGAAGACAGTAGAGACATAGGCACATTTGTAGATGTTTCTTGGTCTTGTGAAATTTCATCCTCCAGCAGTGAACTGGGGGATGATTGCTCTCTGAGGTGTTTTGTCGGTGAGGATCTTTTGTGTTCTGAGGCTGAGAAAAAGGAACTCACAGAGTGCTCCTTCCCCAGTGACTTTAGTTGTTTATGAGGCTTAATGCCCTTCCTTGCAGCCATAGTGAGACAGTTTTATGTGTGACAATGTGTCTTGGAAGTGTTTGTTGTTATATTCCGGGTACAAGGCAACACACAAATGATATCCAATTACTCTTTATATTAGAGTTCGCCCTCTGCGCTTTTTACATATATAATTATAAATAAGTCTCACCGGTTCTCAACTGTAAATCTGAGGGAGATGAGGCAGAGAGCTGGTATTTGTGCATTAGTCCCGCATTAAAGTTATAAGGCCCAGCGTGGCTCAGCGTGTCCTTGAGTGTTATAAGTGCGTGCACACAAACGGCTTCATCCTGGGATTTTTTCTGGCCTGGGGTTATGACGCACCTCTATCTGTAAGCTGGAGTCGCATCCGGGATGGAGGTGAGAGTAGCGGGTGAGTGACTGGTATTATAGGGCTTATCGCTCTCGTGTGTGTGCTGTTTTTACTGATAAGCCTAAATTAGGCAGTCTCCTCTCTCTCTCTTCTGTGTCCCGCACCGCCAAAGTCACGGTCCCTGTATGAAATAAAGTTACCGCTTCATTCCTGGCACTTTAAACAGTTGTTCCCTCCGGTTTCTTCCAGTTATCGGTCACAGTAACATACGTATTTATACTTTGAAAGTCCCTGACACACCGGAGCTCTGGGTTTAAGCAGCCATCTTAGCTGCGGCCAAGCTCCGCCCCCCCGTGTTGTGCTGACTTTTAAATAACTTCTTGGACTTGAGCACACTTATCTATAAGGCCCACATGAACTAGCAGTCTCCTCGAACAGCGCCATCTTGGTCGTGTCACATGACCACGTTGATAATTTTATATTTTATATTCTTATGCATTGCCATTTTCTAAATGTTTTTTTTTTTCTTTCTGTGCGTCATATAAAGGCAACATAAACAGTTATTTTTTTCTTTATTTATTGGCCATTGTTTATTTATTATTTTAAATAATGTGTCTCCTCTCTCCTAACATTATTGTAGATCTATAGTGGAGCTTTTTCTGGTTTTAATTATTTATTTATTTTATATATTTTCTTTAATTGTGCAAATAACAGTTCATGCTAAATATAATTTATAACTTATATCATTTAAATGTTTCACTATGGGGCATAAATTATTATTATTATTATTATTATTATTATTATTATTATTATTATTATTATTATTAGTACTATTTTCTTATGTATTGTATAAAATATGACTTTACAGTTCATATGGAATTGTATGTACTTATTCTCATTCTCATATTCCCACAGGGAGGATTCACTCGAAAGTATTCTCTCAGCTCAAAGACTGGAACTCTGCTACCTGAATTCCCTAATGCTCAGCACCTTCTCTTACAAGATAATATATCCAAAGATAAGGTAGGAACCACAAATACATTGGGGCCTATTTATCAATGTGCAACCTGACATGATACAAAGTAGCGTATCATGTCCGCTGCACATTGCGGCACATTGATAAATGCTGACAGCATACGCTGTAGGCAACTATCATTGCAATGGCACCCAATGCAGATTCGCGGCCGTTAGCAGGGGGTGTCAATCAACCCAATCGTATTCGATCGGGTTGATTTCTGTCCGCCACCTCAGAGCAGGCAGACAAGTTATGGAGCAGTGGTCTTTAGACCACTGCTTCATAACTTCTTGATAACTTCTGTTTCCGGCAAGCCTGAAGGTTTGCCGGAAACAAGAGGCCTCAAGTCCATACGGAGCTTGACAAATATGCCCCATTCTCCTCTTGTGATTACTGCTTTATATCTGAATCTCCAGGTTTATGGAGTTATTAGTTTTTTCACAAATTAGCGAATTAATGACCAATCAGTAGGGATGGGCGTATGTGTTTATATTCGAATTTAAATGTTAGAATGAATGTTATTGTAGAAATTCGATTTACTTAATAGAATGTTGATAAGAACGAATATTCTTAAAAATTCAATTTTCGAATGTTATTTACAGTTTTGAATGTCACATTCGAATTCGAATATTACATTTATAAAACACAATTGCAGACTAGAAACACTATTTCGAATTTGAATGTCACATTCGAATCGAATATCAAATTTATTAAACACAGTTGTAAACTAGAAATACTATTTCAAATTTGAATGTGACATTCGAATTCAAATGTCACAAATCGAATTCGAATATTACATTTAAAGCACAGTATTAGACTAGAAATACTATTTAGAATTTAAATGTCACATTGGAATTCAAATGTCACATTCAAATTCGAATATTACATTTCGAAATTGAATGAATACATAGCTAAATATTCTATTGTTCAACAAATATTTTTGAATTTTATTGAAAAATTCGAAAACGAAAATTTGAACATAGAATGTTAGAATGTTATGTAAACATTCTAAATTCGTTTTGAACAAACAAATGTATTAAAATTCGTTTGAAATTTCGAATTTTTAGAAACATTCGCCCACTTGCTGATCCATTTTAGTGTCTCTCATATGATGCAGCAATAACCATCTTAAATGATCATTCAATACAGTAGAAATGCCCAATAACAAAGTCATTACAATGGATCTGAAATTAAACAATCTAACATTTATATTGAATTTTAAATAAGCATTTAGATTTTTTTCTGACAAATTTCAAAATGACTTACATTTGTCCTGCCCCTTGCATCATATAACTGTCATCAACCAATCACAAATCTCATATTTGTATATACTGTGAACTTTGACGCATGCTCAGTAGGAGCATGTGCTTCAAAAGTTTGCATCTAAAAAAGATTGTGCACATTTTTATATTGGACGTAACTTGGAAAGTTTTGTTTTTTAAATTGCATTCTCTGATCCATGAACGTTTAATTTTGACTTTAAAGCCCATTTTATAAAAGAACCATTGGATTGCATGACAAAATGTATATTAGAGTTACATTAAAACCATGTGTTGGATGTTACTGTTTTGAATAGAAAAAATGTGATTTTAGTTTTTTTGGAGTTATCTCTATGGGCTTGATTTATCAAATCTGAGGGGGACATGGGGCACATATACGCGCCCCTGTACGGCTCAGCTCACCTGTGGCGGGGCGAATTTACCCGCAGGAAGTCACCATTGCACACAAGCGTAATTTTGCGCTCGCGTGCAATCCTGCCCCCTGCCTGCTCACAGCCAATCACGTGCGGTCAGGAGCTGTCAGTCCCCTCAGTCAGACTAGACCGCAGAGACTGAATTTCCCCACATTAAAGGTGGCGAAGAGGTTAGGAAAGCAGCGGTCTGATGACCGCTGCTTGTTAAATATGGTTAAGTTCTTGTGAGAACTTGCAGCCATAGGGCTTTGACAAATCGAGCCCTATGTTCACCAGAAAAGAAGTTACAACTGTCATTTTGAGCACTGAAAGGGACAGTCCAGCCAAAATTGGAATTCACACCGGTGCATTTCAGTTTTGAATAAAAGCATTTTGTAATATACATGAATTAGCAAAAATGCTTCTACTAAAAGCAATAGCAGGTTCAATAGTGTATTTAAAGGGACATGAAACCCAAATTTTTTCTTTCATTATTCGAATAGAGGATACAATTTTAAAGAACTTTCTGATTTACTTCTATTATCTAATCTGTTTCATTATCTTGGTATCATTTGTTGAAGGAGCAGCAATGCACTAATGGTTTCTAACTGAACACATGGGTGAGCCAATCACAATCAATATATATATGCAGCGACCAATCAACAGCTAGAATATAGGTTCTTTGCTGCTCCTGAGCTTGCCTAGATAAACATTTCAGCAAATGATAACAAGAGAAGGAAGCAAATTAAATAATAGAAGTAAATTGGAAAGTTATTTAAAATTATATGCTCTGTATGAATCATGAAAGAAAATTTTGGGGTTTCATGTCCCTTTAAGTATGTACCTGCAACAGCATTTTAAACACAGCACTTGCTTACAGAGTCAAGTCTGTACAGCTGCAGTATTTAAAATGCTGTTGCACTGAGACTATCCAGCTATGCCTCACATGCTCGTGCAGATAAAAATGCTAACACTAAAAACAGTGATAACAGTGATTTACTAGAAGCATTTTTGCCAATGTATACAGGCATACTTCAGTTTGGTTCTAGACCACCGCAAAAAAGCAAATATAGCAATAAAGTGAGTCATACAAATTTTTACTGCTTATAAAAGTCTATTTCTATTAAGTGTGTGATAGCATTATGTCTAAAACAAATGTACATACCTTAATTAAAAAATACTTTATTGCTAAAAAATGTTAACAATCATCTGAGCCTTCAGCGAGTCGTAATCTTTTTCCTGGTGGTGTGTGTGTAAATGTATATATATAGGTGTATTTACCCTAACTAGTGGTTCATTATATATATTTAACCCCCTAGTGATATTAGAATAGTATCTTACAGTCTGTATATATGTATATATTTTGTCATGTCCGAATAGCACACATTGTCTAGAAACAGCTGTTGATCCTTGATGACTAATTTCTTTGTGACTATATAAGGGTTAACGCCAGATGTAGCTGCATGGTCTATGATTAAGGCATTTCTAGCCGAAACGCGTAAGACCGGCTACGGCTTGATCTGATGGCACTAGCTATTTTTATCTTTTTTATGTCGATGTATTGATTTTGTACCTGATGTCCAATAAAGGAGTTTATGCTTTCAAGATGGTTCGCTGGATTTCCATTATTTGATGCCATATATATATATGTATTCATGTGTATTTATGTGCTTATATGTGTTTACATGTGTTTATATGTGCTTATATGTGTTTATATGTGTTTATATTTGCTTATATTTGTTTATATGTGTTTATATGTGCTTATATGTGCTTATATGTGTTTACATGTGCTTATATGTGTTTATATGTGCTTATATGTGCTTATATGGGCTTATATGTGTTTATATGTGCTTATATGTGTATATATGTGCTTATATGTGTTTATATGTGCTTATATGTGCTTATATGTGTTTATATGTGCTTATATGTTGTGTGCTTATATGTGTTTATATTTGTTTACATGTGCTTATATGTGTTTATATGTGTATATATGTGCTTATATGTGTTTATATGTGTTTATATGTGCTTATATGTGTTTATATGTGCTTATATGTGTTTATATGTGTTTATATGTGCTTATATGTGCTTATATGTGTTTATATGTGCTTATATATGCTTATATGTGTTTATATGAGTATATATGTTAGAACAATGACATTGGCTCCGATAAACTTGCTTAACACAGGGTTGCAACACACCTTTAATTTGTGAAAAAAGAGCAATATCTGCAAAGTGCAATAATAAGAAGTGCAATAAAATGAGGTATGCCTGTATATATTGTAAAAATATAATTTCTATGTGCATTTCAATTATGACCAGAATGTCCCGTTAAAGGGACAGTCTAGTCAAAATTAAACTTTCATGATTCCGATAGGGCATGCAATTTTAAACAACTTTCCAAATTACTTTTATCATCAAATTTGCTTTGATATCTGGGTATTCTTTGTTGAAAGCTAAAACTAGGTAGGCTCATATGCCAATTTCTAAACCCTTTGAGGCCACCACTTATCCCAGTGCATTTTGACAGTTTTTCACAGCTAGACAGTGCTAGGTCATATGTGCTATATGGATAACATTGTGCTCACTCACGTGTAGTTACCTATGAGTCAGCACTGATTTGCTAATGCAAGTCTGTCAAAGGAACTGAGATAAAGAGGCAGTCTGCAGAGGCTTAGGTACAAGGTAATCACAGAGGTAAAAAGTTTATTAATATAACAGTGTTGGTTATGCAAAATCGGGGAATGGGTAATAAAGGGATTATCTATCTTTTAAAACAATAACAATTCTGGAGTAGACTGACCTTTTACTTCATATGTGTGCAATATGCATTTTATTATAGTTTCAAAAGTTTCCAGAGTAGTTTCAAAAACAGTTTCAACAGCTTCAATGTCTATTTTGTGTCAAAAAAATATTCCAACTTGTGCAGTAGCTGCACTTTCATATAAGATACATTTCTTTCATGTAATTGGCAAGAGTCCATGAGCTAGTGACGTATGGGATATACAATCCTACCAGGAGGGGCAAAGTTTCCCAAACCTCAAAATGCCTATAAATACACCCCTCACCACACCCACAATTCAGTTTTACAAACTTTGCCTCCTATGGAGATGGTGAAGTAAGTTTGTGCTAAGATTTCTACGTTGATATGCGCTTCTCAGCATTTTGAAGCCCGATTCCTCTCAGAGTACAGTGAATGTCAGAGGGATGTGAAGGGAGTATCACCTATTGAATGCAATGGTTTTCCTCACGGGGATCTATTTCATAGGTTCTCTGTTATCGGTCGTAGAGATTCATCTCCTACCTCCCTTTTCAGATTGACGATATACTCTCATATTCCATTACCTCTACTGATAATCGTTTCAGTACTGGTTTGGCTATCTGCTATATGTGAATGGGTGTCTTTTGGTAAGTATGTTTTCATTACTTAAGACACTCTCAGCTATGGTTTGGCGCTTTATGTATTAATGTAAAGTTCTAAATATATGTATTGTACTTATATTTGCCATGATTCAGGTTTTCAGTATATTTCCTTTTTGCAGACTGTCAGTTTCATATTTGGGAAATGCATTTTTTAGGAAAATGTATTTCTTACCTGGGGTTTAGTCTCTTTTTTCAAATTGACTGTCTTTTAAATTCGCGGGCAGAATTAGGCTTGTGAGGGCTCAAAATGCCAAAGTTTATTGCATCATTCTTGGCGCAAGATTTCTTTTGGCGCGAAGTTACGTTCGTTGGCGCAAAATTGTCATTTCCGGCGCCTTAGTTGACGCCGAGTCTTTCACAAGGTTGCGTCATCTGTGACGACAGTGTGTCATTTCTGGATGTTTTTGGCACCAAAAAATATTTTTCTGCTTGTGTGCGTCATATTTGGCGCCAAATATTTTCATTATTTAAGACCCCATTCCTTTATGCCTCTTGCCTTTTTTTCTCTATCAGAGGGCTATGCTGTTTGCATTTTTCCCATTCCTGAAACTGCCAGATAAGGAAATTGATAATTTTGCTTTATATGTTGTTTTTTTTTCTCTTACATTTGCAAGATGTCTCAATCAGATCCTGTCTCGGAAATCACTGTTGGAACCCTGCTGCATGATAACAGTTCTTCCAAAGCTAAGTGCATTTGTTGTAAATTTGTGGAGGCTATACCTCCAGCTGTGGTTTGTAATAGCTGCCATGATAAACTTTTACATGCAGAGAATGTATCCATCAGTAGTAGTTTATTACCTGTTGCTGTTCCTTAAACATCTAATGCGCAAGATATACCTGTACATTTAAAAGAATTTATTTCTGATTCTATTCAGAAGGCTTTGTCTGCCATCTCGCCTTATAATAAACGTAAAAGATCTTTTAAAACTTCTCAAAAGTTGATGAAATTTCAAATGACCAGCAACATGCTGAATTATCCCGCTCTGATGAGGATCTATCTGGTTCAGAAGATCCTACCTCAGATATTGACACTGACAAATCTTCTTATTTATTTAAAATGGAGTATATTCGTTCTTTGTTAAAAGAAGTGTTGATTGCTTTGGATATGGAGGAAACTAGTCCTCTTGATATTAAAACAAGGAAATGTTTAAATTCTGTTTATAAACCTCCTGTGGTTACTCCAGAGGTTTTTCCAGTTCCTGATGCTATTTATGATATGATTTCTAAGGAATGGAATAGGCCTGGTACTTCTTTTATTCATTCTTCAAGGTTTAAAAAATTGTATCCTTTGCCAGCAGTTACTTTAGAGTTTTGGGAAAAGATCCCCAAAGTTGATGGGGCTATCTCTACTCTTGCTAAACGTACTACTATTCCTACTGAAGATAGTACTTCTTTTAAAGATCCTTTAGATAGGAAACTTGAATCTTATCTAAGGAAAGCCTATTTATATTCAGGTCATCTTCTCAGGCCTGCAATTTCTTTGGCTGATGTTGCAGCTGCTTCAACTTTTTGGTTGGAGACTTTAGCGCAACAAGTATTGGATCCTGAATTGTCTAATGCTAATAATTTTATTTGTGATGCCATTTTTGATATCATCAAAATTGATGTTAAATCTATGTTTTTAGCTATTTTAGCTAGAAGAGCTTTGTGGCTTAAATCTTTGAATGCTGACATGACTTTTAAGTCCAGATTGCTATCTCTTTCTTTTCAAGGTAAATTTGGTTCTCAGTTGGATTCAATAATTTCAACTGTCACTGGGGGGAAAGGAGTTTTTTTTTTGCCTCAGAATAAAAGGCCTTAGGGTAAATCTAAAGTTTCTAACTGTTTTCGTTCCTTTCGACAAAATAAGGAACAGAAACCTAATCCTTCCCACAAGGAATCTGTTTCCAATTGGAAGCCTTCCTCAAATTGGAATAAATCCAAGCCATTTAAGAGATCAAAGCCAGCCCCCAAGTCCGCATGAAGGTGCGGCCCTCATTCCACCTTAGCTGGTACGGGGCAGATTAAGATTTTTCAAAGATGTTTGGACCAATTTGGTTCAAAATGATTGGATTCAGAGTATTGTCTCTCAGGGGTACAGAATAGGATTCAGAGTAAGACCGCCTGTGAGAAGATTTTTTCTCTCACAAATTCCAGCAAACCCAGTAAAGGCTCAGGCTTTCCTGAAGTGTGTTTCAGACCTGGAATTATCAGGGGTAATCATGCCAGTTCTGTTTCAGGAACAGGGTCTGGGGTTTTATTCAAATCTATTCATTGTCCCAAAGAAAGGAAATTCATTCAGACCAGTTCTGGATCTAAAAATTTTGAATTGTTATGTAAGAGTACCAACTTTCAAAATGGTGACTATAAGGACTATTCTGCCTTTTGTTCAGCAAGGGCATTATATGTCCACAATAGACTTACAGGATGCATATCTTCATATTCCGATTCATCCAGATCATTATCAGTTTCTGAGATTCTCTTTTCTAGACAAGCATTACCAATTTGTCGCTCTTCCTTTTGGCCTAGCGATAGCTCCAAGAATCTTTTCAAAGGTTCTCGGTGCCTTACTCTCTGTAATCAGAGAACGGGGTATTGCGGTGTTTCCTTATTTGGACGATATCTTGGTACTAGCTCAGTCTTTACATTCTGCAGAATCTCACATGAATCAACTAGTGTTGTTTCTTCAAAGACATGGTTGGAGGATCAATTTACCAAAAATGTCTTTGATTCCTTAGAGAAGGGTAACCATTTTAGGTTTCCAGATAGATTCCGTGTCCATGACTCTGTCTCTAACAGACATGAGACGATTAAAATTGGTTTCAGCTTGTCGGAACCTTCAGTCTCAGTCATTCCCTTCAGTAGCTATGTGCTTGGAAGTTTTAGGTCTCATGACTGCAGCATCGGACGCAATCCCCTTTGCTCGTTTTCATATGAGACCTCTCCAGCTTTGTATGCTGAGTCAATGGTGCAGGGATTATACAAGAATATCACAATTAATATCCTTAAATCCCAATGTTCGACTATCTCTTTCTTGGTGGTTAGATCACCATCATATAGTTCTAGGGCCTCTTTGGTTCATCCAACCTGGACTGTGATCACAACAGATGCGAGTCTTTCAGGTTGTGGAGTTGTTTGGGGATCTCTGACACACAAGGGGTTTGGAAATCTCAAGAGGCAAGATTACCAATCAATATTTTGGAACTCCGTGCAATTTTCAGGGCTCATCAGGTTTGGCCTCTGTTGAAGAAAGAACCGTTTATTTGCTTTCAGACAGTCAATATCACAGCTGTGGCATATTTCAATCATCAGGGTGGGACTCACAGTCCCTTAGCTATGAAAGAAGTATCTAAAATACTTTCCTGGGCGGAATCCAGCTCTTGTTTAATTTCTGCGGTACATATCCCAGGTGTAGACAATTGGGAAGTGGATTATCTCAGTCATCAGACTTTACATCCGGGGGAGTGGTCTCTCCATCCAGATGTGTTTTTTCAGATTGTTCAGATGTGAGGTCTTCCAGAAATAGATCTGATGGCTTCTCATCTTATCAAGAAACTTCCCAGGTACCTGTCCAGGTCCAGGGATCTTCAGGTGGAAGCAGTGGATGTGTTGACACTTCCTTGGTGTTACCAACCTGCTTATATTTTCCTGCCTCTAGTTCTTCTTCCAAGAGTGATCTCCAAAATCATCATGGAACAATCGTTTGTATTGCTGGTAGCTCCAGCATGTCCTCACAGGCATTGGTATGCAGATCTTGTTTGTATGTTCAGTTGCCAACCTTGGCCTCTTCCATTAAGGCCAGATCTTCTGTCTCAAGGTCCGTTTTTCCATCAAGATCTCAAATCATTAAATTTGAAGGTATGGAAATTGAACGCCTAATACTTAGTCATAGAGGTTTCTCTGACTCAGTGATTAATACTATGTTACAGCCTCGTAAATCTGTCTCTAGAAAGATTTATTATCGAGTTTGGAAGACTTATATTTCTTGGTGTTCTCATAATTTCTCGTGGCATTCTTTCAGAATTCCTAGAATTTTACAGTTTCTTCAGGATGGTTTGGATAAGGGTTTGTCTGCAAGTTCCTTGAAGGGACAAATCTCTGCTCTTTCTGTCTTATTTCACATAAAGATTGCTAAGCTTCCTTATACTGACTGTTTTGTACAGGCTTTGGTTCATATCAAGCCTGTCATTAAATCAATCTCTCCTCCTTGGAGTCTTAATTTGGTTTTGAAGGCTTTACAGGCTCCTCCATTTGAGCCTTTGCATTCTTTGGGCATTAAACTACTTTCTTTGAAAGTGTTGTTCCTTTTGGCCATCTCTTCTGCTAGAAGAGTTTCTGAATTATCTGCTCTTTCTTGTGAATCTCCTTTTCTGATTTTTTATCAGGATAAGGCGGTTTTGCGGACTTCATTTAAATTCTTACCTAAGGTTGTGAATTCTAACAACATTAATAGAGAAATTGTTGTCCTTTCCTTATGTCCTAATCCTAAGAATTATTTGGAGAAATCCTTACATTCTTTGGATGTGGTAAGAGCTTTGAAATATTATGTTGAAGCTACTAAAGATTTAAGGAAGACTTCTAGTCTATTTGTTATCTTTTCTGGTTCTAGGAAAGGTCAGAAGACTTCTGCCGTTTCCTTGGCATCGTGGTTAAAGCTTTTGATTCATCAAGCTTATTTGGAGTCGGGTCAAGCCCTGCCTCAGAGAATTACAGCTCATTCTACTAGATCAGTCTCCACTTCGTGGGCTTTTAAGAATGAAGCTTCAGTTGATCAGATTTGCAAAGCAACAACTTGGTCTTCTTTGCATAAATTTACTAAATTCTACCATTTTGATGTATTCGCTTCTTTGGAAGCAGTTTTTGGTAGAAAAGTTCTTCAGGCAGCTGTTTCAGTTTGATTCTTCTGCTTATGTTTTAAGTTTTTTCTTTTCATTTCATGAGAATTAACTTATATTTTGGGTTGTGGATTATTTTTTTCAGCGAAAAATGGCTGTTTTTATATTTATCCCTCCCTCTCTAGTGACTCTTGTGTGGAGTTCCACATCTTGGGTATTGCTATCCCATACGTCACTAGCTCATGGACTCTTGCCAATTACATGAAAGAAAACATAATTTATGTAAGAACTTACCTGATAAATTAATTTCTTTCATATTGGCAAGAGTCCATGAGGTCCACCCCTTTTTATGGTGGTTATGATTTTTTTGTATAAAGCACAATTATTTCCAAATTCCTTTGTTGATGCTTTTTACTCCTTTCTTTATCACCCCACTACTTGGCTATTCGTTAAACTGAATTGTGGGTGTGGTGAGGGGTGTATTTATAGGCATTTTGAGGTTTGGGAAACTTTGCCCCTCCTGGTAGGATTGTATATCCCATACGTCACTAGCTCATGGACTCTTGCCAACATGAAAGAAATGAATTTATCAGGTAAGTTTTTACATAAATTATGTTTTTTAGTTAAAAGAACAGTAAACACTGTGTAATTGCAATACATTTCTGCAGCCGTGAGCTGTACAATAAATTAACATATTAGGTGAGTGTGAAAATGTTTGAATGCATTTACACCCTGTTTGCTGCAGTTGATTTTCAATAGCCAAACTCTTCCCACTGTTTGCCTTATCTGGAAGAACCAATACGGACTTGCTTCTGGAGAAGAGACATCTAACCACCATCATTATATTAGCAGACTATACTTTGTTTTGCAGATGTTATCATCTCTGCTAAAGTCAATTAGTGACAAATACAGTATGTTGCAGGGTTATTCTTGTGCACTTTTTGCGTTCTTGGAGCTGGAAAAACATAAACAATTTTCAGGCTTAAATTACAACAAAAGGGAGAATATAAAAAAGTTAAAGCATATATTACAAAACTGTTACTTTACATAATTAAATATTTTATTTTACAATCTCAAGGGGTTTATTGACCCTTTAATGTGCGGTTGGAATTTATGTATTGTAATTTTTTTTCTCTAAAAAAAGATTATCTTATCTATATGGTCATTACAAAAATATAATTGTCATTTATTTTAACAGAACTTTAGATGTTTTTATTTTTCTATTTCATTGCAAGATTTCTGTACTTTTACTAAATACTGCTATTAATTATTGTATTATATAAAATAAATATATATTTGATTCTTTAGCTTTCAGTTACTTAATAATTTATTTATTATTGTTGACATTATTATTTACTAGTGGGTGTCCCAGCAAAAGTTTTAAAATTAGTTTATGTATGTAATACACTGATGAAGGACCTTGCTACTGAGATTGCTTATATTCTATAGACTTAAAGGGACAGTCAACACCAGAATGTTTGTTGTTTAAAAATATAGATAATCCCTTTATTACCCATTCCCCAGTTTTGCATAACCAACACAGTTATAATAATACAGGTTTTACCTCTGTAATTACCTTGTATCTAAGCCTCTGCAAACTGCCCCCTTTTTTCAGTTCTTTTGACAGACTTGCATTTTAGCCAATCAGTGTTGACTCCTAGGTAACTTCACGTGCGTGAACTCAATGTTATCTATATGACACACATGAATTAATGCCCTCTAGTGGTGAAAAACTGTCAAAATGCATTAAGATAAGAGGTGGCTTTCAAGGTCTAAGAAATTAGCATATGAGCCTAACTAGGTTTAGCTTTCAACTAAGACTACCAAGAGAACAAAGAAAAATTGGTGATAAAAATAAATTGGAAATTTAAAATTGCATTCCTTATTTGAATAATGAAAGTTTATTTTGGACTTGACTGTCCCTTTAAGAATTTTCTTTGATTTTATTTTCTATTTGTCTTCTGTTGGTTCTGTTAACTGTAAAGCTGGTATTTTTGTGAACGTTATTTTTATTTTTTAGGTAAATACTCTCATTATGATGTACAAAACTCACTGTCAATGTGTGCTTGACAATGCAATCAATGGAAACTTTGAGGAGGTAAGAATATGTTAAAGAGAATTTAGGAGTTATGATATTTATGATAATCTACACCAAAGCTTATTTGTTTTGTATTGCCAGATCCAAAATTTCTTATTACACTTTTGGCAAGGAATGCCAGATCATCTACTCCCTTTGCTTGACTACCCTATAATTGTAGATATATTCTGCGTATGTGATTCTATTCTGTACAAGGTGGGTTATTTTTGCAATTCATTTAAAAAAAAAAAATCATATTTAGCAAAAACTATGTAAAACATCTTTTTTTTTTTTTATTAGGTTCTTACAGATGTGCTCATACCAGCAACAATGCAAGAAATGCCAGAAAGGTATCACTCTTGTTTATTAAGATCTTTTTTAAATTGTAGTCTTCCATGCAGTTAGTGGCCATATAGCAGTGATGCTAACACAGTATATTGTATACCTTTAGCTGAACCATCCCAAATACAGACTCATGTGCACGCATGCATATACACACACGTACACACATATACACACACGTACACATATACACACACGTACACATATACACACACGTACACACATACACACACGTACACATATACACACACGCACACACATACACACACGTACACATATACACACACTTACACATATACACACACGTACACATATACACACACGCACACACATACACACACGTACACATATACACACACGCACACACACACACACACGTACACATTTACACACACGTACACATATACACACACGTACACATATACACACACACATACATATACACACACGTACACATATACACACACGCACACAGATACAAACTCACCTGAGCATACATACACTAAAAAAGTCTTGTAGAATACTTCTTTACAGTTCACTTTACAGTGGATTGTTATCTTTTTATATTCCTTACCCAGCCCCCTTACCTAGCCCCAGTGATTAATTAGTTTCACGAATAGGCTTCATTAAATCTGGGCCTAAGAGGTTTTCATTAATATTCTATGAGACTGACATATTATGAATATGAGGATTTTTTTTTGTTTTGTTAATTAGCCTGGACATTTGTCTAAAAAAACCACCTTGAATTGTGACTTCTTGCGGATGCTTTGTCAAATATTTGTAATAGTTATGTGTAACACACACATTCTAACCAACCTGACCATTCTTGCTGAATTTATTAGTTGCAATAGGTCCATGATTACCATTCTAGTTTAACAACTAAAATAATATTTTAGATATAAATAGTATGTTTTAAAATAAGGTTTATAAGTTTCCTCAACTAGAATGGTAAAAAATAAATGGAGACTAAACTTTATTATTATTTTTTTTTTACTCTAACCATATTGTTTTTGTACTTCTTCAGTAAAGTATATTTAAGAAACCACTTGACCAGCTATTGAGTTCTGAAGCTTTTACTTACAGATTTCAAAAGATACACTTGCAGTGCTATGGTTTTCAAAGACACAGCATCAAGATTGTTCTCTAGTTACAGTCTAAGGGGTGGGTGGTACAGTTGTTAATCTTCTCAAACATAAACAAAATGCAGCAGAACTTCGGGCAGCAGTGTGGCTGGTGTCATACCCTTGTCATTAGTAGGTAATTTCAATACTCACCTACCTAACTTATCTACAGTATGGGGCCCCTACCCCCCTTAAGACAGCAACATACAACATGCACACATACAATATCCCTTACATGAAGGATGAGATTACTCAATTCCAAATGAGGGGCCAGTTAGCTAGTTTAGTCACCTATTAAGGGACTTTTATGGTCCCCTGGTATTTAAATGGGGCCCAATCACCCACCCCCAAAATAAGCAATACAATAGGGCAAGTGATCCATCTATTGAAAGAGGAGAGTCTTCAATTGAGGGGTCAAATGCCCATGTGGATCAACTGATCACCTAATCACCTGACAGAGCTGTAGTAATATGGAACAACATATGATCATCTTATAGCAATTGCATGCCTTGTTTTGCTGATGTCAGGGCTCATAGATTCATGTTTCTCTTAACTAATACAAAAATACAGGAATAAAAATAAATGGGAGAGCTGGTGAGTGTAAAATATTTGATATATTTGTGAAATTCTTTATTGGTTGATGATTTTTTGTTTTGTTACGCTGGCTGAGTTTGGGCAGGAGTAGGAGCTTGTAAACACTGTGAAAATGGGTTAAGTTATCCCTCTGGGTAATCAGAATTTGGTGTAATTTGTGAAAACTTCTGATGAGAGACATCTTGGTGGAGGGCATTTCTGCAAGCTTATGACGAAAGTACAAAAAATTATTTAACACAGGCTCCTTAGTTGGTTGACAGGATATATGAATCAATATCACTATATTCTCCTGATGCACTGAAGCTGTATTTTAAAGTAAAAAGGATTGCTGTTCTCTTCCTATCAAAGAAGGGACTTTTTTTCCAGTGGAAGCACCAAGCCTGATTACCTTAATTCTACCACCTTCTATGTGAGAGGATTTGTAGTTTATATACAACTACGTCCAACTATCATTGAACTGCAATTTCTATGTGTTGTATGTGTTTTCTAACCTAGATTAGATAATAAATTCGACATGATTATGTCAGGGCTTCAAACTTTTTTGAAGGGAATTTGGAATGAAAATGGTTGCTATTCTTGATCCTGCATGGTGCCAGTGGTTTATTTCTATGGCAGGCTCTTTGTCTGATGCCATTTTATCTTGTTGGGCAGGCCTGCCTTACATAGACCCTTGGCACAGCATACATAGCGTACCCCATTTAAGAAATGCTCAGGTGATGGCGTTGCAGTCCCTGCAAGAATCAGCATTTGATGAGCTTGCCTTTTCCGTTCATTGGGTAGGGGTAAACACGGAAGAAGGAACCTGTGTGTATCCTCTTTTTCCTTGTGTTTTCTCTAAAGCCTTGTTAAATTATGTTGATAATTCCTCTTTCCTGGAGATCTGTGATTTGCTTAAAGTTTCTTTGGACCCTGGCCTTCTTGGTTATCAGAGTGAACATCTAGCTTTGATGTGTTTATCTACATTCTGAATTATCTATCAAGATACAATTGCAGTTAATATATTCCTATTCTAGACTTGAAATGATAGAAGGGATGAGGCTGTTCTTGCAAGGATTTCAAGATGGTTTTTTGCTAGTGTAAGTTTGTATTAAATGTGTGATATAATTATCAATATACATTTAGATCAACCTGTAAGTAATCCAAGTTTTACAGATATTCTGAAATTGTAGGCACTATATTTCATAATATTTGTATTCACACAGTATTAAATTAAGTATACTATTTTAATTGGTTTAAGTGTCAAAGGAGGATTAAAGGGACATAAAACGGCAATTTTTTCTTTCATGATTCTGATAAAGCATGCAATTTTAAACTACTTTCCAAATAACTTCTATTATTGAAATTCCTTTGCTGTCTTGCGGCTAGATTTAGAGTTCTGCGGCCAAAGGGGTGCGTTAGCTACGCGTGCTTTTTTTCCCCCGCACCTTTTAAATACCGCTGGTATTTAGAGTTCACAGAAGGGCTGCGTTAGGCTCCAAAAAAGGGAGCGTAGAGCATATTTACCGCCACTGCAACTCTAAATACCAGCGTTGCTTACGGACGCGGCCAGCTTCAAAAACGTGCTCGTGCACGATTCCCCCATAGAAAACAATGGGGCCATTTGAGTTGAAAAAAAACCTAACACCTGCAAAAAAGCAGCGTTCAGCTCTTAACGCAGCCCCATTGTTTACTATGGGGAAACACTTCCTACGTCTGCACCTAACACTCTAACATGTACCCCGAGTCTAAACACCCCTAACCTTACACTTATTAACCCCTAATCTGCCGCCCCCGCTATCGCTGACACCTGCATATTTTTTTTAACCCCTAATCTGCGGCTCCGTATACCGCCGCAACCTACATTATACCTATGTACCCCTAATCTGCTGCCCCTAACACCGCCGACCCCTATATTATATTTATTAACTCCTAATCTGCCCCCCACAACGTCGCCGCCAGCTACCTACAATAATTAACCCCTAATCTGCCGACCGGAGCTCACCGCTATTCTAATACATTTTTTAACCCCTAAAGCTAAGTCTAACCCTAACACTAACACCCCCCTAAGTTAAATATAATTTTAATCTAATGAAATAAATTAACTCTTATTATATAAATTATTCCTATTTAAAGCTAAATACTTACCTGTAAAATAAACCCTAATATAGCTACAATATAAATAATAATTATATTGTAGCTATTTTAGGATTAATATTTATTTTACAGGCAACTTTGTATTTATTTTAATCAGGTACAATAGCTATTAAATAGTTAATAACTATTTAATAGCTAAAATAGTTAAAATAATTAAAAAATTACCTGTAAAATAAATCCTAACCTAAGTTACAATTAAACCTAACACTACACTATCAATAAATTAATTAAATAAACTACCTACAATTACCTACAATTAAACCTAACACTACACTATCAATAAATTAATTAAATAAAATACCTACAAATAACTACAATTAAATAAACTAACTAAAGTACAAAAAATAAAAAAGAACTAAGTTACAAAAATAAAAAAATATTTACAAACATTAGAAAAATATTACAACAATTTTAAACTAATTACACCTACTCTAAGCCCCCTAATAAAATAACAAAGCCCCCCAAAATAAAAAAATGCCCTACCCTATTCTAAATTAAAAAAGTTCAAAGCTCTTTTACCTTAACAGCCCTGAAAAGGGCCATTTGCGGGGCATGCCCCAAATAATTCAGCCCTTTTGCCTGTAAAAAAAAACATACAATACCCCCCCAACATTACAACCCACCACCCACATACCCCTAATCTAACCCAAACCCCCCTTAAATAAACCTAACACTAAGCCCCTGAAGATCTTCCTACCTTATCTTCACCATGCCAGGTTCATGGTGAAGATAAGGTAGGAAGATCTTCAGGGGCTTAGTGTTAGGTTTATTTAAGGGGGGTTTGAGTTAGATTAGGGGTATGTGGGTGGTGGGTTGTAATGTTGGGGGGGTATTGTATTTTTTTTTACAGGCAAAAGAGCTGAATTATTTGGGGCATGCCCCACAAATGGCCCTTTTAAGGGCTGGTAAGGTAAAAGAGCTTTGAACTTTTTTAATTTAGAATAGGGTAGGGCATTTTTTTATTTTGGGGGTCTTTGTTATTTTATTAGGGGGCTTAGAGTAGGTGTAATTAGTTTAAAATTGTTGTAATATTTTTCTAATGTTTGTAAATATTTTTTTATTTTTTGTAACTTAGTTCTTTTTTATTTTTTGTACTTTAGTTAGTTTATTTAATTGTAGTTATTTGTAGGTATTGTATTTAATTAATTTATTGATAGTGTAGTGTTAGGTTTAATTGTAGATAATTGTAGGTAGTTTATTTAATTTATTTATTGGTAGTGTAGTGTTAGGTTTAATTGTAACTTAGGTTAGGATTTATTTTACAGGTAATTTTGTAATTATTTTAACTAGGTAACTATTAAATAGTTAACTATTTAATAGCTATTGTACCTGGTTAAAATAATTACAAAGTTGCCTGTAAAATTAATATTAATCCTAAAATAGCTACAATATAATTATAATTTATATTGTAGCTATATTAGGGTTTATTTTACAGGTAAGTATTTAGTTTTAAATAGGAATAATTTATTTAATAAGAGTTAATTTATTTTGTTAGATAAAAATAATATTTAACTTAGGGGGGTGTTAGTGTTAGGGTTAGACTTAGCTTTAGGAGTTAATACATTTATTAGAATAGCGGTGAGCTCCGGTCGGCAGATTAGGGGTTAATGTTTGAAGTTAGGTGTCGGCGATGTTAGGGAGGGCAGATTAGGGGTTAATACTATTTATTATAGGGTTATTGAGGCGGGAGTGAGGCGGATTAGGGGTTAATAACTTTATTATAGTAGCGGTGCGGTTCGGTCGGCAGATTAGGGGTTAATAAGTGTAGGTAGGTGGAGGCGACGTTGGGGGCGGCAGATTAGGGGTTAATAAATATAATATAGGGGTCGGCGGTGTTAGGGGCAGCAGATTAGGGGTTCATAGGGATAACGTAGGTGGCAGCGGTGTGCGGTCGGCAGATTAGGGTTAAAAAATTTTAATAGAGTGGCGGCGATGTGGGGGGACCTCAGTTTAGGGGTACATAGGTAGTTTATGTGTGTTAGTGTACTTTAGAGCACAGTAGTTAAGAGCTTTATAAACCGGCGTTAGCCCAGAAAGCTCTTAACTACTGACTTTTTTCTGCGGCTGGAGTTTTGTCGTTAGATTTCTAACGCTCACTTCAGCCAAGACTCTAAATACCGGCGTTAGGAAGATCCCATTGAAAAGATAGGATACGCAAATGGCGTAGGGGGATTTGCGGTATGGAAAAGTCGCGGCTGCAAAGTGAGCGTTAGACCTTTCCTGACTGACTCCAAATACCAGAGGGCGGTAAAAACCAGCGTTAGGAGCCTCTAACGCTGGTTTTGACGGCAACCGCCCAACTCTAAATCTAGGCCTTGGTTTGTTGCAAGTGGAGGTTTGTATTAACAAAGGATACCAAGAGAATGTAGCAAATTTGATAATAGAAGAAAATTGGAAAGTTGTTTAAATTTTTATGCTCCATCTGCAAAATTAAAGAATAATATGGGGTTTCATGTCCCTTTATCTAGTTGCATGAGGTAACGTGTCTTTAACAAAAGATGAGGAGAAATCCAATAGAATCTTCAAGTGTCTTTAGCCATCTAGCAGCAGTGTTTGCAACAATGTGTATAGCAATGTTATACCTAGTTGCAAGTGCTTGGATAAAATGCTAGACACATGCACGCTCCTGAGCTCCTAGCAGACTATCTAGATTTACTCTTCAACAAAGGATACCAAAAGAACAAAACAACTTTGATATTAGAAGTAGGTTGAAAAGTTGGTTAAATTTGCATGCTCTATCTAAATAAAGATACTTTTATTTTTATTTTGCTGTCACGTTTTAACATATTTCTGTAAACTAAAGTTATTAACTAAAAATGCTTTGTCTGCTGAATAAATGGTAATTACAGGTATACCCCGCTCATTCAGTCTTAAAGTGAAACAAAGCAGTTTTAACGTTCTTTTCACTTGCCATTGTGTTTAAAAACTTGTAAACATGTTTGAACTAACATATATTAGGTGTGCAATAGCGCTACGTTTAGTTTAACACTAGCACAGCACAGTATTCAATTAGTATTCAATAAATACTGTAACTGTAAAATTGTGACAATTACTGTAGTAAAATTTGCCAGACTATAACACAGACACAGATTGCACTGTAATGCTGTAAACAGAGTAAACTGTGCATAACAAAATCGTGCCAGTTACTTTTCTCGCAATCTCACAATGATTACAGCACTGTTTCAAAATCCTTGAGGTTGAACTTCAGCTCCACAAAGCGCTGTATTAGCGAAGCGCAGTAAAGTGAAGCGCGGTAAAGTGAGGTATACCTGTAATTGTGTGTGTATCTCACAGAAAAAAATACTGACCTGGTGTGTAAATGCAAAAATCTAAAAACAGCTATTACAAAGGGATGTGGAGTGGCTCCACACTGAAGTGATACAGTGAAATTGTTCCAATATGAACTGAGCAATTGCAGAAATTCTATCTGGTGCTTTGGATTACTAAAAAACATTTAGAGTTTCAAATGATGTGGAAAAACTATTTTCATGAGGTTGGACACAGGGTTGTTTCTACACTATAAAATTATTGTCATGCAAAAAAATATTAACACAATATATACAAGTTAAATATTAAGAGTGAAAGGAATACTGGGGGACCTTATCTTCAACTTCCTTTTCCTAACATTATTTTTTATTTTAACCCCTTAATGACCAGCGTTGAGACAGCTTTATTTTGACAAGCCTGCAGGAGGGATGGAGGTTCTAATATTGTTGTTTTGCCACTCGCAGCAACACCTGCGCTATTACAACCAGACAAACTATTAACGACCAGCTTGTCATTAAGGGGTTAAACCCCCAAATTTTCACCTTTGCTCAGAACTTGAAACCACAATTTTCTTAATACTGGTTTCTAATACTGCCCCAATTTCAATCCACTATCAGAGTACAAGAATAAACTTGATCGTCTGGATTTGAATCAAGGCAATTGTTCGTTAACTTCTTTATCAGCCAACAATTAGATGCTCTTTGGTAAAACAAAATGTAGGCAAACAAAGTTAGTGAATATATTGGTTGATTAGTCCCATTTACTAATGACATGATGTGGCCTAATTAAAAAAAAGAGGTTTTCCATTTAAAATGTATTTAGAAAACGAACAAAAAAATAAAATTGCTTGTGTAGACAAAAAACATTGAGGAAAAAAATACATAATAAAATTACTATATTGTGATAAACAATATGTGCATTATTTTTTCTACCTTTACTAACATAGTTTATATTTTTTTAGTTTACTTAATGACATCAGAAATTTTGCTAAACACTGGGAACAATGGGTCATTTTATCTTTGGAAAACCTTCCACAAGTTCTCTCTGAGAAGAAATTGCCAATTGTGAGAAGATTTGTATCATCTTTGAAACGACAGACCTCGTTCTTACATTTAGCCCAGGTTAGCTTCAAAAGTGAAACATTTTCCTGAATAAACACTCACACCCATTTGAGGGCCAGATTATGAGTGGCACATTAACAGTTATGCGCAAGCGATAAGTTGTCTATCGCAGGAGTTTGGGCGCATCAGGTTTTCCTCTCTTATTACAAGTTGAAAGTAAACGTGATCACTTGAGTGCAATGGAAGTTAACACGTGTCTGGTTAAAAGCTCTGGTTAACTATTTTGCAAGTGTCACAAAACACAACAAAGATAGATTACAGAGTACAGTTACACTCATAATAACTCCGTCTAATAAACATTATTTCAAATAATATAGCAAAAAAAAGTTATAAGGGTTCAAAGACATGAGGTCTCAGGTGTTAGGGGAAAAAAAGCAGGCAAAGGGCTTTAAAGGGACAGTAAACTTAAAAAATAATGTTATATAATACTGCACACATTTCAGAATTATGTAACATTATCTTCACAACAGCTTTAAAAATCAAAAGACTTGAAAAGGCTTTAGCTTTCAAAGTTGCACTTAACTGGTCTCCACTCCAGGCACTTCTAATCATGTCTTGTTTTGCAAAAGCGATCCGCGGGCGCACACTAATCACAGCACGTCCGATCGCACTATTAAATGAAATGTAGCTCACTCCTGGTACCAGAGCAGGAGCGAGCTACGTTTAGTACAATAGCACGATTGGGCGCACTGTGATTAAACAGTGCGCCCGAGAACCACTTTTGAAAAATAAGACATTATCAGAAGAGCCTGGAGAGGAGACCAGGTAAGTGCAACTTTGAGAGCTAAAGTCTCTCAAATCTTTTGATTTTTAAAGCTGTCGCTATGATAATGTTACTTAATTTTATAACATTATTTCTTACGCTTACTGTCCCTTTAACATAGACATAAATACCTATACATGTCTAAAGATGGATATGTATGTATATGTCTACATATGTGTACATATGTGTTTGTATGTGTATATATGTATTTACAGATACATTACACATCAAATAATATATATATATATATAGACATACATAAAAGTGCATTGGAGCTCTTCACAGTCAAGTAGATGAAAACATGTAAAAGCATATTTATGCAATATTCATATTTCATAAAGTGTTATAGTGTGTATTTACTGTAAATATTTCATATTCCAATGGACTGTACATAAAAGAATATGTTCTATGTACAGTATATATATATATATATATATATATAAAATATTTAATAAAATATACCAAAATACCATCAGATATGTATAGAAAAAAGAATATTCTTGTATGTGCAGAACATTGGAATTTGAAATATTCATTATATCATGTTGGGTTAGGGCATAGGGGAATACGTTATCGCACACACGCTATATTCTAATGTAAGCTTTTTACGTGCATCGGGTTAGCGTGCGAGCGAAAACAGTTTACTTTCAACTCATAATTACGAGCGCAACCTGACGTGTGCAAAAAGCTTACTTTTAGCCTAGTTAATGCTCGATCGGGAGCATTTCATTGCACTCCACTTGTAATCTAGCCCTTAATATATTACTGGTTATATTAAAAAAATAATATCTGTATTAAACTCTGGTAACTGATAAACACTGCATGTCAAAAACTGTGTAATTTTCAGATTTTTCTAGTAAGGAAATTTTAATTGTGAACAATATTTAGATTTTTTTTTATTTATTGGCCTTGACAAGAACAAGATCATTTTAATGTTTACTTGTAGATCATTTAATAGCTGTGCCATACATTTTCTTAGATAGCACGACCTGCTCTATTTGATCAGAATGTTGTAAATGCCATGACGTCTGACATTGAGAAAGTTGATTTATACAGCATTGGATCTCAGGCTCTTCTTTCCAGCTGCAGTGGTGCTGATTCGGACTGTGAAGTCTACACTGAGTGTAAGTGCACATTTTATTATTAAGAATTACAAAACATTTTAAAAGAACATTTTCCTATATTATAAAAAATAAATTTTATAAAATTAAGAATTTATCTGCTTAAAGGGACTGAAAACCCCCACCATTTTCTTTTGTGATTTGGGTAGAACATACAATTTTAATCAACTGTCCAAATTACTCAGTTGTCAAATTTGCTTCATTCTCTTGTTATCCTTGCTGAAGGAACATTGGCAGCTAGCTGAGCACATCTAATTAGCCAGTCACAAGAGACAAATGTGTGCAAGCACCAATCAGCAGCTAGCCCCCACTAGGGGCTCCATGTACTAAGCCGTCAATTCATCCGTCATTTTAGACGCGGATAAACTCGCCGTTACTCGCCGCGGGCGAAATGGTGTCCGCTGTCACTATGTACTAATAATCCCCCAATAAATAGACAAGTCTAGCCCGCCGCGAGCAGTGGCGGATTATTGATAAATTTGACGCCTCGCTCGCCGCGACTAAGCTGATGTACTTAACTTTCAGTTGAATTGTCTGGCCAATTATTAACACGTGACATGCAAGGTGTCACGAACATCATAGTAGTCGCGGGAATAGAATTTTGCTCCTATAAAAGTTCAACTTATCTAAACAACTTTATTATTGTTCAAAAATTTTTGAAGAGTGATAACAGAGCGTTATTTTTGTAATATTTATTTACAATTTGGATATGGCTTCATCTGGATCTGATAATATATAAATATTAATATAAAAATAATTATAAAGATTGACAACTATACAATACAAATTTAAAATATAGATTACTCTTTAATTACAGTCGACAAATTTGGCGCAATTTATGTACATGGAAATGAGAGACAAATTAGACGCCAGTTATGCTGTACAATGCTGACATTACTGCTTTTTATATATGTCTAGACTGGCGTCTAGATTGACTTTCCTATTGTTTTGTACCTTGCCCGCCACCTAAAAGGTGGCGAGGCAAAAATAACGAGGTGGGAGCGGAAATTGTAGCGAGCGGACAAATAGATTTTTTAGTACATTCGTTTTTGGCGAGTTGGTGGTCAAATGTGTCTAATTACAGTGAAAAATGGAGAGGTAGCGAGGTTTGGCGGATAAGTACGCTCGCAATTTTAAAGATGCGAGTTTGAACATAGTTGACGACTTTGTACATATCAGTTTGCGAGTTTTGACGCGAGATTTGTTGCGGGTAGCTCGCTGACTGCTTAGTACATGGAGCGTGCATATTCTTTTTCAAAAAGAGATATCAAGAGAACAAAGTACATTTCACAATAGAAGTGAATTTAAATGTCTTAAAATTACATGCAAGTTTAATTTTGAATTTCCTATCCCTTTTTTAATAAAATGTTAGGATCTCTAAGAAATCTTAAATTTATCTTTTTGTTTTATGTGGATAATTTTTTTTAAATGTCAGGTAGTATTCTATAGCACAAACACAAAGCTGGAGAGTAATGCAGCTGCATTTGTTGAAAAAAATATCACATTAATTGATATATTTATATACAATTCCAGGACTAGATTTTAGTGGTGATTTAAAATTATTATATTATACAACGTGCATTGGTGCATTTAGTTTGAGTATGATCAATCATTATGGCCCTTTTTTTCTGTCCTCTTCAATGTATGTTAGCGCCATTAACCTCCCAATGACTCGTGTATATAATAGTAGAAGATAAAGCATTTTGTTATTGAGTAAATTATTGGTTGATGTTTATATATGGTATACTTGCCTTGATCATATACATGCAGTATTTATAATATAAGGATAAAACATTGCGGAGAATAATTTAGAAGATCTGTGATAACTTTATTATGATTATAATCTGTTAATTCTTATCGATCATGTATTTTCTTTTCCTTTGTTACATGACAATCATCTGGTAATGTGATGAGAATTATTACTTTGTTCTGTTCTCTTTAGGGAGAGTGAGTTGATTTGTGCTCAAAACGACTGTATAGTTCCCTTTCAGGCAAATTTTATACTCACCTTAATTATTTATTTTATTGAAATGAATGTTTAATACAATCTTACACTTTGTTCACCATACTTGTTTCAGTGTTTCAAGAACTACGAGATTTGTTAAAGAAAAATGCCACGGTGGAGTCCTTTATAGAATGGCTTGATAATGTAGTAGAGCAAAAAGTTATAAAGGTAATGAAACTGCTTTCTTATACCCTCCTGTTATCAGCAGTATTGGCTAAATAGATTTACAACCATGTGTCAGTTTGCTTGTTATCTGTAGCACAAATATGGATGTTTAATTATAAAAAAGGATAAATACAGATAAAAACTTATATTTTAATTTTATATCTGTATTTATAAGCTTTTCTCATTTTAAATACATTTTAGGTTTCAGCTGTTATATTTAATTTTATATGCTATATATAATGCTATGTGACACGAAGAGTGGTGTTTACACTTTTTTAGAATTTATTGCCATTGATTTTAATTAATCAATAAAGTTGTATTTAACCACATTGCACCATATGGACATAGGTACTACAGTACATCACACAGTACTTTGCTTAGTGCCTATGTCCAACACTGCGGCACAAGTTGCGACCCCACAACCGCATACAGACTCCTGCATACAACAAGGTAGCACTGATCATGCTCCATTACCTTATGAAGCCAGATTGACGATACAGACAGTGATACAATTTGTATTAGATGGTGTTATTATGAGTGTAAATGTACTTTTAAATGTATTTTTTATATGTTTTATGACACTTTTTTGCTGTACAAAACAGTTAACCAGAGCTATCCCAATGCATGCCCATTAACTTCAACTGCGCTCAAACACTCGCATTTACTTTCAACTTGTAATACGAGTGTTACATCTGAAGCGCACAAATACCTGTGATAAACCCGATATTGCTTGCGCGTTACTGTTAGTGCGCCACTCATAATCTGGCCCAAAGTGTTTTAGTGCTTTGCAATTATATAGAGAACAAAAAAGAATTAACAGCCTATAGAGAGCACAACTGAAAACTAAGGAAATATATTTCAATTTGCTAGATTAGAATAACAAAACATTTTCAGATCCAAAAATAATGTTAATTCTTTAACTGGCCATCAGATCAACAACATATAACAAGCTAGTCCAGAAAAAAATAATTTATTTTACTCTAGGAAAAAAGCAAAAAACAGACTCAACTGTGTGTATGTGTTTGTGTGTATATATATATATATATATATATATATATATATATATATATATATATATATATAATAATAATAATTATACTATATTTTTTGTAATATTTCCAGGCAAGCAAGCAAAATGGAAAGTCCCTGAAGAAGCGGGCTCAAGATTTCCTTTTGAAATGGAGCTTCTTTGGTGCCCGTGTCATGCACAATCTGACACTGAACAATGCAACAAGTTTTGGTATAGGAAAATAGTGTTATTGTTTGTACTAATACTCTATAAGAAACAAATTAATTACAGTCAGTAGTTAAATCATTTTGGGAACCAACCAGAGAGAAGCTTTAATCTCTCTATCCAAATTGTATAATTTCATCTATATTAGCTTAATTTAATTCAGAGTGACCAGTAAAAACAATAGAATCCCACTTAAAGGGACAGTATACACCAATTTTCATATAACTACATGTAATAGACACTACTATAAAGAAGAATATGCACAGATGCTGATCTAAAAATCCAGTATAAAACCTTTTAAAAGCTTACTTAGAAGCTCTCATTTTAGCACTGTTGATGAGGTTAGTCTGGGACACACACTGAAAGGGGCAGGCAAAACAAGAAGAGCAGACATTCTCCCCTCCCTGCATATGAAAAGACAGATTATACAAAAAGGGGCCAGCAGGAGTCTATAAACGCACTGTGTATACATCTGACACTGTGGAGTCTGAAAATCAGCACAATCTTCTTAAAAAAATAAGCAAAACTCTACATTTTTACAAAAACACTACCAGATGGGCTATATAAATGCATCATCTACAATTCATTTATGCAAAGAAAAATCTAGTGTTCAATGTCCCTTTAAATTTGTAAAGACACAATTTTATTTTTATACTGTGTAACTAAGGATTGGATCATTTCCTCTTTAATTAGTTTATTAGTTTTATTAGTATTTAGTTTATTGCGCTAATTACCTATAGCCTGCCAGTTTGTTGCACATAGGATTATTTTAGCCTAAAAAATCCTGGAAAGTTTTTTTTTTTCTTCAGTCCACATCGCCTTTCAGGTTACTCGTTTACCCTCAAGAGTGCTTGTGTTAACAATTATCTAAAAATAAATACAAATAGAACCATCACACACATTGTTGTATAAGCCTTATCTGCTTTCCCTCATATAGCAGGTCATACTTTCATCAGTATGTTCTTTGATCTAATTTGTGTACCATGTAGCAGTAAATATATTGAGCAGGTTGGTCATTTAATCCTAGATTAGACTAAGATCTCAGAATCTATCCCTTGTTGGTCTTGGTAGGTCATTTAAAGTCCAAAAATTATTTATTTGCAGTTTTAGGTGTTTAAAGATGGTCATGGAGATATACTCATACGTTTCTTCTATACACAGGTTCATTCCATTTGATTCGAATGCTGCTTGATGAATATATTCTGCTTGCAGTGGAGACACAATTTAATAATGACAAAGAACAAGAGCTCCAGAATTTATTGGAGAAGTATATGAAGAATGCAGGTATATCTGTTAATGTAAAACACATGTTAAATAACAATTATTATCACCTTAGTATACAGGCAAACTGTTTTGATATGATTATATTAGAGACACCTAACAATATTATAAACATTGTATATATCTGCTAGGAAATGCAGACTTTACTTTTAATACATGACTAAGGGCCTAGTAAAGGCCTGAAACGTTGTAATTTGTTTTCTCTCGACCCCATGTAAAGAATAAAGGGTTTTTTTTGCCAATTTGGAGGCTGGAATCATTATTTTAGTCTGGATAAAAGGACCTGGCAAGTCTGACATTCCGTGCCCCAAAACAAGTAAAGGTGTGCTGTTTTCCAACTTTGTTTGAAGCTATTACAGACTTTACTTTTAACCCATTGGCTGCTGAACCTTTTCACACCAATGTACTAGAGAGGTTTTTAGCTTTTTTACACTTCTTGCATTTATTCAAAAATTATAATTTTTTAATAGGATCCCCACACAAATGATATCTCATTTTCTTAAGCAGACCAAATATTTTTTGAAAAATAACTTTATTGATACTATATCAAATGCAAAAAAATGATGTCATTATTTACTTAAAATTTCAAAAACAAATTTTCTTGTCCCATATTTAGTTAATCTGCCCAAAACAACAATATTTAGGATGCTACTCCTATATTGTTTAATAAAAAAATAATTATTAAAAATCAGAAGACACTGCATGATCTTGCAATTGCAGAAAATGATTAAGTATAGAATCCGGCTCGGAACAACCATTGGAGCAGCAGGTGCAGTGGCACCAGGGCCCGAGTGGTGGGAGAGATCCGTGGCAGCCAGTCTGTACATAGGTGTGTGGCTGTGTGCAGAATGTGCATAATCAAATCGTAATACAGGGGAGCCTCTATCTATCAATCTATCTATCTATCTATCTATCTATCTATCTATCTACATATTATCTATCTATAATCTATTTATTTATTTATCTATCTCTTTCTCTCTCACTCTCTTTCTATCTATTTATCTCTCTATCTATCTATCCTCAAAATCATTGTACAGAGCAGCATGTATACAATAAGTATTGCTTAATACTGAGTTAACTTTAGTGGGCCCAAAAAAATTTGTACCAGGTCCCTCTGTTGATTAGGCCCGCTACTGTACAGAATATCTAACTTTACAAATATTACATACATTTTAGGATTAAAGACAATTGTTATATCCCAGAGGGATGGCTTTACGGGAAGGCTTAGCCAAAAAAATTATCTCCTTTAATTTTTTCCCAATTATCCATTTTACCTGCTGGAGAGTATTAAATTGTTTACAAATAGCTCCTTTGCCTTGATTTCCCCATTTGAAATAGCTGATTTAGCCTGTGGTATCTCTACCTATACTGAAAGTTTATATACTTAAAGTTATGGTAAACTTTAACTAATCAAATGCCATATATGTAATCTTTGTAATTAAAAAAGGGTATGTGAAAGGATTTAATTAATTCAGTTAGTAATGCTTCTATTGCAATGTTATGCCGGTCTATTTGGACCAACTCTTTTTTTTTTATGACAATTCCAGTGAACATTCAATCAGCATGTGTTATTTGACAATCTTGACGTCCAGCCCCTTTAAAGCCTTTAGAAAGCCTATGTAGAGAGTGGATGTGACTGCTCTATACATCACAGCCCAGCCAAAAGAGGAAATGAAAGGGGGCGGAGGAACAAACAATACCAATTAGGATTATAAATCTTTTATTATAAGTTATAAATACACTTTAAAAAAAAATAATTATGTGGTTTTACTTGCAAATTAATTTATTTTTCATTGCAACATTCTTATTGTCTGAAATCTTTAAGAATAGGCTATTGAGAAGCTATGTAAACACAGCCAACAGAAGAAATACACTCCCAGTGGGGTGTGAGAGAAAGTTATAAAATATTAATTTTCTATTGTTCTTTCTAAATTTTGTATAAAGACAGAGATAAGAAAGGGAAGCATTTGTGTGATAAGATAAGGATGTCTAATCTCTCTGCAAGTTTAGCCTATTTTGATGGGTTGTGGTTTTAAAGCACAGCTATTTAATGTACATAAAGAAACATACAGGAGCAATTTCTCATACATTTTTTACTCTGCAGCCGGTATAATAAGTCATTGGGAACACATTAAGTGGACATAAAATAAAATAGTTTAATCAAAAATCATCCCACATAGAATTTCACAAAATAGTGTCTATTTTTACAGTCACCTTGGGCTTCCACTTATGTTTATTCTTTTAATTATATATAAACTAGCGGTTGTTGCCTGGTTATCATTATTATTATGACCATCACTTGACAGCTATAGGGACATTAAATTCCTTATTTGAACTATGGGACCTCAGTCTTATTGAATAGAACCAATGTTGTGAAATATTTGTAATTGTTATGATAATTACCTTACACCTGGACAGACACAGGACCATTTGAAAGAGCAGTATTGCTATCAATTAAGGAGTCCAATTATTTTGTCTGTTTATTTTCAGGGGAAACTTAGGGGATACCCTAACCCCTGATGTTGTTACATATGCCTATAGGGTCCTTTTTAAAGCCTTAAGTGCTATAGCCAGTACTTAGTAGAGAGGTGATCGCAAAATCCATTAAATCATCTGCCATGAGACCCCTCAATTGAAAATAGGTAATCCCTATTTCATGTGAGGGGTTTTGTATGTGTGTCTTTTGTATACGTTTCTTGGGCATAGGGATTCTTTTGGAAACACTGCCACCCATACAGTAAATACATTAGGTTGGTGATTTATTGTAATCACCTACTAATGATAGTTATATGAGATTCCACATTGAAAAGGAATGGCTCCCCTCTTTCCAAAGTGGGCTCTTTTTTTCCTTTTTGTTTTAAAAGGGGGGTAATTAGAGACTCTAAAACTGACAACTCACCCTCATCAAGCACTGTTCAGGTGTGTACTTGGGGCATGGCCACAAACTCATTACCAAGGAATTCCCTGTATCAGCATGGATTCCCCTGTGATGGCATCACACATGCCAGTGGAGTTGTAACAGATTGTTCAGGACAGAGCCGGTGTCAGAAAAACATAATTTATGCTTACCTGATAAATTCCTTTCTTCTGTTGTGTGATCAGTCCACGGGTCATCATTACTTCTGGGATATAACTCCTCCCCAACAGGAAATGCAAGAGGATTCACCCAGCAGAGCTGCATATAGCTCCTCCCCTCTACGTCACTCCCAGTCATTCGACCAAGAATCAACGAGAAAGGAGAAACCAAGGGTGAAGTGGTGACTGGAGTATAATTTAAAAGATATTTACCTGCCTTAAAAAACAGGGCGGGCCGTGGACTGATCACACAACAGAAGAAAGGAATTTATCAGGTAAGCATAAATTATGTTTTCTTCTGTTATGTGTGATCAGTCCACGGGTCATCATTACTTCTGGGATACCAATACCAAAGCAAAAGTACACGGATGACGGGAGGGATAGGCAGGCTCATTATACAGAAGGAACCACTGCCTGAAGAACCTTTCTCCCAAAAATAGCCTCCGAAGAAGCAAAAGTGTCAAATTTGTAAAATTTGGAAAAAGTATGAAGCGAAGACCAAGTTGCAGCCTTGCAAATCTGTTCAACAGAGGCCTCATTCTTAAAGGCCCAAGTGGAAGCCACAGCTCTAGTAGAATGAGCTGTAATTCTTTCAGGAGGCTGCTGTCCAGCAGTCTCATAGGCTAAACGAATTATGCTACGAAGCCAGAAGGAGAGAGAGGTAGCCGAAGCCTTATGACCTCTCCTCTGACCAGAGTACACGACAAACAGGGAAGACGTTTGTCGAAAATCCTTAGTTGCCTGCAAGTAGAACTTGAGGGCACGAACTACATCCAGATTGTGTAGAAGACGTTCCTTCTTTGAAGAAGGATACGGGCACAGGGAAGGCACCACGATCTCTTGATTGATGTTCCTGTTAGTGACTACCTTAGGTAAGAACCCAGGTTTTGTACGCAGAACTACCTTATCTGAATGAAAAATCAAATAAGGAGAATCACAATGTAAAGCTGATAACTCAGAGACTCTCCGAGCCGAAGAAATAGCCATTAAAAATAACACTTTCCAAGATAACAACTTTATATCAATGGAATGAAGGGGTTCAAACGGAACTCCTTGTAGAACGTTAAGAACAAGGTTTAAACTCCATGGCGGAGCAACAGTTTTAAACACAGGCTTGATCCTAGCTAAAGCCTGACAAAAGGCCTGGACGTCTGGATTTTCTGACAGACGCCTGTGTAACAAGATGGACAGAGCTGAGATCTGTCCCTTTAATGAACTAGCCGATAAACCCTTTTCTAAACCTTCTTGTAGAAAGGACAATATCCTAGGAATCCTAACCTTACTCCAGGAGTAACCTTTGGATTCGCACCAGTATAGGTATTTACGCCATATCTTATGGTAAATCCTTCTGGTAACAGGCTTCCTAGCCTGTATCAGGGTATCAATAACCGACTCAGAAAAACCACGTTTTGATAAAATCAAGCGTTCAATTTCCAAGCAGTCAGCTTCAGAGAAGTTAGATTTTGATGTTTGAATGGACCCTGTATCAGAAGGTCCTGTCTTAGAGGTAGAGACCAAGGCGGACAGGATGACATGTCCACTAGATCTGCATACCAAGTCCTGCGTGGCCATGCAGGCGCTATTAGAATCACTGATGCTCTCTCCTGTTTGATTTTGGCAATCAATCGAGGAAGCAGCGGGAAGGGTGGAAACACATAAGCCATCCCGAAGTTCCAAGGTGCTGTCAAAGCATCTATCAGAACCGCTCCCGGATCCCTGGATCTGGACCCGTAGCGAGGAAGTTTGGCGTTCTGGCGAGACGCCATGAGATCTATCTCTGGTTTGCCCCAACTTCGAAGTATTTGGGCAAAGACCTCCGGATGAAGTTCCCACTCCCCCGGATGAAAAGTCTGGCGACTCAAGAAATCCGCCTCCCAGTTCTCCACTCCCGGGATGTGGATTGCTGACAGGTGGCAAGAGTGAGACTCTGCCCAGCGAATTATCTTTGATACTTCCATCATTGCTAGGGAGCTTCTTGTCCCTCCTTGATGGTTGATGTAAGCTACAGTCGTGATGTTGTCCGACTGAAACCTGATGAACCCCCGAGTTTTTAACTGGGGCCAAGCCAGAAGGGCATTGAGAACTGCTCTCAATTCCAGAATGTTTATTGGCAGGAGACTTTCCTCCTGATTCCATTGTCCCTGAGCCTTCAGAGAATTCCAGACAGCGCCCCAACCTAGTAGGCTGGCGTCTGTTGTTACAATTGTCCAGTCCGGCCTGCTGAATGGCATCCCCCTGGACAGATGTGGCCGAGAAAGCCACCATAGAAGAGAGTTTCTGGTCTCTTGATCCAGATTCAGAGTAGGGGACAAGTCTGAGTAATCCCCATTCCACTGACTCAGCATGCACAATTGCAGCGGTCTGAGATGTAGACGTGCAAAGGGTACTATGTCCATTGCTGCTACCATTAAGCCGATCACCTCCATGCATTGAGCTACTGACGGGAGTTGAATGGAATGAAGGACACGGCATGCATTTAGAAGCTTTGTTAATCTGTCTTCTGTCAGATAAATCTTCATTTCTACAGAATCTATAAGAGTCCCCAAGAATGGAACTCTTGTGAGAGGAAAGAGAGAACTCTTCTTTTCGTTCACTTTCCATCCATGCGACCTTAGAAATGCCAGAACTAACTCTGTATGAGACTTGGCAGTTTGAAAGCTTGAAGCTTGTATCAGAATGTCGTCTAGGTACGGAGCTACCGAAATTCCTCGCGGTCTTAGTACCGCCAGAAGGGCACCCAGAACCTTTGTGAAGATTCTTGGAGCCGTAGCCAATCCGAATGGAAGAGCTACAAACTGGTAATGCCTGTCTAAGAAGGCAAACCTTAGATACCGGTAATGATCTTTGTGAATCGGTATGTGAAGGTAAGCATCCTTTAAATCCACTGTGGTCATGTACTGACCCTTTTGGATCATGGGTAAGATTGTCCGAATAGTTTCCATTTTGAACGATGGAACTCTTAGGAATTTGTTTAGGATCTTTAAATCCAAGATTGGCCTGAAAGTTCCCTCTTTTTTGGGAACCACAAACAGGTTTGAGTAAAACCCTTGTCCTTGTTCCGACCGCGGAACCGGATGGATCACTCCCATTAATAACAGATCTTGTACACAGCGTAGAAACGCTTCTTTCTTTATCTGGTTTGTTGACAACCTTGACAGATGAAATCTCCCTCTTGGGGGAGAGAATTTGAAGTCTAGAAGGTATCCCTGAGATATGATCTCTAGCGCCCAGGGATCCTGAACATCTCTTGCCCAAGCCTGGGCGAAGAGAGAGAGTCTGCCCCCCACTAGATCTGGTCCCGGATCGGGGGCCCTCGATTCATGCTGTCTTTGGGGCAGCAGCAGGTTTCCTGGCCTGCTTGCCCTTGTTCCAGGACTGGTTAGGTTTCCAGCCTTGTCTGTAACGAGCAACAGCTCCTTCCTGTTTTGGTGCAGTGGAAGTTGGTGCTGCTCCTGCTTTGAAATTCCGAAAGGGACGAAAATTAGACTGTCTAGCCTTAGCTTTGGCTTTGTCTTGAGGCAGGGCGTGGCCCTTACCTCCTGTAATGTCAGCGATAATTTCTTTCAAACCGGGCCCAAATAAAGTTTGCCCCTTGAAAGGTATATTAAGTAATTTGGACTTAGAAGTTACATCAGCTGACCAGGATTTTAGCCACAGCGCCCTACGTGCCTGAATGGCGAATCCTGAGTTCTTAGCCGTAAGTTTGGTTAAATGTACTACGGCCTCCGAAATGAATGAATTAGCTAGTTTAAGGACTCTAAGCCTGTCCGTAATGTCGTCCAGCGTAGCTGAACTAAGGTTCTCTTCCAGAGACTCAATCCAAAATGCTGCCGCAGCCGTAATCGGCGCGATGCATGCAAGGGGTTGCAATATAAAACCTTGTTGAACAAACATTTTCTTAAGGTAACCCTCTAATTTTTTATCCATTGGATCTGAAAAAGCACAGCTATCCTCCACCGGGATAGTGGTACGCTTAGCTAAAGTAGAAACTGCTCCCTCCACCTTAGGGACCGTTTGCCATAAGTCCCGTGTGGTGGCGTCTATTGGAAACATCTTTCTAAATATTGGAGGGGGTGAGAACGGCACACCGGGTCTATCCCACTCCTTAGTAACAATTTCAGTTAGTCTCTTAGGTATAGGAAAAACGTCAGTACTCGCCGGTACCGCAAAGTATTTATCCAACCTACACAATTTCTCTGGTATTGCAACAGTGTTACAATCATTAAGAGCCGCTAAAACCTCCCCTAGTAATACACGGAGGTTCTCCAATTTAAATTTAAAATTTGAAATATCTGAATCCAATCTGTTTGGATCAGAACCGTCACCCACAGAATGAAGCTCTCCGTCCTCATGCTCTGCAAGCTGTGACGCAGTATCAGACATGGCCCTAGTATTATCAGCGCACTCTGTTCTCACCCCAGAGTGATCACGCTTGCCTCTTAGTTCTGGTAATTTAGCCAAAACTTCAGTCATAACAGTAGCCATATCTTGTAATGTTATCTGTAATGGCCGCCCAGATGTACTAGGCGCCACAATATCACGCACCTCCCGGGCGGGAGATGCAGGTACTGACACGTGAGGCGAGTTAGTCGGCATAACTCTCCCCTCGCTGTTTGGTGAAATTTGTTCAATTTGTACAGATTGGCTTTTATTTAAAGTAGCATCAATACAGTTAGTACATAAATTTCTATTGGGCTCCACCTTGGCATTGGAACAAATGACACAGGTATCTTCCTCTGAATCAGACATGTTTAACACACTAGCAATAAACTTGCAACTTGGTTACAATCTTATTTAACAAAAACGTACTGTGCCTCAAAGAAGCACTAAACGATTAAATGACAGTTGAAATAATGAACTGAAAAAAACAACACAACTTTTAGCAAAGGTTTGTTCCCATTAGTAAAGTAACAATAATTAAATTTGAAACATAAAAATTACAGAGCAACGTTTTTAATCACAGTCAATATATAAGTCTCACAGCTCTGCTGAGAGAATCTACCTCCCTCCAAAGAAGTTTGAAGACCCCTGAGTTCTGTTAGAGATGAACCGGATCATGCAGGAAATACAAGAGTAACTGACTGGAAATTTTTGATGCGTAGCAAAGAGCGCCAAAAACGGCCCCTCCCCCTCACACACAGCAGTGAGAGAGAAACGAAACTGTCACAATTAAAACAAGCAACTGCCAAGTGGAAAAATAATGCCCAAACATTTATTCACTCAGTACCTCAGAAAATGCAAACGATTCTACATTCCAGCAAAAACGTTTAACATAATAAATACCTATTAAAAGGTTAAATGTACTTTTAACAGAGTAATTCCAGTGAAATACCATCCCCAGAATACTGAAGTGTAGAGTATACATACATGTCATTATAACGGTATGGCAGGATTTTCTCATCAATTCCATTCAGAAAATAAAAACTGCTACATACCTCAATGCAGATTCATCTGCCCGCTGTCCCCTGATCTGAAGCTTTTACCTCCCTCAGATGGCCGAGAAACAGCAATATGATCTTAACTACTCCGGTTAAAATCATAGTAAAAAACTCTGGTAGATTCTTCTTCAAACTCTGCCAGAGAGGTAATAACACGCTCCGGTGCTATTGTAAAATAACAAACTTTTGATTGAAGTTATAAAAACTAAGTATAATCACCATAGTCCTCTCACACATCCTATCTAGTCGTTGGGTGCAAGAGAATGACTGGGAGTGACGTAGAGGGGAGGAGCTATATGCAGCTCTGCTGGGTGAATCCTCTTGCATTTCCTGTTGGGGAGGAGTTATATCCCAGAAGTAATGATGACCCGTGGACTGATCACACATAACAGAAGAAAGAAGCTGCACTACAAGGGTTGTCTCTAATTGGTCTGTAGTGAACTAGGGGAGGGGGCCCTAGTTAAATGAAAAGTTGCCCCTTGCATATGGTCTCAGTGTGTGCTGTCAACAGTCTAGGGGGCATATTTATGATTGTGCGAGCGGACATGATCTGATATAGCGGATCATGTCCGCTGCACATCGATAAATGCCGACAGCATACGCTCTCGGCATTTATCATTGCACCAGCAGTTCTTGTGAACTGCTGGTACAATGCCGCCCCCTGAAGATTAGCCAGAAACATGGGACATCAAGCTCCGTACGGATAAATATGCCCCTAGAGGTTAACAGTTTAGTAGTAATGTCTATGGACCCAATTTCCAAAACTGTTTTGGACTGGTGTAGTTTTATAAGATTTCTTTGTCCTTCTCACAATGGCCCAATATTCCCTCATTGTAAAGGAAATATACAAAATGATTATCATTGTAATATATAGGCTTTACAAGCTTAAAGGGACACTGAACCCAAAAAAATTATATCATGATTCAGACAGAGCATGCAATTTTAAGCAACTTTGTAATTTACTCCTATTATCAATTTTTCTTTGTTCACTTGCTATCTTTATTTAAAAAAGAAGGCATCTAAGTTTTTTTGGGTTCAGACCTCTGGACAGCACTTTTTTATTGGTGAATGAATTTATCCACCAATCAGCAAGAATAACCCAGGTTATTCATTAAACATGGGCCAACATCTAAACTTACATTCTTGCATTTCAAATAAAGATACCAAGAGAATGACGAAAATGTGATAATAGGAGTAAATTTGAAAGTTGCTTAAAATTTCATGCCCTATCTGAATCACGAAAGAAAAAAATTTGGATTCAGTGTCCCTTTAAATAATTCGGACATATTTCTAACTGTTGACAAATATCAGCAAGTGGAGCGCATACTTTTTATTACAATTTTTATTATGCTGTTTGTAATCTGAAAGGTTTATAATTTGCCGTATAGAAAATAAAATAATAGTATTTAGATGAATGTATTTTATTTTAATAGATAAACTAATGAAAGTGTTGCTAGGAAAGTGTATATGTAGAGGTATGAGTTTGGTATCATATTATGCTTAGAACATATGATTATACTAGCAAGGCTTTCTCATTGTAATACCAGTTATGTCCATGAATTGGCTACAGAATGTCCTCTTTTAAAATTTTTGAAGAACATTTCGATTAATTTTCTTTCATGATTCAGACTGAACGTACAATTTTAAACAACTTTCCAATTTACTTCTATTATCAAATTTTCTTCATTTTCTTGTTCTCCTTCGTTGAAAAAGCATGAAAGTAAGTTCAGGAGTGTGCACGTGTCTGCAGCACTACAGTATATGGCAGCAATTTTGCAACAATGTTATACATTAGCAAGAACACTAGATGGCAGCACTATTTCCTGTTATGTAGTGCTCCAGACATGTGCACGCTACCTACCTAGATATCCCTTCAACAAAGCATAACAAGCAGAACAAAACAATTTTTATAAGTAATCTGGGAACATTTTTAAAATTGTATTCTCCACCTGAACCATGAAAGAAACATTTTGGGTATCATGTCCTTTTAACAACAATAATGCATGCAATTCATAAATGCATACAAACATTGTATTATTGCAATTGGAATGGTACAGACATTTGTGAGAACCCATACATTTGTGTAACATTGTTAGTGTTAGTTACAAACACCAGACAATTAAAACAACACATTTAACAAAATGAAAAAAGAAAAAGAAAATTACCTTGCAAAATCTTAAACAATAAACTTTAGCGAATTGGGCCCTATGAGAGAAATCTCAAAATGATAGCAATAATATTTAGTGACATGCTGTTCTTCACCTCTTTGCACTGTGGCAGTTAATGTTATGCTAATACTGATAGGAAAAACAGGCAGACACTCAGGTAATTCAAATCCAGAAAGGCTTCACTTCATGGACAGCAGTACAGACAGAGCAACGTTTCGGGGCTCACCCCCCCCCCCTCCTCAGGCTCAATACAAATGAACAAATCATTCATCTTTAAATAGCCATATACAACACCCCCTCTGACATCCTAGACAATACCCACTATATAGCAGGTGTGTCAAATATACAAATTCATGATTATACATCAAACAAAATAATAAAAGCATTAAAACTATCAACTAAACAAAATTTGTCTATGAAGCCAAAAAAATCTAGGTAATCACTCATCATACATTATCTCATCTTAAATCTATTTCAATATTTACTTTATAGTTTTTTGTTTTTAATCTCCATACATTTTCACACAAAAGAAGCTGTCACTATATACATTTATATTAACATTTAAAAAAAAAATAATAATTAAAAAAACAGTTATTTATAATAGAATAGCTAAATTATAATCTCGGTTGAGGCCTTTAGGATGCATAATACTAAGCCTTTGTATCCACATAGCCTCTTTTCTAAGTAACATCTTACCTCTGTCAAAGACTATATTCCCCCTAGAGACATGATCAATAATCATAAAACGTAACTTGTCGCAGCGGACGGCGAACATATGCGATGTTCGGTCCGCCCCCTATTCCTCATCATTGAGTAAACTTTGACCCTGTACCTCACAGTCAGAAGACACATTCCAGCCAATCAGGAGCAGACCCTCCCTCCCAGACCCTCCCACCTCCTGGACAGCATCCATTTTAGATTAATTCGGGAACTGCATTCTTAGTGAGAGGAGGGACAGTGTAGCTGCTGCTGATTTAATAGGGAAATCGATAGCTAGGCTAGTGTATTCAGTGTCCACTACAGTCCTGAAGGACTCATCTGATCTCTGCTGTAAGGACAGCACCCCAAAAAGCCTTTTTTAGGGCTAGAACATCAGTCTGCTTTTTTTTTTTTTCCCTGTGTAATCTAATTGCAGTTGCCTGCCTGCCAGCGTGTGTGTCAGGCTCACAGCGTATACTGTGCCCACTTGCCCAGTGCCACCACTCATATCTGGTGTAACAGTAGTGTACATTTAAAAAAACAACTCTTTTTTGACTGTGAAATAATAGCAGACAGCTGCCAGTACCCAAGATGGCCGCCAATAAGGCAGATGGGGAGGGTTAGAGAGCTGTTTTGGTGGGGATCAGGGAGGTTGGGGGCTAAGGGGGGATGCTACACCACAGCATATGTAAATATGCTAAAAAAATTACAAAAAAATTAAAAACCTTTTATTTTAGTACTGGCAGACTTTCTGCCAGTACTTAAGATGGCGGGGACAATTGTGGGGTGGGGGAGGGAAGGGAGCTGTTTGGGAGGGATCAGGGGGTCTGATGTGTCAGGTGGGAGGCTGATCTCTACACTAAAGCTAAAATTAACCCTGCAAGCTCCCTACAAACTACCTAATTAACCCCTTCACTGCTAGCCATAATACACGTGTGATGCGCAGCAGCATTTAGCGGCCTTCTAATTACCAGAAAGCAACGCCAAAGTCATATATGTCTGCTATTTCTGAACAAAGGGGATCCCAGAGAAGCATTTACAACCATTTGTGCCATAATTGCACAAGCTGTTTGTAAATAATTTCAGTGAGAAACCTAAAATTGCGAAAAATTTAAGTTTTTTTTAAATTTGATCGCATTTGGCGGTGAAATGGTGGCATGAAATATACCAAAATGGGCCTAGATCAATACTTTGGGTTGTCTACTACACTACACTTAAGCTAAAATTAACTCTACAAGCTCCCTAATTAACCCCTTCACTGCTGGGCATAAAACACGTGTGGTGCGCAGTGGCATTTAGCAGCCTTCTAATTACCAAAAGGCAACACCAAAGCCATATAAGTCTGCTATTTCTGAACAAAGGGGATACCAGAGAAGCATTTACAACCATTTATGCCATAATTGCATAAGTTGTTTGTAAATAATTTCTGTGAGAAACCTAAAGTTTGTGAAAAAGTGAACAATTTTTTTTTATTTGATTGCATTTGGCGGTGAAATGGTGGCATGAAATATACCAAAATGGGCCTAGATCAATACTTTGGGTTGTCTACTACACTACACTTAAGCTAAAATTAACTCTACAAGCTCCCTACATGCTTCCTAATTAACCCCTTCACTGCTGGGCATAAAACACGTGTGGTGCACAGTGGCATTTAGCAGCCTTCTAATTACCAAAAAGCAACGCCAAAGCCATATAAGTCTGCTATAATGGCATGTCTGGCACACAGTGTTGGGGCAAGGGTCCATCTGACCACTGATACCTGGTCTGCAAAGCATGGTCAGGGCAGGTATATCACCTACACTGCACACTGTGAAGCGGGCGTAACCCTTACACTACCTGATCGATACAACATCATACCTGATGTTTTAAAGCAAGCTATTCCAAACAATTTAGGAATGTTAGGTGATTTATGCCCTTTATGGATTAAAACTAGACTCTGCATCAACTATGTAATTTTCCATGGGAGTTTTGCCATGGATCCCCCTCCGGCATGCCACAGTCCAGGTGTTAGTCCCCTTTAGTGTTGAGTTATGCTAATACTATCAGGGGTCCCTCTTGAAATCCTTTTCAGAATCACTTGCCGGGTGAACTTGAGGTTTTAATCTTCCTTGCCAAAGAATTTTTTTTTCCAATATATTAAAATATACTGTCTGTGTTAATGCAATGGAATTTATTTTATACACTAAAAAAATATCTGTCTTTTGGTGGTTTAAATGTCAGAACAAGCATACTTCCTAAAAGGTCTATGCACACATTTTGGCTGCCATGTATGCAAATTGTCTTTATATGTGTCAGTTGCACTTTTAATATTTTTCATGCAAGAAAAATTGAAATTTCTCTCTAATACTGGTAAAAAAAAATTAAAATGCAGCATTGAGTGTCTATATTACATAGGACCCGATATTCAAAGCATCAACAAATCCCAACGGTCTGTCAAGATATTCAAAGAAAAGGGGTGTGTCAGGGCAATGTCAACGAGAGGTGATGTCTCTCCAATAAAAGTCAATGGAAGCAGGACGTCACCACCCACACCGCCGCTCATCTAATTTTTTCTGAGGAAGGGGGGTTCTATTTAAAGTGTGCCTACCATCTGCGAGGAATGGGGGACTGGATTTGAAGTGTCCCTATTCTCCCATTAGGTAGCATCCTCATACAAGTGGTATCCCTAGATGCCACATCAAATTGCCAACAAAATATTAAAAGACCGTCTTGAACCCTACTCGATCTACACCCCTTTTAAAAAGCGGCAGACTTGCACTCAATTCCGGTCCGTCGCTGAGTTCCAGCAGCCCAGTTAAGCCTTCGAGGTTTTGCCGGTACTCTGGTGTTTACTTCATCTCCTTGACAAAATATGTATTGTCATGTACAATGTAGAATATTTAAAGTATTGGAGGTCTCTTAAAAGGGATTTAATAGTTGCTTGCTATTATTTGAAACATAAATATTTATTTTAAAATATATGCTTATGTTTCAAATAATATCAAGAAACCATTAAATCCATTTTAAGATATCTACTTTGAACAATATGCATTTTACATGACAAAGCATATAATTTAAACAATGACCCGTAATCTGCCATAAGATAAAACTAACTGTAGAAGTTACGGCCCTACACACAAATAATCAATATTGAAAATGTTGCATTGTTATGTAGAAAGAATTATGTTTAAATATTTGCATATAAATTAAAATGTAATTATTGTTGCTTGTTGTGTTTATTATTTCTAATTAAAGACAGTCACCTAGATTAATTGTTTTGCGCTATACCCGGTGCATAAATAACGCAATAAAATGAGCGGTATTGCACTCTCCATAGCGCTGTCATTACGAGCTACTGAAAAACCTCCTTGTCCTGTGCGTTATGGTGTGTTAAGCTCCATACCGCACAAAAGCCAAGGGCTGAGTTTACGTGCTCATGCACGCTTTCCACCATAAACATCAATGGGGAGAGACACCTGCGATCGTGGAATGGCAAATAGCCATAATGCACCCCATTAAAATATATGGGGAAAAGAAAATTAAGTTTAAACCCAACACCCTAACATAAACCCCTAGTCTAAACACCCCTAATCCGCCGCTCCCTGACATTGCCGACCCTAAATAAAGTTAATATAGGTGTAATATAGTATTTGCTATGTGGGAGGGTGGCGGTTTAGGGGTTAATAGGTAGTTTATGGGTGTTAGTGTACTTTGTAACATTTTAGTTATGAGTTTTGTGAAACATTTTTGTTTCGCAAAATCCATAACTTCTGGTCTCAGATCGCGGAATGGATCTTGACTGTATATGCTGTAATGCAAGCATTTTAGCTGGACCGCACAGCCTGTAATATGGCGCTATGGAAAATCCTGCAATCAAACATCATTTTTTGAGTGCGAAATGGATTGTTGCGTTAAGGCTAAAATTCTTCCGGTATAGCTATATCGCAGTGACTTGTAATATGCGTTACCTGCCATTCCATGCACAATGGCCAAATTTTCAGCGGTATAGCCGTTCCGCACCATAAGGCAAAACTTGTAATTTAGATGAGTGTAATTAATATTCTAGTTCTACATAACTAGATGCCTGTATTGTAACAATATAATTTAAAGATACTGACTACTATAACATAAATATATGTAACAACTATAAATATATGTTAAATATATGATCTCTGAGGAAGTGCATGTGTGCAATGTGTGAAAAGTGGCAGATCAAAGTGTGCTGCTTAACAGACTGTCTATGTTAACGTATATTTATATATACTGTATATATGTATATATATATATATATATATATATATATATGTTATAACTAATAAACTCAACAAGCTAACATAAAAACATTTTAATGCATATGCAATACTTAAACCATTATGCAATATACATGCATAACTGTTTAAATATTGAATATCAATGCAAGGCCTGACTACATTATATCTACAATCTTTGAAATAAAATGCATGGCCAAGTATGATTCATATTAGTTTAAGTATTGGATATATAAAATAGAATGTATATATTCTTGCTTGATGCGTTTATTATTCTAAAAAAAATATATTTTTAAAATAGATATTTATGTTATGAAAGACAGTTGCATTATAATTATAGTATTAAATAACTGCATGCCTGTTATGCAATAAAACAATTGTAACACTAATGCCTTTTCTAAGAAGAATATACATTTTTAAATATATATTTACATTTAATATAAAAAAACAAGACAAAAATGTATATAAAAGAATATGCAACATACATAAGAATGCATACTTTTGTAAAAATTGTAGATAAATGCACTATTAACCCCTACAGGTATGGGAGATGGTTAGGAGATTAAGGCCTTATAAATGGTAACCATCTATAATTACCTAATCAACCCACATACAGGTATGGGAGGGTGGTTAGGAGATTTCGGCCAACAAAATACTAAGTACACATAACTTACACAAAACCTTACTGAACTCAAAAGTGGTACTCACAGTTTATGGGGAATCTGGCTTCTCTTTATCCAACGTTGGGCCCCCTTCATCCTGTTGCTCTAGGCGCCGGGAGACCATCTTCACGGTGGCAGAGGTGGACTTTGGTGGCTCTGCCGCCTCCGCTCCACAATCTTCATCAACGATGGGGCCCTCTTTTTCCTGGCTCCTGGAGCAGGGGGCCCATCTTTGGGGTAACTGAGACAGAATTCCACGGCCTCTTCCGCTGCTTCTGCTCCGCAATCTTCAGCTCTTCAGCTCTCTTTGGGGAGCCCTGGTCTCCAAGCGGTCGCTTCTGCACACTGAAATCCTGGAAGCGCTGATTCCCAATATATAAGGGTACCACTTAATTTGGACTAGCTGATTTTAAATCAGTCAATCCCTATTGGCTGATTTGAATCAGCCAATAGTAAGAACTTTTTTAAATTTAAATTCTAATTATCCTTTTCTATTGGATGATTAGAATTTAAATTTTAAAAAGTTCTTGCTATTGGCTGATTCAAACCAGCCAATAGGGATTGACTGATATGAATAGCACTTTCTGGGCCATTGAGAGAGCCCCCTCATGACCTAAATGTGTAATGAGATTAAAACACTCCCCAAATGTAAATTTTCTGCATTGTTTTAGTTATAAAATATCCATCTTTTGCCTGCAATAACAACTTAGCCATAAACACCTCTCAATTAAATAATATTTTGCATTATATGCGCAATTCACCTCCCTGATTTTTTTTCTCTTTCCAGATGCAAGTAAAGCAACATTTACTGCATCACCAAGTTCCTGCTTTCTAGCTAACCGCAGCAAAACTGTCAATATTGTGAACGATTCAGCAGTTAAGAATGAATGTCCTCAAGATCAGGCCTTCACAGAGCTGTCATCTGACCACCATACCGATCAGATTCGCGGCCTGCACACCTTTTCAAATGCGAATGAAAATATCCACTTAACAGGTGAATTATTGGGTGAAATATGATTATTGAAGGATAATATATATATTTGCTATTGTTATCAAAGTGCAAATGTTATGTCTATTTGGAAGCCATATTTATTAAACAAGTAGAAAAAACAATGGTAGATGGCGCTGGTCTCTGGAAAATGTAGATTTCTCTAATAATAAAGAGAAAAAGGCTTGTTGTGTGTATTAAAGCCCAGTGAATATGGTGCAGTATACTCACTCCTTAAGTTGCATAATGTCCGCTTGTTTAGGAGTATCTCCCTCAGATGTCCTTTCTTGATGCTTGAGTGAGATTTCAATAAAGCTGGGAGTAGAATAAAGACTCCATAAACAGTGTGTAAGATTGATGATAAAAAATAAGTAGTAACTTACTTCATCAATATTAGGTTTCCGGCCGTCACAGCGAAAGAAGGAAAAATCTTCCCATATAGTTATTTAAAAGTATATTTATTAGCTCTACGCGTTTCAACCTCTGTAAAGGTCTTTGTCAAGAGCAATTTTTTTAAAACAAGTTAAAACAGTTGAAAAGTTTGATGAGCTGTGACTCTCAGAGTCGGTTTAAATACAGGTGTGCTTTGTTCCAATTTCCTGTTCAACAGAAAATTGGACTCACAAAAAATTGGAATTATTACAACAGTTATTAGTTTATAAAACATCCTATATAGATTATGTTCATCCCTAGCTAAGTATACAATTCATTGCAAAGTTATAATTTTTGATATGCCCTTATCTTTGTTTAGTTTTATTTATGTTTCGATAGTTCGATATGAACATAATAATTGACCAATAAGATATGCCCTATTGCAAAATAACCAATAGAAAGGATCCGTAATTAAATGTCCTCAAACGAGTAGTGTGGTGTAAAGAGTTCCATTTCAGGTCCAATTTGGAATCATGTGCTTTTCCCAACCTATCCGGAGTGTGCTGGTATTTTGTGCGGAGAGTTCCGGATTCCATCCCGTTTAACGTCACATGTTTTCACCAACCTATCATGAATGGGCTGGTATATGTTACAGGACAGTTCCGTTTCGGGTCCAACTTTGTAGATGAACAAAAGGAGGCGGAGGTCTTGATTGACGTTCATATCCAGAGATTGTTCATAAATATATAATCATCTATTGTGTAATTTCTGTGAAATAGAATAAACAAATGAACAGTATTTGTTCTTAATACATAACATTGTTTGTGCAATAAATTCTTTATACAAAATCCCAAATGTCAAAGACATGTATTGCAGTGAACTATTATAGCAAAACAAAGTTTTCTTTTTCTTTATAAAAACAAGTAATTTTTATTATTATAACCAAAATCTACATCACAAACAGATATGCCTATCATTTAGATTTCAATAACCTATGGTAAAAATCATGAGGTTTATTCTTCTCTTTACAGTAAATAAAACAACTTATAGTGACAGTGCTATAGATCAAATATTTCTTCACTATATAATTTATTAAAGCATTTATACAAATTAACATAGACATTAGTTATGTGTACTGATTTAAGCCATTCACCTCACCAACACTCAGTACACATAACTAATATATATATAAACTATAAGTTGTTTTATTTACTGTAAATAGAAGAATAAACCTCATGATTTTTACCATAGGTTATTGAAATCTAAATGATAGGCATATCTGTTTGTGATGTAGATTTTTGTTATAATAATAAAAATTACTTACTTGTTTTTATAAAAAAAAAGAAAACTTTGTTTTGCTATAAACATACATGTCTTTGACATTTGGGATTTTGTATAAAGAATTTATTGTACAAACAATGTTATGTATTAAGAACAAATACTGTTCATTTGTTTATTCTATTTCACAGAAATTACACAATAGATGATTATATATTTATGAACAATCTCTGGATATGAACATCAATCGAGACTTCCGCCTCCTTTTGTTCATCTACAAAGTTGGACCCGAAATGGAACTGTCCTGTAACATATACCAGCCCATTCATGATAGGTTGGTGAAAACATGTGACGTTAAACAGGATGGAATCCGGAACTCTCCGCACAAAATACCAGCACACTCCGGATAGGTTGGGAAAAGCACGTGATTCCAAATCGGACCTGAAATGGAACTCTTTACATCACACTACTCGTTTGAGGACTTTTAATTACGGATCCTTTCTATTGGTTATTTTACAATAGGGCTTATCTTATTGGTCAATTATTATGTTCATACCGAACTATCTAAACATAAATAAAACTAAACAAAGATAAGGGCATATCAAAAATTATAACTTTGAAATGAATTGTATACTTAGTTAGGGATGAACATAATCTATATAGGATGTTTTATAAACTAATAACTGTTGTAATAATTCCGATTTTTTTGTGAGTCCAATTTCCTGTTGAACAGGAAATTGGAACAAAGCACACCTGTATTTAAACCGACAAAGACGTTTACAGACGTTGAAACGCGTAGAGCAAATAAATATACTTTTAAATAACTATATGGGAAGATTTTTCCTTCTTTTGCTGTGACGGCCGGAAACCTAATATTGATGAAGTAAGTTACTACTTATTTTTTTTTTTTTTTGTAAATATTTTTTATTGGATGAACATGGTAACAATGCATATCAGTGCATTTCAAGTTACATTGGATACATATGAATGATTCTATTCCATTAATCTACAATGCGAGAGCTTAACATCCAAAATTTTCTTGTATGATGGGTGAATAATTAAGATAACATTACACAACTTAATAGTAAAATAAAACCTTGGTTGGTCTCTGTAGTCATGCCCAAAAACTTTAATCTCTGTACCCAATTCGATACAGGAATATGCCTTTTAATTCGTACCTATCTATTTTACGGGGGGGTGTTTCCCAACTAGTGGACACTATCATATCAGATAGGCATGCAAGACAATCAGTGTGTGTGCATTCGGGTTTCCCAATAGAACTTTATATTATGAAACATCTCCATATCTTTTCTAATGAAATAGCCATATTCCTCTAATTGGATCGAATGATCCATGAGTGATTCCCAGGCCCGGTATGTGGGGATTGATTGTGATTTCAAATTAGCTGCTATGAGAGATTTTGCTGTGTTTAAGGCTAGTTGTATTAATTTCCTACGTATTTTGCACTTGCAGTGTGGGAGTAGGTTCAATAATGCAGTAGTAGGATGCATATGATATTTGCTATGTTGATTGCTAATGGATTTAATAAATTCCTCTATTCTTAGCCAAAAGGGCTGTAGTTTAGAGCAGGACCACCATATATGAAGCATGGTGCCCCTACCGCCACAACCCCTCCAACATGTATCGGAAGCCAATGGGTATATTGTCTTGATCCTCACTGGGGTGAGGTACCACCTCATCAGTATTTTAAAATTGAGCTCTAACGCCTTGGCAGATACCGAGGATGTACTAGTGTTATGAACAATGTATTTCCATTCTTTGTCAGTTAACTCCCTACCCAATTCCCTGTGCCATCTGTCCCTGTAATTAGGAGCATCTTTTACATCATTCTGAGAAAGGGCTTTCTTGGCCCATGCCAATGTATGACTTAGTGTCTGATCACCCAGGCATAGTTGCTCAAACAAGGTGGGTCGTCTGATCATCTCTTCTCTGTCTGGTGAAGTGGACAGGAGGTGGTGAAGTTGATAGTACTTCAACCATCTCGAGAAGGCCCCTCCCATTATGTCTTTCAGGTCAGTCATCTGTTTGAGTTTACCGTCAGATAGAAATTTGTATATGGGTGTCGTGTATCCTATCTCCCAATCATGTTGTTTAGTGAGTTTTTGTTCTAGTCCTCCGTGCAGTTCCGCGTTAGGTGACACTGGGGACATTGGGGATCTCAAGGACGATACACTGCTAGCATCAGCTAAATTATTGTCCCAGATCTCGAACACATGCCGATACAATGGGTATGCCTTAAACCAGGGCGGACGGCACTTCTTTTCCACCCAGCACAACACTCCTGGAAAGGGGGATTTCAAAATATGGGAATCTAGTGCTACCCAGGCTTTATTTTCCGCATTGCGGTGCCAATCTAGTATTTTTTGTAAGCATTTAGCTTTATAGTATACTTCTATGTTGGGTAGTCCCAAGCCCCCTCCACGGGTGGATCGGTACATTGTTGCTTTGAGAATTCTCGGCTTAATTTTACCCCAAACATAGTTGTTTAACAATTTTTGAAGTTTGTTGCGAAATGAGGTATTCAAAGTAATTGGCACCGTTTGGAGCAAATAAAGGATTCTGGGCAGTGCATTCATTTTCACCGCCTGGATACGGCCCCACCAAGAAATAGATTTATCACTCCACCTATTTAGATCTTTGTTTAGTTCATTATATAGGGTTTGATAATTCCGTTCGAACAGAATGTTAGGTTTGGGGGACAGGTATATTCCTAGGTATTTAATGGCCTTTTTTTGAGGGCTGAATGGGCATTTCTCTAGTAACTCAGTGTATTCTGCTTTTGGCAGATTGATGTTTAGAATCTCCGACTTTTGGTCATTTATAAGAAAGTTGGAGTGAGAACCAAACTCTCTAAACTCGCTTAGTATTGCTGCTATCGATTCTATGGGATTGGTCAGTGTAAACAACACGTCATCCGCGTAGAGTGATAACTTATAGTTATCTTGGCCTATTTTTATGCCGGAGACGTGTGCATTTTGTCTGATTCTATGCGCCAATATTTCCATGCTCAACACGAATAAAAGAGGAGACAAGGGGCATCCCTGTCTGGTTCCATTTCGTATAACAAACGGTTCCGATAATATTTTATTTGCTTTTACTTTAGCCGAGGGGCTGTGATATAAACTGAAAATTCGTTTTATAATAGTTTCCCCGAATCCCATTTTACTTAACACTGCCCGCAGAAATCTCCAATCCAAGCGGTCAAACGCTTTTTCAGCATCAGCGGAGACAATCACCATTCCCAGATTGTGAATTTTAGCATAGTCAATTAATTGCAGTGTTCTAATGGTGTTGTCTCTCGCTTCTCGCCCTGGGACAAAACCTACTTGGTCTAGATGGACGATCTGGGGTAAGATTTTATTGATTCGCCCTGCTAAGATTTTTGCAAAGAGTTTAAGATCCGTGTTGAGCAGGGAAATGGGTCTATAGCTACTTGGTAAAGTGGCTGGTTTATTTGGTTTAGGCAGTACGGAGATATGGGCTTCCAGGCATCCAGCTGGGAAATAGCCCAATTCGTCTATGTGTTGGAAAGTCTTCAACAGGTGTGGGGCTATAGAGGTTTTATATGTTTTATAGTAGTCATTGGAGTATCCGTCCGGGCCCGGGCTTTTATTATTTGGAAGTGTTTCAATGGCGGTCATGATCTCCTTCAAAGTGAAAGGAGAGTCCAGAATATCCGCTTCATGAGCAGAGATTTTAGGAGTATCTACAGTTTCTAAATATTGGTTAAGTGCGTTCAGATTATCCGAATCACCCTGCCTAGCGATATTGTATAGTTTGGTATAGTAGTCTCCAAACACATTTGCTATTTTTTGAGGCTCTGTTTCTGTTTGTCCTGTAGCATTGTCCATTTTAAAAATGTGGGCCTGATACGTCTTTTTAGCTAAACTTCTCACCAGCCAGGCACCGGCTTTGTTGCTGTTATGGAAATACATTTTCTTAAGATAAAAAGCTTTTTTGTTTTCATTCCGTTGCAAAAGCTGTCTAAAAGCCTCTCTAGTTTTATTGACTAACTGTGTAAGGTCTTCCCTCATAGGGTTGAGTTTATGACGTTGTTCCGCTAACTTTAACTCTGAGAGTAACTTGTTATATTCTGTATTGTATTTTTTTCCGTAGTATCGCTTTTTGCATAATCAACTCCCCCCTGATAGTTGCCTTATGGGCCAACCAATTGTTAATCCCATTCGTGTCTGTCGGAGTGTTGTGCTGGAAGAATTCTTTTATCTGCTCACCTATATATTTTTTGGTGGTTGGGTTGTGTAATATAGTGGGATCTAAACGCCATGGGACTTGGCGTTGAGGCATTGATGGCCAATTAAGTTCCAGAGTGATGGATGCATGGTCCGACCACGAAATCGGCAGGATATCCGCATCCGTGGCCAGTGCTATATTGTTATGGTCTATCAGCCAGTAATCTATTCTGGAATAGGAATGGCATGGGTGTGAGTAAAAGGTGTAACTACGTGACCTTGGATGATTCAGCCTCCATACATCCATTAGTAATAATGTATCTATCTTTTGGGTGATTCGTGTCCTGTGTTTTTGAGCTATTTGACTTTTCCCTGTGGAGCTGTCTACACAAGGGTCCAAAGTGATATTTAAGTCGCCACCTACTATTACCACTCCCCTCTGAACCTCTCCCAATTTAGTTAGAGCTCTATTGTAAAACTGTTGTTGACCAGTATTTGGTGCATAGATGTTCATTAACGTTAGTTGCGTATTATATAGCTTTCCTACTAGTAGCAAAAACCTGCCGTCCTCATCTGCATGCGTTTCTAAGACCTGGAATGGGATGTCTCTACTAATTAAAATGCCCACCCCATTCTTTTTCCCGATGTTAGAACTAAAAATTTGTTGAGTGTAAATTTTCGAATATAAGGGTGGGGCATTATTCTTTGAAAAATGTGTTTCTTGAAGGAATACTATCGATCCTTGTAATTTTTTAAACCAGGCCAGGGCCATGGACCGCTTGTTAGGAGAGTTCAGGCCCCTACAGTTTTGTGATATCAATTTTATATCATAAGGCATAGGCTAGATATCTGTTTTGTAGTAGCACATTCTTATTCTGTAATTCTATCGATTGGGCAATATAATACTTTATGACACATAGTAGAGACCAACAATAAACAAAAGAAAACAACACAAACCTGCTAACAAAATAAAACAATAACCACATTTTAACCATAAGCATGATCATTAGTTACAAACTCTCAAGTGAGAGGTAAATCAATAAGATAGGGGAATTCAAAGACCTAATTCGGTCTAGACACAGATGGGGTTTCAAAGCGTAAGGGAAGTGCACATGTTTATACATTCATTTTTTTTTTATTTATTTTTTTTAATAATTTATTTATTTATTTTTTCCTTTCTCCTCCTCTCCTCCTAACTAAGCTATAGCACCTCTAATACACAAAAAGGAAAAGAAAAACCAAAAAAAAAAAGGCAGAGTCTTTCACAGTCATTGGTAAATAGCCCTTATATGAGGTTGTATGCTCTCATAGTCTTTCCCACCGGGATTCGGCTTCAATTCCCAGGAAGGGGCTTCAGACATCACAACAAGATATACATAAAACAGTATTACCTGAGTGTAGAGTCTCTGCAAAACGGCAAGGACAGTCCAAGAACTGTCTTCAAGGCACCTGCGGACTACCTTGGTCGGCTTATTTCCCGAGTGGTCTGTTTCATCCAATGTCAGGATCTTGAGCTGCTGAAGAGCTACTCGGGATAGGAGCTCTTGTTCTTTTCCGTTGAACTGTTTGCCAGCGTGGTCTTTGCTGTAGTTGGTGAAGGCTTTCTGGAGCTTTTGTCTCGTGGAGTGATGGCAAGGAGGGCTGTGGTATTCCGAGTTGGGTGCAGAAGGGTTCCAAATCTTCTAGAGATCTATAGGTGTGCATTCGATTGTCCCTCAGCACCTTAATGCTGAAAGGGAACCCCCACCTATAAGGGATCCCTTTGTCCTGTAGATGTTGCGTCAAGAATCTTGTTTCTTTTCTGTTTTGTAGAGTGAGTGGGCTGAGGTCGGAATAAATTTGTAATTGTTGCCCTTGGTAGATTATTGATTGCTGTTGCCTCGCCGCTTTCATGATTCTTTCTTTGTCTAGATATCTATGAAACTTTATGATTACATCCCTTGGGGGGTCTTTGTCTTTAGGTTGTGGACGCAGCGCCCTATGGGCTCTATCTAATGGCAAATCAGTAAATTCTGGGACTTTTAGTATGGTTTTGAACAAGTCCTGTAGGGAGGAGAGCAGATTCTCAGGAGCAATTCTTTCTGGTAAGCCTCTAATCCTTATGTTCTGCCTCCTCCCTCTATTGTCCAGATCCTCTAATTTTTTTTTTTTTTTGAAGAAAGGATATTTGAGATTCTTGAGTGGATAATTTTCTGTTTATTAGGTCCATATCTGAGGTTTGAGTCTCTGACTGTTCCTCCAAGTATTCCACTCTGTTGCCTAATTCATTAACCTCTTTCCGTACCTCTGCTAGCCCATCCTTGATCATCCCCCTTTGTGGGGAGGTCTTTCAAGTCCGCTCTTGTGAGTGGAGTGTCTAGTGTCGTGTTTTGTAAATTTTCCCCCTTCTCTGGCGCCTGGGATGAGTCCTCATCATCTGTTGTCATTGCCTGGGTTGTTTTAAAAAACATGTTCATTTTATTAGAGCTAGCTTTCAAGCCCTTATCATTTTTGAGTGATCTTTTTGATGCCATACTTGTGTGGATAGGTAAAGCACAGAGTGAAATGTCTCTTCCTGGAGCTAGTGCCTTGCAGGTCACAAAGATAGGATATGATGTAGCTGCTAAACAGTTTTAAACCTTTTTGCGCCGCTCCTATTTCTCTTCTGATCTTTTTCTCCCTTTCCTTCTTTATTTATTTATTTACTTGTTTTTATTTAGGGATGTGGAGCTGTTTAGACAATAAAATCAGTCACAGGCCTGCTCAACTGTCAGTAAAAGTTCTCCAGGCAAGTGCAAATAAACAGTAGGAAAGTGGTGATGCTAGTGCTTGTATTTCTGTGACACTGTTTGCAGCTTTTAAGGATTCTGAATATTGTTAGGCAGGTCTGCTTATGTGTGCTAAAGAATTGTGTTTGAGGGTCTGATCTCAGTTTCTTGTGTCCCTTTGACAATTCCCCAGTTCAAGTAATAAGCTGCGTGTGCTTGCCGACCAGGCTGCAGCTGCTGTACAAAGGCTGTCCCTTATTTTTGCTGGCAGTTCACAGCTACAGGTTACTGGTCTGCAGCAATAGCGTGACACCCGTGAGAGCGACAAATCTCCAATGTGGCAACAAACAGGTTGCTCCCTGATCCCAGCGCTACAATCCGCTATGGTGTGAGTATACCCCTTTGCTTAATGTATAGCTGTAATGCGGTATGGCACTCACCTTACAAGTGCATGGGTGTTGTAATGGCCACCGCTCCGAAAACCTTCTCCTCGCTCCCTCCTCTGTGATATTCGTGCCCAGTTATAAAGAACAGGCAATTGGCCAAGTTAGATAGCCACGTTAAATAATAGTATCCGGTGTGAGATCTTTGTAGCGTTTCACGAGATCTTTGTCCTCCGTGCAGAGTTTATGTTAATCCTGTAATGGCGGATTTGGCGCTCCTTTTCCGGCAGTGCTGGAACAGATCTCTCACTTCCCTCTTGCTTAAAAAGTGTATCGAGGTTCTTTGCTTCTTAATACATACTCTAGTGCAACTAAAGCATAGTTTTATTTAGACTTATTCCCCCACTGTGTCTATTAACTCTCAGAGCTTCACTTCAAAGCGGCCATTTCAGTCCATGGTCGGCTCCGCCCCCGACAAAAATCTACTACTTATTTTTTTATCATCAATCTTACACACTGTTTATAGAGTCTTTATTCTACTCCCAACTTTATTGAAATCTCACTCAAGCATCAAGAAAGGACATCTGAGGGAGATACTCCTAAACAAGCGGACATTATGCAACTTAAGGAGTAAGTATACTGCACCATATTCACTGGGCTTTAATACAAACAACAAGCCTTTTTCTCTTTATTATCAGAGAAATCTACATTTTCCAGAGACCAGCGCCATCTACCATTGTTTTTTCTACTATTTCACGGTCCCTGGGGAGAGACTGAAAGAAGGCAGCAGTCATTTACTATAGAAGGAGAGTATTAGTTCTCAGTCCATTTGTGACAGATATTTGTTTATTGCCATCTGACATATTCTGTACACATTTATTTTCTGTAATTTATTAAACAACTATTAGGCAATAAAATAGTAAATAGCAAAGTATTTTTATGTTTACAATTTCAAAATCAAAATTAGGTCAGAACATATTAATTGTGAGTTTGAAAGTTATTTAATTTTATATATGTTGCAGATCATGTTGAGGTTTCCCAAAACACAGGACACCTGATGACGCCACCTATGTCCCCTGCCATGTTGAACCGAGGAAGTGTTATAAATCAAGGCCCAATGGTTTTAAGGCCTTGTAGTGTAGGCCCAGTGCTTCCTACACATTCTCAAATCTCCTCTTTTTCTGAGCCACTTTACCATAACATTCCACAAACAAACCAGAACTGTTTTGGAACTGGCACAAACTACCAACCCTTGTTTCGTGCTCAAACTTCCTCTGGTACTTTTCATCAGAAAGTGGATCCAAATCGTTATACACCCTTAAATGAGCAACACATTTCTAGAGACTATTTTACTAGCAGTTGTGCAGTGTCTCCATACAGTTCCCGTCCTTCTACAAATTATGGATCTACATCAAATGCACAAGATATAGCCAGCATGCAGCTCCTTAATCCAGGGGGATACAACTTTTTAAGTGGATCAATTTCTGGAACCTGTCAAGAAGGAACTTATTCTTCAAATAATTCAAATGGTATTTATATATTTTTTTTAAATAAACTAACTTGCTTGTTTTATGATTGACAGCTATTCACTTCATGATCTTTGGTGGTTAGACACTGTAAAAGAGATATGTCTATTGAGTAAGTTCTATGCGTATCACAGTTGTGCTGTATAGGTATTGTATTCTGTTTATGCAACGTGTAGAATTTAAGTTTTTGGAAATACATTTTCTTTTACAGGATACTATGGAAATAATTTAAGCTACCAAGAATCCCACAGGCTTGGTTCAATGATTGATCAACATGTGTCTGTAATTAGCAGTGTTAGCAGCATTCGGTCTCTACACTCATTCAATGACATTCACGATCCACTTAATATTCTAGATGACAATGGAAGAAAGCAGATTGGCTCTTATTATACAGACTCGTCATCTCCTATAATTGGTCACAACTCAATGTGTAAGTTGTAAACAATTCTTCAAATGAGATTTATTTTTATTTTTTACATATATGTTGTCCATTTCTCCAAATATTGGGCAAATAATATCTGATGTAATTTTATGTGGGGAGATGCATTAATAATTTGATTAAATAAAGGGAACATTAAACAGCCAAAAAGCCAATAAAGTATTCTTGTTTTCAAAATTCTGTAAAGTACCTAATCCATCGATCTGATTTGCAGCATTTTAGAGAATTTTCTTTTTGGTCTCTTTAAGGGGCATGGGATAAGCCTCCCCCCCCCTTTTTTTACACAAAGCAAATAGGGTTTAATATCCCTTTAAAAGAAGATTATTCACAAGAAAGAATTATTATACAATGAGACATATATAAGCCATGACTATAGTAAACATTCTGCATTAATGAAGAAAAATATTCTTTCTTGTGGAATATATTCTATGGAGGCATTAAAGAACTGAACCGAGTGGTTGCTTGGGCTATTGCAGAGACATTCTCTAAAATTTCACAAAATGATACTGGAGACCACTTAATCCATACTTAGCCATGCCCAACAACTACCCTGAGACTCTGGTCATGAAGGGTTCTTGTCCTGTCAATTGATTTTCTGATTGTGCCAGAAGGAACTCAACCTTGACCCCAGCCCAGCACAATGTCCCCCAATCTTTTCATCCCAGACAATAGAAAGGTAAATGTTAAGAGGTATACTTTAAATATAAGTTATTAGTGCCATCTATGTATGTATTATTGGTTATCTGGAAAATGCTCCAAATAAACAAGTATTTGTTTAAATCTATGATGCTGTTTGGAGTAGCCCATTGATTTAGATACTAAAGTAACAAGAGCATTACTTTAATAATTGTTACTAAGTTTTATAATAAAATTAGATGATAAAATCATCACATGTATCTATATAGCAAATGACCTTGGTCAAAAAACACTCACAATGTACATTTTTCCAAAATAAAATTCACATCTTAAAAATATTAATATTCCAATAAAGCCAGATAATAATACAGCATAGTTATTGATGATTTCAAAATTGTTAGCCAAACCTTTAATACCGTTATGAGAACAAGGAGAGGAAAATAAAGGGGGAGGGGGTTTACAAGAAAGATCTGTTCTCACATTAAAAAGTTTAGTGCACGGTTTAAGTTAACCTGGTAGGATACAAGAGTTATTGCAACCTATTGCTCCTATAGGAAGCCTCAGAATACAATATTCAAAGTTCCCAAGTATTAAAAAACTGGGGGGTTTTTATCCAAAAAAACTGCTGATATACTAGTCATCTGGAAGAAAAAAAGTATTTATCTCTTATAATGAGCTATGCATATTCTAGTGGCTGTACAAATTATCGCTGCTAATTTAATATATTTAGGGGAGAGCCTTGGAATATGATGGTGCAGTAATGCCCACATAGGAGACAGTTGTATTTGTCAAATACTAAACTTAACAATTCAGAAGTCTGGCCCAAGATATGGGCCACTGATCTGTAGTGCCACCACATGGGGATGTATGTTCCCTTTTCCTCACACCCTAAAAAGCAGACCTGGCTATTGTACCCCTTACTAGCATATAGTCTCAATGGGTACAAATACCATCTATAGGCAACTTTTAGATAATTTTTCTTCTGGTTCTCATTCTCAAGAGAAAAAGAATATCCACACCTCCAGATATCAGCCCATTTTTCTGGGGTCCATTCTACTTCCACTTCAGCTTCCCAAGACTGTAGGAACCTTGCTTTATTACCATTATTTGGAAAATTGAAAAGATGATATAGTTTAGCAATAGCACCCCTTGGCCTATGTTTACATATATTGTCAAAAGACTAGGGGACAGTAATTGTAAAATTTCTTGAACCCTGGATGGAAATAGTGAAATCAAGTATGTTTATCAGTAGGGTCTGAGTACAGGAAGAGGAGGGAGTATAGTAAAATCATGAGGGGATCTGAGGTGAAAGGTGTATAGAGGCAGACAAATACAGGGAATAGCTATAGATATAGAGCATATAATGACATAAAAATATATATCTACATGGCATAAAGATGTAAAAAGATATGTATTTAAGTATACAGGGAGGGAATATAAATATAAATGTTTATGTACTATTATGTGTACATGCGGCTTTGTGTACACACTGAAGGAAGATTGAAAAAAAAAAATGACATAGGTATGGACATAAGCCTACTTATGTACCTATGAGTGGGGAATATAAAATGTACTTGACCATATGAAAGTATATTTCAAAAAGCTTTAATAATGTGTCAAGAACCCAGTCAGAATTTAGTCCAGTATTTAAAGTTTTATAGTGCAGTATCATTTTCAAATGTTTTTCTTTTCAGGGTGTTTTTGAAGTTGCCTCTGAAAATCTTGATTTTGAGGTTTTCGATGGATGGTCAGATTGGTTGAAATGGTGACCAACAGGAGTGCAGTATTTTGTTTCACAGTGATTTTTGATTGAGTGTCTGTGTGCAAGTTTATCCGAAAGTGCAGTTTTTTGGCTTTTCTCCAATATAACATTCCACTTCACATGAAGTGCAATGTATCATGTATACCACATTTACAGATATACAGGAATATGACCCTTTAATGTTATAAGATTTATTCTTGTGATTTGCTGTGCTTTTTTCACAAATGTGTTGATGTAGTTTGCTAGAAGTTTATTGCAGCGCTTGGTGTTCTCGTTCTAGTTTTTTGTGGACCAGTTTCTGTTTTAGGTTAGGTGATTGTCTGAATGCCAGGATTGGGGGTTGTGGAAATATTTTTTTGAGTGTGGGATACTCTGTAAGTAGTGGCTTTAAATCTTTTAGGATTTCTCGTATCCCCTCTTGAGCAGGGTTGTATTTGACTATGTGATATATTTTTCTTCTCCCTGTATTGTAATAAGTGTTCACGTGGGGTATTCAGGGCAGAGTTATTTCTTTTGTAAGATTATGAGAGTCCATAAGTGTCCATAAAATGTAGGATATATATTTCCAGCGGTCAGGAGGAGGTCAAGAACCTTTACAAGAGCATTTCTATCTTATCATTTATTGGGAGCTCAGACCTGACTTCCATATTTGCTTAGGGAAGACTTCAGGTTAATTTATCCAAGATTCTAAGTGAAACAGGGGTAAAGTAATGGCATGTCAGTACCCTCACGGGTAAATCTCTCTGCCATAATTGCTCGTCCCTTAGCCTCCACCTGAGGGGTTGCAGGTACTTCCGCAAGTATCCTCTGCAGTATATTTACTTGCACTGGATGAGCTCTCTACTGGATCAGCATTCTGTGAGGGAGAAAGGCCTCAACAAGCTGATAAGATATAGTGTAGAGATGCTGCAGTCCAGGTAAGTGACTCAGACACTAAACACAGCCCAGGAACTATCCCTAGTACTTTCCTTTTATAGACACTACATAGTTGGGGGTTTACAGCCTTTAAACATGGAGCTTTATCTATGTGTTTAACACAAGCATTTCCAGAATTCAGACTCAAAATTCCTCTTATTTCATTCTCCTATACCCCTTCATAGCTCTCACTATGTTTTTGCATGGGTTACATTTTTTGCCTTTAAAAAAAATAAAGGCATCACTGTCTCTTTAAGAAAACAGCTAACTGCCTTATGAAATTAGTGATCAAGCTCATTGTGGATGCAGTTTGGGGGGGGGAGACAGAGGCAGGATCAAAGTGGAACATTTTATACATTTAAAGAGTGTTTTTTGAGTTTTTACTCGCAAGCTTTGACCTACATAACGTTCCAGAGTTAAGCTGCATACTGCAGTCCATTATTCCTGTTTATTATGAAAAACTGTTCCAGTGGACCAAATTGCATGATTAAGGGTTGTTAACCCAAAACATCGCTTGTATATCTGATGACTCTGATGTTCCAATAAAGTCTTATCTACAATCCTAGTGCTGTGGAATATTTTGGACATTGCATACTTTGGCGTGTCTGCAGTAACCCCCTCCTGCGTGTACAGGACAAAGTGGTGCGGTGCTGTGTCTATTTGTGATTGTACCAGTGGACCAAATTAACCAGTGTGTTAATTTTGTCCCACATCTCTGGTTTGCAACCCATAATCCTGTCAGTATATTTAGTGCCCATGCCTATTTATATGGCTCAAGAAGATTCCACTGAATTTTTTACCAGAGTTTAAAACAAATCTTGGAAAGACTATGATGGAGCTTTTAGCGGGCACCCCCAAACCAAGTAAGCGTAAGCGAAAATCTGGATATTTACCTCACATCCCCTGAAATACGTAGGATTCTGTACCCCAGACTCAGTTATAACTTGACTTACAAAGCTTTGACTCAGCTGAGTCTTTTTCTGAGGGTGAAATTTCCTCTGAGGGCTCTAAACCAGCAACTGAGCCAGAGTCTGATTCCAAGTTTAGATAAAAAATGTGGATCATATCCGCTTCCTGCTTCAGGTATCAGAACCAAATCCACAGGATTCCAAGCCTGTAAATAAGTTGAATCAGGTCTTTAAAGCTCAACTCACAGTGCTTAAGGCATTTGAAGCACCAGATCTGGTTACAGAATATATAACCAAAAAACAGAAATTCATTAAGCACCTTCTAACAGGTTCAAAATAATTTATCCACTTTCAGAAAATAATTTAACAGCCTGGGAAGTAGTCCTTAAAGGGACATTAAACCCAATTTTTTACTTTCATGATTCAGATAGAAAATATAATTTTAAACAACATTCCAATTTACTTCTATTTTCTAATTTGCTTCATTCTCTTGACATACTTTTCTAAAAAGCATATCTAGATAGGCTCAGTAGCTGCTGATTGGTGGCTGCACATAGATGCCTCGTGTGATTGGCTCAACCATGTGCATTGCTATTTCTTCAACAAAGGATATCTAAATAATGAAGAAAATTAGATAATAGAAGTAAATTTGAATGTTGTTTAATATTGTATTCTCTATCTGGATCATGAAGAAATAAATTGGGTTTAATGTCCCTTTAAGGTTGATGGAGCGACTTCCACCAAGGAGGATAATTCTTTGTTTAGGGATCCAATGGACGGCAAATCTGAGTCCTTACTTTATTTTCTTAATCAGCTCTTCAACTTAGACCTGCAGTAGCAATCACCTGTGTGGCTGCTGCAGCATTCTTCTGGTGTGATTCTCTTTCTCAGATGGTGTCTAATTAATCTTCTGAGGATATTCACAACTGCATTAAAGTCCTTAAGATGGTTAATGATTTAATTTATGATGCATTTTATTAAAACTGATGTCAAGAATATGTTAATTGCTGTTTTATTAAAGAAAGCTTTATGGCTTAAATATTGGTCAGCTGATATGGTCTCTAAGAATAGGCTATTATCTTTCCCTTTTAAAGGATGATGCTTTTTGGGTCAGAATTGGATTTTATTATCCAAACTGTCACTGGGGGGAAGGGGCTTTTCTACTTCAGGACAAGAAATCTAAGGAGAAGTACAAACAAACAAATAATTTTCATTCCTTTTACTCCCTTAGAGATCAAAAGTCCCCCTCCAACCAAAAGTCTGAATCCTCCAAACCTTCTTGGAAGCCAAGATCCTCTTGGTCTAAGAACAAACAGACCAAAAAGCCCAATTCCAATTAGAAATCTGCATAAAGGGACAGCCCCTTGTCCAGAAGATCTTCTGGTAGGGGGCAGATTAATTGGGTTTCATAAGGCTTGGTCTCAATTAGTTCAGAATCCCTCAATTCTTAATATCATATCCCAGGATTATCACATAATCTTTCACACAAGACCTCCCTGAGCAACGGTTTTATCTGTCTAAAGTTCCAAAGGATCCTGTAAAGGCAGCTGCTTTTGTTCAATGTGTTCAACACTTAGTGGACATAAAAGTGATCCAACCTGTTCCAAACTCTCAACAGGGACAGGGTTTCTATTCCAATATGTTGATTGTCCAAAAGAAGGAGGCCCTAAAGACTGTGAACAAATTTGTTTGCGTACCTTGTTTCAAAATGGAAATGGTCCGTACCATTTTGCCTCTAGTTCAGGAAGGTCAATTGATGACAACCATAGATTTAAAGGATGCTTATCTACACTTCCCAATTCACAAGGACCATTTCAAGTTTCTAAGATTTGCATTTCTCAACAATCATTAGCAATTGGTGACCCTCCCTTTCCATTTGGCTACAACCCCACACATCTTCTTGAAGGTATTAGGAGCTCTCTTAGCAGTGATCAGAGCACAGGGAATCTCCATTGCCTCTTATTTGGATGATATTTTGGTCCAAGCTCCATCTCTTTCTCTGGCTACTGCTCATACCCACAGGATGGTATCTGTCCTTAAGGAAAATGGATGGGAAATCAATATCCCCAAAAGTTCTTTATCCCCAGCCACAAAGGTGGTTTTTCTAAGAGTGATAATAGATTCTGTTCAAATGCGCTTGTTTTTCAAAGATACTCACAGAACCAAACTTCAGACTGCCTATCGTTCCCTACAGATGGCTCATTCTCCATCTGTAGCACAATGAATGGAAGTAGTGGGTCTTATGGTGGCAGCATCAGACACAGTACTTTTTGTTCGCTTTTATCTTCATCCTTTACAATTGTCCATGTTTCAACAGTGGTCAAAGGATTGTTCAGATAGAGCTCAGTTGTTCAGTCAAACCATCTCTCTCACGGTGAAGGAAAAGTCCCTATTTGGAACTTCTTTTCTTTGGCCTGACTGGGACGTAGTCACTATGGATACAAGTCTGATGGGTTGGGAGTCCCAGAGAGCACACAGAGTATTTACCTGCAGAAGGCAAGGTTACCTATCAACATCCTAGAATTGTGTGGGATTCTCTGGGCCCTTTAATCTTGGCCCCTTCTCAAACAAGAAAAATGAATAAGATTCCAGTCAGACAACATCACTGCCATGGCGAACATCAATCATCAGGGAATCAAAGTCCCTTAGCAATGAAAGAGTTATCTCACATTCTGTCTTGAGCAGAGGAAAACCACTGCACCCTATCAGCCATTCACATTCCCAGAGTCAACAATTGGGAAACAGGTTACCTAAGTCATCAGTCTGTCCATCCATGAGAATGATCTGTTCATCAGGACTTGTTTGATCAATTGGTCCTGAGGTGGGTTCTTTCAGAAATAGATCTAAGGGCGTCCAAATTGAAATGCAAACTTCCGGTTTATTGTGTCAGGTCAAGAGATCCAAGAGCTTACATGATAGATGCTCTAGTCTGTCCTTGGAACTTTCAACTGACCTATCCTTTTCCCCTGTTTGTTCTTCTTCCAAGAGTCATTGCCAGAATCAAACAGGAATCAGCTTCTGAAATTCTCATAGCTCTGGCGTGGACCTGCAAAATTTGGTATGCAGACCTAATTCAGATTTCTCTTTCACCATGGGCTCTTCCCCTAATTAAAGATCTGCTGTCTTAAGGACCTTTGTATCATCCGGATCTCAAACCTCTGAATTTGATGGTGTGGAGGTCGAACACCTAATTCTCAAAAACAGTTTTCTCTGATTGTTATCTCTACTGTACTACAAGCCAGAAAGCGTGTCACACAGATAATTTATCATAAGATTTGGCAAGCTTACTTTCTTTGGTGTTCTTATACAGCTAAATCTTGAAGAATCCCTAGAATTCTTCAATGCCTTCAGGATGGAGTGGATAAGGGTTTGTTGGTTTAATTCTTTAAAGGGTCAAATTTCTGAATGATCTGTTTTGTTTCACACGAAGCTAGCTAAGTTGCCTGATTTTCAAACAATTGTACAAGCCTTTTTGAGAATTTGCCCTGTTATTAGGCCCATTTGTCCACCTTGGAATTTGAATCTGGTTCTTTCTGTTTTGCAAAATCCCCGTTTTGATCCTATGCATTCTTGGATCTAAAGTTATTATCAGTTCTGTCTTCTGATCACCGCCTCTAAAAAGAGTAACTGCTCATTCTTCTAGGTCTCTATCTACTTAAAAAATGATACCTCCTTGGAACAGATTTGAAAGGCGGCAACTTGGTCTACTCTCATACATTTTCTAAATGTTATCTTTTTGATATTTATGCTTCTTCTGAAGCTGCTTTTGGCAGGAAAGTCCTTCAGGCTTCAGTGTCCAGGAAATAGGAACTGCAATCATTTTGTCCCACCCATCCTTAACATGGACTCTCATTTTGTGTATTGTATGTTATGGACATCTATACTAACCAATACATTTCTGGGAGGATGGGATTCCATAGGACCCTCCTGTATTTTTTCTATATGGGCGACAGTTCTTATTTGCACCTCTTAACCCTGTTTTTTGTCTTTCCTACCTTTTCAGTCTCTATCCTCTGCTTGGCTATACATAAACTGAGTGGAGAGAGTAGGTGGGAGGGATTAAAGCTCTTGTGAGGGTTGAATCTTGACCTCTTGTTGGCAGAAATTTATTGGTAAATATAAATTCTGTTTTGTTTGTTTGTTTTTTATTTATAACACTTGTTTTTGTAGCCTTTTTGTTAAAATGATTGAGATGTTTGTCATGGTCCTTGGTATCTGAGCAAATTATGTGATATCTGGTAGCCTGGCTGTAGATTATGGATGTTTTAACGTGACTTAGGTGGGAGCTGGAGCTGTGGAGATAGATGCATATATCTGTTGGTTTCATGTATACAGATGAGTGCAGTTTGCCCATTTGTGATGGATATTTGTTGTATCCAGAAAGTTGACACATTCTTTAGAAATGTTAATTATAAGTTTGATTGATAGGTGAAATAAATTAAATGATTTATGAAAATGTTCTATTTTTCCTCCTTCAGTCCATATGACGAATACATCATCAATGTTGTGAAAGTATTTAAAGGGTTTGTTAGGGTAAGTGGCTAGGAATCTCTGATCTAATTCAGTCACAAAGAGGTTTGTGTACTGTGGTGCCATTTTGGTGCCCATGGCTGTCCTCATGATTTGTAGATAAAATTATTAAAGGGGAAATAATTGTGTGTGAGTATAAATTCTGACTGTAGAAGAGCTATATTTGTGGTTTGGGCTGTAGGAGGAAAGACATTTTAAGCAGGTATCAATACCATCTTCATGTGGAATATGGCTGTATAGGGATTCCACATCCATTGTCAGAAGTGTGGTATTCTCTGGCAGTTCCTTTATCTGGCTGATTTTGTTAAGAAAGTCAAGTCAGTGGTGTCATTTATAAAGCTAGTAGTGTTGATAACTAAGGGATTAAGAATATTCTCCACTAAGCCAGATATTTGGTCAGTTATAGTACCAATACCTGTTATTAATGGTCTCCTGGTATGCTGATTTTTGGGAGCATGTAAAATGTCCCCAAGCTAGGATTAGAGGGCACCAGTTTGTCAAATTCCTGTTGAGTGTGTATATTGAATGTTTTTATTATTTTTCTTAGTTACATAGTATATTACTGGATGGGCTCCTTTTCTAGTTATTTGTAATACGTTTGATCTGACAATTGTATATTCATGATCACAACTGCTCATCCCTTGTCTGCAGGCTTAATGGTAATATTTTTATTTCTTCTTAAGTTTTTTTATAGTGTTTTTTCTAAATGTGAAAGGAAACACTTTTTTTTCTGCTGTGTGTTAATTAGGGATGCAGTTCTCAACTACAATCTAAAGACCGCTGCTCCATAACTCTGTCCACCTGCTCTGATGAGGCGGACAGGAATCGCCGGAATTCAACCCGATCAAGTACGATCGGGTTGATTGACACCCCCCTGCTGGCGGCCCATTGGCCGTGAGTCTGCAAGGGGCGGAATTGCACCAGCAGCTCTTGTGAGCTGCTGGTGAAATGCTGAATACGGAGAGCGTATTGCTCTCCGTATTCAGCAAGGTCTTGCGGATCTGATCTACACTGTCGGATAAGGTCCGCAAGACCTATGATAAATAGGCCTCAATGCGTTTATTTTTTTGGTAATTTAGTAATTTGTAATTAGGTTTAATAGTAGATTTAAATAATTTTAGTAGGGTTAAGTTTTTTTAATATGTAATTTAGTTAATTTAATTGGTAGTTTAATTTAAGTGTAGTATAATAGTTAGGCTAGGTTAATTAATAGTTTAAAAATAGTTTATTTTAATTCTACAGGTAAGTTTAAATTTATATGAAATAGGGATGTTGTAATTTTAATTTAAAGTTAGCGGGTTGTTAGATTTAGGGGTTAATAGCTTAATTTAGTTTATTGTGATGTGGGGGGCTGGCAGTTTAGGGGTTAATAAGTTTAGTTGGTGGTAGTGATGTGGGAGGCCAGAGGTTTAGGGGTTAATATGTTTATTTAGTGGCGGTGGGGTCTGGGAGAGCAGCGGAATAGGGGTTAATACGTTTATTTAATGGCAGCGGGGTCCGGGAGCGGCGGAATAGGGGTTAATAACTTAATTTAGTGGTGGCGGGGTCCGGCAGCGGCGGAATAGGGGTTAATAAATTTTATTTTGGTTGCGGCGATGACGGGGCGGCAGATTAGGGGTGTTTAGACTCGGGATTTATGTTAGGGTGTTAGGTATAAACGTTACTTGCTTTCTACCATATAAATCAATGGGATATCTGGCAGCATCTAACATAAGCTTTCGCTGCTTTCAGACTCCCATTGATTCCTACGGCATCCGCGGCCTCCAGGGTGGTGGATTGAAAACCAGGTACGCTGGGCTGGAACAGCCGTGAGCGTACTTGTTAACTATTTGATAACTTTGAAAAACTGTCAAATAGAGCTGAATGTGTATTCGGAACATCTGTAATGACGTAAGCATTGATCTGCGTCGGATTGAGACTGGCAGATCGTATGTTACATCACAACTTTTGCCGGTCTGTATGTAGGCTTTGCTAACTAGATCGGATCAAGCTTGCAACAATTACGCTGTGGAATTTTATCGTATTTGCGGTAGATGGCTTGATAAATATCCACCTTTATATCAGCCCCAAGTGTTCTCTTGTAAACATCCCTTTCCGATTTGAAATTATGTATCCCAGAGAGCCTTGTGACTTTCTATAGAAGGCAACTTTCTGGGACTTTCAGGTTTCACCCTTTTTCTTATAGAATTTAGTGAGTTCAGCCCTTGTGATGCCTGCACTTAAATTTCTCTCCAAACTAGAGAATATTTACTTATCTGACCCATAAAAAAGTAAGGATGCTCCTTGGGAAATCAAAGCTGTCAGTTCTATTTTAAATAGAAGAAATACAAAGTGCAATGGAATTTGTAATACATAAATATAAAAAGTATGAGCCTAATTTGTTATAGTTACTCAGAAAATTTTAAAGCTTAATCAGAATTTGTAAAATCACAGTCCCAAATACACTACCATATACAAAACAAAATACAAAATAGAAAGCTCAAAGTTTAAATATAATTAAACTTAATCTAAAGTCTAAAGTAATATAAAATACAAAAGCACAAAGTATAAATGCATAAGAACTCTCATGTCATGTAGTGCTATATTGCACTGGGCTTGTCATTTTTCACAAAACAGAAATGCAGCAAATGCCCCTTGGAGAAGTAAAGCAAAATCTGCATTTAGAATTTCACTAGGGATCTCACATTGCTAGGGGATCATTTTATATCATCTCATCTGAACGGATAGGTTTTTATTTTCATGCCCTCAATGAGGAGGACCACACCAGTAATGCGCCTTTGTTCACTTGTACTACCTGCTATGCCTTTGACTGTTTTATACACCACATTTTATATATAACACACTCATTCCAATTATACATACTCTAGCCACTAATTTTCCAGATCACAGACTACCATGAAATACCTGTCTATATCTCAGCAACGGAAACATATTAAATATATCCACAAGGATTCATTTTGATTATTTTATCTCATGACCCTTTTTCATTCAAATTATTGTGCAAATATAGAGCTATCATGATGCCATTTTGACCACTAATAAACTATGCCCACCTAAACATACAGTAAATATTACATTTTCAGCTCCTTTTTGTTTTTGTTTAAATACCAATTCCTCTAATGCCTCCCACATCTGATTTCTTCAATAACATACTATTATGCATATTATGCATATTGCTCTTAACAAAACCTTTAGATTAATGCACACATTTTGCTTCACCTCCTAATTATTTGAATAGCAGTGGAAAAAATGTACTACGCACCCTCTTTAGGATTGCCAGCTTCACTGTCCTCTTGAGCTTCACTAGTTTTTATGACATTATATACATCTTAGAGAAAAGTGCTATTTAGCATAACATAGGTGCTGTTTATACTGTAAGGGTTTGGTACTCTGGTTAAACTGGAGTGGCTTTTGAGACTACTTAGTAAATGTTGTTCACTATATCCTGAGAATATTTCCATGTTTGGTTAAAATTAAAATATTGCCACCAAAGAATAAAAAGTAAGGTTTTAATTTATATGTTACATATAAATTACAATTGTAACATTTCCAAAATTATGGCACAATGCAAGAATGGTAATACAAATTTTCCATTATACTTCTCTTTTAACTCAAAGGGGCATATTTATCAAGCTCCGTATAGAGTTTGATGCCCCGTGTTTCTGGCGAGCTTTCAGGCTCGCCGGAAACACAAGTTATGAAGTAGCGGTCTAAAGACCACTGCTCCATAACCTGTCCACCTGCTCTGAGGCGGCAGACAGAAATCGACAGAAATCAACCCGATCAAATACGATCGGGTTGATTGACACCTCCTGATTGTCCGATTGTCCGCAAATCTGCAGGGGGCTGTATTGCACCAGCAGTTCACAAGAACTGCTGGTGCAATGATAAATGCTGAGAGCGTATGCTGTCGGCATTTATCGATGTGCAGCGGACACGATCCACAATATTGGATCATGTCCACTCGCACAATAATAATTCGGCCCCAAAGTATTTTGGTAATATTTGCTACACTAGCATATCATGAACACCGTAAAAGTTTTTTTAACACCATAGTAACTACCCAAATAACTTTTCAGCAGAATAAACATTAGTAATCTAGAATTAGCACCACCGGTGCAGCATAATTAGTTACAGAAAGAAGACAAAACAGAAAGGGGTTAACATAACTGGGAAATTGGATAGATACACAACAGCCATTTGCCTGCCCTTACTTATCAATGAATCCTAGATGTCCTCCCTAACAGGCCACATTTTGAGGATATCTGAACTAGAGCACAGGTGAAATAATCAGCTGATTAGTACACATGGTTATTTTACCTGCTCTCATCCAAGGTAATCCTGAAAACCTGGCCTGTTGGGGAGGCATGAGGACAGGTTTTAAAACCAGTGTTCTAACCCAATAGATTGTGTACCCTTTTCACACCTTTAATTCCCAAAGATTCTCTTTAAACAACTTTTAAAATTAAAGGGACAGTCAAGTCCAAAAAAACTTTCATGATTTAAATAGGTCATGTAATTTTAAACAACTTCCCAATTTACTTTTATCACCATTTTTGCTTTGTTCTCTTGGTATTCTTAGTTGAAAGCTAAAACTAGGAGGTTCATATGCTAATTTCTTAGACCTTGAAGACCGCCTCTAATCTGAATGCATTTTGACCACTAGAGGGCATTAGTTCATGTGTTTCATATAGATAACACTGAGCTCATGCACGTTAAGTGACCTAGGAGCCAGCACTGATTGGCTAAAATGCATGTCTGTCAAAAGAACTGAAATAAGGAGGCAGTTTGCAGAAGCATAGATACAAGGTAATCACAGAGGTAAAAAGTATATTAATATAACAGTGTTGGTTATGCAAAACTGGGGAATGGGTAATAAAGGGATTATCTTTCTTTTTAAACAACACAAATTCTGGTGTTGACTGTCCCTTTAAGCCAACAGCCATCTAAGGGCCAGATTACGAGTGGAGCGCTGTTACACGCAAGCAATAAGGGGTTTATTGCTAGTGATGGTGCATGTTGGAAGTAGCGTGCGTATTACAAGTTGAAAGTATACTTGTTTGCTCAAGCACAATTGAATGTAACGTGCATCGGGTTATGGCTGGTTAACTGTTACGCTTGAATAAAAAAATTAACAAAAATTTCCAAAATACATGGTCTCAGGTGTTAGGGGAAAAAAAGGCTGCAAAGGGCTTTAACATAGAAATACATGCATATACATGTCTAAATATGTATATATATATATATATATATATATATATATATATATATATATATATATATATATATATATATATATGTGTGTATATAAGTGTGTACATATGTGTTTACGTATTTCTGTGTTTTACTGTATATTTACTGCTGTACATATTTAACATTCCAATGTTCTTCACATACAGGATAATGTCCTTTTTATTCTTAAAGGACCAATAAACAAATTCATGATACAAGGTCAATTCAATAGCACTTAGTCTGAACTTCAAATGAGTAGTAGAGTTTTTTTCTGACAAATTTCAAAGTTATGTCTATTTCCATTCCCCCTTATCATGTGACAGTCATCAGCGAATCACAAATGCATATACATATATTCTGTGAATTCCTGCACATGCTCATTAGGAGCTGGTGACTCAAAAAGTGTAAATATAAAAAGACTACACATTTTGTTAATGGAAGTGAATTGGAAAGATGTTTAAAAGTGTGTCCCTTTAAATACATATTTATATAAATGTGTGTAAATACCTATAACTGCATATATGTTCCTATAGATATGTATTGTACATGAACTGGATCAGATATATATAGACATATATATTTAAAGGGACATTAAACGCTAAATAAATGCTAGATAGAATGATGTATTTAAAGAAAAGATTAGTCTGAGAATATCATGTACATGTATTTTTAAAGTTGCATTAGCTGTTTAAATAGTGACAAAATAAGTTTAAAGTTTTAGTGTCTATAAAACAATGGGGCTTCAATGTTGTAACTTAGGTTACCTTCTCTGCTGTGGCCAATTAGGGACAGTTATAAATAGGTCACCGGAGAGTGCAGCCAATGGATGTGTGGAATATAACAGTGTTCTGTACTTCCATTTCTAACAGGAACTGAAATATTATGTATCACTTTAAATTACCATCTCAAAGTGTTTAATGTCACTTTAATAATAAAAAGTACATTGTTTTTATATGAAGAACATAGGAATGTAAAATATGGGTTTTGTACATCGCGTTTCTCAATTTAGATCCCAACATGGTCAAGCTAGAGTACATGAGTATTCTTAAGGCACGTTATTGCAATATTACATATAAAATATATATATATATATATTTTTTAATAAAAATTAAAAATTATTAAATATACTGTAATATATATATTATATGGATTATTTAGAATATTTTACAGTATGTTTAATAACTTTTAATAATTTATATTAATTTTTAAATATATTTTATATGTAATATTTCAATAACGCCTCTTAAGAATCCTAAATTCTTATGTGCGTTAACCGGACCACGTTGCGATCTAAATAAGAAACGCGATGCGCAAAATGCATATTTTGACAATCCTTTCTACTTCACATAGAAAATAATGTACTTTTTATTAATAAATATATATTTCTATATATATCTGATACTGTTCATGTAAAATAAATATCTATACCTATATATCTATAGGAATAAATATACAGGCATAGGTATATACTAGGGATGGGCGAATGTGTTTATATCCGAATTCGAATGTTAGAACGAATGTTATTGTAGAAATTTGATTTACATAATAGAATGTTGATAAGAACGAATATTCTTAAAAATTCAATTTTCTAATGTTATTTACAGTTTTCGAATGTCACATTCGAATCGAATATCACATTTGAATCGAATGTCACATTCGAATTCGAATATTACATTTATAAAACACAGTATTAGACTAGAAATACTATTTCGAATTCGAATGTCACATTCGAATCGAATATCACATTTAAAACACAGTATTAGACTAGAAATACTATTTCAAATTTGAATGTGACATTCAAATTCGAATGTAGCATTCAAATTCGAATATTACATTTATTAAACACAGTTGTAGACTAGAAATACTATTTCAAATTTGAATGTCACATTCAAATACGAATATTACATTTCGAAATTGAATGAATACATAGCTAAACATTCTATTATTCGAACGAATATTTTCGAATTTTATTGAAAAATTCGAAAACAAAAATTCGAAAATAGAATGTTAGAATGTTATATAAACATTCAAAATTCGATTTGAACGAACGAATGTATCAAAATTGGTTTAAATTTCGAATTTTTAGAAACATTCGCCCATCCCTAGTATATAAACACACACATATATATATATATACACAAATATGTATTTAAGAAT